>NC_138971.1:5000-605000 GCF_055761805.1 Camellia sinensis
CAAGATAGCGCGACAAAATGCATGCAAAATACAAGTAATGTGCAGAAAACAGTACGATGAGGTGCGCAAGATAGCGCGATAAAATGCATGCAAAATGCAAGTAATGTGCAGAAAACCGTGCGATGAAGTGCGCAAGATAGCGCAACAAAATGCATGCAACATGCAAGTAATGGTCACAGCGCAAAATAGCGCGATGCGCAAGATAGCGCGATAAAATAAATGCAAAATGCAAGTAATGTGCAGAAAGCAGTGCGATGAGGTGCGCAAGATAGCGCGATAAAATGCATGGAAAATGCATGTAATGTGCAGAAAACAGTGCGATGAGGTGCGCAAGATAACGCGATAAAATGCATGCAAAATGCAAGTAATGGTCACAGTGCAAAATACCGCGATGCGCAAGATAGCGCGATAAAATGCATGCAAAATGCAAGTAATGGTCACAGCGCAAAATAGCGCGATGCGCAAGATAGCGCGATAAAACGCATGCAAAATGCAAGTAATGTGTAGAAAACAGTGCGATGAGGTGCGCAAGATTGCACGACAAAATGCATGAAAAATGCAAGTAATGGTCACAGCGCCAAATATGAGGTGCGCAAGATAGTGGGACAAAATGCATGCAAAATGCAAGTAATGTGCAGAAAATAGTGCGATGAGGTGCGCAGGATAGCGCGATAAAATGCATGGAAAATGCAAGAATTGTGCAGAAAATTGTGCGATGAGGTGCGCAAGATAGCGCGGTAAAATGCATGCAAAATGCAAGTAATGTGCAGAAAACTGTGCGATGAGGTGCGCAAGATAGCGCGATAAAATGCATACCAAATGCAAGGAATGGTCACAGCGCAAAATAGCGCGATGCGCAAGATAGCGCGATAAAATGCATGCAAAATGCAAGTAATGTGCAGAAAACAGTGCGATGAGGTGCGCAAGATAGCACGACAAAATGCATTCCAAATGCAAGTAATGGTCACGACACAAAATATGAGGTGCGCAAGATAGCGACACAAAATGCATGCAAAATGTAAGTAATGTGCAGAAAACAGTGCAATGAGGTGCGCAAGATAGCGCAATAAAATGCATGCAAAATTAAAGTAATGTGCAGAAAACAGTGCGATGAGGTGCGCAAGATAGCGCGATAAAATGCAGGCAAAATGCAAGTAATGTGCAGAAAACTGTGCGATGAGGTGCGCAAGATAGCGCGATAAAATGCAGGCAAAATGCAAGTAATGTGCAGAAAACTGTGCGATGAGGTGCGCAAGATAGCGCGATAAAATGCATGAAAAATGCAAGTAATGGTCACAGCGCAAAATAGCGCGATGCGTAAAATAGCGCGATAAAATGCATGCAAAATGCAAGTAATGTGCAGAAAAAAGTGCGATGAGGTGCGCAAGATGGCGCGACAAAAAGCATGCAAAATGCAAGTAATGTGCAGAAAACAGTGCGATGAGATGCGCAAGATAGCACGACAAAATGCATGCAAAATGCAAGTAATGGTTACAGCGCAAAATATCGCGATGCGCAAGATAGCGCGATAAAATGCATGCAAAATGCAAGTAATGTGCAGAAAACAGTGCGATGAGGTGCGCAAGATAGCGCGTTAAAATGCATGGAAAATGCAAGTAATGTGCAGAAAACAATGCGATGAGGTGCGCAAGATAGCGCGATCAAATGCATGCAAAATGCAAGTAATGGTCACAGCGCAAAATAGCGCGATGCGCAAGATAGCGCGATAAAATGCATGCAAAATGCAAGTAATGTGTAGAAAACAGTGCGATGAGGTGCGCAAGATAGCACGACAAAATGCATGAAAAATGCAAGTAATGTTCACAGCGCAAAATATGAGGTGCGCAAGATAGCGCGACAAAATGCATGCAAAATGCAAGTAATGTGCAGAAAACAGTGCGATGAGGTGCGCAAGATAGCGCGATAAAATGCATGCAAAATGCAAGTAATGGTCACAACGCAAAATGGCGTGATGCGCAAGATAGCACGATAAAATAATGGCAAAATGCAAAAAATGTGCAGAAAACAGTGCGATGAGGTGCGCAAAATAGCGTGATAAAATGCATGTAAAATGCAAGTAATGTGCAGAAAACAGTGCGATGAGGTGCGCAAGATAGGGGGATAAAATGCATGCAAAATGCAAGTAGTGTGCAGAAAACAGTGCGATGAGGTGCGCAAGATAGCGCGACAAAATGCATGCAAAATGCAAGTAATGTGCAGAAAACAGTGCGATGCGGTGCGCAAGATAGCCCGATAAAATGCATGCAAAATGCAAGTAATGTGCAGAAAACAGTGCGATGAGGTGCGCAAGATAGCGCGACAAAATGCATGGAAAATGCAAGTAATGTGCAGAAAACAGTGCGATGAGGTGCGCAAGATAGCGCAATAAAATGCATGCAAAATTAAAGTAATGTGCAGAAAACAGTGCGATGAGGTGCGCAAGATAGCGCGATAAAATGCATGGAAAATTCAAGTAATGTGCAGAAAACAGTGCGATGAGGTGCGCAAGATAGCGCGATAAAATGCATGCAAAATGCAAGTAATGGTCACAGCGCAAAATAGCGCGATGCGCAAAATTGCGCGATAAAATGCATGCAAAATGCAAGTAATGTGCAGAAAAAAGTGCGATGAGGTTCGCAATATAGCGCGACAACATGCATGCAAAATGCAAGTAATGTGCAGAAAACAGTGCGATGAGATGCGCAAGATAGCGCGACAAAATGCATGCGAAATGCAAGTAATGGTCACAGCGCAAAATATCGCGTCGCGCAAGATAGCGCGACAAAATGCATGCCAAATGCAAGTAATGTGCAGAAAACAGTGCGATGAGGTGCGCAAGATAGCGCGTTAAAATGCATGGAAAATGCAAGTAATGTGCAGAAAACAATGCGATGAGGTGCGCAAGATAGCGCGATAAAATGCATGCAAAATGCAAGTAATGGTCACAGCGCAAAATAGCGCGATGCGCAAGATAGCGCGATAAAATGCATGCAAAATGCAAGTAATGTGTAGAAAACAGTGCGATGAGGTGCGCAAGATAGCACGGCAAAATGCATGAAAAATGCAAGTAATGTTCACAGCGCAAAATATGAGGTGCGCAAGATAGCGCGACAAAATGCAAGTAATGTGCAGAAAACAGTGCGATGAGGTGCGCAAGATAGCGCGATAAAATGCATGCAAAATGCAAGTAATGGTGACAACGTAAAATAGCGTGATGCGCAAGATAGCACGATAAAATAAGGGCGAAATGCAAAAAATGTGCAGAAAACAGTGCGATGAGGTGCGCAAAATAGCGTGATAAAATGCATGCAAAATGCAAGTAATGTGCAGAAAACAGTGCGATGAGGTGCGCAAGATAGGGGGATAAAATGCATGCAAAATGCAAGTAGTGTGCAGAAAACAGTGCGATGAGGTGCGCAAGATAGCGCGACAAAATGCATGCAAAATGCAAGTAATGTGCAGAAAACAGTGCGATGCGGTGCGCAAGATAGCCCGATAAAATGCATGCAAAATGCAAGTAATGTGCAGAAAACAGTGCGATGAGGTGCGCAAGATAGCGCGACAAAATGCATGGAAAATGCAAGTAATGTGCAGAAAACAGTGCGATGAGGTGCGCAAGATAGCGCAATAAAATGCATGCAAAATTAAAGTAATGTGCAGAAAACAGTGCGATGAGGTGCGCAAGATAGCGCGATAAAATGCATGGAAAATTCAAGTAATGTGCAGAAAACAGTGCGATGAGGTGCGCAAGATAGCGCGATAAAATGCATGCAAAATGCAAGTAATGGTCACAGCGCAAAATAGCGCGATGCGCAAAATTGCGCGATAAAATGCATGCAAAATGCAAGTAATGTGCAGAAAAAAGTGCGATGAGGTTCGCAATATAGCGCGACAACATGCATGCAAAATGCAAGTAATGTGCAGAAAACAGTGCGATGAGATGCGCAAGATAGCGCGACAAAATGCATGCAAAATGCAAGTAATGGTCACAGCGCAAAATATCGCGTCGCGCAAGATAGCGCGACAAAATGCATGCCAAATGCAAGTAATGTGCAGAAAACAGTGCGATGAGGTGCGCAAGATAGCGCGTTAAAATGCATGGAAAATCCAAGTAATGTGCAGAAAACAATGCGATGAGGTGCGCAAGATAGCGCAATAAAATGCATGCAAAATGCAAGTAATGGTCACAGCGCAAAATAGCGCGATGCGCAAGATAGCGCGATAAAATGCATGCAAAATGCAAGTAATGTGTAGAAAACAGTGCGATGAGGTGCGCAAGATAGCACGACAATATGCATGAAAAATGCAAGTAATGTTCACAGCACAAAATATGAGGTGCGCAAGATAGCGCGACAAAATGCATGCAAAATGCAAGTAATGTGCAGGAAACAGTGCGATGAGGTGCGCAAGATAGCGCGATAAAATGCATGCAAAATGCAAGTAATGGTGACAACGCAAAATAGCGTGATGCGCAAGATAGCACGATAAAATAAGGGCAAAATGCAAAAAATGTGCAGAAAACAGTGCGATGAGGTGCGCAAAATAGCGTGATAAAATGCATGCAAAATGCAAGTAATGTGCAGAAAACAGTGCGATGAGGTGCGCAAGATAGGGGGATAAAATGCATGCAAAATGCAAGTAGTGTGTAGAAAACAGTGCGATGAGGTGCGCAAGATAGCGCGACAAAATGCATGCAAAATGCAAGTAATGTGCAGAAAACAGTGCGATGAGGTGCGCAAGATAGCCCGATAAAATGCATTCAAAATGCAAGTAATGTGCAGAAAACAGTGCGATGAGGTGCGCAAGATAGCGCGACAAAATGCATGGAAAATGCAAATAATGTGCAGAAAACAGTGCGATGAGGTGCGCAAGATAGCGCAATAAAATGCATGCAAAATTAAAGTAATGTGCAGAAAACAGTGCGATGAGGTGCGCAAGATAGCGCGATAAAATGCATGAAAATTCAAGTAATGTGCAGAAAACAGTGCGATGAGGTGCGCAAGATAGCGCGATAAAATGCATGCAAAATGCAAGTAATGGTCACAGCGCAAAATAGCGCGATGCGCAAAATTGCGCGATAAAATGCATGCGAAATGCAAGTAATGTGCAGAAAAAAGTGCGATGAGGTTCGCAATATAGCGCGACAACATGCATGCAAAATGCAAGTAATGTGCAGAAAACAGTGCGATGAGATGCGCAAGATAGCGCGACAAAATGCATGCAAAATGCAAGTAATGGTCACAGCGCAAAATATCGCGTCGCGCAAGATAGCGCGACAAAATGCATGCCAAATGCAAGTAATGTGCAGAAAACAGTGCGATGAGGTGCGCAACATAGTACGATAAAATGCATGCAAAATACAAGTAATGTGCAGAAAACCGTGCGATGAGGTGCGCAAGATAGCGCGATAAAATGCATGGAAAATGCAAGCAATGTGCAGAAAACAGTGCGATGAGGTTCGCAAGATAGCGCGATAAAATACATGCAAAATGCAAGTAATGGTCACAGCGCAAAATAGCGCGATGCGCAAGATAGCGCGATAAAATGCATGCAAATTGCAAGTAATGTGCAGAAAATAGTGCGATGAGGTGCGCAAGATAGCGCGATAAAATGCATGCAAAATGCAAGTAATGTGCAGAAAACAGTGCGATGAGGTGCGCACGGTAGCGCGATAAAATGCATGCAAAATGCAAGTAATGGTCACACCGCAAAATAGCGCGATGCGCAAGATAGCACAATAAAATGCATGCAAAATGCAAGTAATATGCAGAAAACAGTGCGATGAGGTGCGCAAGATAGCACGACAAAATGTATGCAAAATACAAGTAATGGTCACGGCACAAAATATGAGGTGCTCAAGATAGCGCGACAAAATGCATGCAAAATGGAAGTAATGGTCACAGTGCAAAATATCGCGATGCGCAAGATTGCGCGATAAAATGCATGCAAAATGCAAGTAATGTGCAGAAATTAGTGCAATGAGGTGCGTAAGATAACGCGATAAAATGCATGAAAAATGCAAGTAATGTGCCGAAAACAGTGCGATGAGGTGCGCAAGATAGCGCGATAAATTGCATGCAAAATGCAAGTAATGGTCACAGCGCAAAATAGCGCGATGCGCAAGATAGCGCGATAAAATGCATGGAAAATGCATGTAATGTGCAGAAAACAGTGCGATGAGGTGCGCAAGATAGCGCGATAAAATGCATTGAAAATGCAAGTAATGTGCAGAAAACAGTGCGATGAGGTGCGCAAGATAGCGCGATAAAATGCATGCAAAATAAAAATAATGTGCAGAAAACAGTGCGATGAGGTGCGCAAGATAGCGCGATGAAAAGCATGGAAAACGCAAGTAATGTGCAGAAAACAGTGCGATGAGGTGCGCAAGATAGCGCGATAAAATACATGCAAAATGCAAGTAATGGTCACAGCGCAAAATAGCGCGATGCGCAAGATAGCGCGATAAAATGCATGCAAAATGCAAGTAATGTGCAGAAAATAGTGCGATGAGGTGCGCAAGATAGCGCGATAAAATGCATGCAAAATGCAAGTAATGTGCAGAAAAACAGTGCGATGAGGTGCGCAAGTTAGCGCGATAAAATGCATGCAAATTGCAAGCAATGGTATAGGAACCCACATTTTATGTCCTCGTCATGTTCATGAGCATCGGTATGATTATGACTTGTTAAGCTTGCATGTGTATGTTTGTGACTTGTTTCGCTTAAGCGAGTGTGATCCATGCCTTGTTTTGAAGCCTTGTGTTTTGTCTAAGTGTTGTATGCTTGTCTTGTTCCTTCTTTGATGTGAAACTTAGGTCACGCCTTGCCTGAGTTATGCTAGCCGATGTTATTCCAAGCCTAGGTTACGTTATGCCTAGATCATTCCAAGCCGAGGTCATCCTCAGTCTAGAAGTATCTTGGAACCCCTTGTTGACCTCCGTCCTCGCCTTGACACATTAGCCGAGATGTTACCTTGCACCCAAGTGATCTCGTCCTGGAGTGGTATGACCTAGACCGAGGTGTGGCGCATCTAGGCCAAGATGTGGCACAGCTTAGTCAAGTGTTATCCTACCTAGCCGAGGTCATTGTCACCTTAGTTGCCGAAGTCCTTTTGTTAGCCGATGTCAACCCTTGCCGGAGTGCCATTCCGTGTAGCTTGTTAAATACGCCTTGTTATTAGCCGATGTCATTGCCTCGTCAGAGAGCCCATACCGCTTTACTTGTTGAACACCCTTCCACCATGCTTTGTCTGGTCTGTCAGCCACCTTTTCAGGGAAAACCCCAACCAGCCGCCGCCACGTGTCTCAGTAGAGGGTTAACCCCAGAACCGGGTAAAGAAAACTATCATTTGGTATCATAACTTTGCCTTGTAGAGAGAGAAACTCTAGGAGGAAGAAGGAGTTTTAGAGTGAGAAAGTAGATCTTCAAGCTTGATTCCTAGAGATCGAACCGTTAGATCCGTGTTCTAAGGTTAGATTCTTGATCTGCTCATGATGTTCTATATGTTCATGTTATTGCATTGCATGATCGGATATGATTTGTAAGCCATGCATTGTTTTGAAGTTCGGTTTTAGAAAGAGAAAATGACATTCATGTGTTCTTCAAGAAAAAGTCTTGTTTTGATCCGAAAGCTTGCATAAAGAATCATGTTTTTGTGTTTATTTCCGCAAGAATTCCAAGTACGGGTACCCAGGTCCACGTTTTCAAACTCGTAGCATGAAAATCCTAGATTTGTGATAACAGATTGTGATTGAACATTCATATTTTTCATGTTTTCACACTCATGTTCTTCATGTTCATCAGCAGAGGGAAACCCAGAGTTTCCCGACCTCTTTTCCTTGCATGTGGCCCTCGGGAACACACCTCGGCAAGGGGGTGTGGAACCTCGGCCTAGACCTGGTTAGTGCCCAGCATGCTTTTCCGAGATCATTTGCGTACATAAGAGACTTGTTTGAAAGTGCATTCAATAGGCTTTGCCCTGTGTTTGTAGGACTTGGGCTTGTCTCGACCCCGACGTGTGAAGAACGATGTGAGTGGTATTTTTAATAAAGCTATGTTACACTTGCTTTCATAAATCTCGTCTTGCCTTGTCTTGAAAAGTACTTGATCTAGCATGAATGACTATCCCTACTTGTATAATAAGCACTATCTTGTTTTGATGACATTTCTTGAAAGTCCTTAGCTGCAGGGGACTATAATGCAACTGCACTCTTGTCTTGAAAGTCCTTAGTTGCAGGGGACTATAATGCAACTGCACTCTTGTCTTGAAAGTCCTTAGCTGCAGGGGACTATAATGCAACTGCACTCTTGTCTTGAAAGTCCTTAGCTGCAGGGGACTATAATGCAACTGCACTCTTGTCTTGAAAGTCCTTAGCTGCAGGGGACTATAATGCAACTGCACTCTTGTCTTGAAAGTCCTTAGTTGCAGGGGACTATAATGCAACTGCACTCTTGTCTTGAAAGTCCTTAGCTGCAGGGGACTATAATGCAACTGCACTCTTGTCTTGAAAGTCCTTAGCTACAGGGGACTATAATGCAACTGCACTCTTGTCTTGGAATTGTCATCACCCCCTTGTATTAAGTAGATGTAATAACATCCAAGGAACTTGAAAGGCCGGCGATGAACTTGATTTCCCCCTCGATTGTAAAGTATGCTATGTATTGTTTTGAAAGAAATCTTGGATATCAATCATGCAAAACCTTTATTTCTAATATCATTCACTGAGTATCCAAGCTCACCCTCTCTATATATATGTAGGTGATGAGCAAGAAGGCAATGAGGCCTAGACGTGTAGCCGATGTGTTTTTGGGTGCATTGCCGACGTGTTTTGGATTAGCATTTTGTACCATCTTGAAGATTATGCTTCTTAGCTTATATTTCATGTGCACTTGTATATGTCGGCTTGAGAAGCCTTTTGGTCAAGATGTATTTTGTATCTCATTCCCTTATTGTATCTAAGTTGTAAGACTTTGTAAAAATGTATGTCATTTCATTGGACTTAAGCACAGCTCTCATGGACTATTTAGATTCAGTATATGTATATATGTTGCTTCCGCACTTGTAAGCCCCATATTTTATACTCTGATTGTGTGTGATTCTTGTAAGTCGGGCTTCGGTAATCTCGGATTACTGGCCATCATGGCACCAAACTACTAGGGGCGGTTTGGGGGCGTGACAAATGGTCACAGCGCAAAATAGCGTGATGCGCAAGATAGCGCGATAAAATACATGCAAAATGCAAGTAATGTGTAGAAAATCGTGCGATGAGGTACGCAAGATAGCGCGATAAAATGCATGCAACATGCAAGTAATGTGCAGCAAACAGTGTGATGAGGTGCGCAAGATAGCGCGACAAAATGCATGCAAAATGCAAGTAATGTGCAGAAAACAATGCGATTAGGTGCGCAAGATAGCGCGACAAAATGCATGCAAAATGCAAGTAATGGTCACAGCGCAAAATAGCGCGATGCGTAAGATAGCACGATAAAATGCATGCAAAATGCAACTAATGTGCAGAAAACAGTGCGATAAGTTACGCAAGATAGCGCAATAAAATGCATGCAAAATGCAAGTAATGTGCAGAAAACAGTGCGATGAGGTGCGCAAGATAGCGCGATAAAATGCATGCAAACCGTAATGCGCAAGATCCGTATTGGTGTTCGAGTGTTCGAACCGTAATGCGCAAGAAATGGTATGTAAACCCCGTATTTACAAATCTGCCACTGTGCAGGAGAATCCGTATAGGTGTTCGAGTGTTCGAACCGTAATGCGCAAGAAATGGTACCGAAACCCCGTATTTACATATCTGCCACTGTGCAGGAGAATTCGTATAGGTGTTCGAGTGTTCGAACCGTAATGCGCAAGAAATGGTATGGAAACCCCATATTTACATATCTGCCACTGTGCAGGAGAATCCGTATATGTGTTCGATTGTTCGAACCGTAATGCGCAAGAAATGGTACGGAAACCCCGTATTTACATATCTGCCGCCGTGCAGGAGAATCCGTATAGGTGTTCGGGTGTTCGAACCGTAATATGCAAGAAATGGTATGTAAACCCCGTATTTACATATTTGCCACTATGCAGGAGAATCCGTATAGGTGTTCGAGTGTTCGAACCGTAATGCGCAAGAAATGGTACGGAAACCCCGTATTTACATATCTGCCACTGTGCAGGAGAATCCGCATATGTGTTCGAGTGTTCGAACCGTATTGCGCAAGAAATGGTATGTAAACCCCATATTTACATATCTGCCACTGTGCAGGATAATCCGTATAGGTGTTCGAGTGTTCGAACCGTAATGCGCAGGAAATGGTACCGAAACCCCGTATTTACATATCTGTCACTGTGCAGGAGAATTCGTATAGGTGTTCGAGTGTTCGAACCGTAATGCACAAGAAATGGTATGGAAACCCCATATTTACATATCTGCCACTGTGCAGGAGAATCCGTATAGGTGTTCGAGTGTTCGAATCGTAATGCGCAAGAAATGGTATGTAAACCCCGTATTTACAAATCTGCCACTGTGCAGGAGAATCCGTATAGGTGTTCGAGTGTTCGAACCGTAATGCGCAAGAAATGGTACCGAAACCCCGTATTTACATATCTGCCACTGTGCAGGGGAATCCGTATAGGTGTTCGAGTGTTCGAACTGTAATGCGCAAGAAATGGTATGGAAACCCCGTATTTACATATCTGCCACTGTGCAGGAGAATCCGTATAGGTGTTCGAGTGTTCGAACCGTAATGCGCAAGAAATGGTACCGAAATCCCATATTTACATATCTGCCACTGTGCAGGAGAATCCGTATAGGTGTTCGAGTGTTCGAACCGTAATGCGCAAGAAATGGTACGGAAACCCCGTATTTACATATCTGCCACTGTGCAGGAGAATGCGCATAGGTGTTCGAGTGTTCGAACCGTAATGCGCAAGAAATGGTATGTAAACCCCGTATTTACATATCTGCCACTGTGCAGGAGAATCCGTATAGGTGTTCGAGTGTTCGAACCGTAATGCGCAAGAAATGGTACGGAAACCGCGTATTTACATATCTGCCACTGTGCAGGAGAATCCGCATAGGTGTTCGAGTGTTCGAACCGTATTGCGCAAGAAATGGTATGTAAACCCCGTATTTACATATCTGCCACTGTGCAGGAGAATCCGTATATGTGTTCGAGTGTTCGAACCGTAATGCGCAAGAAAGGGTACGGAAACCCCGTATTTACATATCTGCCGCTGTGCAGGAGAATCCGTATAGGTGTTCGAGTGTTCGAATCGTAATGCGCAAGAAATGGTTCGTAAACCTCGTATTAACATATCTGCCACTGTGCAGGAGAATCCGTATAGGTGTTCGAGTGTTCGAACCGTAATGCGCAAGAAATGGTACGGAAACCCCGTATTTACATATCTGCCACTGTGCAGGAGAATCCGCATAGGTTTCGAGTGTTCGAACCGTAATGCGCAAGAAATGGTATGTAAACCCCGTATTTACATATCTGCCACTGTGCAGGAGAATCCGTATACGTGTTCGAGTGTTCGAACCGTAATGCGCAAGAAACGGTACGGAAATCCCGTATTTACATATCTGCCACTGTGCAGGAGAATCCGTATAGGTGTTCGAGTGTTCGAACCGTAATGCGCAAGAAATGGTATGGAAACCCCGTGTTTACATATCTGCCACTGTGCAGGAGAATCCGTATAGGTGTTCGAGTGTTCGAACCGTAATGCGCAAGAAATGGTACCGAAATCCCATATTTACATATCTGCCACTGTGCAGGAGAATCCGTATAGGTGTTCGAGTGTTCGAACCGTAATGCGCAAGAAATGGTACGGAAACCCCGTATTTACATATCTGCCACTGTGCAGGAGAATGCGCATAGGTGTTCGAGTGTTCGAACCGTAATGCGCAAGAAATGGTATGTAAACCCCGTATTTACATATCTGCCACTGTACAGGAGAATCCGTATAGGTGTTCGAGTGTTCGAACCGTAATGCGCAACAAATGGTACGGAAACCCCGTATTTACATATCTGCCATTGTGCAGGAGAATCCGCATAGGTGTTCGAGTGTTCGAACCGTATTGCGCAAGAAATGGTATGTAAACCCCGTATTTACATATCTGCCACTGTGCAGGAGAATCCGTATATGTGTTCGAGTGTTCGAACCGTAATGCGCAAGAAAGGGTACGGAAACCCCGTATTTACATATCTGCCGCTGTGCAGGAGAATCCGTATAGGTGTTCGAGTGTTCGAATCGTAATGCGCAAGAAATGGTACGTAAACCTCGTATTAACATATCTGCCACTGTGCAGGAGAATCCGTATAGGTGTTCGAGTGTTCGAACCGTAATGCGCAAGAAATGGTACGGAAACCCCGTATTTACATATCTGCCACTGTGCAGGAGAATCCGCATAGGTTTCGAGTGTTCGAACCGTAATGCGCAAGAAATGGTATGTAAACCCCGTATTTACATATCTGCCACTGTGCAGGAGAATCCGTATACGTGTTCGAGTGTTCGAACCGTAATGCGCAAGAAACGGTACGGAAATCCCGTATTTACATATCTGCCACTGTGCAGGAGAATCCGTATAGGTGTTCGAGTGTTCGAACCGTAATGCGCAAGAAATGGTATGGAAACCCCGTGTTTACATATCTGCCACTGTGCAGGAGAATCCGTATAGGTGTTCGAGTGTTCGAACCGTAATGCGCAAGAAATGGTACCGAAATCCCATATTTACATATCTGCCACTGTGCAGGAGAATCCGTATAGGTGTTCGAGTGTTCGAACCGTAATGTGCAAGAAATGGTACGGCAACCCCGTATTTACATATCTGCCACTGTGCAGGAGAATGCGCATAGGTGTTCGAGTGTTCGAATCGTAATGCGCAAGAAATGTTATGGAAACCCCGTATTTACATATCTGGCACTGTGCTGGAGAATCCGTATAGGTGTTCGAGTGTTCGAACCGTAATGCGCAAGAAATGGTAACGAAACCCCGTATTTACATATCTGCCACTGTGCAGGAGAATCCGTATAGGTGTTCGAGTGTTCCAACCGTAATGCGCAAGAAATGGTACGGAAACCCCGTATTTACATATCTGCCATTGTGCAGGAGAATC
The DNA here is from genome assembly GCF_055761805.1 of Camellia sinensis. Taxonomy (NCBI): domain Eukaryota; kingdom Viridiplantae; phylum Streptophyta; class Magnoliopsida; order Ericales; family Theaceae; genus Camellia; species Camellia sinensis. The sequence goes on from NC_138971.1 coordinate 18,118, forward strand.
CGCATAGGTGTTCGAGTGTTCGAACCGTAATGCGCAAGAAATGGTATGTAAACCCCGTATTTACATATCTGCCACTGTGCAGGAGAATCCGTATAGGTGTTCGAGTGTTCGAACCGTAATGCGCAAGAAATGGTATGGAAACCCCGTATTTACATATCTGCCACTGTGCAGGAGAATCCGTATATGTGTTCGATTGTTCGAACCGTAATGCGCAAGAAATGGTACGGAAACCCCGTATTTACATATCTGCCGCTGTGCAGGAGAATCCGTATTGGTGTTCGAGTGTTCGAACCGCAATGCGCAAGAAATGATATGTAAACCCCGTATTTACATATCTGCTACTGTGCAGGAGAATCCGTATAGGTGTTCGAGTGTTCGAACCGTAATGCGCAAGAAATGGTACGGAAACCCCGTATTTACATATCTGCCACTGTGCAGGAGAATCCGTATAGGTGTTCGAGTTTTCGAACCGTAATGCGCAAGAAATGCTATGGAAACCCCGTATTTACATATCTGCCACTGTACAGGAGAATCCATATAGGTGTTCGAGTGTTCGAACCGTAATGCGCAAGAAATGGTACGGAAACGCCGTATTTACATATCTTCCACTGTGCAGGAGAATCCGTATAGGTGTTCGAGTGTTCGAACCGTAATGCGCAAGAAATGGTATGGAAACCCCGTATTTACATATCTGCCACTGTGTAGGAGAATCCGTATAGGTGTTCGAGTGTTCGAACCGTAATGCGCAAGAAATGGTACGGAAACCCCGTATTTACATATCTGCCACTGTGCAGGAGAATCCGCATAGGTGTTCGAGTGTTCGAACCGTAATGCGCAAGAAATGGTATGTAAACCCCGTATTTACATATCTGCCACTGTGCAGGAGAATCCGTATAGGTGTTCGAGTGTTCGAACCGTAATGCGCAAGAAATGGTACGGAAACCCCGTATTTACATATCTGCCACTGTGCAGGAGAATCCGTATAGGTGTTCGATTGTTCGAACCGTAATGCGCAAGAAATGGTATGTAAACCCCGTATTTACATATCTGCCACTGTGCAGGAGAATCCGTATAGGTGTTCGAGTGTTCGAACCGTAATGCGCAATAAATGGTACGGAAACCCCGTATTTACATATCTGCCGTTGTGCAGGAGAATCCGTATAGGTGTTCGGGTGTTCGAACCGTAATGTGCAAGAAATGGTATGTAAACCCCGTATTTACATATCTGCCACTGTGCAGGAGAATCCGTATAGCTGTTCGAGTGTTCGAACCGTAATGCGCAAGAAATGGTACGGAAACCCCGTATTTACATATCTGCCACTGTGCAGGAGAATCCGCATAGGTGTTGGAGTGTTCGAACCGTAATGCGCAAGAAATGGTATGTAAACCCCGTATTTACATATCTGCCACCGTGCAGGAGAATCCGTATAGGTGTTCGAGTGTTCGAACCGTAATGCGCAAGAAATGGTACGGAAACCCCGTATTTACATATCTGCCGCTGTGCAGGAGAATCCGTATTGGTGTTCGACTGTTCGAACCGTAATGCGCAAGAAATGATATGTAAACCCCGTATTTACATATCTGCTACTGTGCTGGAGAATCCGTATAGGTGTTCGAGTGTTCGAACCGTAATGCGCAAGAAATGGTATAGAAACCCCGTATTTACATATCTGCCACTGTGCAGGAGAATCCGTATAGGTGTTCGAGTGTTCGAACCGTAATGCGCAAGAAATGGTATGGAAACCTCGTATTTACATATCTGCCACTGTACAGGAGAATCCATATAGGTGTTCGAGTGTTCGAACCGTAATGCGCAAGAAATGGTACGGAAACGCCGTATTTACATATCTTCCACTGTGCAGGAGAATCCGCATAGGTGTTCGAGTGTTCGAACCGTAATGCGCAAGAAATGGTATGTAAACCCCGTATTTACATATCTGCCACTGTGCAGGAGAATCCGTATAGGTGTTCGAGTGTTCGAACCGTAATGCGCAAGAAATGGTACGGAAACTCCGTATTTACATATCTGCCACTGTGCAGGAGAATCCGCATAGGTGTTCGAGTGTTCGAACCGTAATGCGCAAGAAATGGTATGTAAACCCCGTATTTACATATCTGCCACTGTGCCGGAGAATCCGTATAGGTGTTCGAGTGTTCGAACCGTAATGCGCAAGAAACGGTAACGAAACCCCGTATTTACATATCTGCCACTGTGCAGGAGAATTCGTTTAGGTGTTCGAGTGTTCGAACCGTAATGCGCAAGAAATGGTATGGAAACCCTGTATTTACATATCTGCCACTGTGTAGGAGAATCCGTATATGTGTTCGATTGTTCGAACCGTAATGCGCAAGAAATGGTACGGAAACCCCGTATTTACATATCTGCCGCTGTGCAGGAGAGTCCGTATTGGTGTTCGAGTGTTTGAACCGTAATGCGCAAGAAATGGTATGTAAACCCCGTATTTACATATCTGCCACTGTGCAGGAGAATCCGAATAGGTGTTCGAGTGTTCGAACCGTAATGCGCAAGAAATGGTATGGAAACCCCGTATTTACATATCTGCCACTGTGCAGGAGAATCCGTATATGTGTTCGATTGTTCGAACCGTAATGCGCAAGAAATGGTACGGAAACCCCGTATTTACATATCTGCCGCTGTGCAGGAGAATCCGTATTGGTGTTCGAGTGTTCGAACCGCAATGCGCAAGAAATGATATGTAAACCCCGTATTTACATATCTGCTACTGTGCAGGAGAATCCGTATAGGTGTTCGAGTGTTCGAACCGTAATGCGCAAGAAATGGTATGGAAACCCCGTATTTACTTATCTGCCACTGTGCAGGAGAATCCGTATAGGTGTTCGAGTTTTCGAACCGTAATGCGCAAGAAATGCTATGGAAACCCCGTATTTACATATCTGCCACTGTACAGGAGAATCCATATAGGTGTTCGAGTGTTCGAACCGTAATGCGCAAGAAATGGTACGGAAACGCCGTATTTACATATCTTCCACTGTGCAGGAGAATCCGTATAGGTGTTCGAGTGTTCGAACCGTAATGCGCAAGAAATGGTATGGAAACCCCGTATTTACATATCTGCCACTGTGTAGGAGAATCCGTATAGGTGTTCGAGTGTTCGAACCGTAATGCGCAAGAAATGGTACGGAAACCCCGTATTTACATATCTGCCACTGTGCAGGAGAATCCGCATAGGTGTTCGAGTGTTCGAACCGTAATGCGCAAGAAATGGTATGTAAACCCCGTATTTACATATCTGCCACTGTGCAGGAGAATCCGTATAGGTGTTCGAGTGTTCGAACCGTAATGCGCAAGAAATGGTACGGAAACCCCGTATTTACATATCTGCCACTGTGCAGGAGAATCCGTATAGGTGTTCGATTGTTCGAACCGTAATGCGCAAGAAATGGTATGTAAACCCCGTATTTACATATCTGCCACTGTGCAGGAGAATCCGTATAGGTGTTCGAGTGTTCGAACCGTAATGCGCAAGAAATGGTACGGAAACCCCGTATTTACATATCTGCCGTTGTGCAGGAGAATCCGTATAGGTGTTCGGGTGTTCGAACCGTAATGTGCAAGAAATGGTATGTAAACCCCGTATTTACATATCTGCCACTGTGCAGGAGAATCCGTATAGCTGTTCGAGTGTTCGAACCGTAATGCGCAAGAAATGGTACGGAAACCCCGTATTTACATATCTGCCACTGTGCAGGAGAATCCGCATAGGTGTTCGAGTGTTCGAACCGTAATGCGCAAGAAATGGTATGTAAACCCCGTATTTACATATCTGCCACCGTGCAGGAGAATCCGTATAGGTGTTCGAGTGTTCGAACCGTAATGCGCAAGAAATGGTACGGAAACCCCGTATTTACATATCTGCCGCTGTGCAGGAGAATCCGTATTGGTGTTCGAGTGTTCGAACCGTAATGCGCAAGAAATGATATGTAAACCCCGTATTTACATATCTGCTACTGTGCTGGAGAATCCGTATAGGTGTTCGAGTGTTCGAACCGTAATGCGCAAGAAATGGTATAGAAACCCCGTATTTACATATCTGCCACTGTGCAGGAGAATCCGTATAGGTGTTCGAGTGTTCGAACCGTAATGCGCAAGAAATGGTATGGAAACCTCGTATTTACATATCTGCCACTGTACAGGAGAATCCATATAGGTGTTCGAGTGTTCGAACCGTAATGCGCAAGAAATGGTACGGAAACGCCGTATTTACATATCTTCCACTGTGCAGAGAATCCGCATAGGTGTTCGAGTGTTCGAACCGTAATGCGCAAGAAATGGTATGTAAAACCCGTATTTACATATCTGCCACTGTGCAGGAGAATCCGTATAGGTGTTCGAGTGTTCGAACCGTAATGCGCAAGAAATGGTACGGAAACTCCGTATTTACATATCTGCCACTGTGCAGGAGAATCCGCATAGGTGTTCGAGTGTTCGAACCGTAATGCGCAAGAAATGGTATGTAAACCCCGTATTTACATATCTGCCACTGTGCAGGAGAATCCGTATAGGTGTTCGAGTGTTCGAACCGTAATGCGCAAGAAATGGTACGGAAACCCCGTATTTACATATCTGCCACTGTGCAGGAGAATCCGTATAGGTGTTCGATTGTTCGAACCGTAATGCGCAAGAAATGGTATGTAAACCCCGTATTTACATATCTGCCACTGTGCAGGAGAATCCGTATAGGTGTTCGAGTGTTCGAACCGTAATGCGCAAGAAATGGTACGGAAATCCCGTATTTACATATCTGCCGTTGTGCAGGAGAATCCGTATAGGTGTTCGGGTGTTCGAACCGTAATGTGCAAGAAATGGTATGTAAACCCCGTATTTACATATCTGCCACTGTGCAGGAGAATCCGTATAGCTGTTCGAGTGTTCGAACCGTAATGCGCAAGAAATGGTACGGAAACCCCGTATTTACATATGTGCCACTGTGCAGGAGAATCCGCATAGGTGTTCGAGTGTTCGAACCGTAATGCGCAAAAAATGGTATGTAAACCCCGGATTTACATATCTGCCACCGTGCAGGAGAATCCGTATAGGTGTTCGAGTGTTCGAACCGTAATGCGCAAGAAATGGTACGGAAACCCCGTATTTACATATCTGCCGCTGTGCAGGAGAATCCGTATTGGTGTTCGAGTGTTCGAACCGTAATGCGCAAGAAATGATATGTAAACCCCGTATTTACATATCTGCTACTGTGCAGGAGAATCCGTGTAGGTGTTCGAGTGTTCGAACCGTAATGCGCAAGAAATGGTATGGAAACCCCGTATTTACATATCTGCCACTGTGCAGGAGAATCCGTATAGGTGTTCGAGTGTTCGAACCGTAATGCGCAAGAAATGGTATGGAAACCCCGTATTTACATATCTGTCACTGTACAGGAGAATCCATATAGGTGTTCGAGTGTTCGAACCGTAATGCGCAAGAAATGGTACGGAAACGCCGTATTTACATATCTTCCACTGTGCAGGAGAATCCGCATAGGTGTTCGAGTGTTCGAACCGTAATGCGCAAGAAATGGTATGCAAACCCCGTATTTACATATCTGCCACTGTGCAGGAGAATCCGTATAGGTGTTCGAGTGTTCGAACCGTAATGCGCAAGAAATGGTACGGAAACCCCGTATTTACATATCTGCCACTGTGCAGGAGAATCCGTATAGGTGTTCGATTGTTCGAACCGTAATGCGCAAGAAATGGTATGTAAACCCCGTATTTACATATCTGCCACTGTGCAGGAGAATCCTTATAGGTGTTCGAGTGTTCGAACCGTAATGCGCAAGAAATGGTACGGAAACCCCGTATTTACATATCTGCCGTTGTGCAGGAGAATCCGTATAGGTGTTCGGGTGTTCGAACCGTAATGTGCAAGAAATGGTATGTAAACCCCGTATTTACATATCTGGCACTATGCAGGAGAATCCGTATAGCTGTTCGAGTGTTCGAACCGTAATGCGCAAGAAATGGTACGGAAACCCCGTATTTACATATCTGCCACTGTGCAGGAGAATCCGCATAGGTGTTCGAGTGTTCGAACCGTATTGCGCAAGAAATGGTATGTAAACCCCGTATTTACATATCTGCCACTGTGCAGGAGAATCCGTATAGGTGTTCGAGTGTTCGAACCGTAATGCACAGGAAATGGTACCGAAACCCCGTATTTACATATCTGTCACTGTGTAGGAGAATTCGTATAGGTGTTCGAGTGTTCGAACCGTAATGCGCAAGAAATGGTATGGAAACCCCATATTTACATATCTGCCACTGTGCAGGAGAATCCGTATAGGTGTTCGAGTGTTCGAATCGAAATGCGCAAGAAATGGTATGTAAACCCCGTATTTACATATCTGCCACTGTGCCGGAGAATCCGTATAGGTGTTCGAGTGTTCGAACCGTAATGCGCAAGAAATGGTATGTAAACCCCGTATTTACATATCTGCCACTATGCAGGAGAATCCGTATAGGTGTTCGAGTGTTCGAACCGTAATGCGCAAGAAATGGTATGGAAACCCCGTATTTATATATCTGCCGCTGTGCAGGAGAATCGGTATAGCTGTTCGAGTGTTCGAACCGTAATGCGCAAGAAATGGTACCGAAACCCCGTATTTACATATCTGCCACTGTGCAGGAGAATCCGTATAGGTGTTCGAGTGTTCGAACCGTAATGCGCAAGAAATGGTATGGAAACCCCGTATTTACATATCTGCCACTGTGCAGGAGAATCCATATAGGTGTTCGAGTGTTCGAACCGTAATCCGCAAGAAATGGTACCGAAACCCCGTATTTACATATCTGCCACTGTGCAGTAGAATCCGTATAGGTGTTCGAGTGTTCGAACCGTAATGCGCAAGAAATGGTATGGAAACCCCGTATTTACATATCTGCCACTGTGCAGGAGAATCCGTATAGGTGTTCGAGTGTTCGAACCGTAATGCGCAAGAAATGGTACGGAAACCCCGTATTTACATATCTGCCGTTGTGCAGGAGAATCCGTATAGGTGTTCGGGTGTTCGAACCGTAATGTGCAAGAAATGGTATGTAAACCCCGTATTTACATATCTGCCACTGTGCAGGAGAATCCGTATAGGTGTTCGAGTGTTCGAACCGTAATGCGCAAGAAATGGTATGTAAACCCCGTATTTACATATCGGCCACTGTGCAGGAGAATCCGTATAGGTGTTCGAGTGTTCGAACCGTAATGCGCAAGAAATGGTACGGAAACCCCGTATTTACATATCTGCCACTGTGCAGGAGAATCCGCATAGGTGTTCGAGTGTTCGAACCGTATTGCGCAAGAAATGGTTTGTAAACCCCGTATTTACATATCTGCCACTGTGCAGGAGAATCCGTATAGGTGTTCGAGTGTTCGAACTGTAATGCACAGGAAATGGTACCGAAACCCCGTATTTACAAATCTGTCACTGTGCAGGAGAATTCGTATAGGTGTTCGAGTGTTCGAACCGTAATGCGCAAGAAATGGTATGGAAACCCCATATTTACATATCTGCCACTGTGCAGGAGAATCCGTATAGGTGTTCGAGTGTTCGAATCGAAATGCGCAAGAAATGGTATGTAAACCCCGTATTTACATATCTGCCACTGTGCAGGAGAATCCGTATAGGTGTTCAAGTGTTCGAACCGTAATGCGCAAGAAATGGTATGTAAACCCCGTATTTACATATCTGCCACTATGCAGGAGAATCCGTATAGGTGTTCGAGTGTTCGAACCGTAATGCGCAAGAAATGGTATGGAAACCCCGTATTTACATATCTGCCACTGTGTAGGAGAATCCGTATAGGTGTTCGAGTGTTCGAACCGTAATGCGCAAGAAATAGTACCGAAACCCCGTATTTACATATCTGCCACTGTGCAGGAGAATCCGTATAGGTGTTCGAGTGTTCGAACCGTAATGCGCAAGAAATGGTATGGAAACCCCGTATTTACATATCTGCCACTGTGCAGGAGAATCCGTATAGGTGTTCGAGTGTTCGAACCGTAATGCGCAAGAAATGGTACCGAAACCCCGTATTTACATATCTGCCACTGTGCAGGAGAATCCGTATAGGTGTTCGAGTGTTCGAACCGTAATGCGCAAGAAATGGTATGGAAACCCCGTATTTACATATTTAACACTGTGCAGGAGAATCCGTATAGGTGTTCGAGTGTTCGAACCGTAATGCGCAAGAAATGGTACGGAAACCCCGTATTTACATATCTGCCGTTGTGCAGGAGAATCCGTATAGGTGTTCGGGTGTTCGAACCGTAATGTGCAAGAAATGGTATGTAAACCCCGTATTTACATATCTGCCACTGTGCAGGAGAATCCGTATAGCTGTTCGAGTGTTCGAACCGTAATGCGCAAGAAATGGTACGGAAACCCCGTATTTACAAATCTGTCACTGTGCAGGAGAATTCGTATAGGTGTTCGAGTGTTCGAACCGTAATGCGCAAGAAATGGTATGGAAACCCCATATTTACATATCTGCCACTGTGCAGGAGAATCCGTATAGGTGTTCGAGTGTTCGAATCGAAATGCGCAAGAAATGGTATGTAAACCCCGTATTTACATATCTGCCACTGTGCAGGAGAATCCGTATAGGTGTTCGAGTGTTCGAACCGTAATGCGCAAGAAATGGTATGTAAACCGCGTATTTACATTCGGCCACTGTGCAGGAGAATCCGTATAGGTGTTCGAGTGTTCGAACCGTAATGCGCAAGAAATGGTACCGAAACCCCGTATTTACATATCTGCCACTGTGCAGGAGAATCCGTATAGGTGTTCGAGTGTTCGAACCGTAATGCGCAAGAAATGGTATGGAAACCCCGTATTTACATATCTGCCACTGTGCAGGAGAATCCGTATAGGTGTTCGAGTGTTCGAACCGAAATGCGCAAGAAATGGTACCGAAACCCCGTATTTACATATCTGCCACTGTGCAGGAGAATCCGTATAGGTGATCGAGTGTTCGAACCGTAATGCGCAAGAAATGGTATGGAAACCCCGTATTTACATATCTGCCACTGTGCAGGAGAATCCGTATAGGTGTTCGAGTGTTCGAACCGTAATGCGCAAGAAATGGTATGTAAACCCCGTATTTACATATCTGCCACTATGCAGGAGAATCCGTATAGGTGTTCGAGTGTTCGAACCGTAATGCGCAAGAAATGGTATGGAAACCCCGTATTTACATATCTGCCACTGTGCAGGAGAATCCGTATAGGTGTTCGAGTGTTCGAACCGTAATGCGCAAGAAATGGTACCGAAACCCCGTATTTACATATCTGCCACTGTGCAGGAGAATCCGTATAGGTGTTCGAGTGTTCGAACCGTAATGCGCAAGAAATGGTATGGAAACCCCGTATTTACATATTTGCCACTGTGCAGGAGAATCCGTATAGGTGTTCGAGTGTTCGAACCGTAATGCGCAAGAAATGGTACGGAAACCCCGTATTTACATATCTGCCGTTGTGCAGGAGAATCCGTATAGGTGTTCGGGTGTTCGAACCGTAATGCGCAAGAAATGGTATGGAAACCCCGTATTTACATATCTGCCACTGTGCAGGAGAATCCGTATAGGTGTTCGAGTGTTCGAACCGTAATGCGCAAGAAATGGTACCGAAACCCCGTATTTACATATCTGCCACTGTGCAGGAGAATCCGTATAGGTGTTCGAGTGTTCGAACCGTAATGCGCAAGAAATGGTATGGAAACCCCGTATTTACATATTTGCCACTGTGCAGGAGAATCCGTATAGGTGTTCGAGTGTTCGAACCGTAATGCGCAAGAAATGGTACGGAAACCCCGTATTTACATATCTGCCGTTGTGCAGGAGAATCCGTATAGGTGTTCGGGTGTTCGAACCGTAATGTGCAAGAAATGGTATGTAAACCCCGTATTTACATATCTGCCACTGTGCAGGAGAATCCGTATAGCTGTTCGAGTGTTCGAACCGTAATGCGCAAGAAATGGTACGGAAACCCCGTATTTACATATCTGCCACTGTGCAGGAGAATCCGCATAGGTGTTCGAGTGTTCGAACCGTATTGCGCAAGAAATGGTATGTAAACCCCGTATTTACATATCTGCCACTGTGCAGGAGAATCCGTATAGGTGTTCGAGTGTTCGAACCGTAATGCACAGGAAATGGTACCGAAACCCCGTATTTACATATCTGTCACTGTGCAGGAGAATTCGTATAGGTGTTCGAGTGTTCGAACCGTAATGCGCAAGAAATGGTATGGAAACCCCATATTTACATATCTGCCACTGTGCAGGAGAATCCGTATAGGTGTTCGAGTGTTCGAATCGAAATGCGCAAGAAATGGTTTGTAAACCCCGTATTTACATATCTGCCACTGTGCAGGAGAATCCGTATAGGTGTTCGAGTGTTCGAACCGTAATGCGCAAGAAATGGTATGTAAACCACGTAGTTACATATCTGCCACTCTGCAGGAGAATCCGTATAAGTGTTCGAGTGTTCGAACCGTAATGCGCAAGAAATGGTATGGAAACCCCGTATTTACATATCTGCCACTGTGCAGGAGAATCCGTATAGGTGTTCGAGTGTTCGAACCGTAATGCGCAAGAAATGGTACCGAAACCCCGTATTTACATATCTGCCACTGTGCAGGAGAATCCGTATAGGTGTTCGAGTGTTCGAACCGTAATGCGCAAGAAATGGTATGGAAACCCCGTATTTACATATCTGCCACTGTGCAGGAGAATCCGTATAGGTGTTCGAGTGTTCGAACCGTAATGCGCAAGAAATGGTATGGAAACCCCGTATTTACATATCTGCCACTGTGCAGGAGAATCCGTATAGGTGTTCGAGTGTTCGAACCGTAATGCGCAAGAAATGGTACCGAAACCCCGTATTTACATATCTGCCACGGTGCAGGAGAATCCGTATAGGTGTTCGAGTGTTCGAACCGTAATGCGCAAGAAATGGTACGGAAACCCCATATTTACATATCTGCCACTGTGCAGGAGAATCCGTATAGGTGTTCGAGTGTTCGAACCGTAATGCGCAAGAAATGGTATGGAAACCCCGTATTTACATATCTGCCACTGTGCAGGAGAATCCGTATAGGTGTTCGAGTGTTCGAACCGTAATGCGCAAGAAATGGTATGGAAACCCCGTATTTACATATCTGCCACCGTACAGGAGAATCCGTATAGGTGTTCGAGTGTTCGAACAGTAATGCGTAAGAAATGGTACGGAAACCCCGTATTTACATATCTGCCACTGTGCAGGAGAATCCGTATAGGTGTTCGAGTGTTCGAACCGTACTGCGCAAGAAATGGCACCGAAATCCCATATTTACATATCTGCCACTGTGCAGGAGAATCCGTATAGGTGTTCGAGAGTTCGAACCGTAATGCGCAAGAAATGGTATGGAAACCCCGTATTTACATATCTGCCACTGTGCAGGAGAATCCGTATAGGTGTTCGAGTGTTCGAACCGTAATGCGCAAGAAATGGTATGTAAACCCCGTATTTACATATCTGCCACTATGCAGGAGAATCCGTATAGGTGTTCGAGTGTTCGAACCGTAATGCGCAAGAAATGGTATGGAAACCCCGTATTTACATATCTGCCACTGTGCAGGAGAATCCGTATAGGTGTTCGAGTGTTCGAACCGTAATGCGCAAGAAATGGTACCGAAACCCCGTATTTACATATCTGCCACTGTGCAGGAGAATCCGTATAGGTGTTCGAGTGTTCGAACCGTAATGCGCAAGAAATGGTATGGAAACCCCGTATTTACATATTTGCCACTGTGCAGGAGAATCCGTATAGGTGTTCGAGTGTTCGAACCGTAATGCGCAAGAAATGGTACGGAAACCCCGTATTTACATATCTGCCGTTGTGCAGGAGAATCCGTATAGGTGTTCGGGTGTTCGAACCGTAATGTGCAAGAAAGGGTATGTAAACCCCGTATTTACATATCTGCCACTGTGCAGGAGAATCCGTATAGCTGTTCGAGTGTTCGAACCGTAATGCGCAAGAAATGGTACGGAAACCCCGTATTTACATATCTGCCACTGTGCAGGAGAATCCGCATAGGTGTTCGAGTGTTCGAACCGTATTGCGCAAGAAATGGTATGTAAACCCCGTATTTACATATCTGCCACTGTGCAGGAGAATCCGTATAGGTGTTCGAGTGTTCGAACCGTAATGCACAGGAAATGGTACCGAAACCCCGTATTTACATATCTGTCACTGTGCAGGAGAATTCGTATAGGTGTTCGAGTGTTCGAACCGTAATGCGCAAGAAATGGTATGGAAACCCCATATTTACATATCTGCCACTGTGCAGGAGAATCCGTATAGGTGTTCGAGTGTTCGAATCGAAATGCGCAAGAAATGGTTTGTAAACCCCGTATTTACATATCTGCCACTGTGCAGGAGAATCCGTATAGGTGTTCGAGTGTTCGAACCGTAATGCGCAAGAAATGGTATGTAAACCACGTAGTTACATATCTGCCACTCTGCAGGAGAATCCGTATAAGTGTTCGAGTGTTCGAACCGTAATGCGCAAGAAATGGTATGGAAACCCCGTATTTACATATCTGCCACTGTGCAGGAGAATCCGTATAGGTGTTCGAGTGTTCGAACCGTAATGCGCAAGAAATGGTACCGAAACCCCGTATTTACATATCTGCCACTGTGCAGGAGAATCCGTATAGGTGTTCGAGTGTTCGAACCGTAATGCGCAAGAAATGGTATGGAAACCCCGTATTTACATATCTGCCACTGTGCAGGAGAATCCGTATAGGTGTCCGAGTGTTCGAACCGTAATGCGCAAGAAATGGTATGGAAACCCCGTATTTACATATCTGCCACTGTGCAGGAGAATCCGTATAGGTGTTCGAGTGTTCGAACCGTAATGCGCAAGAAATGGTACCGAAACCCCGTATTTACATATCTGCCACGGTGCAGGAGAATCCGTATAGGTGTTCGAGTGTTCGAACCGTAATGCGCAAGAAATGGTACGGAAACCCCATATTTACATATCTGCCACTGTGCAGGAGAATCCGTATAGGTGTTCGAGTGTTCGAACCGTAATGCGCAAGAAATGGTATGGAAACCCCGTATTTACATATCTGCCACTGTGCAGGAGAATCCGTATAGGTGTTCGAGTGTTCGAACCGTAATGCGCAAGAAATGGTATGGAAACCCCGTATTTACATATCTGCCACCGTACAGGAGAATCCGTATAGGTGTTCGAGTGTTCGAACAGTAATGCGTAAGAAATGGTACGGAAACCCCGTATTTACATATCTGCCACTGTGCAGGAGAATCCGCATAGGTGTTCGATTGTTCGAACCGTAATGCGCAAGAAATGGTATGTAAACCCCGTATTTACATATCTGTCACTGTGCAGGAGAATCCGTATAGGTGTTCGAGTGTTCGAACCGTAATGCGCAAGAAATGGTACGGAAACCCCGTATTTACATATCTGCCACTGTGCAGGAGAATCCGCATAGCTGTTCGAGTGTTCGAACCGTAATGCGCAAGAAATGGTATGTAAACCCCGTATTTACATATCTGCCACTGTGCAGGAGAATCCGTATAGGTGTTCGAGTGTTCGAACCGTAATGCGCAAGAAATGGTACGAAAACCCCGTATTTACATATCTGCCACTGTGCAGGAGAATCCGTATAGGTGTTCGAGTGTTCGAACCGTAATGCGCAAGAAATGGTATGGAAACCCCGTATTTACATATCTGCCACTGTGCAGGAGAATCCGTATAGGTGTTCGAGTGTTCGAACCGTACTGCGCAAGAAATGGCACCGAAATCCCATATTTACATATCTGCCACTGTGCAGGAGAATCCGTATAGGTGTTCGAGAGTTCGAACCGTAATGCGCAAGAAATGGTATGGAAACCCCGTATTTACATATCTGCCACTGTGCAGGAGAATGCGCATAGGTGTTCGAGTGTTCGAACCGTAATGCGCAAGAAATGGTATGTAAACCCCGTATTTACATATCTGCCACTGTGCAGGAGAATCCGTATAAGTGTTCGAGTGTTCGAATTGTAATGCGCAAGAAATGGTACGGAAACCCCGTATTTACATATCTGCCACTGTGCAGGAGAATCCGCATAGGTGTTCGAGTGTTCGAACCGTAATGCGCAAGAAATGGTATGTAAACCCCGTACTTATATATCTGCCACTGTGCAGGAGAATCCGTATAGGTGTTCGAGTGTTCGAATCGAAATGCGCAAGAAATGGTCTGTATACCCCGTATTTACATATCTGCCACTGTGCAGGAGAATCCGTATAGGTGTTCGAGTGTTCGAACCGTAATGCGCAAGAAATGGTACCGAAACCCCGTATTTACATATCTGCCACTGTGCAGGAGAATCCGTATAGGTGTTCGAGTGTTCGAACCGTAATGCGCAAGAAATGGTATGTAAACCGCGTATTTACATTCGGCCACTGTGCAGGAGAATCCGTATAGGTGTTCGAGTGTTCGAACCGTAATGCGCAAGAAATGGTACCGAAACCCCGTATTTACATATCTGCCACTGTGCAGGAGAATCCGTATAGGTGTTCGAGTGTTCGAACCGTAATGCGCAAGAAATGGTATGGAAACCCCGTATTTACATATCTGCCACTGTGCAGGAGAATCCGTATAGGTGTTCGAGTGTTCGAACCGAAATGCGCAAGAAATGGTACCGAAACCCCGTATTTACATATCTGCCACTGTGCAGGAGAATCCGTATAGGTGATCGAGTGTTCGAACCGTAATGCGCAAGAAATGGTATGGAAACCCCGTATTTACATATCTGCCACTGTGCAGGAGAATCCGTATAGGTGTTCGAGTGTTCGAACCGTAATGCGCCAGAAATGGTACCGAAACCCCGTATTTACATATCTGCCACTGTGCAGGAGAATGCGCATAGGTGTTCGAGTGTTCGAACCGTAATGCGCAAGAAATGGTATGTAAACCCCGTATTTACATATCTGCCACTGTGCAGGAGAATCCGTATAGGTGTTCGAGTGTTCGAACTGTAATGCGCAAGAAATGGTACGGAAACCCCGTATTTACATATCTGCCACTGTGCAGGAGAATCCGTATAGGTGTTCGAGTGTTCGAACCGTAATGCGCAAGAAATGGTACCGAAACCCCGTGTTTACGTATCTGCCACTGTGCAGGAGAATCCGTATAGGTGTTCGAGTGTTCGAACAGTATTGCGCAAGAAATGGTATGTAAACCCCGTATTTACATATCTGCCACTGTGCAGGAGAATCCGTATATGTGTTCGAGTGTTCGAACCGTAATGCGCAAGAAATGGTACGGAAACCCCGTATTTACATATCTGCCGCTGAGCAGGAGAATCCGTATAGGTGTTCGAGTGTTCGAATCGTAATGCGCAAGAAATGGTATGTAAACCCCGTATTTACATATCTGCCACTGTGCAGGAGAATCCGTATAGGTGTTCGAGTGTTCGAACCGTAATGCGCAAGAAATGGTACCGAAACCCCGTGTTTACGTATCTGCCACTGTGCAGGAAAATCCGTATAGGTGTTCGAGTGTTCGAACCGTAATGCGCAAGAAATGGTATGGAAACCCCGTATTTACATATCTGGCACTGTGCAGGAGAATCCGTATATGTGTTCGAGTGTTCGAACCGTAATGCGCAAGAAATGATATGTAAACCTCGTATTTACATATCTGCTACTATGCAGGAGAATCCGTATAGGTGTTCGAGTGTTCGAACCGTAATGCGCAAGAAATGGTATGGAAACCCCGTATTTACATATCTGCCACTGTGCAGGAGAATCCGTATAGGTGTTCGAGTGTTCGAACCGTAACGCGCAAGAAATGGTATGGAAACCCCGTATTTACATATCTGCCACTGTACAGGAGAATCCATATAGGTGTTCGAATGTTTGAATCGTAATGCGCAAGAAATGGTACGGAAACGCCGTATTTACATATTTTCCACTGTGCAGGAGAATCCGCATAGGTGTTCGAGTGTTCGAACCGTAATGCGCAAGAAATGGTATGTAAAACCCGTATTTACATATCTGCCACTGTGCAGGAGAATCCGTATAGGTGTTCGAGTGTTCGAACCGTAATGCGCAAGAAATGGTACGGAAACCCCGTATTTACATATCTGCCACTGTGCAGGAGAATCCGCATAGGTGTTCGAGTGTTCGAACCGTAATGCGCAAGAAATGGTATGTAAATCCCGTATTTACATATCTGCCACTGTGCAGGAGAATCCGTATAGGTGTTCGAGTGTTCGAACCGTAATGCGCAAGAAATGGTACGGAAACCCCGTATTTACATATCTGCCACTGTGCAGGAGAATCCGTATAGGTGTTCGATTGGTCGAACCGTAATGCGCAAGAAATGGTATGTAAACCCCGCATTTACATATCTGCCACTGTGCAGGAGAATCCGTATAGGTGTTCGAGTGTTCGAACCGTAATGCGCAAGAAATGGTACGGAAACCCCGTATTTACATATCTGCCGTTGTGCAGGAGAATCCGTATAGGTGTTCGGGTGTTCGAACCGTAATGTGCAAGAAATGGTATGTAAACCCCGTATTTACATATCTGCCACTGTGCAGGAGAATCCGTATAGCTGTTCGCGTGTTCGAACCGTAATGCGCAAGAAATGGTACGGAAACCCCGTATTTACGTATCTGCCACTGTGCAGGAGAATCCGCATAGGTGTTCGAGTGTTCGAACCGTAATGCGCAAGAAATGGTATGTAAACCCCGTATTTACATATCTGCCACTGTGCAGGAGAATCCGTATAGGTGTTCGAGTGTTCGAACCGTAATGCGCAAGAAATGGTACGGAAACCCCGTATTTACATATTTGCCACTGTGCAGGAGAATGCGCATAGGTGTTCGAGTGTTGGAACCGTAATGCGCAAGAAATGGTATGGAAACCCCGTATTTACATATCTGCCACTGTGCAGGAGAATCCGTATAGGTGTTCGAGTGTTCGAACCGTAATGCGCAAGAAATGGTACCGAAACCCCGTATTTACATATCTGCCATTGTGCAGGAGAATCCGCATAGGTGTTCGAGTGTTCGAACCGTAATGCGCAAGAAATGGTATGTAAACCCCGTATTTACATATCTGCCACTGTGCAGGAGAATCCGTATATGTGTTCGAGTGCTCGAACCGTAATGCGCAAGAAATGGTACGAAAACCCCGTATTTACATATCTGCCACTGTGCAGGAGAATCCGTATAGGTGTTCGAGTGTTCGAACCGTAATGCGCAAGAAATGGTATGGAAACCCCGTATTTACATATCTGCCACTGTGCAGGAGAATCCGTATAGGTGTTCGAGTGTTCGAACCGTACTGCGCAAGAAATGGCACCGAAATCCCATATTTACATATCTGCCACTGTGCAGGAGAATCCGCATAGGTGTTCGAGTGTTCGAACCGTAATGCGCAAGAAATGGTATGTAAACCCCGTATTTACATATCTGCCACTGTGCAGGAGAATCCGTATAGGTGTTCGAGTGTTCGAACCGTAATGCGCAAGAAATGGTACGAAAACCCCGTATTTACATATCTGCCACTGTGCAGGAGAATCCGTATAGGTGTTCGAGTGTTCGAACCGTAATGCGCAAGAAATGGTATGGAAACCCCGTATTTACATATCTGCCACTGTGCAGGAGAATCCGTATAGGTGTTCGAGTGTTCGAACCGTACTGCGCAAGAAATGGCACCGAAATCCCATATTTACATATCTGCCACTGTGCAGGAGAATCCGTATAGGTGTTCGAGAGTTCGAACCGTAATGCGCAAGAAATGGTATGGAAACCCCGTATTTACATATCTGCCACTGTGCAGGAGAATGCGCATAGGTGTTCGAGTGTTCGAACCGTAATGCGCAAGAAATGGTATGTAAACCCCGTATTTACATATCTGCCACTGTGCAGGAGAATCCGTATAAGTGTTCGAGTGTTCGAATTGTAATGCGCAAGAAATGGTACGGAAACCCCGTATTTACATATCTGCCACTGTGCAGGAGAATCCGCATAGGTGTTCGAGTGTTCGAACCGTAATGCGCAAGAAATGGTATGTAAACCCCGTACTTATATATCTGCCACTGTGCAGGAGAATCCGTATAGGTGTTCGAGTGTTCGAATCGAAATGCGCAAGAAATGGTCTGTATACCCCGTATTTACATATCTGCCACTGTGCAGGAGAATCCGTATAGGTGTTCGAGTGTTCGAACCGTAATGCGCAAGAAATGGTACCGAAACCCCGTATTTACATATCTGCCACTGTGCAGGAGAATCCGTATAGGTGTTCGAGTGTTCGAACCGTAATGCGCAAGAAATGGTATGTAAACCGCGTATTTACATTCGGCCACTGTGCAGGAGAATCCGTATAGGTGTTCGAGTGTTCGAACCGTAATGCGCAAGAAATGGTACCGAAACCCCGTATTTACATATCTGCCACTGTGCAGGAGAATCCGTATAGGTGTTCGAGTGTTCGAACCGTAATGCGCAAGAAATGGTATGGAAACCCCGTATTTACATATCTGCCACTGTGCAGGAGAATCCGTATAGGTGTTCGAGTGTTCGAACCGAAATGCGCAAGAAATGGTACCGAAACCCCGTATTTACATATCTGCCACTGTGCAGGAGAATCCGTATAGGTGATCGAGTGTTCGAACCGTAATGCGCAAGAAATGGTATGGAAACCCCGTATTTACATATCTGCCACTGTGCAGGAGAATCCGTATAGGTGTTCGAGTGTTCGAACCGTAATGCGCCAGAAATGGTACCGAAACCCCGTATTTACATATCTGCCACTGTGCAGGAGAATGCGCATAGGTGTTCGAGTGTTCGAACCGTAATGCGCAAGAAATGGTATGTAAACCCCGTATTTACATATCTGCCACTGTGCAGGAGAATCCGTATAGGTGTTCGAGTGTTCGAACTGTAATGCGCAAGAAATGGTACGGAAACCCCGTATTTACATATCTGCCACTGTGCAGGAGAATCCGTATAGGTGTTCGAGTGTTCGAACCGTAATGCGCAAGAAATGGTACCGAAACCCCGTGTTTACGTATCTGCCACTGTGCAGGAGAATCCGTATAGGTGTTCGAGTGTTCGAACAGTATTGCGCAAGAAATGGTATGTAAACCCCGTATTTACATATCTGCCACTGTGCAGGAGAATCCGTATATGTGTTCGAGTGTTCGAACCGTAATGCGCAAGAAATGGTACGGAAACCCCGTATTTACATATCTGCCGCTGAGCAGGAGAATCCGTATAGGTGTTCGAGTGTTCGAATCGTAATGCGCAAGAAATGGTATGTAAACCCCGTATTTACATATCTGCCACTGTGCAGGAGAATCCGTATAGGTGTTCGAGTGTTCGAACCGTAATGCGCAAGAAATGGTACCGAAACCCCGTGTTTACGTATCTGCCACTGTGCAGGAAAATCCGTATAGGTGTTCGAGTGTTCGAACCGTAATGCGCAAGAAATGGTATGGAAACCCCGTATTTACATATCTGGCACTGTGCAGGAGAATCCGTATATGTGTTCGAGTGTTCGAACCGTAATGCGCAAGAAATGATATGTAAACCTCGTATTTACATATCTGCTACTATGCAGGAGAATCCGTATAGGTGTTCGAGTGTTCGAACCGTAATGCGCAAGAAATGGTATGGAAACCCCGTATTTACATATCTGCCACTGTGCAGGAGAATCCGTATAGGTGTTCGAGTGTTCGAACCGTAACGCGCAAGAAATGGTATGGAAACCCCGTATTTACATATCTGCCACTGTACAGGAGAATCCATATAGGTGTTCGAATGTTTGAATCGTAATGCGCAAGAAATGGTACGGAAACGCCGTATTTACATATCTTCCACTGTGCAGGAGAATCCGCATAGGTGTTCGAGTGTTCGAACCGTAATGCGCAAGAAATGGTATGTAAAACCCGTATTTACATATCTGCCACTGTGCAGGAGAATCCGTATAGGTGTTCGATTGTTCGAACCGTAATGCGCAAGAAATGGTACGGAGACCCCGTATTTACATATCTGCCACTGTGCAGGAGAATCCGCATAGGTGTTCGAGTGTTCGAACCGTAATGCGCAAGAAATGGTATGTAAATCCCGTATTTACATATCTGCCACTGTGCAGGAGAATCCGTATAGGTGTTCGAGTGTTCGAACCGTAATGCGCAAGAAATGGTACGGAAACCCCGTATTTACATATCTGCCACTGTGCAGGAGAATCCGTATAGGTGTTCGATTGGTCGAACCGTAATGCGCAAGAAATGGTATGTAAACCCCGCATTTACATATCTGCCACTGTGCAGGAGAATCCGTATAGGTGTTCGAGTGTTCGAACCGTAATGCGCAAGAAATGGTACGGAAACCCCGTATTTACATATCTGCCGTTGTGCAGGAGAATCCGTATAGGTGTTCGGGTGTTCGAACCGTAATGTGCAAGAAATGGTATGTAAACCCCGTATTTACATATCTGCCACTGTGCAGGAGAATCCGTATAGCTGTTCGCGTGTTCGAACCGTAATGCGCAAGAAATGGTACGGAAACCCCGTATTTACGTATCTGCCACTGTGCAGGAGAATCCGCATAGGTGTTCGAGTGTTCGAACCGTAATGCGCAAGAAATGGTATGTAAACCCCGTATTTACATATCTGCCACTGTGCAGGAGAATCCGTATAGGTGTTCGAGTGTTCGAACCGTAATGCGCAAGAAATGGTACGGAAACCCCGTATTTACATATTTGCCACTGTGCAGGAGAATGCGCATAGGTGTTCGAGTGTTGGAACCGTAATGCGCAAGAAATGGTATGGAAACCCCGTATTTACATATCTGCCACTGTGCAGGAGAATCCGTATAGGTGTTCGAGTGTTCGAACCGTAATGCGCAAGAAATGGTACCGAAACCCCGTATTTACATATCTGCCATTGTGCAGGAGAATCCGCATAGGTGTTCGAGTGTTCGAACCGTAATGCGCAAGAAATGGTATGTAAACCCCGTATTTACATATCTGCCACTGTGCAGGAGAATCCGTATATGTGTTCGAGTGCTCGAACCGTAATGCGCAAGAAATGGTACGGAAACCCCGTATTTACATATCTGCCACTGTGCAGGAGAATCCGCATAGGTGTTCGAGTGTTCGAACAGTATTGCGCAAGAAATGGTATGTAAACCCCGTATTTACATATCTGCCACTGTGCAGGAGAATCCGTATATGTGTTCGAGTGTTCGAACCGTAATGCGCAAGAAATGGTACGGAAACCCCGTATTTACATATCTGCCGCTGTGCAGGAGAATCCGTATAGGTGTTCGAGTGTTCGAATCGTATTGCGCAAGAAATGGTATGTAAACCCCGTATTTACATATCTGCCACTGTGCAGGAGAATCCGTATAGGTGTTCGAGTGTTCGAACCGTAATGCACAGGAAATGGTACCGAAACCCCGTATTTACATATCTGTCACTGTGCAGGAGAATTCGTATAGGTGTTCGAGTGTTCGAACCGTAATGCGCAAGAAATGGAATGGAAACCCCATATTTACATATCTGCCACTGTGCTGGAGAACCCGTATAGGTGTTCGAGTGTTCGAATCGAAATGCGCAAGAAATGGTATGTAAACCCCGTATTTACATATCTGCCACTGTGCAGGAGAATCCGTATAGGTGTTCGAGTGTTCGAACCGTAATGCGCAAGAAATGGTACCGAAACCCCGTATTTACATATCTGCCACTGTGCAGGAGAATCCGTATAGGTGTTCGAGTGTTCGAACCGTAATGCGCAAGAAATGGTATGGAAACCCCGTATTTACATATCTGCCACTGTGCAGGAGAATCCGTATAGGTGTTCGAGTGTTCGAACCGAAATGCGCAAGAAATGGTACCGAAACCCCGTATTTACATATCTGCCACTGTGCAGGAGAATCCGTATAGGTGATCGAGTGTTCGAACCGTAATGCGCAAGAAATGGTATGGAAACCCCGTATTTACATATCTGCCACTGTGCAGGAGAATCCGTATAGGTGTTCGAGTGTTCGAACCGTAATGCGCCAGAAATGGTACCGAAACCCCGTATTTACATATCTGCCACTGTGCAGGAGAATCCGTATAGGTGTTCGAGTGTTCGAACCGTAATGCGCAAGAAATGGTACGGAAACCCCATATTTACATATCTGCCACTGTGCAGGAGAATCCGCATAGGTGTTCGAGTGTTCGAACCGTAATGCGCAAGAAATGGTACCGAAACCCCGTATTTACATATCTGCCACTGTGCAGGAGAATCCGCATAGGTGATCGAGTGTTCGAACTGTAATGCGCAAGAAATGGTATGGAAACCCCGTATTTACATATCTGCCACTGTGCAGGAGAATCCGTATAGGTGTTCGAGTGTTCGAACCGAAATGCGCAAGAAATGGTACCGAAACCCCGTATTTACATATCTGCCACTGTGCAGGAGAATCCGTATAGGTGATCGAGTGTTCGAACCGTAATGCGCAAGAAATGGTATGGAAACCCCGTATTTACATATCTGCCACTGTGCAGGAGAATCCGTATAGCTGTTCGAGTGTTCGAACCGTAATGCACCAGAAATGGTACCGAAACCCCGTATTTACATATCTGCCACTGTGCAGGAGAATCCGTATAGGTGTTCGAGTGTTCAAACCGTAATGCGCAAGAAATGGTACGGAAACCCCATATTTACATATCTGCCACTGTGCAGGAGAATCCGCATAGGTGTTCGAGTGTTCGAACCGTAATGCGCAAGAAATGGTACGGAAACCCCGTATTTACATATCTGCCACTGTGCAGGAGAATCCGTATAGGTGTTCGAGTGTTCGAACCGTAATGCGCAAGAAATGGTACGGAAACCCCGTATTTACATATCTGCCGCTGTGCCGGAGAATCCGTATTGGTGTTCGAGTGTTCGAACCGTAATGCGCAAGAAATGGTATGTAAACCCCGTATTTACATATCTGCTACTGTGCAGGAGAATCCGTATAGGTGTTCGAGTGTTCGAACCGTAATTCGCAAGAAATGGTATGGAAACCCCGTATTTACATATCTGCCACTGTGCAGGAGAATCCGTATAGGTGTTCGAGTGTTCGAATCGTAATGCGCAAGAAATGGTATGTAAACCCCGTATTTACATATCTGCCACTGTGCAGGGGAATCCGTATAGGTGTTCGAGTGTTCGAACCGTAATGCGCAAGAAATGGTACCTAAACCCCGTGTTTACGTATCTACCACTGTGCAGGAAAATCCGTATAGGTGTTCGAGTGTTCGAACCGTAATGCGCAAGAAATGGTATGGAAACCCCGTATTTACATATCTGGCACTGTGCAGGAGAATCCGTATAGGTGTTCGAGTGTTCGAACCGTAATGCGCAAGAAATGGAACGGAAACCCCGTATTTACATATCTGCCACTGTGCAGGAGAATCCGCATAGGTGTTCGAGTGTTCGAACAGTATTGCGCAAGAAATGGTATGTAAACCCCGTATTTACATATCTGCCACTGTGCAGGAGAATCCGTATATGTGTTCGAGTGTTCGAACCGTAATGCGCAAGAAATGGTACGGAAACCCCGTATTTACATATCTGCCGCTGTGCAGGAGAATCCGTATAGGTGTTCGAGTGTTCGAATCGTATTGCGCAAGAAATGGTATGTAAACCCCGTATTTACATATCTGCCACTGTGCAGGAGAATCCGTATAGGTGTTCGAGTGTTCGAACCGTAATGCACAGGAAATGGAACCGAAACCCCGTATTTACATATCTGTCACTGTGCAGGAGAATTCGTATAGGTGTTCGAGTGTTCGAACCGTAATGCGCAAGAAATGGAATGGAAACCCCATATTTACATATCTGCCACTGTGCTGGAGAATCCGTATAGCTGTTCGAGTGTTCGAATCGAAATGCGCAAGAAATGGTATGTAAACCCCGTATTTACATATCTGCCACTGTGCAGGAGAATCCGTATAGGTGTTCGAGTGTTCGAACCGTAATGCGCAAGAAATGGTACCGAAACCCCGTATTTACATATCTGCCACTGTGCAGGAGAATCCGTATAGGTGTTCGAGTGTTCGAACCGTAATGCGCAAGAAATGGTATGGAAACCCCGTATTTACATATCTGCCACTGTGCAGGAGAATCCGTATAGGTGTTCGAGTGTTCGAACCGAAATGCGCAAGAAATGGTACCGAAACCCCGTATTTACATATCTGCCACTGTGCAGGAGAATCCGTATAGGTGATCGAGTGTTCGAACCGTAATGCGCAAGAAATGGTATGGAAACCCCGTATTTACATATCTGCCACTGTGCAGGAGAATCCGTATAGGTGTTCGAGTGTTCGAACCGTAATGCGCCAGAAATGGTACCGAAACCCCGTATTTACATATCTGCCACTGTGCAGGAGAATCCGTATAGGTGTTCGAGTGTTCGAACCGTAATGCGCAAGAAATGGTACGGAAACCCCATATTTACATATCTGCCACTGTGCAGGAGAATCCGCATAGGTGTTCGAGTGTTCGAACCGTAATGCGCAAGAAATGGTACCGAAACCCCGTATTTACATATCTGCCACTGTGCAGGAGAATCCGCATAGGTGATCGAGTGTTCGAACTGTTATGCGCAAGAAATGGTATGGAAACCCCGTATTTACATATCTGCCACTGTGCAGGAGAATCCGTATAGGTGTTCGAGTGTTCGAACCGAAATGCGCAAGAAATGGTACCGAAACCCCGTATTTACATATCTGCCACTGTGCAGGAGAATCCGTATAGGTGATCGAGTGTTCGAACCGTAATGCGCAAGAAATGGTATGGAAACCCCGTATTTACATATCTGCCACTGTGCAGGAGAATCCGTATAGCTGTTCGAGTGTTCGAACCGTAATGCACCAGAAATGGTACCGAAACCCCGTATTTACATATCTGCCACTGTGCAGGAGAATCCGTATAGGTGTTCGAGTGTTCGAACCGTAATGCGCAAGAAATGGTACGGAAACCCCATATTTACATATCTGCCACTGTGCAGGAGAATCCGCATAGGTGTTCGAGTGTTCGAACCGTAATGCGCAAGAAATGGTACGGAAACCCCGTATTTACATATCTGCCACTGTGCAGGAGAATCCGTATAGGTGTTCGAGTGTTCGAACCGTAATGCGCAAGAAATGGTACGGAAACCCCGTATTTACATATCTGCCGCTGTGCCGGAGAATCCGTATTGGTGTTCGAGTGTTCGAACCGTAATGCGCAAGAAATGGTATGTAAACCCCGTATTTACATATCTGCTACTGTGCAGGAGAATCCGTATAGGTGTTCGAGTGTTCGAACCGTAATTCGCAAGAAATGGTATGGAAACCCCGTATTTACATATCTGCCACTGTGCAGGAGAATCCGTATAGGTGTTCGAGTGTTCGAATCGTAATGCGCAAGAAATGGTATGTAAACCCCGTATTTACATATCTGCCACTGTGCAGGGGAATCCGTATAGGTGTTCGAGTGTTCGAACCGTAATGCGCAAGAAATGGTACCTAAACCCCGTGTTTACGTATCTACCACTGTGCAGGAAAATCCGTATAGGTGTTCGAGTGTTCGAACCGTAATGCGCAAGAAATGGTATGGAAACCCCGTATTTACATATCTGGCACTGTGCAGGAGAATCCGTATAGGTGTTCGAGTGTTCGAACCGTAATGCGCAAGAAATGGAACGGAAACCCCGTATTTACATATCTGCCACTGTGCAGGAGAATCCGCATAGGTGTTCGAGTGTTCGAACAGTATTGCGCAAGAAATGGTATGTAAACCCCGTATTTACATATCTGCCACTGTGCAGGAGAATCCGTATATGTGTTCGAGTGTTCGAACCGTAATGCGCAAGAAATGGTACGGAAACCCCGTATTTACATATCTGCCGCTGTGCAGGAGAATCCGTATAGGTGTTCGAGTGTTCGAATCGTATTGCGCAAGAAATGGTATGTAAACCCCGTATTTACATATCTGCCACTGTGCAGGAGAATCCGTATAGGTGTTCGAGTGTTCGAACCGTAATGCACAGGAAATGGTACCGAAACCCCGTATTTACATATCTGTCACTGTGCAGGAGAATTCGTATAGGTGTTCGAGTGTTCGAACCGTAATGCGCAAGAAATGGAATGGAAACCCCATATTTACATATCTGCCACTGTGCTGGAGAATCCGTATAGGTGTTCGAGTGTTCGAATCGAAATGCGCAAGAAATGGTATGTAAACCCCGTATTTACATATCTGCCACTGTGCAGGAGAATCCGTATAGGTGTTCGAGTGTTCGAACCGTAATGCGCAAGAAATGGTACCGAAACCCCGTATTTACATATCTGCCACTGTGCAGGAGAATCCGTATAGGTGTTCGAGTGTTCGAACCGTAATGCGCAAGAAATGGTATGGAAACCCCGTATTTACATATCTGCCACTGTGCAGGAGAATCCGTATAGGTGTTCGAGTGTTCGAACCGAAATGCGCAAGAAATGGTACCGAAACCCCGTATTTACATATCTGCCACTGTGCAGGAGAATCCGTATAGGTGATCGAGTGTTCGAACCGTAATGCGCAAGAAATGGTATGGAAACCCCGTATTTACATATCTGCCACTGTGCAGGAGAATCCGTATAGGTGTTCGAGTGTTCGAACCGTAATGCGGCAGAAATGGTACCGAAACCCCGTATTTACATATCTGCCACTGTGCAGGAGAATCCGTATAGGTGTTCGAGTGTTCGAACCGTAATGCGCAAGAAATGGTACGGAAACCCCATATTTACATATCTGCCACTGTGCAGGAGAATCCGCATAGGTGTTCGAGTGTTCGAACCGTAATGCGCAAGAAATGGTACCGAAACCCCGTATTTACATATCTGCCACTGTGCAGGAGAATCCGCATAGGTGATCGAGTGTTCGAACTGTAATGCGCAAGAAATGGTATGGAAACCCCGTATTTACATATCTGCCACTGTGCAGGAGAATCCGTATAGGTGTTCGAGTGTTCGAACCGAAATGCGCAAGAAATGGTACCGAAACCCCGTATTTACATATCTGCCACTGTGCAGGAGAATCCGTATAGGTGATCGAGTGTTCGAACCGTAATGCGCAAGAAATGGTATGGAAACCCCGTATTTACATATCTGCCACTGTGCAGGAGAATCCGTATAGCTGTTCGAGTGTTCGAACCGTAATGCACCAGAAATGGTACCGAAACCCCGTATTTACATATCTGCCACTGTGCAGGAGAATCCGTATAGGTGTTCGAGTGTTCGAACCGTAATGCGCAAGAAATGGTACGGAAACCCCATATTTACATATCTGCCACTGTGCAGGAGAATCCGCATAGGTGTTCGAGTGTTCGAACCGTAATGCGCAAGAAATGGTACGGAAACCCCGTATTTACATATCTGCCACTGTGCAGGAGAATCCGTATAGGTGTTCGAGTGTTCGAACCGTAATGCGCAAGAAATGGTACGGAAACCCCGTATTTACATATCTGCCGCTGTGCAGGAGAATCCGTATTGGTGTTCGAGTGTTCGAACCGTAATGCGCAAGAAATGGTATGTAAACCCCGTATTTACATATCTGCTACTGTGCAGGAGAATCCGTATAGGTGTTCGAGTGTTCGAACCGTAATTCGCAAGAAATGGTATGGAAACCCCGTATTTACATATCTGCCACTGTGCAGGAGAATCCGTATAGGTGTTCGAGTGTTCGAACCGTAATGCGCAAGAAATGGTATGGAAACCCCGTATTTACATATCTGCCACTGTACAGGAGAATCCATATAGGTGTTCGAGTGTTCGAACCGTAATGCGCAAGAAATGGTACGGAAACGCCGTATTTACATATCTTCCACTGTGCAGGAGAATCCGCATAGGTGTTCGAGTGTTCGAACCGTAATGCGCAAGAAATGGTATGGAAACCCCGTATTTACATATCTGCCACTGTGCAGGAGAAACCGTATAGGTGTTCGAGTGTTCGAACCGTAATGCGCAAGAAATGGTACCGAAATCCCATATTTACATATCTGCCACTGTGCAGGAGAATCCGTATAGGTGTTCGAGTGTTCGAACCGTAATGCGCAAGAAATGGTACGGAAACACCGTATTTACATATCTGCCACTGTGCAGGAGAATGCGCATAGGTGTTCGAGTGTTCGAACCGTAATGCGCAAGAAATGGTATGTAAACCCCGTATTTACATATCTGCCACTGTGCAGGAGAATCCGTATAGGTGTTCGAGTGTTCGAACTGTAATGCGCAAGAAATGGTACGGAAACCCCGTATTTACATATCTGCCACTGTGCAGGAGAATCCGTATAGGTGTTCGAGTGTTCGAACCGTAATGCGCAAGAAATGGTAGGGAAACCCCGTATTTACATATCTGCCACTGTACAGGAGAATCCATATAGGTGTTCGAGTGTTCAAACCGTAATGCGCAAGAAATGGTACGGAAACCCCGTATTTACATATCTGCCATTGTGCAGGAGAATCCGCATAGGTGTTCGAGCGTTCGAACCGTAATGCGGAAGAAATGGTATGTAAACCCCGTACTTATATATCTGCCACTGTGCAGGAGAATCCGTATAGGTGTTCGAGTGTTCGAATCGAAATGCGCAAGAAATGGTCTGTATACCCCGTATTTACATATCTGCCGCTGTGCAGGAGAATCCGTATAGGTGTTCGAGTGTTCGAACCGTAATGCGCAAGAAATGGTACCGAAGCCCCGTATTTACATATCTGCCACTGTGCAGGAGAATCCGTATAGGTGTTCGAGTGTTCGAACCGTAATGCGCAAGAAATGGTATGTAAACACCGTATTTACATATCGGCCACTGTGCAGGAGAATCCGTATAGGTGTTCGAGTGTTCGAACCGAAATGCGCAATAAATGGTACCGAAACCCCGTATTTACATATCTGCCACTGTGCAGGAGAATCCGTATAGGTGATCGAGTGTTCGAACCGTAATGCGCAAGAAATGGTATGGAAACCCCGTATTTACATATCTGCCGCTGTGCAGGAGAATCCGTATAGGTGTTCGAGTGTTCGAACCGTAATGCGCAAGAAATGGTATGTAAACCCCGTATTTACATATCTGCCACTGTGCAGGAGAATCCGCATAGGTGTTCGAGTGTTCGAACCGAAATGCGCAAGAAATGGTACCGAAACCCCGTATTTACATATCTGCCACTGTGGAGGAGAAACCATATAGGTGTTCGAGTGTTCGAACCGTAATGCGCAAGAAATGGTACCGAAATCCCATATTTACATATCTGCCACTGTGCAGGAGAATCCGTACAGGTGTTCGAGTGTTCGAACCGTAATGCGCAAGAAATGGTACGGAAACCCCGTATTTACATATCTGCCACTGTGCAGGAGAATGCGCATAGGTGTTCGAGTGTTCGAACCGTAATGCGCAAGAAATGGTACCGAAACCCCGTATTTACATATCTGCCACTGTGCAGGAGAATCCGTATAGGTGATCGAGTGTTCGAACCGTAATGCGCAAGAAATGGTATGGAAACCCCGTATTTACATATCTGCCACTGTGCAGGAGAATCTGCATAGGTGTTCGAGTGTTCGAACCGTAATGCGCAAGAAATGGTACCGAAACCCCGTATTTACATATCTGCCACTGTGCAGGAGAATCCGTATAGGTGATCGAGTGTTCGAACTGTAATGCGCAAGAAATGGTATGGAAACCCCGTATTTACATATCTGCCACTGTGCAGGAGAATCCGTATAGGTGTTCGAGTGTTCGAACCGAAATGCGCAAGAAATGGTACCGAAACCCCGTATTTACATATCTGCCACTGTGCAGGAGAATCCGTATAGGTGATCGAGTGTTCGAACCGTAATGCGCAAGAAATGGTATGGAAACCCCGTATTTACATATCTGCCACTGTGCAGGAGAATCCGTATGGGTGTTCGAGTGTTCGAACCGTAATGCGCCAGAAATGGTACCGAAACCCCGTATTTACATATCTGCCACTGTGCAGGAGAATCCGTATAGGTGTTCGAGTGTTCGAACCGTAATGCGCAAGAAATGGTACGGAAACCCCATATTTACATATCTGCCACTGTGCAGGAGAATCCGCATAGGTGTTCGAGTGTTCGAACCGTAATGCGCAAGAAATGGTACGGAAACCCCGTATTTACATATCTGCCACTGTGCAGGAGAATCCGTATAGGTGTTCGAGTGTTCGAACCGTAATGCGCAAGAAATGGTACGGAAACCCCGTATTTACATATCTGCCGCTGTGCAGGAGAATCCGTATTGGTGTTCGAGTGTTCGAACCGTAATGCGCAAGAAATGGTACGGAAACCCCGTATTTACATATCTGCCACTGTGCAGGAGAATCCGCATAGGTGTTCGAGTGTTCGAACCGTAATGCGCAAGAAATGGTATGTAAACCCCGTATTTACATTCGGCCACTGTGCAGGAGAATCCGTATAGGTGTTCGAGTGTTCGAACCGTAATGCGCAAGAAATGGTACCGAAACCTCGTATTTACATATCTGCCACTGTGCAGGAGAATCCGTATAGGTGTTCGAGTGTTCGAACCGTAATGCGCAAGAAATGGTATGGAAACCCCGTATTTACATATCTGCCACTGTGCAGGAGAATCCGTATAGGTGTTCGAGTGTTCGAACCGTAATGCGCAAGAAATGGTACCGAAACCCCGTATTTACATATCTGCCACTGTGCTGGAGAATCCGTATAGGTGTTCGAGTGTTCGAACCGTAATGCGCAAGAAATGGTACGGAAACCCCATATTTACATATCTGCCACTGTGCAGGAGAATCCGCATAGCTGTTCGAGTGTTCGAACCGTAATGCGCAAGAAATGGTATGGAAACCCCGTATTTACATATCTGCCACTGTGCAGGAGAATCCGTATAGGTGTTCGAATGTTCGAACCGTAATGCGCAAGAAATGGTATGGAAACCCCGTATTTACATATCTGCCACTGTACAGGAGAATCCATATAGGTGTTCGAGTGTTCGAACAGTAATGCGCAAGAAATGGTACGGAAACCCCGTATTTACATATCTGCCACTGTGCAGGAGAATCCGGATAGGTGTTCGAGTGTTCAAACCGTAATGCGCAAGAAATGGTATGTAAACCCCGTATTTACATATCTGTCACTGTGCAGGAGAATCCGTATAGGTGTTCGAGTGTTCGAACCGTAATGCGCAAGAAATGGTACGGAAACCCCGTATTTACATATCTGCCACTGTGCAGGAGAATCCGCATAGGTGTTCGAGTGTTCGAACCGTAATGCGCAAGAAATGGTATGTAAACCCCGTATTTACATATCTGCCACTGTGCAGGAGAATCCGTATAGGTGTTCGAGTGTTCGAACCGTAATGCGCAAGAAATGGTACGGAAACCCCGTATTTATATATCTGCCACTGTGCAGGAGAATCCGTATAGGTGTTCGAGTGTTCGAACCGTAATGCGCAAGAAATGGTAAGGAAACCCCGTATTTACATATCTGCCACTGTGCAGGAGAATCCGTATAGGTGTTCGAGTGGTCGAACCGTAATGCGCAAGAAATGGTACCGAAATCCCATATTTACATATCTGCCACTGTGCAAGAGAATCCGTATAGGTGTTCGAGTGTTCGAACCGTAATGCGCAAGAAATGGTACGGAAACCCCGTATTTACATATCTGCCACTGTGCAGGAGAATGCGCATAGGTGTTCGAGTGTTCGAACCGTAATGCGCAAGAAATGGTATGTAAACCCCGTATTTACATAGCTGCCACTGTGCAGGAGAATCCGTATAGGTGTTCGAGTGTTCGAACCGTATTGCGCAAGAAATGGTACCGAAATCCCATATTTACATATCTGCCACTGTGCAGGAGAATCCGCATAGGTGGTCGAGTGTTCGAACCGTATTGCGCAAGAAATGGTATGTAAACCCCGTATTGACATATCTGCCACTGTGCAGGAGAATCCGTATAGGTGTTCGAGTGTTCGAACCGTAATGCACAGGAAATGGTACCGAAACCCCGTATTTACGTATCTGTCACTGTGCAGGAGAATTCGTATAGGTGTTCGAGTGTTCGAACCGTAATGCGCAAGAAATGGTACGGAAACCCCGTATTTACATATCTGCCACTGTGCAGGAGAATGCGCATAGGTGTTCGAGTGTTCGAACCGTAATGCGCAAGAAATGGTATGTAAACCCCGTATTTACAAAGCTGCCACTGTGCAGGAGAATCCGTATAGGTGTTCGAGTGTTCGAACTGTAATGCGCAAGAAATGGTACGGAAACCCCGTATTTACATATCTGCCACTGTGCAGGAGAATCCGCATAGGTGGTCGAGTGTTCGAACCGTATTGCGCAAGAAATGGTATGTAAACCCCGTATTGATATATCTGCCACTGTGCAGGAGAATCCGTATAGGTGTTCGAGTGTTCGAACCGTAATGCACAGGAAATGGTACCGAAACCCCGTATTTACGTATCTGTCACTGTGCTGGAGAATTCGTATAGGTGTTCGAGTGTTCGAACCGTAATGCGCAAGAAATGGTATGGAAACCCCATATTTACATATCTGCCACTGTGCTGGAGAATCCGTATAGGTGTTCGAGTGTTCGAATCGAAATGCGCAAGAAATGGTATGTAAACCCCGTATTTACATATCTGCCACTGTGCAGGAGAATCCGTATTGGTGTTCGAGTGTTCGAACCGTAATGCGCAAGAAATGGTACCGAAACCCCGTATTTACATATCTGCCACTGTGCAGGAGAATCCGTATAGGTGTTCGAGTGTTCGAACCGTAATGCGCAAGAAATGGTATGGAAACCCCGTATTTACATATCTGCCACTGTGCAGGAGAATCCGTATAGGTGTTCGAGTGTTCGAACCGAAATGCGCAAGAAATGGTACCGAAACCCCGTATTTACATATCTGCCACTGTGCAGGAGAATCCGTATAGGTGATCGAGTGTTCGAACCGTAATGCGCAAGAAATGGTATGGAAACCCCGTATTTACATATCTGCCACTGTGCAGGAGAATCCGTATAGGTGTTCGAGTGTTCGAACCGTAATGCGCCAGAAATGGTACCGAAACCCCGTATTTACATATCTGCCACTGTGCAGGAGAATCCGTATAGGTGTTCGAGTGTTCGAACCGTAATGCGCAAGAAATGGTACGGAAACCCCATATTTACATATCTGCCACTGTGCAGGAGAATCCGCATAGGTGTTCGAGTGTTCGAACCGTAATGCGCAAGAAATGGTATGGAAACCCCGTATTTACATATCTGCCACTGTGCAGGAGAATCCGTATAGGTGTTCGAGTGTTCGAACCGTAATGCGCAAGAAATGGTATGGAAACCCCGTATTTACATATCTGCCACTGTACAGGATAATCCGTATAGGTGTTCGAGTGTTCGAACAGTAATGCGCAAGAAATGGTACGGAAACCCCGTATTTACATATCTGCCACTGTGTAGGAGAATTCGCATAGGTGTTCGAGTGTTCGAACCGTAATGCGCAAGAAATGGTATGTAAACCCCGTATTTACATATCTGCCACTGTGCAGGAGAATCCGTATAGGTGTTCGAGTGTTCGAACCGTAATGCGCAAGAAATGGTACGGAAACCCCGTATTTACATATCTGCCGTTGTGCAGGAGAATCCGTATTGGTGTTCGGGTGTTCGAA
Source organism: Camellia sinensis (assembly GCF_055761805.1). Classification (NCBI taxonomy): domain Eukaryota; kingdom Viridiplantae; phylum Streptophyta; class Magnoliopsida; order Ericales; family Theaceae; genus Camellia; species Camellia sinensis. The sequence goes on from NC_138971.1 coordinate 51,868, forward strand.
CCGTAATGTGCAAGAAATGGTATGTAAACCCCGTATTTACATATCTGCCACTGTGCAGGAGAATCCGTATAGCTGTTCGAGTGTTCGAACCGTAATGCGCAAGAAATGGTACGGAAACCCCGTATTTACATATCTGCCACTGTGCAGGAGAATCCGCATAGGTGTTCGAGTGTTCGAACCGTATTGCGCAAGAAATGGTATGTAAACCCCGTATTTACATATCTGCCACTGTGCAGGAGAATCCGTATAGGTGTTCGAGTGTTCGAACCGTAATGCACTGGAAATGGTTCCGAAACCCCGTATTTACATATCTGTCACTGTGCAGGAGAATTCGTATAGGTGTTCGAGTGTTCGAACCGTAATGCGCAAGAAATGGTATGGAAACCCCATATTTACATATCTGCCACTGTGCTGGAGAATCCGTATAGGTGTTCGAGTGTTCGAATCGAAATGCGCAAGAAATGGTATGTAAACCCCGTATTTACATATCTGCCACTGTGCAGGAGAATCCGTATAGGTGTTCGAGTGTTCGAACCGTAATGCACAAGAAATGGTACCGAAACCCCGTATTTACATATCTGCCACTGTGCAGGAGAATCCGTATCGGTGTTCGAGTGTTCGAACCGTAAAGCGCAAGAAATGGTATGGAAACCACGTATTTACATATCTGCCACTGTGCAGGAGAATCCGTATAGGTGTTCGAGTGTTCGAACCGTAAAGCGCAAGAAATGGTACCGAAACCCCGTATTTACATATCTGCCACTGTGCAGGAGAATCCGTATAGGTGTTCGAGTGTTCGAACCGTAATGCGCAAGAAATGGTACGGAAACCCCATATTTACATATCTGCCACTGTGCAGGAGAATCCGCATAGCTGTTCGAGTGTTCGAACCGTAATGCGCAAGAAATGGTATGGAAACCCCGTATTTACATATCTGCCACTGTGCAGGAGAATCCGTATAGGTGTTCGAATGTTCGAACCGTAATGCGCAAGAAATGGTATGGAAACCCCGTACTTACATATCTGCCACTGTACAGGAGAATCCATATAGGTGTTCGAGTGTTCGAACAGTAATGCGCAAGAAATGGTACGGAAACCCCGTATTTACATATCTGCCACTGTGCAGGAGAATCCGCATAGGTGTTCGAGTGTTCAAACCGTAATGCGGAAGAAATGGTATGTAAACCCCGTATTTACATATCTGTCACTGTGCAGGAGAATCCGTATAGGTGTTCGAGTGTTCGAACCGTAATGCGCAAGAAATGGTACGGAAACCCCGTATTTACATATCTGCCACTGTGCAGGAGAATCCGCATAGGTGTTCGAGTGTTCGAACCGTAATGCGCAAGAAATGGTATGTAAACCCCGTATTTACATATCTGCCACTGTGCAGGAGAATCCGTATAGGTGTTCGAGTGTTCGAACCGTAATGCGCAAGAAATGGTACGGAAACGCCGTATTTATATATCTGCCACTGTGCAGGAGAATCCGTATAGGTGTTCGAGTGTTCGAACCGTAATGCGCAAGAAATGGTAAGGAAACCCCGTATTTACATATCTGCCACTGTGCAGGAGAATCCGTATAGGTGTTCGAGTGTTCGAACCGTAATGCGCAAGAAATGGTACCGAAATCCCATATTTACATATCTGCCACTGTGCAAGAGAATCCGTATAGGTGTTCGAGTGTTCGAACCGTAATGCGCAAGAAATGGTATGTAAACCCCGTATTTACATATCTGCCACTGTGCAGGAGAATCCGTATAGCTGTTCGAGTGTTCGAACCGTAATGCGCAAGAAATGGTACGGAAACCCCGTATTTACATATCTGCCACTGTGCAGGAGAATCCGCATAGGTGTTCGAGTGTTCGAACCGTATTGCGCAAGAAATGGTATGTAAACCCCGTATTTACATATCTGCCACTGTGCAGGAGAATCCGTATAGGTGTTCGAGTGTTCGAACCGTAATGCACTGGAAATGGTACCGAAACCCCGTATTTACATATCTGTCACTGTGCAGGAGAATTCGTATAGGTGTTCGAGTGTTCGAACCGTAATGCGCAAGAAATGGTATGGAAACCCCATATTTACATATCTGCCACTGTGCTGGAGAATCCGTATAGGTGTTCGAGTGTTCGAATCGAAATGCGCAAGAAATGGTATGTAAACCCCGTATTTACATATCTGCCACTGTGCAGGAGAATCCGTATAGGTGTTCGAGTGTTCGAACCGTAATGCACAAGAAATGGTACCGAAACCCCGTATTTACATATCTGCCACTGTGCAGGAGAATCCGTATAGGTGTTCGAGTGTTCGAACCGTAATGCGCAAGAAATGGTACGGAAACCCCGTATTTATATATCTGCCACTGTGCAGGAGAATCCGTATAGGTGTTCGAGTGTTCGAACCGTAATGCGCAAGAAATGGTAAGGAAACCCCGTATTTACATATCTGCCACTGTGCAGGAGAATCCGTATAGGTGTTCGAGTGGTCGAACCGTAATGCGCAAGAAATGGTACCGAAATCCCATATTTACATATCTGCCACTGTGCAAGAGAATCCGTATAGGTGTTCGAGTGTTCGAACCGTAATGCGCAAGAAATGGTACGGAAACCCCGTATTTACATATCTGCCACTGTGCAGGAGAATGCGCATAGGTGTTCGAGTGTTCGAACCGTAATGCGCAAGAAATGGTATGTAAACCCCGTATTTACATAGCTGCCACTGTGCAGGAGAATCCGTATAGGTGTTCGAGTGTTCGAACCGTATTGCGCAAGAAATGGTACCGAAATCCCATATTTACATATCTGCCACTGTGCAGGAGAATCCGCATAGGTGGTCGAGTGTTCGAACCGTATTGCGCAAGAAATGGTATGTAAACCCCGTATTGACATATCTGCCACTGTGCAGGAGAATCCGTATAGGTGTTCGAGTGTTCGAACCGTAATGCACAGGAAATGGTACCGAAACCCCGTATTTACGTATCTGTCACTGTGCAGGAGAATTCGTATAGGTGTTCGAGTGTTCGAACCGTAATGCGCAAGAAATGGTACGGAAACCCCGTATTTACATATCTGCCACTGTGCAGGAGAATGCGCATAGGTGTTCGAGTGTTCGAACCGTAATGCGCAAGAAATGGTATGTAAACCCCGTATTTACAAAGCTGCCACTGTGCAGGAGAATCCGTATAGGTGTTCGAGTGTTCGAACTGTAATGCGCAAGAAATGGTACGGAAACCCCGTATTTACATATCTGCCACTGTGCAGGAGAATCCGCATAGGTGGTCGAGTGTTCGAACCGTATTGCGCAAGAAATGGTATGTAAACCCCGTATTGATATATCTGCCACTGTGCAGGAGAATCCGTATTGGTGTTCGAGTGTTCGAACCGTAATGCACAGGAAATGGTACCGAAACCCCGTATTTACGTATCTGTCACTGTGCTGGAGAATTCGTATAGGTGTTCGAGTGTTCGAACCGTAATGCGCAAGAAATGGTATGGAAACCCCATATTTACATATCTGCCACTGTGCTGGAGAATCCGTATAGGTGTTCGAGTGTTCGAATCGAAATGCGCAAGAAATGGTATGTAAACCCCGTATTTACATATCTGCCACTGTGCAGGAGAATCCGTATTGGTGTTCGAGTGTTCGAACCGTAATGCGCAAGAAATGGTACCGAAACCCCGTATTTACATATCTGCCACTGTGCAGGAGAATCCGTATAGGTGTTCGAGTGTTCGAACCGTAATGCGCAAGAAATGGTATGGAAACCCCGTATTTACATATCTGCCACTGTGCAGGAGAATCCGTATAGGTGTTCGAGTGTTCGAACCGAAATGCGCAAGAAATGGTACCGAAACCCCGTATTTACATATCTGCCACTGTGCAGGAGAATCCGTATAGGTGATCGAGTGTTCGAACCGTAATGCGCAAGAAATGGTATGGAAACCCCGTATTTACATATCTGCCACTGTGCAGGAGAATCCGTATAGGTGTTCGAGTGTTCGAACCGTAATGCGCCAGAAATGGTACCGAAACCCCGTATTTACATATCTGCCACTGTGCAGGAGAATCCGTATAGGTGTTCGAGTGTTCGAACCGTAATGCGCAAGAAATGGTACGGAAACCCCATATTTACATATCTGCCACTGTGCAGGAGAATCCGCATAGGTGTTCGAGTGTTCGAACCGTAATGCGCAAGAAATGGTATGGAAACCCCGTATTTACATATCTGCCACTGTGCAGGAGAATCCGTATAGGTGTTCGAGTGTTCGAACCGTAATGCGCAAGAAATGGTATGGAAACCCCGTATTTACATATCTGCCACTGTACAGGATAATCCGTATAGGTGTTCGAGTGTTCGAACAGTAATGCGCAAGAAATGGTACGGAAACCCCGTATTTACATATCTGCCACTGTGTAGGAGAATTCGCATAGGTGTTCGAGTGTTCGAACCGTAATGCGCAAGAAATGGTATGTAAACCCCGTATTTACATATCTGCCACTGTGCAGGAGAATCCGTATAGGTGTTCGAGTGTTCGAACCGTAATGCGCAAGAAATGGTACGGAAACCCCGTATTTACATATCTGCCGTTGTGCAGGAGAATCCGTATTGGTGTTCGGGTGTTCGAACCGTAATGTGCAAGAAATGGTATGTAAACCCCGTATTTACATATCTGCCACTGTGCAGGAGAATCCGTATAGCTGTTCGAGTGTTCGAACCGTAATGCGCAAGAAATGGTACGGAAACCCCGTATTTACATATCTGCCACTGTGCAGGAGAATCCGCATAGGTGTTCGAGTGTTCGAACCGTATTGCGCAAGAAATGGTATGTAAACCCCGTATTTACATATCTGCCACTGTGCAGGAGAATCCGTATAGGTGTTCGAGTGTTCGAACCGTAATGCACTGGAAATGGTTCCGAAACCCCGTATTTACATATCTGTCACTGTGCAGGAGAATTCGTATAGGTGTTCGAGTGTTCGAACCGTAATGCGCAAGAAATGGTATGGAAACCCCATATTTACATATCTGCCACTGTGCTGGAGAATCCGTATAGGTGTTCGAGTGTTCGAATCGAAATGCGCAAGAAATGGTATGTAAACCCCGTATTTACATATCTGCCACTGTGCAGGAGAATCCGTATAGGTGTTCGAGTGTTCGAACCGTAATGCACAAGAAATGGTACCGAAACCCCGTATTTACATATCTGCCACTGTGCAGGAGAATCCGTATCGGTGTTCGAGTGTTCGAACCGTAAAGCGCAAGAAATGGTATGGAAACCACGTATTTACATATCTGCCACTGTGCAGGAGAATCCGTATAGGTGTTCGAGTGTTCGAACCGTAAAGCGCAAGAAATGGTACCGAAACCCCGTATTTACATATCTGCCACTGTGCAGGAGAATCCGTATAGGTGTTCGAGTGTTCGAACCGTAATGCGCAAGAAATGGTACGGAAACCCCATATTTACATATCTGCCACTGTGCAGGAGAATCCGCATAGCTGTTCGAGTGTTCGAACCGTAATGCGCAAGAAATGGTATGGAAACCCCGTATTTACATATCTGCCACTGTGCAGGAGAATCCGTATAGGTGTTCGAATGTTCGAACCGTAATGCGCAAGAAATGGTATGGAAACCCCGTACTTACATATCTGCCACTGTACAGGAGAATCCATATAGGTGTTCGAGTGTTCGAACAGTAATGCGCAAGAAATGGTACGGAAACCCCGTATTTACATATCTGCCACTGTGCAGGAGAATCCGCATAGGTGTTCGAGTGTTCAAACCGTAATGCGGAAGAAATGGTATGTAAACCCCGTATTTACATATCTGTCACTGTGCAGGAGAATCCGTATAGGTGTTCGAGTGTTCGAACCGTAATGCGCAAGAAATGGTACGGAAACCCCGTATTTACATATCTGCCACTGTGCAGGAGAATCCGCATAGGTGTTCGAGTGTTCGAACCGTAATGCGCAAGAAATGGTATGTAAACCCCGTATTTACATATCTGCCACTGTGCAGGAGAATCCGTATAGGTGTTCGAGTGTTCGAACCGTAATGCGCAAGAAATGGTACGGAAACGCCGTATTTATATATCTGCCACTGTGCAGGAGAATCCGTATAGGTGTTCGAGTGTTCGAACCGTAATGCGCAAGAAATGGTAAGGAAACCCCGTATTTACATATCTGCCACTGTGCAGGAGAATCCGTATAGGTGTTCGAGTGTTCGAACCGTAATGCGCAAGAAATGGTACCGAAATCCCATATTTACATATCTGCCACTGTGCAAGAGAATCCGTATAGGTGTTCGAGTGTTCGAACCGTAATGCGCAAGAAATGGTATGTAAACCCCGTATTTACATATCTGCCACTGTGCAGGAGAATCCGTATAGCTGTTCGAGTGTTCGAACCGTAATGCGCAAGAAATGGTACGGAAACCCCGTATTTACATATCTGCCACTGTGCAGGAGAATCCGCATAGGTGTTCGAGTGTTCGAACCGTATTGCGCAAGAAATGGTATGTAAACCCCGTATTTACATATCTGCCACTGTGCAGGAGAATCCGTATAGGTGTTCGAGTGTTCGAACCGTAATGCACTGGAAATGGTACCGAAACCCCGTATTTACATATCTGTCACTGTGCAGGAGAATTCGTATAGGTGTTCGAGTGTTCGAACCGTAATGCGCAAGAAATGGTATGGAAACCCCATATTTACATATCTGCCACTGTGCTGGAGAATCCGTATAGGTGTTCGAGTGTTCGAATCGAAATGCGCAAGAAATGGTATGTAAACCCCGTATTTACATATCTGCCACTGTGCAGGAGAATCCGTATAGGTGTTCGAGTGTTCGAACCGTAATGCACAAGAAATGGTACCGAAACCCCGTATTTACATATCTGCCACTGTGCAGGAGAATCCGTATCGGTGTTCGAGTGCTCGAACCGTAAAGCGCAAGATATGGTATGGAAACCACGTATTTACATATCTGCCACTGTGCAGGAGAATCCGTATAGGTGTTCGAGTGTTCGAACCGTAATGCGCAAGAAATGGTACCGAAACCCCGTATTTACATATCTGCCACTGTGCAGGAGAATCCGTATAGGTGTTCGAATGTTCGAACCGTAATGCGCAAGAAATGGTATGGAAACCCCGTATTTACATATCTGCCACTGTGCAGGAGAATCCGTATAGGTGTTCGAGTGTTCGAACCGTAAAGCGCAAGAAATGGTACCGAAACCCCGTATTTACATATCTGCCACTGTGCAGGAGAATCCGTATAGGTGTTCGAGTGTTCGAACCGTAATGCGCAAGAAATGGTACGGAAACCCCATATTTACATATCTGCCACTGTGCTGGAGAATCCGTATAGGTGTTCGAGTGTTCGAATCGAAATGCGCAAGAAATGGTATGTAAACCCCGTATTTACATATCTGCCACTGTGCAGGAGAATCCGCATAGCTGTTCGAGTGTTCAAACCGTAATGCGGAAGAAATGGTATGTAAACCCCGTATTTACATATCTGTCACTGTGCAGGAGAATCCGTATAGGTGTTCGAGTGTTCGAACCGTAATGCGCAAGAAATGGTACGGAAACCCCGTATTTACATATCTGCCACTGTGCAGGAGAATCCGCATAGGTGTTCGAGTGTTCGAACCGTAATGCGCAAGAAATGGTATGTAAACCCCGTATTTACATATCTGCCACTGTGCAGGAGAATCCGTATAGGTGTTCGAGTGTTCGAACCGTAATGCGCAAGAAATGGTACGGAAACCCCGTATTTATATATCTGCCACTGTGCAGGAGAATCCGTATAGGTGTTCGAGTGTTCGAACCGTAATGCGCAAGAAATGGTAAGGAAACCCCGTATTTACATATCTGCCACTGTGCAGGAGAATCCGTATAGGTGTTCGAGTGTTCGAACCGTAATGCGCAAGAAATGGTACCGAAATCCCATATTTACATATCTGCCACTGTGCAAGAGAATCCGTATAGGTGTTCGAGTGTTCGAACCGTAATGCGCAAGAAATGGTACGGAAACCCCGTCTTTACATATCTGCCACTGTGCAGGAGAATGCGCATAGGTGTTCGAGTGTTCGAACCGTAATGCGCAAGAAATGGTATGTAAACCCCTAATTTACATAGCTGCCACTGTGCAGGAGAATCCGTATAGGTGTTCGAGTGTTCGAACTGTAATGCGCAAGAAATGGTACGGAAACCCCGTATTTACATATCTGCCACTGTGCAGGAGAATCCGCATAGGTGTTCGAGTGTTCGAACCGTATTGCGCAAGAAATGGTATGTAAACCCCGTATTTACATATCTGCCACTGTGCAGGAGAATCCGTATAGCTGTTCGAGTGTTCGAACCGTAGTGCGCAAGAAATGGTACGGAAACCCCGTATTTACATATCTGCCACTGTGCAGGAGAATCCGCATAGGTGTTCGAGTGTTCGAACCGTATTGCGCAAGAAATGGTATGTAAACCCCGTATTTACATATCTGCCACTGTGCAGGAGAATCCGTATAGGTGTTCGAGTGTTCGAACCGTAATGCACAGGAAATGGTACCGAAACCCCGTATTTACGTATCTGTCACTGTGCAGGAGAATTCGTATAGGTGTTCGAGTGTTCGAACCGTAATGCGCAAGAAATGGTATGGAAACCCCATATTTACATATCTGCCACTGTGCTGGAGAATCCGTATAGGTGTTCGAGTGTTCGAATCGAAATGCGCAAGAAATGGTATGTAAACCCCGTATTTACATATCTGCCACTGTGCAGGAGAATCCGTATAGGTGTTCGAGTGTTCGAACCGTAATGCGCAAGAAATGGTACCGAAACCCCGTATTTACATATCTGCCACTGTGCAGGAGAATCCGTATAGGTGTTCGAGTGTTCGAACCGTAATGCGCAAGAAATGGTATGGAAACCCCGTATTTACATATCTGCCACTGTGCAGGAGAATCCGTATAGGTGTTCGAGTGTTCGAACCGAAATGCGCAAGAAATGGTACCGAAACCCCGTATTTACATATCTGCCACTGTGCAGGAGAATCCGTATAGGTGATCGAGTGTTCGAACCGTAATGCGCAAGAAATGGTATGGAAACCCCGTATTTACATATCTGCCACTGTGCAGGAGAATCCGTATAGGTGTTCGAGTGTTCGAACCGTAATGCGCCAGAAATGGTACCGAAACCCCGTATTTACATATCTGCCACTGTGCAGGAGAATCCGTATAGGTGTTCGAGTGTTCGAACCGTAATGCGCAAGAAATGGTACGGAAACCCCATATTTACATATCTGCCACTGTGCAGGAGAATCCGCATAGCTGTTCGAGTGTTCGAACCGTAATGCGCAAGAAATGGTACGGAAACCCCGTATTTACATATCTGCCACTGTGCAGGAGAATCCGTATAGGTGTTCGAATGTTCGAACCGTAATGCGCAAGAAATGGTATGGAAACCCCGTACTTACATATCTGCCACTGTACAGGAGAATCCATATAGGTGTTCGAGTGTTCGAACAGTAATGCGCAAGAAATGGTACGGAAACCCCGTATTTACATATCTGCCACTGTGCAGGAGAATCCGCATAGGTGTTCGAGTGTTCAAACCGTAATGCGGAAGAAATGGTATGTAAACCCCGTATTTACATATCTGTCACTGTGCAGGAGAATCCGTATAGGTGTTCGAGTGTTCGAACCGTAATGCGCAAGAAATGGTACGGAAACCCCGTATTTACATATCTGCCACTGTGCAGGAGAATCCGCATAGGTGTTCGAGTGTTCGAACCGTAATGCGCAAGAAATGGTATGTAAACCCCGTATTTACATATCTGCCACTGTGCAGGAGAATCCGTATAGGTGTTCGAGTGTTCGAACCGTAATGCGCAAGAAATGGTACGGAAACCCCGTATTTACATATCTGCCGTTGTGCAGGAGAATCCGTATAGGTGTTCGGGTGTTCGAACCGTAATGTGCAAGAAATGGTATGTAAACCCCGTATTTACATATCTGCCACTGTGCAGGAGAATCCGTATAGCTTATCGAGTGTTCGAACCGTAATGCGCAAGAAATGGTACGGAAACCCCGTATTTACATATCTGCCACTGTGCAGGAGAATCCGCATAGGTGTTCGAGTGTTCGAACCGTATTGCGCAAGAAATGGTATGTAAACCCCGTATTTACATATCTGCCACTGTGCAGGAGAATCCGTATAGGTGTTCGAGTGTTCGAACCGTAATGCACTGGAAATGGTACCGAAACCCCGTATTTACATATCTGTCGCTGTGCAGGAGAATTCGTATAGGTGTTCGAGTGTTCGAACCGTAATGCGCAAGAAATGGTATGGAAACCCCATATTTACATATCTGCCACTGTGCTGGAGAATCCGTATAGGTGTTCGAGTGTTCGAATCGAAATGCGCAAGAAATGGTATGTAAACCCCGTATTTACATATCTGCCACTGTGCAGGAGAATCCGTATAGGTGTTCGAGTGTTCGAACCGTAATGCACAAGAAATGGTACCGAAACCCCGTATTTACATATCTGCCACTGTGCAGGAGAATCCGTATCGGTGTTCGAGTGCTCGAACCGTAAAGCGCAAGATATGGTATGGAAACCACGTATTTACATATCTGCCACTGTGCAGGAGAATCCGTATAGGTGTTCGAGTGTTCGAACCGTAATGCGCAAGAAATGGTACCGAAACCCCGTATTTACATATCTGCCACTGTGCAGGAGAATCCGTATAGGTGTTCGAATGTTCGAACCGTAATGCGCAAGAAATGGTATGGAAACCCCGTATTTACATATCTGCCACTGTGCAGGAGAATCCGTATAGGTGTTCGAGTGTTCGAACCGTAAAGCGCAAGAAATGGTACCGAAACCCCGTATTTACATATCTGCCACTGTGCAGGAGAATCCGTATAGGTGTTCGAGTGTTCGAACCGTAATGCGCAAGAAATGGTACGGAAACCCCATATTTACATATCTGCCACTGTGTAGGAGAATCCGCATAGCTGTTCGAGTGTTCGAACCGTAATGCGCAAGAAATGGTATGGAAACCCCGTATTTACATATCTGCCACTGTGCAGGAGAATCCGTATAGGTGTTCGAATGTTCGAACCGTAATGCGCAAGAAATGGTATGGAAACCCCGTACTTACATATCTGCCACTGTACAGGAGAATCCATATAGGTGTTCGAGTGTTCGAACAGTAATGCGCAAGAAATGGTACGGAAACCCCGTATTTACATATCTGCCACTGTGCAGGAGAATCCGCATAGGTGTTCGAGTGTTCAAACCGTAATGCGGAAGAAATGGTATGTAAACCCCGTATTTACATATCTGTCACTGTGCAGGAGAATCCGTATAGGTGTTCGAGTGTTCGAACCGTAATGCGCAAGAAATGGTACGGAAACCCCGTATTTACATATCTGCCACTGTGCAGGAGAATCCGCATAGGTGTTCGAGTGTTCGAACCGTAATGCGCAAGAAATGGTATGTAAACCCCGTATTTACATATCTGCCACTGTGCAGGAGAATCCGTATAGGTGTTCGAGTGTTCGAACCGTAATGCGCAAGAAATGGTACGGAAACCCCGTATTTATATATCTGCCACTGTGCAGGAGAATCCATATAGGTGTTCGAGTGTTCGAACCGTAATGCGCAAGAAATGGTAAGGAAACCCCGTATTTACATATCTGCCACTGTGCAGGAGAATCCGTATAGGTGTTCGAGTGTTCGAACCGTAATGCGCAAGAAATGGTACCGAAATCCCATATTTACATATCTGCCACTGTGCAAGAGAATCCGTATAGGTGTTCGAGTGTTCGAACCGTAATGCGCAAGAAATGGTACGGAAACCCCGTCTTTACATATCTGCCACTGTGCAGGAGAATGCGCATAGGTGTTCGAGTGTTCGAACCGTAATGCGCAAGAAATGGTATGTAAACCCCGTATTTACATAGCTGCCACTGTGCAGGAGAATCCGTATAGGTGTTCGAGTGTTCGAACTGTAATGCGCAAGAAATGGTACGGAAACCCCGTATTTACATATCTGCCACTGTGCAGGAGAATCCGCATAGGTGTTCGAGTGTTCGAACCGTATTGCGCAAGAAATGGTATGTAAACCCCGTATTTACATATCTGCCACTGTGCAGGAGAATCCGTATAGCTGTTCGAGTGTTCGAACCGTAATGCGCAAGAAATGGTACGGAAACCCCGTATTTACATATCTGCCACTGTGCAGGAGAATACGCATAGGTGTTCGAGTGTTCGAACCGTATTGCGCAAGAAATGGTATGTAAACCCCGTATTTACATATCTGCCACTGTGCAGGAGAATCCGTATAGGTGTTCGAGTGTTCGAACCGTAATGCACAGGAAATGGTACCGAAACCCCGTATTTACGTATCTGTCACTGTGCAGGAGAATTCGTATAGGTGTTCGAGTGTTCGAACCGTAATGCGCAAGAAATGGTATGGAAACCCCATATTTACATATCTGCCACTGTGCTGGAGAATCCGTATAGGTGTTCGAGTGTTCGAATCGAAATGCGCAAGAAATGGTATGTAAACCCCGTATTTACATATCTGCCACTGTGCAGGAGAATCCGTATAGGTGTTCGAGTGTTCGAACCGTAATGCGCAAGAAATGGTACCGAAACCCCGTATTTACATATCTGCCACTGTGCAGGAGAATCCGTATAGGTGTTCGAGTGTTCGAACCGTAATGCGCAAGAAATGGTATGGAAACCCCGTATTTACATATCTGCCACTGTGCAGGAGAATCCGTATAGGTGTTCGAGTGTTCGAACCGAAATGCGCAAGAAATGGTACCGAAACCCCGTATTTACATATCTGCCACTGTGCAGGAGAATCCGTATAGGTGATCGAGTGTTCGAACCGTAATGCGCAAGAAATGGTATGGAAACCCCGTATTTACATATCTGCCACTGTGCAGGAGAATCCGTATAGGTGTTCGAGTGTTCGAACCGTAATGCGCCAGAAATGGTACCGAAACCCCGTATTTACATATCTGCCACTGTGCAGGAGAATCCGTATAGGTGTTCGAGTGTTCGAACCGTAATGCGCAAGAAATGGTACGGAAACCCCATATTTACATATCTGCCACTGTGCAGGAGAATCCGCATAGCTGTTCGAGTGTTCGAACCGTAATGCGCAAGAAATGGTACGGAAACCCCGTATTTACATATCTGCCACTGTGCAGGAGAATCTGTATAGGTGTTCGAATGTTCGAACCGTAATGCGCAAGAAATGGTATGGAAACCCCGTACTTACATATCTGCCACTGTACAGGAGAATCCATATAGGTGTTCGAGTGTTCGAACAGTAATGCGCAAGAAATGGTACGGAAACCCCGTATTTACATATCTGCCACTGTGCAGGAGAATCCGCATAGGTGTTCGAGTGTTCAAACCGTAATGCGGAAGAAATGGTATGTAAACCCCGTATTTACATATCTGTCACTGTGCAGGAGAATCCGTATAGGTGTTCGAGTGTTCGAACCGTAATGCGCAAGAAATGGTACGGAAACCCCGTATTTACATATCTGCCACTGTGCAGGAGAATCCGCATAGGTGTTCGAGTGTTCGAACCGTAATGCGCAAGAAATGGTATGTAAACCCCGTATTTACATATCTGCCACTGTGCAGGAGAATCCGTATAGGTGTTCGAGTGTTCGAACCGTAATGCGCAAGAAATGGTACGGAAACCCCGTATTTATATATCTGCCACTATGCAGGAGAATCCGTATAGGTGTTCGAGTGTTCGAACCGTAATGCGCAAGAAATGGTAAGGAAACCCCGTATTTACATATCTGCCACTGTGCAGGAGAATCCGTATATGTGTTCGAGTGTTCGAACCGTAATGCGCAAGAAATGGTACCGAAATCCCATATTTACATATCTGCCACTGTGCAAGAGAATCCGTATAGGTGTTCGAGTGTTCGAACCGTAATGCGCAAGAAATGGTACGGAAACCCCGTCTTTACATATCTGCCACTGTGCAGGAGAATGCGCATAGGTGTTCGAGTGTTCGAACCGTAATGCGCAAGAAATTGTATGTAAACCCCGTATTTACATAGCTGCCACTGTGCAGGAGAATCCGTATAGGTGTTCGAGTGTTCGAACTGTAATGCGCAAGAAATGGTACGGAAACCCCGTATTTACATATCTGCCACTGTGCAGGAGAATCCGCATTGGTGTTCGAGTGTTCGAACCGTATTGCGCAAGAAATGGTATGTAAACCCCGTATTTACATATCTGCCACTGTGCAGGAGAATCCGTATAGCTGTTCGAGTGTTCGAACCGTAATGCGCAAGAAATGGTACGGAAACCCCGTATTTACATATCTGCCACTGTGCAGGAGAATCCGCATAGGTGTTCGAGTGTTCTAACAGTATTGCGCAAGAAATGGTATGTAAACCCCGTATTTACATATCTGCCACTGTGCAGGAGAATCCGTATAGGTGTTCGAGTGTTCGAACCGTAATGCACAGGAAATGGTACCGAAACCCCGTATTTACGTATCTGTCACTGTGCAGGAGAATTCGTATAGGTGTTCGAGTGTTCGAACCGTAATGCGCAAGAAATGGTATGGAAACCCCATATTTACATATCTGCCACTGTGCTGGAGAATCCGTATAGGTGTTCGAGTGTTCGAATCGAAATGCGCAAGAAATGGTATGTAAACCCCGTATTTACATATCTGCCACTGTGCAGGAGAATCCGTATAGGTGTTCGAGTGTTCGAACCGTAATGCGCAAGAAATGGTACCGAAACCCCGTATTTACATATCTGCCACTGTGCAGGAGAATCCGTATAGGTGTTCGAGTGTTCGAACCGTAATGTGCAAGAAATGGTATGGAAACCCCGTATTTACATATCTGCCACTGTGCAGGAGAATCCGTATAGGTGTTCGAGTGTTCGAACCGAAATGCGCAAGAAATGGTACCGAAACCCCGTATTTACATATCTGCCACTGTGCAGGAGAATCCGTATAGGTGATCGAGTGTTCGAACCGTAATGCGCAAGAAATGGTATGGAAACCCCGTATTTACATATCTGCCACTGTGCAGGAGAATCCGTATAGGTGTTCGAGTGTTCGAACCGTAATGCGCCAGAAATGGTACCGAAACCCCGTATTTACATATCTGCCACTGTGCAGGAGAATCCGTATAGGTGTTCGAGTGTTCGAACCGTAATGCGCAAGAAATGGTACGGAAACCCCATATTTACATATCTGCCACTGTGCAGGAGAATCCGCATAGCTGTTCGAGTGTTCGAACCGTAATGCGCAAGAAATGGTACGGAAACCCCGTATTTACATATCTGCCACTGTGCAGGAGAATCTGTATAGGTGTTCGAATGTTCGAACCGTAATGCGCAAGAAATGGTATGGAAACCCCGTACTTACATATCTGCCACTGTACAGGAGAATCCATATAGGTGTTCGAGTGTTCGAACAGTAATGCGCAAGAAATGGTACGGAAACCCCGTATTTACATATCTGCCACTGTGCAGGAGAATCCGCATAGGTGTTCGAGTGTTCAAACCGTAATGCGGAAGAAATGGTATGTAAACCCCGTATTTACATATCTGTCACTGTGCAGGAGAATCCGTATAGGTGTTCGAGTGTTCGAACCGTAATGCGCAAGAAATGGTACGGAAACCCCGTATTTACATATCTGCCACTGTGCAGGAGAATCCGCATAGGTGTTCGAGTGTTCGAACCGTAATGCGCAAGAAATGGTATGTAAACCCCGTATTTACATATCTGCCACTGTGCAGGAGAATCCGTATAGGTGTTCGAGTGTTCGAACCGTAATGCGCAAGAAATGGTACGGAAACCCCGTATTTATATATTTGCCACTGTGCAGGAGAATCCGTATAGGTGTTCGAGTGTTCGAACCGTAATGCGCAAGAAATGGTAAGGAAACCCCGTATTTACATATCTGCCACTGTGCAGGAGAATCCGTATATGTGTTCGAGTGTTCGAACCGTAATGCGCAAGAAATGGTACCGAAATCCCATATTTACATATCTGCCACTGTGCAAGAGAATCCGTATAGGTGTTCGAGTGTTCGAACCGTAATGCGCAAGAAATGGTACGGAAACCCCGTCTTTACATATCTGCCACTGTGCAGGAGAATGCGCATAGGTGTTCGAGTGTTCGAACCGTAATGCGCAAGAAATTGTATGTAAACCCCGTATTTACATAGCTGCCACTGTGCAGGAGAATCCGTATAGGTGTTCGAGTGTTCGAACTGTAATGCGCAAGAAATGGTACGGAAACCCCGTATTTACATATCTGCCACTGTGCAGGAGAATCCGCATTGGTGTTCGAGTGTTCGAACCGTATTGCGCAAGAAATGGTATGTAAACCCCGTATTTACATATCTGCCACTGTGCAGGAGAATCCGTATAGCTGTTCGAGTGTTCGAACCGTAATGCGCAAGAAATGGTACGGAAACCCCGTATTTACATATCTGCCACTGTGCAGGAGAATCCGCATAGGTGTTCGAGTGTTCTAACAGTATTGCGCAAGAAATGGTATGTAAACCCCGTATTTACATATCTGCCACTGTGCAGGAGAATCCGTATAGGTGTTCGAGTGTTCGAACCGTAATGCACAGGAAATGGTACCGAAACCCCGTATTTACGTATCTGTCACTGTGCAGGAGAATTCGTATAGGTGTTCGAGTGTTCGAACCGTAATGCGCAAGAAATGGTATGGAAACCCCATATTTACATATCTGCCACTGTGCTGGAGAATCCGTATAGGTGTTCGAGTGTTCGAATCGAAATGCGCAAGAAATGGTATGTAAACCCCGTATTTACATATCTGCCACTGTGCAGGAGAATCCGTATAGGTGTTCGAGTGTTCGAACCGTAATGCGCAAGAAATGGTACCGAAACCCCGTATTTACATATCTGCCACTGTGCAGGAGAATCCGTATAGGTGTTCGAGTGTTCGAACCGTAATGTGCAAGAAATGGTATGGAAACCCCGTATTTACATATCTGCCACTGTGCAGGAGAATCCGTATAGGTGTTCGAGTGTTCGAACCGAAATGCGCAAGAAATGGTACCGAAATCCCGTATTTACATATCTGCCACTGTGCAGGAGAATCCGTATAGGTGATCGAGTGTTCGAACCGTAATGCGCAAGAAATGGTATGGAAACCCCGTATTTACATATCTGCCACTGTGCAGGAGAATCCGTATAGGTGTTCGAGTGTTCGAACCGTAATGCGCCAGAAATGGTACCGAAACCCCGTATTTACATATCTGCCACTGTGCAGGAGAATCCGTATAGGTGTTCGAGTGTTCGAACCGTAATGCGCAAGAAATGGTACGGAAACGCCATATTTACATATCTGCCACTGTGCAGGAGAATCCGCATAGGTGTTCGAGTGTTCGAACCGTAATGCGCAAGAAATGGTATGGAAACCCCGTATTTACATATCTGCCACTGTGCAGGAGAATCCGTATAGGTGTTCGAGTGTTCGAACCGTAATGCGCAAGAAATGGTATGGAAACCCCGTATTTACATATCTGCCACTGTACAGGATAATCCGTATAGGTGTTCGAGTGTTCGAACAGTAATGCGCAAGAAATGGTACGGAAACCCCGTATTTACATATCTGCCACTGTGCAGGAGAATCCGCATAGGTGTTCGAGTGTTCGAACCGTAATGCGCAAGAAATGGTATGTAAACCCCGTATTTACATATCTGCCACTGTGCAGGGGAATCCGTATAGGTGTTCGAGTGTTCGAACCGTAATGCGCAAGAAATGGTACCGAAACCCCGTATTTACATATCTGCCACTGTGCAGGAGAATCCGTATAGGTGTTCAATTGTTCGAACCGTAATGCGCAAGAAATGGTATGTAAACCCCGTATTTACATATCTGCCACTGTGCAGGAGAATCCGTATAGGTGTTCGAGTGTTCGAACCGTAATGCGCAAGAAATGGTACGGAAACCCCGTATTTACATATCTGCCACTGTGCAGGAGAATGCGCATAGGTGTTCGAGTGTTGGAACCGTAATGCGCAAGAAATGGTATGGAAACCCCGTATTTACATATCTGCCACTGTGCAGGAGAATCCGTATAGGTGTTCGAGTGTTCGAACCGTAATGCGCAAGAAATGGTACCGAAACCCCGTACTTACATATCTGCCATTGTGCAGGAGAATCCGCATAGGTGTTCGAGTGTTCGAACCGTAATGCGCAAGAAATGGTATGTAAACCCCGTATTTACATATCTGCCACTGTGCGGGAGAATCCGTATATGTGTTCGAGTGCTCGAACCGTAATGCGCAAGAAATGGTACGGAAACCCCGTATTTACATATCTGCCGCTGTGCAGGAGAATCCGTATAGGTGTTCGAGTGTTCGAATCGTAATGCGCAAGAAATGGTATGTAAACCCCGTATTTACATATCTGCCACTGTGCAGGAGAATCCGTATAGGTGTTCGAGTGTTCGAACCGTAATGCGCAAGAAATGGTACGGAAACCCCGTATTTACGTATCTGGCACTGTGCAGGAGAATCCGTATAGGTGTTCGAGTGTTCGAACCGTAATGCGCAAGAAATGGTATGGAAACCCCGTATTTACATATCTGCCACTGTGCAGGAGAATCCGTATAGGTGTTCGAGTGTTCGAACCGTAATGCGCCAGAAATGGTACCGAAACCCCGTAATTACATATCTGCCACTGTGCAGGAGAATCCGTATAGGTGTTCGAGTGTTCGAACCGTAATGCGCAAGAAATGGTACGGAAACCCCATATTTACATATCTGCCACTGTGCAGGAGAATCCGCATAGCTGTTCGAGTGTTCGAACCGTAATGCGCAAGAAATGGTACGGAAACCCCGTATTTACATATCTGCCACTGTGCAGGAGAATCCGTATAGGTGTTCGAATGTTCGAACCGTAATGCGCAAGAAATGGTATGGAAACCCCGTACTTACATATCTGCCACTGTACAGGAGAATCCATATAGGTGTTCGAGTGTTCGAACAGTAATGCGCAAGAAATGGTACGGAAACCCCGTATTTACATATCTGCCACTGTGCAGGAGAATCCGCATAGGTGTTCGAGTGTTCAAACCGTAATGCGGAAGAAATGGTATGTAAACCCCGTATTTACATATCTGTCACTGTGCAGGAGAATCCGTATAGGTGTTCGAGTGTTCGAACCGTAATGCGCAAGAAATGGTACGGAAACCCCGTATTTACATATCTGCCACTGTGCAGGAGAATCCGCATAGGTGTTCGAGTGTTCGAACCGTAATGCGCAAGAAATGGTATGTAAACCCCGTATTTACATATCTGCCACTGTGCAGGAGAATCCGTATAGGTGTTCGAGTGTTCGAACCGTAATGCGCAAGAAATGGTACGGAAACCCCGTATTTATATATCTGCCACTGTGCAGGAGAATCCGTATAGGTGTTCGAGTGTTCGAACCGTAATGCGCAAGAAATGGTAAGGAAACCCCGTATTTACATATCTGCCACTGTGCAGGAGAATCCGTATAGGTGTTCGAGTGTTCGAACCGTAATGCGCAAGATATGGTATGGAAACCCCGTATTTACATATCTGCCACTGTGCAGGAGAAACCGTATAGGTGTTCGAGTGTTCGAACCGTAATGCGCAAGAAATGGTACCGAAATCCCATATTTACATATCTGCCACTGTGCAGGAGAATCCGTATAGGTGTTCGAGTGTTTGAACCGTAATGCGCCAGAAATGGTACGGAAACCCCGTATTTACATATCTGCCACTGTGCAGGAGAATGCGCATAGGTGTTCGAGTGTTCGAACCGTAATGCGCAAGAAATGGTATGTAAACCCCGTATTTACATATCTGCCACTGTGCAGGAGAATCCGTATAGGTGTTCGAGTGTTCGAACTGTAATGCGCAAGAAATGGTACGGAAACCCCGTATTTACATATCTGCCACTGTGCAGGAGAATCCGTATAGATGTTCGAGTGTTCGAACCGTAATGCGCAAGAAATGGTAGGGAAACCCCGTATTTACATATCTGCCACTGTACAGGAGAATCCATATAGGTGTTCGAGTGTTCAAACTGTAATGCGCAAGAAATGGTACGGAAACCCCGTATTTACATATTTGCCATTGTGCCGGAGAATCCGCATAGGTGTTCGAGTGTTCGAACCGTAATGCGCAAGAAATGGTATGTAAACCCCGTACTTATATATCTGCCACTGTGCAGGAGAATCCGTATAGGTGTTCGAGTGTTCGAATCGAAATGCGCAAGAAATGGTCTGTATACCCCGTATTTACATATCTGCCACTGTGCAGGGGAATCCGTATAGGTGTTCGCCTGTTCGAACCGTAATGCGCAAGAAATGGTACCGAAACCCCGTGTTTACGTATCTGCCACTGTGCAGGAAAATCCGTATAGGTGTTCGAGTGTTCGAACCGTAATGCGCAAGAAATGGAACGGAAACCCCGTATTTACATATCTGCCACTGTGCAGGAGAATCCGCATAGGTGTTCGAGTGTTCGAACCGTAATGCGCAAGAAATGGTACGGAAACCCCGTATTTACATATCTGCCGCTGTGCAGGAGAATCCGTATTGGTGTTCGAGTGTTCGAACCGTAATGCGCAAGAAATGGTATGTAAACCCCGTATTTACATAGCTGCTACTGTGCAGGAGAATCCGTATAGGTGTTCGAGTGTTCGAACCGTAATTCGCAAGAAATGGTATGGAAACCCCGTATTTACATATCTGCCACTGTGCAGGAGAATCCGTATAGGTGTTCGAGTGTTCGAACCGTAATGCGCAAGAAATGGTATGGAAACCCCGTATTTACATATCTGCCACTGTACAGGAGAATCCATATAGGTGTTCGAGTGTTCGAACCGTAATGCGCAAGAAATGGTACGGAAACGCCGTATTTACATATCTTTCACTGTGCAGGAGAATCCGCATAGGTGTTCGAGTGTTCGAACCGTAATGCGCAAGAAATGGTATGTAAAACCCGTATTTACATATCTACCACTGTGCAGGAGAATCCGTATAGGTGTTCGAGTGTTCGAACCGTAATGCGCAAGAAATGGTACGGAAACCCCGTATTTACATATCTGCCACTGTGCAGGAGAATCCGCATAGGTGTTCGAGTGTTCGAACCGTAATGCGCAAGAAATGGTACGGAAACCCCGTATTTACATATCTGCCACTGTGCAGGAGAATCCGTATAGGTGTTCGAGTGTTCGAACCGTAATGCGCAAGATATGGTATGGAAACCCCGTATTTACATATCTGCCACTGTGCAGGAGAAACCGTATAGGTGTTCGAGTGTTCGAACCGTAATGCGCAAGAAATGGTACCGAAATCCCATATTTACATATCTGCCACTGTGCAGGAGAATCCGTATAGGTGTTCGAGTGTTTGAACCGTAATGCGCCAGAAATGGTACGGAAACCCCGTATTTACATATCTGCCACTGTGCAGGAGAATGCGCATAGGTGTTCGAGTGTTCGAACCGTAATGCGCAAGAAATGGTATGTAAACCCCGTATTTACATATCTGCCACTGTGCAGGAGAATCCGTATAGGTGTTCGAGTGTTCGAACTGTAATGCGCAAGAAATGGTACGGAAACCCCGTATTTACATATCTGCCACTGTGCAGGAGAATCCGTATAGATGTTCGAGTGTTCGAACCGTAATGCGCAAGAAATGGTAGGGAAACCCCGTATTTACATATCTGCCACTGTACAGGAGAATCCATATAGGTGTTCGAGTGTTCAAACCGTAATGCGCAAGAAATGGTACGGAAACCCCGTATTTACATATTTGCCATTGTGCAGGAGAATCCGCATAGGTGTTCGAGTGTTCGAACCGTAATGCGCAAGAAATGGTATGTAAACCCCGTACTTATATATCTGCCACTGTGCAGGAGAATCCGTATAGGTGTTCGAGTGTTCGAATCGAAATGCGCAAGAAATGGTCTGTATACCCCGTATTTACATATCTGCCACTGTGCAGGGGAATCCGTATAGGTGTTCGAGTGTTCGAACCGTAATGCGCAAGAAATGGTACCGAAACCCCATATTTACATATCTGCCACTGTGCAGGAGAATCCGTATAGGTGTTCGAGTGTTCGAACCGTAATGCGCAAGAAATGGTATGTAAACCCCGTATTTACATATCGGCCACTGTGCAGGAGAATCCGTATAGGTGTTCGAGTGTTCGAACCGTAATGCGCAAGAAATGGTACCGAAACAACGTATTTACATATCTGCCACTGTGCAGGAGAATCCGTATAGGTGTTCGAGTGTTCGAACCGTAATGCGCAAGAAATGTTATGTAAACCCTGTACTTATATATCTGCCACTGTGCAGGAGAATCCGTATAGGTGTTCGAGTGTTCGAATCGAAATGCGCAAGAAATGGTCTGTATACCCCGTATTTACATATCTGCCACTGTGCAGGAGAATCCGTATAGGTGTTCGAGTGTTCGAACCGTAATGCGCAAGAAATGGTACCGAAACCCCGTATTTACATATCTGCCACTGTGCAGGAGAATCCGTATAGGTGTTCGAGTGTTCGAACCGTAATGCGCAAGAAATGGTATGTAAACCCCGTATTTACATATCGGCCACTGTGGAGGAGAATCCGTATAGGTGTTCGAGTGTTCGAACCGTAATGCGCAAGAAATTGTACCGAAACCCCGTATTTACATATCTGCCACTGTGCAGGAGAATCCGTATAGGTGTTCGAGTGTTCGAACCGTAATGCGCAAGAAATGGTACCGAAACCCCGTATTTACATATCTGCCACTGTGCAGGAGAATCCGTATAGGTGTTCGAGTGTTCGAACCGTAATGCGCAAGAAATGGTACCGAAACCCCGTATTTACATATCTGCCACTGTGCAGGAGAATCCGTATAGGTGTTCGAGTGTTCGAACCGTAATGCGCAAGAAATGGTATGTAAACCCCGTATTTACATATCGGCCACTGTGCAGGAGAATCCGTATAGGTGTTCGAGTGTTCGAACCGTAATGCGCAAGAAATGGTACCGAAACCCCGTATTTACATATCTGCCACTGTGCAGGAGAATCCGTATAGGTGTTCGAGTGTTCGAACCGTAATGCGCAAGAAATGGTATGGAAACCCCGTATTTACATATCTGCCACTGTGCAGGAGAATCCGTATAGGTGTTGTAGTGTTCGAACCGTAATGCGCAAGAAATGGTACCGAAACCCCGTATTTACATATCTGCCACTGTGCAGGAGAATCCGTATAGGTGTTCGAGTGTTCGAACCGTAATGCGCAAGAAATGGTACGGAAACCCCATATTTACATATCTGCCACTGTGCAGGAGAATCCGCATAGGTGTTCGAGGGTTCGAACCGTAATGCGCAAGAAATGGTATGGAAACCCCGTATTTACATATCTGCCACTGTGCAGGAGAATCCGTATAGGTGTTCGAGTGTTCGAACCGCAATGCGCAAGAAATGGTATGGAAACCCCGTATTTACATATCTGCCACTGTACAGGAGAATCCGTATAGGTGTTCGTGCGTTCGAACCGTAATGCGCAAGAAATGGTACGGAAACCCCGTATTTACATATCTGCCACTGTGCAGGAGAATCCGCATAGGTGTTCGAGTGTTCGAACCGTAATGCGCAAGAAATGGTATGTAAACCCCGTATTTACATATCTGCCACTGTGCAGGAGAATTCGTATAGCTGTTCGAGTGTTCGAACCGTAATGCGCAAGAAATGGTACGGAAACCCCGTATTTACATATCTGCCACTGTGCAGGAGAATCCGCATAGGTGTTAGAGTGTTCGAACCGTAATGCGCAAGATATGGTATGTAAACCCCGTATTTACATATCTGCCACTATGCAGGAGAATCCGTATAGGTGTTCGAGTGTTCGAACCGTAATGCGCAAGAAATGGTACGAAAACCCCGTATTTACATATCTGCCACTGTGCAGGAGAATCCGTATAGGTGTTCGAGTGTTCGAACCGTAATGCACAGGAAATGGTACCGAAACCCCGTATTTACATATCTGTCACTGTGCAGGAGAATTCGTATAGGTGTTCGAGTGTTCGAACCGTAATGCGCAAGAAATGGTATGGAAACCCCATATTTACATATCTGCCACTGTGCTGGAGAATCCGTATAGGTGTTCGAGTGTTCGAATCGAAATGTGCAAGAAATGGTATGTAAACCCCGTATTTACATATCTGCCACTGTGCAGGAGAATCCGTATAGGTGTTCGAGTGTTCGAACCGTAATGCGCAAGAAATGGTACCGAAACCCCGTATTTACATATCTGCCACTGTGCAGGAGAATCCGTATCGGTGTTCGAGTGTTCGAACCGTAATGCGCAAGAAATGGTATGGAAACCCCGTATTTACATATCTGCCACTGTGCAGGAGAATCCGTATAGGTGTTCGAGTGTTCGAACCGTAATGCGCAAGAAATGGTACCGAAACCCCGTATTTACATATCTGCCACTGTGCAGGAGAATCCGTATAGGTGTTCGAGTGTTCGAACAGTAATGCGCAAGAAATGGTACGGAAACCCCGTATTTACATATCTGCCACTGTGCAGGAGAATCCGCATAGGTGTTCGAGTGTTCGAACCGTAATGCGCAAGAAATGGTATGTAAACCCCGTATTTACATATCTGTCACTGTGTAGGAGAATCCGTATAGGTGTTCGAGTGTTCGAACCGTAATGCGCAAGAAATGGTACGGAAACCCCGTATTTACATATCTGCCACTGTGCAGGAGAATCCGCCTAGGTGTTCGAGTGTTCGAACCGTAATGCGCAAGAAATGGTATGTAAACCCCGTATTTACATATCTGCCACTGTGCAGGAGAATCCGTATAGGTGTTCGAGTGTTCGAACCGTAATGCGCAAGAAATGGTACGGAAACCCCGTATTTACATATCTGCCACTGTGCAGGAGAATCCGTATAGGTGTTCGAGTGTTCGAACCGTAATGCGCAAGAAATGGTATGGAAACCCCGTATTTACATATCTGCCACTGTGCAGGAGAATCCGTATAGGTGTTCGTGTGTTCGAACCGTAATGCGCAAGAAATAGTACCGAAATCCCATATTTACATATCTGCCACTGTGCAGGAGAATCCGTATAGGTGTTCGAGTGTTCGAACCGTAATGCGCTAGAAATGGTACGGAAACCCCGTATTTACATATCTGCCACTGTGCAGGAGAATCCGTATAGGTGTTCGAGTGTTAGAACTGTAATGCGCAAGAAATGGTACGGAAACCCCGTATTTACATATCTGCCACTGTGCAGGAGAATCCGCATAGGTGTTCGAGTGTTCGAACCGTATTGCGCAAGAAATGGTATGTAAACCCCGTATTTACATATCTGCCACTGTGCAGGAGAATCCGTATATGTGTTCGAGTGCTCGAACCGTAATGCGCAAGAAATGGTACGGAAACCCCGTATTTACATATCTGCCGCTGTGCAGGAGAATCCGTATAGGTGTTCGAGTGTTCGAATCGTAATGCGCAAGAAATGGTATGTAAACCCCGTATTTACATATCTGCCACTGTGCAGGAGAATCCGTATAGGTGTTCGAGTGTTCGAACCGTAATACGCAAGAAATGGTAGGGAAACCCCGTATTTACATATCTGCCACTGTACAGGAGAATCTATATAGGTGTTCGAGTGTTCAAACCGTAATGCGCAAGTAATGGTACGGAAACCCCGTATTTACATATCTGCCATTGTGCAGGAGAATCCGCATAGGTGTTCGAGTGTTCGAACCGTAATGCGCAAGAAATGGTATGTAAACCCCGTATTTACATATCTGCCACTGTGCAGGAGAATTCGTATAGGTGTTCGAGTGTTCGAATCGAAATGCGCAAGAAATGGTACGGAAACCCCGTATTTACATATCTGCCACTGTGCAGGAGAATCCGTATAGGTGTTCGAGTGTTCGAACCGTAATGCGCAAGAAATGGTACCGAAACCCCGTATTTACATATCTGCCACTGTGCAGGAGAATCCGTATAGGTGTTCGAGTGTTCGAACAGTAATGCGCAAGAAATGGTACGGAAACCCCGTATTTACATATCTGCCACTGTGCAGGAGAATCCGCATAGGTGTTCGAGTGTTCGAACCGTAATGCGCAAGAAATGGTATGTAAACCCCGTATTTACATATCTGTCACTGTGTAGGAGAATCCGTATAGGTGTTCGAGTGTTCGAACCGTAATGCGCAAGAAATGGTACGGAAACCCCGTATTTACATATCTGCCACTGTGCAGGAGAATCCGCCTAGGTGTTCGAGTGTTCGAACCGTAATGCGCAAGAAATGGTATGTAAACCCCGTATTTACATATCTGCCACTGTGCAGGAGAATCCGTATAGGTGTTCGAGTGTTCGAACCGTAATGCGCAAGAAATGGTACGGAAACCCCGTATTTACATATCTGCCACTGTGCAGGAGAATCCGTATAGGTGTTCGAGTGTTCGAACCGTAATGCGCAAGAAATGGTATGGAAACCCCGTATTTACATATCTGCCACTGTGCAGGAGAATCCGTATAGGTGTTCGTGTGTTCGAACCGTAATGCGCAAGAAATGGTACCGAAATCCCATATTTACATATCTGCCACTGTGCAGGAGAATCCGTATAGGTGTTCGAGTGTTCGAACCGTAATGCGCAAGAAATGGTACGGAAACCCCGTATTTACATATCTGCCACTGTGCAGGAGAATCCGTATAGGTGTTCGAGTGTTAGAACTGTAATGCGCAAGAAATGGTACGGAAACCCCGTATTTACATATCTGCCACTGTGCAGGAGAATCCGCATAGGTGTTCGAGTGTTCGAACCGTATTGCGCAAGAAATGGTATGTAAACCCCGTATTTACATATCTGCCTCTGTGCAAGAGAATCCGTATATGTGTTCGAGTGGTCGAACCGTAATGCGCAAGAAATGGTACGGAAACCCCGTATTTACATATCTGCCGCTGTGCAGGAGAATCCGTATAGGTGTTCGAGTGTTCGAATCGTAATGCGCAAGAAATGGTATGTAAACCCCGTATTTACATATCTGCCACTGTGCAGGAGAATCCGTATAGGTGTTCGAGTGTTCGAACCGTAATACGCAAGAAATGGTAGGGAAACCCCGTATTTACATATCTGCCACTGTACAGGAGAATCTATATAGGTGTTCGAGTGTTCAAACCGTAATGCGCAAGTAATGGTACGGAAACCCCGTATTTACATATCTGCCATTGTGCAGGAGAATCCGCATAGGTGTTCGAGTGTTCGAACCGTAATGCGCAAGAAATGGTATGTAAACCCCGTATTTACATATCTGCCACTGTGCAGGAGAATTCGTATAGGTGTTCGAGTGTTCGAATCGAAATGCGCAAGAAATGGTACGGAAACCCCGTATTTACATATCTGCCACTGTGCAGGAGAATCCGTATAGGTGTTCG
This sequence comes from Camellia sinensis, assembly GCF_055761805.1. Classification (NCBI taxonomy): domain Eukaryota; kingdom Viridiplantae; phylum Streptophyta; class Magnoliopsida; order Ericales; family Theaceae; genus Camellia; species Camellia sinensis. The sequence goes on from NC_138971.1 coordinate 79,359, forward strand.
AGTGTTCGAACCGTAATGCGCAAGAAATGGTACCGAAACCCCGTATTTACATATCTGCCACTGTGCAGGAGAATCCGTATAGGTGTTCGAGTGTTCGAACAGTAATGCGCAAGAAATGGTACGGAAACCCCGTATTTACATATCTGCCACTGTGCAGGAGAATCCGCATAGGTGTTCGAGTGTTCGAACCGTAATGCGCAAGAAATGGTATGTAAACCCCGTATTTACATATCTGTCACTGTGTAGGAGAATCCGTATAGGTGTTCGAGTGTTCGAACCGTAATGCGCAAGAAATGGTACGGAAACCCCGTATTTACATATCTGCCACTGTGCAGGAGAATCCGCCTAGGTGTTCGAGTGTTCGAACCGTAATGCGCAAGAAATGGTATGTAAACCCCGTATTTACATATCTGCCACTGTGCAGGAGAATCCGTATAGGTGTTCGAGTGTTCGAACCGTAATGCGCAAGAAATGGTACGGAAACCCCGTATTTACATATCTGCCACTGTGCAGGAGAATCCGTATAGGTGTTCGAGTGTTCGAACCGTAATGCGCAAGAAATGGTATGGAAACCCCGTATTTACATATCTGCCACTGTGCAGGAGAATCCGTATAGGTGTTCGTGTGTTCGAACCGTAATGCGCAAGAAATGGTACCGAAATCCCATATTTACATATCTGCCACTGTGCAGGAGAATCCGTATAGGTGTTCGAGTGTTCGAACCGTAATGCGCTAGAAATGGTACGGAAACCCCGTATTTACATATCTGCCACTGTGCAGGAGAATCCGTATAGGTGTTCGAGTGTTAGAACTGTAATGCGCAAGAAATGGTACGGAAACCCCGTATTTACATATCTGCCACTGTGCAGGAGAATCCGCATAGGTGTTCGAGTGTTCGAACCGTATTGCGCAAGAAATGGTATGTAAACCCCGTATTTACATATCTGCCACTGTGCAGGAGAATCCGTATATGTGTTCGAGTGCTCGAACCGTAATGCGCAAGAAATGGTACGGAAACCCCGTATTTACATATCTGCCGCTGTGCAGGAGAATCCGTATAGGTGTTCGAGTGTTCGAATCGTAATGCGCAAGAAATGGTATGTAAACCCCGTATTTACATATCTGCCACTGTGCAGGAGAATCCGTATAGGTGTTCGAGTGTTCGAACCGTAATACGCAAGAAATGGTAGGGAAACCCCGTATTTACATATCTGCCACTGTACAGGAGAATCTATATAGGTGTTCGAGTGTTCAAACCGTAATGCGCAAGTAATGGTACGGAAACCCCGTATTTACATATCTGCCATTGTGCAGGAGAATCCGCATAGGTGTTCGAGTGTTCGAACCGTAATGCGCAAGAAATGGTATGTAAACCCCGTATTTACATATCTGCCACTGTGCAGGAGAATTCGTATAGGTGTTCGAGTGTTCGAATCGAAATGCGCAAGAAATGGTACGGAAACCCCGTATTTACATATCTGCCACTGTGCAGGAGAATCCGTATAGGTGTTCGAGTGTTCGAACCGTAATGCGCAAGAAATGGTACCGAAACCCCGTATTTACATATCTGCCACTGTGCAGGAGAATCCGTATAGGTGTTCGAGTGTTCGAACAGTAATGCGCAAGAAATGGTACGGAAACCCCGTATTTACATATCTGCCACTGTGCAGGAGAATCCGCATAGGTGTTCGAGTGTTCGAACCGTAATGCGCAAGAAATGGTATGTAAACCCCGTATTTACATATCTGTCACTGTGTAGGAGAATCCGTATAGGTGTTCGAGTGTTCGAACCGTAATGCGCAAGAAATGGTACGGAAACCCCGTATTTACATATCTGCCACTGTGCAGGAGAATCCGCCTAGGTGTTCGAGTGTTCGAACCGTAATGCGCAAGAAATGGTATGTAAACCCCGTATTTACATATCTGCCACTGTGCAGGAGAATCCGTATAGGTGTTCGAGTGTTCGAACCGTAATGCGCAAGAAATGGTACGGAAACCCCGTATTTACATATCTGCCACTGTGCAGGAGAATCCGTATAGGTGTTCGAGTGTTCGAACCGTAATGCGCAAGAAATGGTATGGAAACCCCGTATTTACATATCTGCCACTGTGCAGGAGAATCCGTATAGGTGTTCGTGTGTTCGAACCGTAATGCGCAAGAAATGGTACCGAAATCCCATATTTACATATCTGCCACTGTGCAGGAGAATCCGTATAGGTGTTCGAGTGTTCGAACCGTAATGCGCAAGAAATGGTACGGAAACCCCGTATTTACATATCTGCCACTGTGCAGGAGAATCCGTATAGGTGTTCGAGTGTTAGAACTGTAATGCGCAAGAAATGGTACGGAAACCCCGTATTTACATATCTGCCACTGTGCAGGAGAATCCGCATAGGTGTTCGAGTGTTCGAACCGTATTGCGCAAGAAATGGTATGTAAACCCCGTATTTACATATCTGCCTCTGTGCAAGAGAATCCGTATATGTGTTCGAGTGGTCGAACCGTAATGCGCAAGAAATGGTACGGAAACCCCGTATTTACATATCTGCCGCTGTGCAGGAGAATCCGTATAGGTGTTCGAGTGTTCGAATCGTAATGCGCAAGAAATGGTATGTAAACCCCGTATTTACATATCTGCCACTGTGCAGGAGAATCCGTATAGGTGTTCGAGTGTTCGAACCGTAATACGCAAGAAATGGTAGGGAAACCCCGTATTTACATATCTGCCACTGTACAGGAGAATCTATATAGGTGTTCGAGTGTTCAAACCGTAATGCGCAAGTAATGGTACGGAAACCCCGTATTTACATATCTGCCATTGTGCAGGAGAATCCGCATAGGTGTTCGAGTGTTCGAACCGTAATGCGCAAGAAATGGTATGTAAACCCCGTATTTACATATCTGCCACTGTGCAGGAGAATTCGTATAGGTGTTCGAGTGTTCGAATCGAAATGCGCAAGAAATGGTACGGAAACCCCGTATTTACATATCTGCCACTGTGCAGGAGAATCCGTATAGGTGTTCGAGTGTTCGAACCGTAATGCGCAAGAAATGGTACCGAAACCCCGTATTTACATATCTGCCACTGTGCAGGAGAATCCGTATAGGTGTTCGAGTGTTCGAACAGTAATGCGCAAGAAATGGTACGGAAACCCCGTATTTACATATCTGCCACTGTGCAGGAGAATCCGCATAGGTGTTCGAGTGTTCGAACCGTAATGCGCAAGAAATGGTATGTAAACCCCGTATTTACATATCTGTCACTGTGTAGGAGAATCCGTATAGGTGTTCGAGTGTTCGAACCGTAATGCGCAAGAAATGGTACGGAAACCCCGTATTTACATATCTGCCACTGTGCAGGAGAATCCGCCTAGGTGTTCGAGTGTTCGAACCGTAATGCGCAAGAAATGGTATGTAAACCCCGTATTTACATATCTGCCACTGTGCAGGAGAATCCGTATAGGTGTTCGAGTGTTCGAACCGTAATGCGCAAGAAATGGTACGGAAACCCCGTATTTACATATCTGCCACTGTGCAGGAGAATCCGTATAGGTGTTCGAGTGTTCGAACCGTAATGCGCAAGAAATGGTATGGAAACCCCGTATTTACATATCTGCCACTGTGCAGGAGAATCCGTATAGGTGTTCGTGTGTTCGAACCGTAATGCGCAAGAAATGGTACCGAAATCCCATATTTACATATCTGCCACTGTGCAGGAGAATCCGTATAGGTGTTCGAGTGTTCGAACCGTAATGCGCAAGAAATGGTACAGAAACCCCGTATTTACATATCTGCCACTGTGCAGGAGAATCCGTATAGGTGTTCGAGTGTTCGAACTGTAATGCGCAAGAAATGGTACGGAAACCCCGTATTTACATATCTGCCACTGAGCAGGAGAATCCGCATAGGTGTTCGAGTGTTCGAACCGTATTGCGCAAGAAATGGTATGTAAACCCCGTATTTACATATCTGCCACTGTGCAGGAGAATCCGTATATGTGTTCGAGTGCTCGAACCGTAATGCGCAAGAAATGGTACGGAAACCCCGTATTTACATATCTGCCGCTGTGCAGGAGAATCCGTATAGGTGTTCGAGTGTTCGAATCGTAATGCGCAAGAAATGGTATGTAAACCCCGTATTTACATATCTGCCACTGTGCAGGAGAATCCGTATAGGTGTTCGAGTGTTCGAACCGTAATACGCAAGAAATGGTAGGGAAACCCCGTATTTACATATCTGCCACTGTACAGGAGAATCTATATAGGTGTTCGAGTGTTCAAACCGTAATGCGCAAGTAATGGTACGGAAACCCCGTATTTACATATCTGCCATTGTGCAGGAGAATCCGCATAGGTGTTCGAGTGTTCGAACCGTAATGCGCAAGAAATGGTATGTAAACCCCGTATTTACATATCTGCCACTGTGCAGGAGAATTCGTATAGGTGTTCGAGTGTTCGAATCGAAATGCGCAAGAAATGGTAAGTAAACCCCGTATTTACATATCTGCCACTGTGCAGGAGAATCCGTATAGGTGTTCGATTGTTCGAACCGTAATGCGCAAGAAATGGTACCGAAACCCCGTATTTACATATCTGCCACTGTGCAGGAGAATCTGTATAGGTGTTCGAGTGTTCGAACCGTAATGCGCAAGAAATGGTATGGAAACCCCGTATTTACATATCTGCCACTGTGCAGGAGAATCCGTATAGGTGTTCGAGTGTTCGAACCGTAATGCGCAAGAAATGGTACCGAAACCCCGTATTTACATATCTGCCACTGTGCAGGAGAATCCGTATAGGTGTTCGAGTGTTCGAACCGTAATGCGCAAGAAATGGTATGGAAACCCCGTATTTACATATCTGCCGCTGTGCAGGAGAATCCGTATAGGTGTTCGAGTGTTCGAATCGTAATGCGCAAGAAATGGTATGTAAACCCCGTATTTACATATCTGCCACTGTGCAGGAGAATCCGTATAGGTGTTCGAGTGTTCGAACCGTAATGCGCAAGAAATGGTAGGGAAACCCCGTATTTACATATCTGCCACTGTACAGGAGAATCTATATAGGTGTTCGAGTGTTCAAACCGTAATGCGCAAGTAATGGTACGGAAACCCCGTATTTACATATCTGCCATTGTGCAGGAGAATCCGCATAGGTGTTCGAGTGTTCGAACCGTAATGCGCAAGAAATGGTATGTAAACCCCGTATTTACATATCTGCCACTGTGCAGGAGAATTCGTATAGGTGTTCGAGTGTTCGAATCGAAATGCGCAAGAAATGGTAAGTAAACCCCGTATTTACATATCTGCCACTGTGCAGGAGAATCCGTATAGGTGTTCGATTGTTCGAATCGTAATGCGCAAGAAATGGTACCGAAACCCCGTATTTACATATCTGCCTCTGTGCAGGAGAATCTGTATAGGTGTTCGAGTGTTCGAACCGTAATGCGCAAGAAATGGTATGGAAACCCCGTATTTACATATCTGCCACTGTGCAGGAGAATCCGTATAGGTGTTCGAGTGTTCGAACCGTAATGCGCAAGAAATGGTACCGAAACCCCGTATTTACATATCTGCCACTGTGCAGGAGAATCCGTATAGGTGTTCGAGTGTTCGAACCGTAATGCGCAAGAAATGGTATGGAAACCCCGTATTTACATATCTGCCACTGTGCAGGAGAATCCGTATAGGTGTTCGAGTGTTCGAACCGTAATGCAAAAGAAATGGTACCGAAACCCGGTATTTACATATCTGCCACTGTGCAGGAGAATCCGTATAGGTGTTCGAGTGTTCGAACCGTAATGCGCAAGAAATGGTACGGAAACCCCATATTTACATATCTGCCACTGTGCAGGAGAATCCGCATAGGTGTTCGAGTGTTCGAACCGTAATGCGCAAGAAATGGTATGGAAACCCCGTATTTACATATCTGCCACTGTGCAGGAGAATCCGTATAGGTGTTCGAGTGTTCGAACCGTAATGCGCAAGAAATGGTATGGAATCCCCGTATTTACATATCTGCCACTGTATAGGAGAATCCGTATATGTGTTCGAGTGTTCGAACCGTAATGCGCAAGAAATGGTACGGAAACCCCGTATTTACATATCTGCCACTGTGCAGGAGAATCCGCATAGGTGTTCGAGTGTTCGAACCGTAATGCGCAAGAAATGGTAGGTAAACCCCGTTTTTACATATCTGCCACTATGCAGGAGAATCCGCATAGCTGTTCGAGTGTTCGAACCGTAATGCGCAAGAAATGGTACGGAAACCCCGTATTTACATATCTGCCACTGTGCAGGAGAATCCGCATAGGTGTTCGAGTGTTCGAACCGTAATGCGCAAGAAATGGTATGTAAACCCCGTATTTACATATCTGCCACTGTGCAGGAGAATCCGTATAGGTGTTCGAGTGTTCGAACCGTAATGCGCAAGAAATGGTACGAAAACCCCGTATTTACATATCTGCCACTGTGCAGGAGAATCCGTATAGGTGTTCGATTGTTCGAACCGTAATGCGCAAGAAATGGTATGTAAACCCCGTATTTACATATCTGCCACTGTGCAGGAGAATTCGTATAGGTGTTCGAGTGTTCGAATCGAAATGCGCAAGAAATGGTAAGTAAACCCCGTATTTACATATCTGCCACTGTGCAGGAGAATCCGTATAGGTGTTCGATTGTTCGAACCGTAATGCGCAAGAAATGGTACCGAAACCCCGTATTTACATATCTGCCACTGTGCAGGAGAATCTGTATAGGTGTTCGAGTGTTCGAACCGTAATGCGCAAGAAATGGTATGGAAACCCCGTATTTACATATCTGCCACTGTGCAGGAGAATCCGTATAGGTGTTCGAGTGTTCGAACCGTAATGCGCAAGAAATGGTACCGAAACCCCGTATTTACATATCTGCCACTGTGCAGGAGAATCCGTATAGGTGTTCGAGTGTTCGAACCGTAATGCGCAAGAAATGGTATGGAAACCCCGTATTTACATATCTGCCGCTGTGCAGGAGAATCCGTATAGGTGTTCGAGTGTTCGAATCGTAATGCGCAAGAAATGGTATGTAAACCCCGTATTTACATATCTGCCACTGTGCAGGAGAATCCGTATAGGTGTTCGAGTGTTCGAACCGTAATGCGCAAGAAATGGTAGGGAAACCCCGTATTTACATATCTGCCACTGTACAGGAGAATCTATATAGGTGTTCGAGTGTTCAAACCGTAATGCGCAAGTAATGGTACGGAAACCCCGTATTTACATATCTGCCATTGTGCAGGAGAATCCGCATAGGTGTTCGAGTGTTCGAACCGTAATGCGCAAGAAATGGTATGTAAACCCCGTATTTACATATCTGCCACTGTGCAGGAGAATTCGTATAGGTGTTCGAGTGTTCGAATCGAAATGCGCAAGAAATGGTAAGTAAACCCCGTATTTACATATCTGCCACTGTGCAGGAGAATCCGTATAGGTGTTCGATTGTTCGAATCGTAATGCGCAAGAAATGGTACCGAAACCCCGTATTTACATATCTGCCACTGTGCAGGAGAATCTGTATAGGTGTTCGAGTGTTCGAACCGTAATGCGCAAGAAATGGTATGGAAACCCCGTATTTACATATCTGCCACTGTGCAGGAGAATCCGTATAGGTGTTCGAGTGTTCGAACCGTAATGCGCAAGAAATGGTACCGAAACCCCGTATTTACATATCTGCCACTGTGCAGGAGAATCCGTATAGGTGTTCGAGTGTTCGAACCGTAATGCGCAAGAAATGGTATGGAAACCCCGTATTTACATATCTGCCACTGTGCAGGAGAATCCGTATAGGTGTTCGAGTGTTCGAACCGTAATGCAAAAGAAATGGTACCGAAACCCGGTATTTACATATCTGCCACTGTGCAGGAGAATCCGTATAGGTGTTCGAGTGTTCGAACCGTAATGCGCAAGAAATGGTACGGAAACCCCATATTTACATATCTGCCACTGTGCAGGAGAATCCGCATAGGTGTTCGAGTGTTCGAACCGTAATGCGCAAGAAATGGTATGGAAACCCCGTATTTACATATCTGCCACTGTGCAGGAGAATCCGTATAGGTGTTCGAGTGTTCGAACCGTAATGCGCAAGAAATGGTATGGAATCCCCGTATTTACATATCTGCCACTGTATAGGAGAATCCGTATATGTGTTCGAGTGTTCGAACCGTAATGCGCAAGAAATGGTACGGAAACCCCGTATTTACATATCTGCCACTGTGCAGGAGAATCCGCATAGGTGTTCGAGTGTTCGAACCGTAATGCGCAAGAAATGGTAGGTAAACCCCGTTTTTACATATCTGCCACTATGCAGGAGAATCCGCATAGCTGTTCGAGTGTTCGAACCGTAATGCGCAAGAAATGGTACGGAAACCCCGTATTTACATATCTGCCACTGTGCAGGAGAATCCGCATAGGTGTTCGAGTGTTCGAACCGTAATGCGCAAGAAATGGTATGTAAACCCCGTATTTACATATCTGCCACTGTGCAGGAGAATCCGTATAGGTGTTCGAGTGTTCGAACCGTAATGCGCAAGAAATGGTACGAAAACCCCGTATTTACATATCTGCCACTGTGCAGGAGAATCCGTATAGGTGTTCGATTGTTCGAACCGTAATGCGCAAGAAATGGTATGTAAACCCCGTATTTACATATCTGCCACTGTGCAGGAGAATTCGTATAGGTGTTCGAGTGTTCGAATCGAAATGCGCAAGAAATGGTAAGTAAACCCCGTATTTACATATCTGCCACTGTGCAGGAGAATCCGTATAGGTGTTCGATTGTTCGAACCGTAATGCGCAAGAAATGGTACCGAAACCCCGTATTTACATATCTGCCACTGTGCAGGAGAATCTGTATAGGTGTTCGAGTGTTCGAACCGTAATGCGCAAGAAATGGTATGGAAACCCCGTATTTACATATCTGCCACTGTGCAGGAGAATCCGTATAGGTGTTCGAGTGTTCGAACCGTAATGCGCAAGAAATGGTACCGAAACCCCGTATTTACATATCTGCCACTGTGCAGGAGAATCCGTATAGGTGTTCGAGTGTTCGAACCGTAATGCGCAAGAAATGGTATGGAAACCCCGTATTTACATATCTGCCGCTGTGCAGGAGAATCCGTATAGGTGTTCGAGTGTTCGAATCGTAATGCGCAAGAAATGGTATGTAAACCCCGTATTTACATATCTGCCACTGTGCAGGAGAATCCGTATAGGTGTTCGAGTGTTCGAACCGTAATGCGCAAGAAATGGTAGGGAAACCCCGTATTTACATATCTGCCACTGTACAGGAGAATCTATATAGGTGTTCGAGTGTTCGAACCGTAATGCGCAAGTAATGGTACGGAAACCCCGTATTTACATATCTGCCATTGTGCAGGAGAATCCGCATAGGTGTTCGAGTGTTCGAACCGTAATGCGCAAGAAATGGTATGTAAACCCCGTATTTACATATCTGCCACTGTGCAGGAGAATTCGTATAGGTGTTCGAGTGTTCCAATCGAAATGCGCAAGAAATGGTAAGTAAACCCCGTATTTACATATCTGCCACTGTGCAGGAGAATCCGTATAGGTGTTCGATTGTTCGAATCGTAATGCGCAAGAAATGGTACCGAAACCCCGTATTTACATATCTGCCACTGTGCAGGAGAATCTGTATAGGTGTTCGAGTGTTCGAACCGTAATGCGCAAGAAATGGTTTGGAAACCCCGTATTTACATATCTGCCACTGTGCAGGAGAATCCGTATAGGTGTTCGAGTGTTCGAACCGTAATGCGCAAGAAATGGTACCGAAACCCCGTATTTACATATCTGCCACTGTGCAGGAGAATCCGTATAGGTGTTCGAGTGTTCGAACCGTAATGCGCAAGAAATGGTATGGAAACCGCGTATTTACATATCTGCCACTGTGCAGGAGAATCCGTATAGGTGTTCGAGTGTTCGAACCGTAATGCAAAAGAAATGGTACCGAAACCCGGTATTTACATATCTGCCACTGTGCAGGAGAATCCGTATAGGTGTTCGAGTGTTCGAACCGTAATGCGCAAGAAATGGTACGGAAACCCCATATTTACATATCTGCCACTGTGCAGGAGAATCCGCATAGGTGTTCGAGTGTTCGAACCGTAATGCGCAAGAAATGGTATGGAAACCCCGTATTTACATATCTGCCACTGTGCAGGAGAATCCGTATAGGTGTTCGAGTGTTCGAACCGTAATGCGCAAGAAATGGTATGGAATCCCCGTATTTACATATCTGCCACTGTATAGGAGAATCCGTATATGTGTTCGAGTGTTCGAACCGTAATGCGCAAGAAATGGTACGGAAACCCCGTATTTACATATCTGCCACTGTGCAGGAGAATCCGCATAGGTGTTCGAGTGTTCGAACCGTAATGCGCAAGAAATGGTAGGTAAACCCCGTTTTTACATATCTGCCACTATGCAGGAGAATCCGCATAGCTGTTCGAGTGTTCGAACCGTAATGCGCAAGAAATGGTACGGAAACCCCGTATTTACATATCTGCCACTGTGCAGGAGAATCCGCATAGGTGTTCGAGTGTTCGAACCGTAATGCGCAAGAAATGGTATGTAAACCCCGTATTTACATATCTGCCACTGTGCAGGAGAATCCGTATAGGTGTTCGAGTGTTCGAACCGTAATGCGCAAGAAATGGTACGAAAACCCCGTATTTACATATCTGCCACTGTGCAGGAGAATCCGTATAGGTGTTCGATTGTTCGAACCGTAATGCGCAAGAAATGGTATGTAAACCCCGTATTTACATATCTGCCACTGTGCAGGAGAATCCGTATAGGTGTTCGAGTGTTCGAACCGTAATGCGCAAGAAATGGTATGGAAACCCCGTATTTACACATCTGCCACTTTGCAGGAGAATCCGTATAGGTGTTCGAGTGTTCGAACCGTAATGCGCAGGAAATGGTACCGAAACCCCGCATTTACATATCTGTCACTGTGCAGGAGAATTCGTATAGGTGTTCGAGTGTTCGAACCGTAATGCGCAAGAAATGGTATGTAAACCCCGTATTTACATATCTGCCACTGTGCAGGAGAATCCGTATAGGTGTTCGAGTGTTCGAACCGTAATGCGCAAGAAATGGTATGTAAACCCCGTATTTACATATCTGCCACTGTGCAGGAGAATCCGTATAGGTGTTCGAGTGTTCGAACCGTAATGCGCAAGAAATGGTACGAAAACCCCGTATTTACATATCTGCCACTGTGCAGGAGAATCCGTATAGGTGTTCGATTGTTCGAACCGTAATGCGCAAGAAATGGTATGTAAACCCCGTATTTACATATCTGCCACTGTGCAGGAGAATCCGTATAGGTGTTCGAGTGTTCGAACCGTAATGCGCAAGAAATGGTATGTAAACCCCGTATTTACATATCTGCCACTGTGCAGGAGAATCCGTATAGGTGTTCGAGTGTTCGAACCGTATTGCACAAGAAATGGTATGTAAACCCGGTATTTACATATCTGCCACAGGGCAGGAGAATCCGTATAGGTGTTCGAGTGTTCGAACCGTAATGCGCAAGAAATGGTACCGAAACCCCGTATTTACATATCTGCCACTGTGCAGGAGAATCCGTATAGGTGTTCGAGTGTTCGAATCGTAATGCGCAAGAAATGGTACCGAAACCCCGTATTTACATATCTGCCACTGTGCAGGAGAATTCGTATAGGTGTTCGAGTGTTCGAACCGTAATGCGCAAGAAATGGTATGGAAACCCCGTATTTACATATCTGCCACTATGCAGGAGAATCCGTATATGTGTTCGAGTGTTCGAACCGTAGTGCGCAAGAAATGGTACGGAAACCCCGTATTTACATATCTGCCGCTGTGCAGGAGAATCCGTATTGGTGTTCGAGTGTTCGAACCGTAATGCGCAAGAATTGATTTGGAAACCCCGTATTTACATATCTGCCACTGTACAGGAGAATCTATATAGGTGTTCGAGTGTTCAAACCGTAATGCGCAAGTAATGGTACGGAAACCCCGTATTTACATATCTGCCATTGTGCAGGAGAATCCGCATAGGTGTTCGAGTGTTCGAACCGTAATGCGCAAGAAATGGTATGTAAACCCCGTATTTACATATCTGCCACTGTGCAGGAGAATTCGTATAGGTGTTCGAGTGTTCGAATCGAAATGCGCAAGAAATGGTAAGTAAACCCCGTATTTACATATCTGCCACTGTGCAGGAGAATCCGTATAGGTGTTCGATTGTTCGAATCGTAATGCGCAAGAAATGGTACCGAAACCCCGTATTTACATATCTGCCACTGTGCAGGAGAATCTGTATAGGTGTTCGAGTGTTCGAACCGTAATGCGCAAGAAATGGTTTGGAAACCCCGTATTTACATATCTGCCACTGTGCAGGAGAATCCGTATAGGTGTTCGAGTGTTCGAACCGTAATGCGCAAGAAATGGTACCGAAACCCCGTATTTACATATCTGCCACTGTGCAGGAGAATCCGTATAGGTGTTCGAGTGTTCGAACCGTAATGCGCAAGAAATGGTATGGAAACCGCGTATTTACATATCTGCCACTGTGCAGGAGAATCCGTATAGGTGTTCGAGTGTTCGAACCGTAATGCAAAAGAAATGGTACCGAAACCCGGTATTTACATATCTGCCACTGTGCAGGAGAATCCGTATAGGTGTTCGAGTGTTCGAACCGTAATGCGCAAGAAATGGTACGGAAACCCCATATTTACATATCTGCCACTGTGCAGGAGAATCCGCATAGGTGTTCGAGTGTTCGAACCGTAATGCGCAAGAAATGGTATGGAAACCCCGTATTTACATATCTGCCACTGTGCAGGAGAATCCGTATAGGTGTTCGAGTGTTCGAACCGTAATGCGCAAGAAATGGTATGGAATCCCCGTATTTACATATCTGCCACTGTATAGGAGAATCCGTATATGTGTTCGAGTGTTCGAACCGTAATGCGCAAGAAATGGTACGGAAACCCCGTATTTACATATCTGCCACTGTGCAGGAGAATCCGCATAGGTGTTCGAGTGTTCGAACCGTAATGCGCAAGAAATGGTAGGTAAACCCCGTTTTTACATATCTGCCACTATGCAGGAGAATCCGTATAGCTGTTCGAGTGTTCGAACCGTAATGCGCAAGAAATGGTACGGAAACCCCGTATTTACATATCTGCCACTGTGCAGGAGAATCCGCATAGGTGTTCGAGTGTTCGAACCGTAATGCGCAAGAAATGGTATGTAAACCCCGTATTTACATATCTGCCACTGTGCAGGAGAATCCGTATAGGTGTTCGAGTGTTCGAACCGTAATGCGCAAGAAATGGTACGAAAACCCCGTATTTACATATCTGCCACTGTGCAGGAGAATCCGTATAGGTGTTCGATTGTTCGAACCGTAATGCGCAAGAAATGGTATGTAAACCCCGTATTTACATATCTGCCACTGTGCAGGAGAATCCGTATAGGTGTTCGAGTGTTCGAACCGTAATGCGCAAGAAATGGTATGGAAACCCCGTATTTACACATCTGCCACTTTGCAGGAGAATCCGTATAGGTGTTCGAGTGTTCGAACCGTAATGCGCAGGAAATGGTACCGAAACCCCGCATTTACATATCTGTCACTGTGCAGGAGAATTCGTATAGGTGTTCGAGTGTTCGAACCGTAATGCGCAAGAAATGGTATGTAAACCCCGTATTTACATATCTGCCACTGTGCAGGAGAATCCGTATAGGTGTTCGAGTGTTCGAACCGTAATGCGCAAGAAATGGTATGTAAACCCCGTATTTACATATCTGCCACTGTGCAGGAGAATCCGTATAGGTGTTCGAGTGTTCGAACCGTAATGCGCAAGAAATGGTACCGAAATCCCATATTTACATATCTGCCACTGTGCAAGAGAATCCGTATAGGTGTTCGAGTGTTCGAACCGTAATGCGCAAGAAATGGTACAGAAACCCCGTATTTACATATATGCCACTGTGCAGGAGAATGCGCATAGGTGTTCGAGTGTTCGAACCGTAATGCGCAAGAAATGGTATGTAAACCCCGTATTTACATATCGGCCACTGTGCAGGAGAATCCGTATAGGTGTTCGAGTGTTCAAACTGTAATGCGCAAGAAATGGTACGGAAACCCCGTATTTACATATCTGCCACTGTGTAGGAGAATCCGCATAGGTGTTCGAGTGTTCGAACCGTATTGCGCAAGAAATGGTATGTAAACCCCGTATTTACATATCTGCCACTGTGCAGGAGAATCCGTATAGCTGTTCGAGTGTTCGAACCGTTATGCGCAAGAAATGGTACGGAAACCCCGTATTTACATATCTGCCACTGTGCAGGAGAATCCGCATAGGTGTTCGAGTGTTCGAACCGTATTGCGCAAGAAATGGTATGTAAACCCCGTATTTACATATCTGTCACTGTGCAGGAGAATCCGTATAGGTGTTCGAGTGTTCGAACCGTAATGCGCAAGAAATGGTACGGAAACCTCGTATTTGCATATCTGCCACTGTGCAGGAGAATCCGTATAGGTGTTCGAGTGTTCAAACTGTAATGCGCAAGAAATGGTACGGAAACCCCGTATTTACATATCTGCCACTGTGTAGGAGAATCCGCATAGGTGTTCGAGTGTTCGAACCGTATTGCGCAAGAAATGGTATGTAAACCCCGTATTTACATATCTGCCACTGTGCAGGAGAATCCGTATAGCTGTTCGAGTGTTCGAACCGTAATGCGCAAGAAATTGTACGGAAACCCCGTATTTACATATCTGCCACTGTGCAGGAGAATCCGCATAGGTGTTCGAGTGTTCGAACCGTATTGCGCAAGAAATGGTATGTAAACCCCGTATTTACATATCTGTCACTATGCAGGAGAATCCGTATAGGTGTTCGAGTGTTCGAACCGTAATGCGCAAGAAATGGTAGGGAAACCCCGTATTTACATATCTGCAACTGTACAGGAGAATCTATATAGGTGTTCGAGTGTTCAAACCGTAATGCGCAAGAAATGCTACGGAAACCCCGTATTTACATATCTGCCATTGTGCAGGAGAATCCGCATAGGTGTTCGAGTGTTCGAACCGTAATGCGCAAGAAATGGTATGTAAACCCCGTATTTACATATCTGCCACTGTGCAGGAGAATTCGTATAGGTGTTCGAGTGTTCGAATCGAAATGCGCAAGAAATGGTAAGTAAACCCCGTATTTACATATCTGCCACTGTGCAGGAGAATCCGTATAGGTGTTCGATTGTTCGAACCGTAATGCGCAAGAAATGGTACCGAAACCCCGTATTTACATATCCGCCACTGTGCAGGAGAATCTGTATAGGTGTTCGAGTGTTCGAACCGTAATGCGCAAGAAATGGTATGGAAACCCCGTATTTACATATCTGCCACTGTGCAGGAGAATCCGTATAGGTGTTCGAGTGTTCGAACCGTAATGCGCAAGAAATGGTACCGAAACCCCGTATTTACATATCTGCCACTGTGCAGGAGAATCCGTATAGGTGTTCGAGTGTTCGAACCGTAATGCGCAAGAAATGGTATGGAAACCCCGTATTTACATATCTGCCACTGTGCAGGAGAATCCGTATAGGTGTTCGAGTGTTCGAACCGTAATGCGAAAGAAATGGTACCGAAACCCGGTATTTACATATCTGCCACTGTGCAGGAGAATCCGTATAGGTGTTCGAGTGTTCGAACCGTAATGCGCAAGAAATGGTACGGAAACCCCATATTTACATATCTGCCACTGTGCAGGAGAATCCGCATAGGTGTTCGAGTGTTCGAACCGTAATGCGCAAGAAATGGTATGGAAACCCCGTATTTACATATCTGCCACTGTGCAGGAGAATCCGTATAGGTGTTCGAGTGTTCGAACCGTAATGCGCAAGAAATGGTATGGAATCCCCGTATTTACATATCTGCCACTGTACAGGAGAATCCGTATAGGTGTTCGAGTGTTCGAACCGTAATGCGCAAGAAATGGTAC
This sequence comes from Camellia sinensis, assembly GCF_055761805.1. Lineage (NCBI taxonomy): Eukaryota > Viridiplantae > Streptophyta > Magnoliopsida > Ericales > Theaceae > Camellia > Camellia sinensis. The sequence goes on from NC_138971.1 coordinate 95,412, forward strand.
GGAAACCCCGTATTTACATATCTGCCACTGTGCAGGAGAATCCGCATAGGTGTTCGAGTGTTCGAACCGTAATGCGCAAGAAATGGTATGTAAACCCCGTATTTACATATCTGCCACTGTACAGGAGAATCCGCATAGGTGTTCGAGTGTTCGAACCGTAATGCGCAAGAAATGGTAGGTAAACCCCGTTTTTACATATCTGCCACTATGCAGGAGAATCCGTATAGCTGTTCGAGTGTTCGAACCGTAATGCGCAAGAAATGGTACGGAAACCCCGTATTTACATATCTGCCACTGTGCAGGAGAATCCGCATAGGTGTTCGAGTGTTCGAACCGTAATGCGCAAGAAATGGTATGTAAACCCCGTATTTACATATCTGCCACTGTGCAGGAGAATCCGTATAGGTGTTCGAGTGTTCGAACCGTAATGCGCAAGAAATGGTACGAAAACCCCGTATTTACATATCTGCCACTGTGCAGGAGAATCCGTATAGGTGTTCGATTGTTCGAACCGTAATGCGCAAGAAATGGTATGTAAACCCCGTATTTACATATCTGCCACTGTGCAGGAGAATCCGTATAGGTGTTCGAGTGTTCGAACCGTAATGCGCAAGAAATGGTATGGAAACCCCGTATTTACACATCTGCCACTGTGCAGGAGAATCCGTATAGGTGTTCGAGTGTTCGAACCGTAATGCGCAGGAAATGGTACCGAAACCCCGCATTTACATATCTGTCACTGTGCAGGAGAATTCGTATAGGTGTTCGAGTGTTCGAACCGTAATGCGCAAGAAATGGTATGTAAACCCCGTATTTACATATCTGCCACTGTGCAGGAGAATCCGTATAGGTGTTCGAGTGTTCGAACCGTAATGCGCAAGAAATGGTATGTAAACCCCGTATTTACATATCTGCCACTGTGCAGGAGAATCCGTATAGGTGTTCGAGTGCTTGAACCGTAATGCGCAAGAAATGGTACCGAAATCCCATATTTACATATCTGCCACTGTGCAAGAGAATCCGTATAGGTGTTCGAGTGTTCGAACCGTAATGCGCAAGAAATGGTACGGAAACCCCGTATTTACATATCTGCCACTGTGCAGGAGAATGCGCATAGGTGTTCGAGTGTTCGAACCGTAATGCGCAAGAAATGGTATGTAAACCCCGTATTTACATATCGGCCACTGTGCAGGAGAATCCGTATAGGTGTTCGAGTGTTCAAACTGTAATGCGCAAGAAATGGTACGGAAACCCCGTATTTACATATCTGCCACTGTGTAGGAGAATCCGCATAGGTGTTCGAGTGTTCGAACCGTATTGCGCAAGAAATGGTATGTAAACCCCGTATTTACATATCTGCCACTGTGCAGGAGAATCCGTATAGCTGTTCGAGTGTTCGAACAGTAATGCGCAAGAAATGGTACGGAAACCCCGTATTTACATATCTGCCACTGTGCAGGAGAATCCGCATAGGTGTTCGAGTGTTCGAACCGTATTGCGCAAGAAATGGTATGTAAACCCCGTATTTACATATCTGTCACTGTGCAGGAGAATCCGTATAGGTGTTCGAGTGTTCGAACCGTAATGCGCAAGAAATGGTACGGAAACCCCGTATTTGCATGTCTGCCACTGTGCAGGAGAATCCGTATAGGTGTTCGAGTGTTCAAACTGTAATGCGCAAGAAATGGTACGGAAACCCCGTATTTACATATCTGCCACTGTGTAGGAGAATCCGCATAGGTGTTCGAGTGTTCGAACCGTAATGCGAAAGAAATGGTACCGAAACCCGGTATTTACATATCTGCCACTGTGCAGGAGAATCCGTATAGGTGTTCGAGTGTTCGAACCGTAATGCGCAAGAAATGGTACGGAAACCCCGTATTTACATATCTGCCACTGTGCAGGAGAATCCGTATAGGTGTTCGAGTGTTCGAACCGTAATGCGCAAAAAATGGTATGGAAACCCCGTATTTACATATCTGCCACTGTGCAGGAGAATCCGTATAAGTGTTCGTGTGTTCGAACCGTAATGCGCAAGAAATGGTACCGAAATCCCATATTTACATATCTGCCACTGTGCAGGAGAATCCGTATAGGTGTTCGAGTGTTCGAACCGTAATGCGCAAGAAATGGTACGGAAACCCCGTATTTACATATCTGCCACTGTGCAGGAGAATCCGTATAGGTGTTCGAGTGTTCGAACTGTAATGCGCAAGAAATGGTACGGAAACCCCGTATTTACATATCTGCCACTGTGCAGGAGAATCCGCATAGGTGTTCGAGTGTTCGAACCGTATTGCGCAAGAAATGGTATGTAAACCCCGTATTTACATATCTGCCACTGTGCAGGAGAATCCGTATATGTGTTCGAGTGCTCGAACCCTAATGCGCAAGAAATGGTACGGAAACCCCGTATTTACATATCTGCCGCTGTGCAGGAGAATCCGTATAGGTGTTCGAGTGTTCGAATCGTAATGCGCAAGAAATGGTATGTAAACCCCGTATTTACATATCTGCCACTGTGCAGGAGAATCCGTATAGGTGTTCGAGTGTTCGAACCGTAATGCGCAAGAAATGGTAGGGAAACCCCGTATTTACATATCTGCAACTGTACAGGAGAATCTATATAGGTGTTCGAGTGTTCAAACCGTAATGCGCAAGTAATGGTACGGAAACCCCGTATTTACATATCTGCCACTGTGCAGGAGAATCCGCATAGGTGTTCCAGTGTTCGAACCGTAATGCGCAAGAAATGGTAGGTAAACCCCGTTTTTACATATCTGCCACTATGCAGGAAAATCCGTATTGGTGTTCGAGTGTTCGAACCGTAATGCGCAAGAAATGGTACGGAAACCCCGTATTTACATATCTGCCACTGTGCAGGAGAATCCGCATAGGTGTTCGAGTGTTCGAACCGTAATGCGCAAGAAATGGTATGTAAACCCCGTATTTACATATCTGCCACTGTGCAGGAGAATCCGTATAGGTGTTCGAGTGTTCGAACCGTAATGCGCAAGAAATGGTACGAAAACCCCGTATTTACATATCTGCCACTGTGCAGGAGAATCCGTATAGGTGTTCGATTGTTCGAACCGTAATGCGCAAGAAATGGTATGTAAACCCCGTATTTACATATCTGCCACTGTGCAGGAGAATCCGTATAGGTGTTCGAGTGTTCGAACCGTAATGCGCAAGAAATGGTATGGAAACCCCGTATTTACACATCTGCCACTGTGCAGGAGAATCCGTATAGGTGTTCGAGTGTTCGAACCGTAATGCGCAGGAAATGGTACCGAAACCCCGCATTTACATATCTGTCACTGTGCAGGAGAATTCGTATAGGTGTTCGAGTGTTCGAACCGTAATGCGCAAGAAATGGTATGTAAACCCCGTATTTACATATCTGCCACTGTGCAGGAGAATTCGTATAGGTGTTCGAGTGTTCGAACCGTAATGCGCAAGAAATGGTATGTAAACCCCGTATTTACATATCTGCCACTGTGTAGGAGAATCCGTATAGGTGTTCGAGTGTTCGAACCGTAATGCGCAAGAAATGGTATGTAAACCCCGTATTTACATATCTGCCACTGTGCAGGAGAATCCGTATAGGTGTTCGAGTGCTTGAACCGTAATGCGCAAGAAATGGTACCGAAATCCCATATTTACATATCTGCCACTGTGCAAGAGAATCCGTATAGGTGTTCGAGTGTTCGAACCGTAATGCGCAAGAAATGGTACGGAAACCCCGTATTTACATATCTGCCACTGTGCAGGAGAATGCGCATAGGTGTTCGAGTGTTCGAACCGTAATGCGCAAGAAATGGTATGTAAACCCCGTATTTACATATCGGCCACTGTGCAGGAGAATCCATATAGGTGTTCGAGTGTTCAAACTGTAATGCGCAAGAAATGGTACGGAAACCCCGTATTTACATATCTGCCACTGTGTAGGAGAATCCGCATAGGTGTTCGAGTGTTCGAACCGTATTGCGCAAGAAATGGTATGTAAACCCCGTATTTACATATCTGCCACTGTGCAGGAGAATCCGTATAGCTGTTCGAGTGTTCGAACAGTAATGCGCAAGAAATGGTACGGAAACCCCGTATTTACATATCTGCCACTGTGCAGGAGAATCCGCATAGGTGTTCGAGTGTTCGAACCGTATTGCGCAAGAAATGGTATGTAAACCCCGTATTTACATATCTGTCACTGTGCAGGAGAATCCGTATAGGTGTTCGAGTGTTCGAACCGTAATGCGCAAGAAATGGTACGGAAACCCCGTATTTACATATCTGTCACTGTGCAGGAGAATCCGTATAGGTGTTCGAGTGTTCGAACCGTAATGCGCAAGAAATGGTACGGAAACCCCGTATTTGCATATCTGCCACTGTGCAGGAGAATCCGTATAGGTGTTCGAGTGTTCAAACTGTAATGCGCAAGAAATGGTACGGAAACCCCGTATTTACATATCTGCCACTGTGTAGGAGAATCCGCATAGGTGTTCGAGTGTTCGAACCGTAATGCGAAAGAAATGGTACCGAAACCCGGTATTTACATATCTGCCACTGTGCAGGAGAATCCGTATAGGTGTTCGAGTGTTCGAACCGTAATGCGCAAGAAATGGTACGGAAACCCCGTATTTACATATCTGCCACTGTGCAGGAGAATCCGTATAGGTGTTCGAGTGTTCGAACCGTAATGCGCAAAAAATGGTATGGAAACCTCGTATTTACATATCTGCCACTGTGCAGGAGAATCCGTATAAGTGTTCGTGTGTTCGAACCGTAATGCGCAAGAAATGGTACCGAAATCCCATATTTACATATCTGCCACTGTGCAGGAGAATCCGTATAGGTGTTCGAGTGTTCGAACCGTAATGCGCAAGAAATGGTACGGAAACCCCGTATTTACATATCTGCCACTGTGCAGGAGAATCCGTATAGGTGTTCGAGTGTTCGAACTGTAATGCGCAAGAAATGGTACGGAAACCCCGTATTTACATATCTGCCACTGTGCAGGAGAATCCGCATAGGTGTTCGAGTGTTCGAACCGTATTGCGCAAGAAATGGTATGTAAACCCCGTATTTACATATCTGCCACTGTGCAGGAGAATCCGTATATGTGTTCGAGTGCTCGAACCCTAATGCGCAAGAAATGGTACGGAAACCCCGTATTTACATATCTGCCGCTGTGCAGGAGAATCCGTATAGGTGTTCGAGTGTTCGAATCGTAATGCGCAAGAAATGGTATGTAAACCCCGTATTTACATATCTGCCACTGTGCAGGAGAATCCGTATAGGTGTTCGAGTGTTCGAACCGTAATGCGCAAGAAATGGTAGGGAAACCCCGTATTTACATATCTGCAACTGTACAGGAGAATCTATATAGGTGTTCGAGTGTTCAAACCGTAATGCGCAAGTAATGGTACGGAAACCCCGTATTTACATATCTGCCACTGTGCAGGAGAATCCGCATAGGTGTTCGAGTGTTCGAACCGTAATGCGCAAGAAATGGTAGGTAAACCCCGTTTTTACATATCTGCCACTATGCAGGAGAATCCGTATAGGTGTTCGAGTGTTCGAACCGTAATGCGCAAGAAATGGTACGGAAACCCCGTATTTACATATCTGCCACTGTGCAGGAGAATCCGCATAGGTGTTCGAGTGTTCGAACCGTAATGCGCAAGAAATGGTATGTAAACCCCGTATTTACATATCTGCCACTGTGCAGGAGAATCCGTATAGGTGTTCGAGTGTTCGAACCGTAATGCGCAAGAAATGGTACGAAAACCCCGTATTTACATATCTGCCACTGTGCAGGAGAATCCGTATAGGTGTTCGATTGTTCGAACCGTAATGCGCAAGAAATGGTATGTAAACCCCGTATTTACATATCTGCCACTGTGCAGGAGAATCCGTATAGGTGTTCGAGTGTTCGAACCGTAATGCGCAAGAAATGGTATGGAAACCCCGTATTTACACATCTGCCACTGTGCAGGAGAATCCGTATAGGTGTTCGAGTGTTCGAACCGTAATGCGCAGGAAATGGTACCGAAACCCCGCATTTACATATCTGTCACTGTGCAGGAGAATTCGTATAGGTGTTCGAGTGTTCGAACCGTAATGCGCAAGAAATGGTATGTAAACCCCGTATTTACATATCTGCCACTGTGCAGGAGAATCCGTATAGGTGTTCGAGTGTTCGAACCGTAATGCGCAAGAAATGGTATGTAAACCCCGTATTTACATATCTGCCACTGTACAGGAGAATCCGTATAGGTGTTCGAGTGCTCGAACCGTAATGCGCAAGAAATGGTACCGAAATCCCATATTTACATATCTGCCACTGTGCAAGAGAATCCGTATAGGTGTTCGAGTGTTCGAACCGTAATGCGCAAGAAATGGTACGGAAACCCCGTATTTACATATCTGCCACTGTGCAGGAGAATGCGCATAGGTGTTCGAGTGTTCGAACCGTAATGCGCAAGAAATGGTATGTAAACCCCGTATTTACATATCGGCCACTGTGCAGGAGAATCCGTATAGGTGTTCGAGTGTTCAAACTGTAATGCGCAAGAAATGGTACGGAAACCCCGTATTTACATATCTGCCACTGTGTAGGAGAATCCGCATAGGTGTTCGAGTGTTCGAACCGTATTGCGCAAGAAATGGTATGTAAACCCCGTATTTACATATCTGCCACTGTGCAGGAGAATCCGTATAGCTGTTCGAGTGTTCGAACCGTAATGCGCAAGAAATGGTACGGAAACCCCGTATTTACATATCCGCCACTGTGCAGGAGAATCCGCATAGGTGTTCGAGTGTTCGAACCGTATTGCGCAAGAAATGGTATGTAAACCCCGTATTTACATATCTGTCACTGTGCAGGAGAATCCGTATAGGTGTTCGAGTGTTCGAACCGTAATGCGCAAGAAATGGTACGGAAACCCCGTATTTGCATATCTGCCACTGTGCAGGAGAATCCGTATAGGTGTTCGAGTGTTCAAACTGTAATGCGCAAGAAATGGTACGGAAACCCCGTATTTACATATCTGCCACTGTGTAGGAGAATCCGCATAGGTGTTCGAGTGTTCGAACCGTAATGCGAAAGAAATGGTACCGAAACCCGGTATTTACATATCTGCCACTGTGCAGGAGAATCCGTATAGGTGTTCGAGTGTTCGAACCGTAATGCGCAAGAAATGGTACGGAAACCCCGTATTTACATATCTGCCACTGTGCAGGAGAATCCGTATAGGTGTTCGAGTGTTCGAACCGTAATGCGCAAGAAATGGTATGGAAACCCCGTATTTACATATCTGCCACTGTGCAGGAGAATCCGTATAGGTGTTCGTGTGTTCGAACCGTAATGCGCAAGAAATGGTACCGAAATCCCATATTTACATATCTGCCACTGTGCCGGAGAATCCGTATAGGTGTTCGAGTGTTCGAACCGTAATGCGCAAGAAATGGTACGGAAACCCCGTATTTACATATCTGCCACTGTGCAGGAGAATCCGTATAGGTGTTCGAGTGTTCGAACTGTAATGCGCAAGAAATGGTACGGAAACCCCGTATTTACATATCTGCCACTGTGCAGGAGAATCCGCATAGGTGTTCGAGTGTTCGAACCGTATTGCGCAAGAAATGGTATGTAAACCCCGTATTTACATATCTGCCACTGTGCAGGAGAATCCGTATATGTGTTCGAGTGCTCGAACCCTAATGCGCAAGAAATGGTACGGAAACCCCGTATTTACATATCTGCCGCTGTGCAGGAGAATCCGTATAGGTGTTCGAGTGTTCGAATCGTAATGCGCAAGAAATGGTATGTAAACCCCGTATTTACATATCTGCCACTGTGCAGGAGAATCCGTATAGGTGTTCGAGTGTTCGAACCGTAATGCGCAAGAAATGGTAGGGAAACCCCGTATTTACATATCTGCAACTGTACAGGAGAATCTATATAGGTGTTCGAGTGTTCAAACCGTAATGCGCAAGTAATGGTACGGAAACCCCGTATTTACATATCTGCCATTGTGCAGGAGAATCCGCATAGGTGTTCGAGTGTTCGAACCGTAATGCGCAAGAAATGGTATGTAAACCCCGTATTTACATATCTGCCACTGTGCAGGAGAATTCGTATAGGTGTTCGAGTGTTCGGATCGAAATGCGCAAGAAATGGTAAGTAAACCCCGTATTTACATATCTGCCACTGTGCAGGAGAATCCGTATAGGTGTTCGATTGTTCGAACCGTAATGCGCAAGAAATGGTACCGAAACCCCGTATTTACATATCCGCCACTGTGCAGGATAATCTGTATAGGTGTTCGAGTGTTCGAACCGTAATGCGCAAGAAATGGTATGGAAACCCCGTATTTACATATCTGCCACTGTGCAGGAGAATCCGTATAGGTGTTCGAGTGTTCGAACCGTAATGCGCAAGAAATGGTACCGAAACCCCGTATTTACATATCTGCCACTGTGCAGGAGAATCCGTATAGGTGTTCGAGTGTTCGAACCGTAATGCGCAAGAAATGGTATGGAAACCCTGTATTTACATATCTGCCACTGTGCAGGAGAATCCGTATAGGTGTTCGAGTGTTCGAACCGTAATGTGAAAGAAATGGTACCGAAACCCGGTATTTACATATCTGCCACTGTGCAGGAGAATCCGTATAGGTGTTCGAGTGTTCGAACCGTAATGCGCAAGAAATGGTACGGAAACCCCATATTTACATATCTGCCACTGTGCAGGAGAATCCGCATAGGTGTTCGAGTGTTCGAACCGTAATGCGCAAGAAATGGTATGGAAACCCCGTATTTACATATCTGCCACTGTGCAGGAGAATCCGTATAGGTGTTCGAGTGTTCGAACCGTAATGCGCAAGAAATGGTATGGAATCCCCGTATTTACATATCTGCCACTGTACAGGAGAATCCGTATAGGTGTTCGAGTGTTCGAACCGTAATGCGCAAGAAATGGTACGGAAACCCCGTATTTACATATCTGCCACTGTGCAAGAGAATCCGCAAAGGTGTTCGAGTGTTCGAACCGTAATGCGCAAGAAATGGTATGTAAACCCCGTATTTACATATCTGCCACTGTACAGGAGAATCCGCATAGGTGTTCGAGTGTTCGAACCGTAATGCGCAAGAAATGGTAGGTAAACCCCGTTTTTACATATCTGCCACTATGCAGGAGAATCCGTATAGCTGTTCGAGTGTTCGAACCGTAATGCGCAAGAAATGGTACGGAAACCCCGTATTTACATATCTGCCACTGTGCAGGAGAATCCGCATAGGTGTTCGAGTGTTCGAACCGTAATGCGCAAGAAATGGTATGTAAACCCCGTATTTACATATCTGCCACTGTGCAGGAGAATCCGTATAGGTGTTCGAGTGTTCGAACCGTAATGCGCAAGAAATGGTACGAAAACCCCGTATTTACATATCTGCCACTGTGCAGGAGAATCCGTATAGGTGTTCGATTGTTCGAACCGTAATGCGCAAGAAATGGTTTGTAAACCCCGTATTTACATATCTGCCACTGTGCAGGAGAATCCGTATAGGTGTTCGAGTGTTCGAACCGTAATGCGCAAGAAATGGTATGGAAAGCCCGTATTTACACATCTGCCACTGTGCAGGAGAATCCGTATAGGTGTTCGAGTGTTCGAACCGTAATGCGCAGGAAATGGTACCGAAACCCCGCATTTACATATCTGTCACTGTGCAGGAGAATTCGTATAGGTGTTTGAGTGTTCGAACCGTAATGCGCAAGAAATGGTATGTAAACCCCGTATTTACATATCTGCCACTGTGCAGGAGAATCCGTATAGGTGTTCGAGTGTTCGAACCGTAATGCGCAAGAAATGGTATGTAAACCCCGTATTTACATATCTGCCACTGTGCAGGAGAATCCGTATAGCTGTTCGAGTGTTCGAACCGTAATGCGCAAGAAATGGTACCGAAATCCCATATTTACATATCTGCCACTGTGCAAGAGAATCCGTATAGGTGTTCGAGGGTTCGAACCGTAATGCGCAAGAAATGGTACGGAAACCCCGTATTTACATATCTGCCACTGTGCAGGAGAATGCGCATAGGTGTTCGAGTGTTCGAACCGTAATGCGCAAGAAATGGTATGTAAACCCCGTATTTACATATCGGCCACTGTGCAGGAGAATCCGTATAGGTGTTCGAGTGTTCAAACTGTAATGCGCAAGAAATGGTACGGAAACCCCGTATTTACATATCTGCCACTGTGTAGGAGAATCCGCATAGGTGTTCGAGTGTTCGAACCGTATTGCGCAAGAAATGGTATGTAAACCCCGTATTTACATATCTGCCACTGTGCAGGAGAATCCGTATAGCTGTTCGAGTGTTCGAACCGTAATGCGCAAGAAATGGTACGGAAACCCCGTATTTACATATCTGCCACTGTGCAGGAGAATCCGATAGGTGTTCGAGTGTTCGAACCGTATTGCGCAAGAAATGGTATGTAAACCCCGTATTTACATATCTGTCACTGTGCAGGAGAATCCGTATAGGTGTTCGAGTGTTCGAACCGTAATGCGCAAGAAATGGTACGGAAACCCCGTATTTACATATCTGCCACTGTGTAGGAGAATCCGCATAGGTGTTCGAGTGTTCGAACCGTAATGCGAAAGAAATGGTACCGAAACCCGGTATTTACATATCTGCCACTGTGCAGGAGAATCCGTATAGGTGTTCGAGTGTTCGAACCGTAATGCGCAAGAAATGGTACGGAAACCCCATATTTACATATCTGCCACTGTGCAGGAGAATCCGCATAGGTGTTCGAGTGTTCGAACCGTAATGCGCAAGAAATGGTATGGAAACCCCGTATTTACATATCTGCCACTGTGCAGGAGAATCCGTATAGGTGTTCGAGTGTTCGAACCGTAATGCGCAAGAAATGGTATGGAATCCCCGTATTTACATATCTGCCACTGTACAGGAGAATCCGTATAGGTGTTCGAGTGTTCGAACCGTAATGGGTAAGAAATGGTACGGAAACCCCGTATTTACATATCTGCCACTGTGCAGGAGAATCCGCATAGGTGTTCGAGTGTTCGAACCGTAATGCGCAAGAAATGGTATGTAAACCCCGTATTTACATATCTGCCACTGTACAGGAGAATCCGCATAGGTGTTCGAGTGTTCGAACCGTAATGCGCAAGAAATGGTAGGTAAACCCCGTTTTTACATATCTGCCACTATGCAGGAGAATCCGTATAGCTGTTCGAGTGTTCGAACCGTAATGCGCAAGAAATGGTACGGAAACCCCGTATTTACATATCTGCCACTGTGCAGGAGAATCCGCATAGGTGTTCGAGTGTTCGAACCGTAATGCGCAAGAAATGGTATGTAAATCCCGTATTTACATATCTGCCACTGTGCAGGAGAATCCGTATAGGTGTTCGAGTGTTCGAACCGTAATGCGCAAGAAATGGTACGAAAACCCCGTATTTACATATCTGCCACTGTGCAGGAGAATCCGTATAGGTGTTCGATTGTTCGAACCGTAATGCGCAAGAAATGGTATGTAAACCCCGTATTTACATATCTGCCACTGTGCAGGAGAATCCGTATAGGTGTTCGAGTGTTCGAACCGTAATGCGCAAGAAATGGTATGGAAACCCCGTACTTACACATCTGCCACTGTGCAGGAGAATCCGTATAGGTGTTCGAGTGTTCGAACCGTAATGCGCAGGAAATGGTACCGAAACCCCGCATTTACATATCTGTCACTGTGCAGGAGAATTCGTATAGGTGTTCGAGTGTTCGAACCGTAATGCGCAAGAAATGGTATGTAAACCCCGTATTTACATATCTGCCACTGTGCAGGAGAATCCGTATAGGTGTTCGAGTGTTCGAACCGTAATGCGCAAGAAATGGTATGTAAACCCCGTATTTACATATCTGCCACTGTGCAGGAGAATCCGTATAGGTGTTCGAGTGTTCGAACCGTAATGCGCAAGAAATGGTACCGAAATCCCATATTTACATATCTGCCACTGTGTAAGAGAATCCGTATAGGTGTTCGAGTGTTCGAACCGTAATGCGCAAGAAATGGTACGGAAACCCCGTATTTACATATCTGCCACTGTGCAGGAGAATGCGCATAGGTGTTCGAGTGTTCGAACCGTAATGCGCAAGAAATGGTATGTAAACCCCGTATTTACATATCGGCCACTGTGCAGGAGAATCCGTATAGGTGTTCGAGTGTTCAAACTGTAATGCGCAAGAAATGGTACGGAAACCCCGTATTTACATATCTGCCACTGTGTAGGAGAATCCGCATAGGTGTTCGAGTGTTCGAACCGTATTGCGCAAGAAATGGTATGTAAACCCCGTATTTACATATCTGCCACTGTGCAGGAGAATCCGTATAGCTGTTCGAGTGTTCGAACCGTAATGCGCAAGAAATGGTACGGAAACCCCGTATTTACATATCTGCCACTGTGCAGGAGAATCCGCATAGGTGTTCGAGTGTTCGAACCGTATTGCGCAAGAAATGGTATGTAAACCCCGTATTTACATATCTGTCACTGTGCAGGATAATCCGTATAGGTGTTCGAGTGTTCGAACCGTAATGCGCAAGAAATGGTACGGAAACCCCGTATTTGCATATCTGCCACTGTGCAGGAGAATCCGTATAGGTGTTCGAGTGTTCAAACTGTAATGCGCAAGAAATGGTACGGAAACCCCGTATTTACATATCTGCCACTGTGTAGGAGAATCCGCATAGGTGTTCGAGTGTTCGAACCGTAATGCGAAAGAAATGGTACCGAAACCCGGTATTTACATATCTGCCACTGTGCAGGAGAATCCGTATAGGTGTTCGAGTGTTCGAACCGTAATGCGCAAGAAATGGTACGGAAACCCCATATTTACATATCTGCCACTGTGTAGGAGAATCCGCATAGGTGTTCGAGTGTTCGAACCGTAATGCGCAAGAAATGGTATGGAAACCCCGTATTTACATATCTGCCACTGTGCAGGAGAATCCGTATAGGTGTTCGAGTGTTCTAACCGTAATGCGCAAGAAATGGTATGGAATCCCCGTATTTACATATCCGCCACTGTACAGGAGAATCCGTATAGGTGTTCGAGTGTTCGAACCGTAATGGGTAAGAAATGGTACGGAAACCCCGTATTTACATATCTGCCACTGTGCAGGAGAATCCGCATAGGTGTTCGAGTGTTCGAACCGTAATGCGCAAGAAATGGTATGTAAACCCCGTATTTACATATCTGCCACTGTACAGGAGAATCCGCATAGGTGTTCGAGTGTTCGAACCGTAATGCGCAAGAAATGGTAGGTAAACCCCGTTTTTACATATCTGCCACTATGCAGGAGAATCCGTATAGCTGTTCGAGTGTTCGAACCGTAATGCGCAAGAAATGGTACGGAAACCCCGTATTTACATATCTGCCACTGTGCAGGAGAATCCGCATAGGTGTTCGAGTGTTCGAACCGCAATGCGCAAGAAATGGTATGTAAATCCCGTATTTACATATCTGCCACTGTGCAGGAGAATCCGTATAGGTGTTCGAGTGTTCGAACCGTAATGCGCAAGAAATGGTACGAAAACCCCGTATTTACATATCTGCCACTGTGCAGGAGAATCCGTATAGGTGTTCGATTGTTCGAACCGTAATGCGCAAGAAATGGTATGTAAACCCCGTATTTACATATCTGCCACTGTGCAGGAGAATCCGTATAGGTGTTCGAGTGTTCGAACCGTAATGCGCAAGAAATGGTATGGAAACCCCGTACTTACACATCTGCCACTGTGCAGGAGAATCCGTATAGGTGTTCGAGTGTTCGAACCGTAATGCGCAGGAAATGGTACCGAAACCCCGCATTTACATATCTGTCACTGTGCAGGAGAATTCGTATAGGTGTTCGAGTGTTCGAACCGTAATGCGCAAGAAATGGTATGTAAACCCCGTATTTACATATCTGCCACTGTGCAGGAGAATCCGTATAGGTGTTCGAGTGTTCGAACCGTAATGCGCAAGAAATGGTATGTAAACCCCGTATTTACATATCTGCCACTGTGCAGGAGAATCCGTATAGGTGTTCGAGTGTTCGAACCGTAATGCGCAAGAAATGGTACCGAAATCCCATATTTACATATCTGCCACTGTGTAAGAGAATCCGTATAGGTGTTCGAGTGTTCGAACCGTAATGCGCAAGAAATGGTACGGAAACCCCGTATTTACATATCTGCCACTGTGCAGGAGAATGCGCATAGGTGTTCGAGTGTTCGAACCGTAATGCGCAAGAAATGGTATGTAAACCCCGTATTTACATATCGGCCACTGTGCAGGAGAATCCGTATAGGTGTTCGAGTGTTCAAACTGTAATGCGCAAGAAATGGTACGGAAACCCCGTATTTACATATCTGCCACTGTGTAGGAGAATCCGCATAGCTGTTCGAGTGTTCGAACCGTATTGCGCAAGAAATGGTATGTAAACCCCGTATTTACATATCTGCCACTGTGCAGGAGAATCCGTATAGCTGTTCGAGTGTTCGAACCGTAATGCGCAAGAAATGGTACGGAAACCCCGTATTTACATATCTGCCACTGTGCAGGAGAATCCGCATAGGTGTTCGAGTGTTCGAACCGTATTGCGCAAGAAATGGTATGTAAACCCCGTATTTACATATCTGTCACTGTGCAGGAGAATCCGTATAGGTGTTCGAGTGTTCGAACCGTAATGCGCAAGAAATGGTACGGAAACCCCGTATTTGCATATCTGCCACTGTGCAGGAGAATCCGTATAGGTGTTCGAGTGTTCAAACTGTAATGCGCAAGAAATGGTACGGAAACCCGTATTTACATATCTTCCACTGTGTAGGAGAATCCGCATAGGTGTTCGAGTGTTCGAACCGTAATGCGAAAGAAATGGTACCGAAACCCGGTATTTACATATCTGCCACTGTGCAGGAGAATCCGTATAGGTGTTCGAGTGTTCGAACCGTAATGCGCAAGAAATGGTACGGAAACCCCATATTTACATATCTGCCACTGTGTAGGAGAATCCGCATAGGTGTTCGAGTGTTCGAACCGTAATGCGCAAGAAATGGTATGGAAACCCCGTATTTACATATCTGCCACTGTGCAGGAGAATCCGTATAGGTGTTCGAGTGTTCGAACCGTAATGCGCAAGAAATGGTATGGAATCCCCGTATTTACATATCTGCCACTGTACAGGAGAATCCGTATAGGTGTTCGAGTGTTCGAACCGTAATGCGCAAGAAATGGTACGGAAACCCCGTATTTACATATCTGCCACTGTGCAGGAGAATCCGCATAGGTGTTCGAGTGTTCGAACCGTAATGCGCAAGAAATGGTATGTAAACCCCGTATTTACAAATCTGCCACTGTACAGGAGAATCCGCATAGGTGTTCGAGTGTTCGAACCGTAATGCGCAAGAAATGGTAGGTAAACCCCGTTTTTACATATCTGCCACTATGCAGGAGAATCCGTATAGCTGTTCGAGTGTTCGAACCGTAATGCGCAAGAAATGGTACAGAAACCCCGTATTTACATATCTGCCACTGTGCAGGAGAATCCGCATAGGTGTTCGAGTGTTCGAACCGTAATGCGCAAGAAATGGTATGTAAACCCCGTATTTACATATCTGCCACTGTGCAGGAGAATCCGTATAGGTGTTCGAGTGTTCGAACCGTAATGCGCAAGAAATGGTACGAAAACCCCGTATTTACATATCTGCCACTGTGCAGGAGAATCCGTATAGGTGTTCGATTGTTCGAACCGTAATGCGCAAGAAATGGTAAGGAAACCCCGTATTTACACATCTGCCACTGTGCAGGAGAATCCGTATAGGTGTTCGAGTGTTCGAACCGTAATGCGCAGGAAATGGTACCGAAACCCCGCATTTACATATCTGTCACTGTGCAGGAGAATTCGTATAGGTGTTCGAGTGTTCGAACCGTAATGCGCAAGAAATGGTATGTAAACCCCGTATTTACATATCTGCCACTGTGCAGGAGAATCCGTATAGGTGTTCGAGTGTTCGAACCGTAATGCGCAAGAAATGGTATGTAAACCCCGTATTTACATATCTGCCACTGTGCAGGAGAATCCGTATAGGTGTTCGAGTGTTCGAACCGTAATGCGCAAGAAATGGTACCGAAATACCATATTTACATATCTGCCACTGTGCAAGAGAATCCGTATAGGTGTTCGAGTGTTCGAACCGTAATGCGCAAGAAATGGTACGGAAACCCCGTATTTACATATCTGCCACTGTGCAGGAGAATGCGCATAGGTGTTCGAGTGTTCGAACCGTAATGCGCAAGAAATGGTATGTAAACCCCGTATTTACATATCGGCCACTGTGTAGGAGAATCCGTATAGGTGTTCGAGTGTTCAAACTGTAATGCGCAAGAAATGGTACGGAAACCCCGTATTTACATATCTGCCACTGTGTAGGAGAATCCGCATAGCTGTTCGAGTGTTCGAACCGTATTGCGCAAGAAATGGTATGTAAACCCCGTATTTACATATCTGCCACTGTGCAGGTGAATCCGTATAGCTGTTCGAGTGTTCGAACCGTAATGCGCAAGAAATGGTACGGAAACCCCGTATTTACATATCTGCCACTGTGCAGGAGAATCCGCATAGGTGTTCGAGTGTTCGAACCGTATTGCGCAAGAAATGGTATGTAAACCCCATATTTACATATCTGTCACTGTGCAGGAGAATCCGTATAGGTGTTCGAGTGTTCGAACCGTAATGCGCAAGAAATGGTACGGAAACCCCGTATTTGCATATCTGCCACTGTGCAGGAGAATCCGTATAGGTGTTCGAGTGTTCAAACTGTAATGCGCAAGAAATGGTACGGAAACCCCGTATTTACATATCTGCTACTGTGTTGGAGAATCCGCATAGGTGTTCGAGTGTTCGAACCGTATTGCGCAAGAAATGGTATGTAAACCCCGTATTTACATATCTGCCACTATACAGGAGAATCCGTATAGCTGTTCGAGTGTTCGAACCGTAATGCGCAAGAAATGGTACGGAAACCCCGTATTTACATATCTGCCACTGTGCAGGAGAATCCGCATAGGTGTTCGAGTGTTCGAACCGTATTGCGCAAGAAATGGTATGTAAACCCCGTATTTACATATCTGTCACTGTGCAGGAGAATCCGTATAGGTGTTCGAGTGTTCGAACCGTAATGCGCAAGAAATGGTATCTAAACCCCGTATTTACATATCTGTCACTGTGTAGGAGAATCCGTATAGGTGTTCGGGTGTTCGAACCGTAATGCGCAAGAAATGGTACGGAAACCCCGTATTTACATATCTGCCACTGTGCAGGAGATTCCGCCTAGGTGTTCGAGGGTTCGAACCGTAATGCGCAAGAAATGGTATGTAAACCCCGTATTTACATATCTGCCACTGTGCAGGAGAATCCGTATAGGTGTTCGAGTGTTCGAACCGTAATGCGCAAGAAATGGTACGGAAACCCCGTATTTACATATCTGCCACTGTGCAGGAGAATCTGTATAGGTGTTCGATTGTTCGAACCGTAATGCGCAAGAAATGGTAAGGAAACCCCGTATTTACACATCTGCCACTGTGCAGGAGAATCCGTATAGGTGTTCGAGTGTTCGAACCGTAATGCGCAGGAAATGGTACCGAAACCCCGCATTTACATATCTGTCACTGTGCAGGAGAATTCGTATAGGTGTTCGAGTGTTCGAACCGTAATGCGCAAGAAATGGTATGTAAACCCCGTATTTACATATCTGCCACTGTGCAGGAGAATCCGTATAGGTGTTCGAGTGTTCGAACCGTAATGCGCAAGAAATGGTATGTAAACCCCGTATTTACATATCTGCCACTGTGCAGGAGAATCCGTATAGGTGTTCGAGTGTTCGAACCGTAATGCGCAAGAAATGGTACCGAAATACCATATTTACATATCTGCCACTGTGCAAGAGAATCCGTATAGGTGTTCGAGTGTTCGAACCGTAATGCGCAAGAAATGGTACGGAAACCCCGTATTTACATATCTGCCACTGTGCAGGAGAATGCGCATAGGTGTTCGAGTGTTCGAACCGTAATGCGCAAGAAATGGTATGTAAACCCCGTATTTACATATCGGCCACTGTGTAGGAGAATCCGTATAGGTGTTCGAGTGTTCAAACTGTAATGCGCAAGAAATGGTACGGAAACCCCGTATTTACATATCTGCCACTGTGTAGGAGAATCCGCATAGCTGTTCGAGTGTTCGAACCGTATTGCGCAAGAAATGGTATGTAAACCCCGTATTTACATATCTGCCACTGTGCAGGTGAATCCGTATAGCTGTTCGAGTGTTCGAACCGTAATGCGCAAGAAATGGTACGGAAACCCCGTATTTACATATCTGCCACTGTGCAGGAGAATCCGCATAGGTGTTCGAGTGTTCGAACCGTATTGCGCAAGAAATGGTATGTAAACCCCATATTTACATATCTGTCACTGTGCAGGAGAATCCGTATAGGTGTTCGAGTGTTCGAACCGTAATGCGCAAGAAATGGTACGGAAACCCCGTATTTGCATATCTGCCACTGTGCAGGAGAATCCGTATAGGTGTTCGAGTGTTCAAACTGTAATGCGCAAGAAATGGTACGGAAACCCCGTATTTACATATCTGCTACTGTGTTGGAGAATCCGCATAGGTGTTCGAGTGTTCGAACCGTATTGCGCAAGAAATGGTATGTAAACCCCGTATTTACATATCTGCCACTGTACAGGAGAATCCGTATAGCTGTTCGAGTGTTCGAACCGTAATGCGCAAGAAATGGTACGGAAACCCCGTATTTACATATCTGCCACTGTGCAGGAGAATCCGCATAGGTGTTCGAGTGTTCGAACCGTAATGCGCAAGAAATGGTACGAAAACCCCGTATTTACATATCTGCCACTGTGCAGGAGAATCTGTATAGGTGTTCGAGTGTTCGAACCGTAATGCGCAAGAAATGGTATGGAAACCCCGTATTTACATATCTGCCACTGTGCAGGAGAATCCGTATAGGTGTTCGTGTGTTCGAACCGTAATGCCCAAGAAATGGTACCGAAATCCCATATTTACATATCTGCCACTGTGCAGGAGAATCCGTATAGGTGTTCGAGTGTTTGAACCGTAATGCGCAAGAAATGGTACGGAAACCCCGTATTTACATATCTGCCACTGTGCAGGAGAATCCGTATAGGTGTTCGAGTGTTCGAACTGTAATGCGCAAGAAATGGTACGGAAACCCCGTATTTACATATCTGCCACTGTGCAGGAGAATCCGCATAGGTGTTCGAGTGTTCGAACCGTATTGCGCAAGAAATGGTATGTAAACCCCGTATTTACATATCTGCCACTGTGCAGGAGAATCCGTATATGTGTTCGAGTGCTCGAACCGTAATGCGCAAGAAATGGTACGGAAACCCCGTATTTACATATCTGCCGCTGTGTAGGAGAATCCGTATAGGTGTTCGAGTGTTCGAATCGTAATGCGCAAGAAATGGTATGTAAACCCCGTATTTACATATCTGCCACTGTGCAGGAGAATCCGTATAGGTGTTCGAGTGTTCGAACCGTAATGCGCAAGAAATGGTAGGGAAACCCCGTATTTACATATCTGCCACTGTACAGGAGAATCTATATAGGTGTTCGAGTGTTCAAACCGTAATGCGCAAGTAATGGTACGGAAACCCCGTATTTACATATCTGCCATTGTGCAGGAGAATCCGCATAGGTGTTCGAGTGTTCGAACCGTAATGCGCAAGAAATGGTATGTAAACCCCGTATTTACATATCTGCCACTGTGCAGGAGAATTCGTATAGGTGTTCGAGTGTTCGAATCGAAATGCGCAAGAACTGGTAAGTAATCCCCGTATTTACATATCTGCCACTGTGCAGGAGAATCCGTATAGGTGTTCGATTGTTCGAACCGTAATGCGCAAGAAATGGTACCGAAACCCCGTATTTACATATCCGCCACTGTGCAGGAGAATCTGTATAGGTGTTCGAGTGTTCGAACCGTAATGCACAAGAAATGGTATGGAAACCCCGTATTTACATATCTGCCACTGTGCAGGAGAATCCGTATAGGTGTTCGAGTGTTCGAACCGTAATGCGCAAGAAATGGTACCGAAACCCCGTATTTACATATCTGCCACTGTGCAGGAGAATCCGTATAGGTGTTCGAGTGTTCGAACCGTAATGCGCAAGAAATGGTATGGAAACCCCGTATTTACATATCTGCCACTGTGCAGGAGAATCCGTATAGGTGTTCGAGTGTTCGAACCGTAATGCGCAAGAAATGGTACGAAAACCCCATATTTACATATCTGCCACTGTGCAGGAGAATCCGCAGAGGTGTTCGAGTGTTCGAACCGTAATGCGCAAGAAATGGTATGGAAACCCCGTATTTACATATCTGCCACTGTGCAGGAGAATCCGTATAGGTGTTCGAGTGTTCGAACCGTAATGCGCAAGAAATGTTATGGAATCCCCGTATTTACATATCTGCCACTGTACAGGAGAATCCGTATAGGTGTTCGAGTGTTCGAACCGTAATGCGCAAGAAATGGTACGGAAACCCCGTATTTACATATCTGCCACTGTGCAGGAGAATCCGCATAGGTGTTCGAGTGTTCGAACCGTAATGCGCAAGAAATGGTATGTAAACCCCCTATTTACATATCTGCCACTATGCAGGAGAATCCGTATAGCTGTTCGAGTGTTCGAAGCGTAATGTGCAAGAAATGGTACGGAAACCCCGTATTTACATATCTGCCACTGTGCAGGAGAATCCGCATAGGTGTTCGAGTGTTCGAACCGTAATGCGCAAGAAATGGTATGTAAACCCCGTATTTACATATCTGCCACTGTGCAGGAGAATCCGTATAGGTGTTCGAGTGTTCGAACCGTAATGCGCAAGAAATGGTACGGAAACCCCGTATTTACATATCTGCCACTGTGCAGGAGAATCCGCATAGGTGTTCGAGTGTTCGAACCGTAATGCGCAAGAAATGGTATGTAAACCCCGTATTTACATATCTGCCACTGTGCAGGAGAATCCGTATAGGTGTTCGAGTGTTCGAACCGTAATGCGCAAGAAATGGTACCGAAATCCCATATTTACATATCTGCCACTGTGCAAGAGAATCCGTATAGGTGTTCGAGTGTTCGAACCGTAATGCGCAAGAAATGGTACGGAAACCCCGTATTTACATATCTGCCACTGTGCAGGAGAATGCGCATAGGTGTTCGAGTGTTCGAACCGTAATGCGCAAGAAATGGTATGTAAACCCCGTATTTACATATCGGCCACTGTGTAGGAGAATCCGTATAGGTGTTCGAGTGTTCAAACTGTAATGCGCAAGAAATGGTACGGAAACCCCGTATTTACATATCTGCCACTGTGTAGGAGAATCCGCATAGCTGTTCGAGTGTTCGAACCGTATTGCGCAAGAAATGGTATGTAAACCCCGTATTTACATATCTGCCACTGTGCAGGTGAATCCGTATAGCTGTTCGAGTGTTCGAACCGTAATGCGCAAGAAATGGTACGGAAACCCCGTATTTACATATCTGCCACTGTGCAGGAGAATCCGCATAGGTGTTCGAGTGTTCGAACCGTATTGCGCAAGAAATGGTATGTAAACCCCATATTTACATATCTGTCACTGTGCAGGAGAATCCGTATAGGTGTTCGAGTGTTCGAACCGTAATGCGCAAGAAATGGTACGGAAACCCCGTATTTGCATATCTGCCACTGTGCAGGAGAATCCGTATAGGTGTTCGAGTGTTCAAACTGTAATGCGCAAGAAATGGTTCGGAAACCCCGTATTTACATATCTGCCACTGTGTTGGAGAATCCGCATAGGTGTTCGAGTGTTCGAACCGTATTGCGCAAGAAATGGTATGTAAACCCCGTATTTACATATCTGCCACTGTACAGGAGAATCCGTATAGCTGTTCGAGTGTTCGAACCGTAATGCGCAAGAAATGGTACGGAAACCCCGTATTTACATATCTGCCACTGTGCAGCAGAATCCGCATAGGTGTTCGAGTGTTCGAACCGTATTGCGCAAGAAATGGTATGTAAACCCCGTATTTACATATCTGTCACTGTGCAGGAGAATCCGTATAGGTGTTCGAGTGTTCGAACCGTAATGCGCAAGAAATGGTATGTAAACCCCGTATTTACATATCTGTCACTGTGGAGGAGAATCCGTATAGGTGTTCGGGTGTTCGAACCGTAATGCGCAAGAAATGGTACGGAAACCCCGTATTTACATATCTGCCACTGTGCAGGAGATTCCGCCTAGGTGTTCGAGGGTTCGAACCGTAATGCGCAAGAAATGGTATGTAAACCCCGTATTTACATATCTGCCACTGTGCAGGAGAATCCGTATAGGTGTTCGAGTGTTCGAACCGTAATGCGCAAGAAATGGTACGGAAACCCCGTATTTACATATCTGCCACTGTGCAGGAGAATCCGTATAGGTGTTCGAGTGTTCGAACCGTAATGCGCAAGAAATGGTATGGAAACCCCGTATTTACATATCTGCCACTGTGCAGGAGAATCCGTATAGGTGTTCGTGTGTTCGAACCGTAATGCCCAAGAAATGGTACCGAAATCCCATATTTACATATCTGCCACTGTGCAGGAGAATCCGTATAGGTGTTCGAGTGTTTGAACCGTAATGCGCAAGAAATGGTACGGAAACCCCGTATTTACATATCTGCCACTGTGCAGGAGAATCCGTATAGGTGTTCGAGTGTTCGAACTGTAATGCGCAAGAAATGGTACGGAAACCCCGTATTTACATATCTGCCACTGTGCAGGAGAATCCGCATAGGTGTTCGAGTGTTCGAACCGTATTGCGCAAGAAATGGTATGTAAACCCCGTATTTTCATATCTGCCACTGTGCAGGAGAATCCGTATATGTGTTCGAGTGCTCGAACCGTAATGCGCAAGAAATGGTACGGAAACCCCGTATTTACATATCTGCCGCTGTGTAGGAGAATCCGTATAGGTGTTCGAGTGTTCGAATCGTAATGCGCAAGAAATGGTATGTAAACCCCGTATTTACATATCTGCCACTGTGCAGGAGAATCCGTATAGGTGTTCGAGTGTTCGAACCGTAATGCGCAAGAAATGGTAGGGAAACCCCGTATTTACATATCTGCCACTGTACAGGAGAATCTATATAGGTGTTCGAGTGTTCAAACCGTAATGCGCAAGTAATGGTACGGAAACCCCGTATTTACATATCTGCCATTGTGCAGGAGAATCCGCATAGGTGTTCGAGTGTTCGAACCGTAATGCGCAAGAAATGGTATGTAAACCCCGTATTTACATATCTGCCACTGTGCAGGAGAATTCGTATAGGTGTTCGAGTGTTCGAATCGAAATGCGCAAGAAATGGTAAGTAATCCCCGTATTTACATATCTGCCACTGTGCAGGAGAATCCGTATAGGTGTTCGATTGTTCGAACCGTAATGCGCAAGAAATGGTACCGAAACCCCGTATTTACATATCCGCCACTGTGCAGGAGAATCTGTATAGGTGTTCGAGTGTTCGAACCGTAATGCACAAGAAATGGTATGGAAACCCCGTATTTACATATCTGCCACTGTGCAGGAGAATCCGTATAGGTGTTCGAGTGTTCGAACCGTAATGCGCAAGAAATGGTACCGAAACCCCGTATTTACATATCTGCCACTGTGCAGGAGAATCCGTATAGGTGTTCGAGTGTTCGAACCGTAATGCGCAAGAAATGGTATGGAAACCCCGTATTTACATATCTGCCACTGTGCAGGAGAATCCGTATAGGTGTTCGAGTGTTCGAACCGTAATGCGCAAGAAATGGTACGAAAACCCCATATTTACATATCTGCCACTGTGCAGGAGAATCCGCAGAGGTGTTCGAGTGTTCGAACCGTAATGCGCAAGAAATGGTATGGAAACCCCGTATTTACATATCTGCCACTGTGCAGGAGAATCCGTATAGGTGTTCGAGTGTTCGAACCGTAATGCGCAAGAAATGTTATGGAATCCCCGTATTTACATATCTGCCACTGTACAGGAGAATCCGTATAGGTGTTCGAGTGTTCGAACCGTAATGCGCAAGAAATGGTACGGAAACCCCGTATTTACATATCTGCCACTGTGCAGGAGAATCCGCATAGGTGTTCGAGTGTTCGAACCGTAATGCGCAAGAAATGGTATGTAAACCCCCTATTTACATATCTGCCACTATGCAGGAGAATCCGTATAGCTGTTCGAGTGTTCGAAGCGTAATGTGCAAGAAATGGTACGGAAACCCCGTATTTACATATCTGCCACTGTGCAGGAGAATCCGCATAGGTGTTCGAGTGTTCGAACCGTAATGCGCAAGAAATGGTATGTAAACCCCGTATTTACATATCTGCCACTGTGCAGGAGAATCCGTATAGGTGTTCGAGTGTTCGAACCGTAATGCGCAAGAAATGGTACGGAAACCCCGTATTTACATATCTGCCACTGTGCAGGAGAATCCGCATAGGTGTTCGAGTGTTCGAACCGTAATGCGCAAGAAATGGTATGTAAACCCCGTATTTACATATCTGCCACTGTGCAGGAGAATCCGTATAGGTGTTCGAGTGTTCGAACCGTAATGCGCAAGAAATGGTACCGAAATCCCATATTTACATATCTGCCACTGTGCAAGAGAATCCGTATAGGTGTTCGAGTGTTCGAACCGTAATGCGCAAGAAATGGTACGGAAACCCCGTATTTACATATCTGCCACTGTGCAGGAGAATGCGCATAGGTGTTCGAGTGTTCGAACCGTAATGCGCAAGAAATGGTATGTAAACCCCGTATTTACATATCGGCCACTGTGTAGGAGAATCCGTATAGGTGTTCGAGTGTTCAAACTGTAATGCGCAAGAAATGGTACGGAAACCCCGTATTTACATATCTGCCACTGTGTAGGAGAATCCGCATAGCTGTTCGAGTGTTCGAACCGTATTGCGCAAGAAATGGTATGTAAACCCCGTATTTACATATCTGCCACTGTGCAGGTGAATCCGTATAGCTGTTCGAGTGTTCGAACCGTAATGCGCAAGAAATGGTACGGAAACCCCGTATTTACATATCTGCCACTGTGCAGGAGAATCCGCATAGGTGTTCGAGTGTTCGAACCGTATTGCGCAAGAAATGGTATGTAAACCCCATATTTACATATCTGTCACTGTGCAGGAGAATCCGTATAGGTGTTCGAGTGTTCGAACCGTAATGCGCAAGAAATGGTACGGAAACCCCGTATTTGCATATCTGCCACTGTGCAGGAGAATCCGTATAGGTGTTCGAGTGTTCAAACTGTAATGCGCAAGAAATGGTACGGAAACCCCGTATTTACATATCTGCCACTGTGTTGGAGAATCCGCATAGGTGTTCGAGTGTTCGAACCGTATTGCGCAAGAAATGGTATGTAAACCCCGTATTTACATATCTGCCACTGTACAGGAGAATCCGTATAGCTGTTCGAGTGTTCGAACCGTAATGCGCAAGAAATGGTACGGAAACCCCGTATTTACATATCTGCCACTGTGCAGGAGAATCCGCATAGGTGTTCGAGTGTTCGAACCGTATTGCGCAAGAAATGGTATGTAAACCCCGTATTTACATATCTGTCACTGTGCAGGAGAATCCGTATAGGTGTTCGAGTGTTCGAACCGTAATGCGCAAGAAATGGTATGTAAACCCCGTATTTACATATCTGTCACTGTGTAGGAGAATCCGTATAGGTGTTCGGGTGTTCGAACCGTAATGCGCAAGAAATGGTACGGAAACCCCGTATTTACATATCTGCCACTGTGCAGGAGATTCCGCCTAGGTGTTCGAGGGTTCGAACCGTAATGCGCAAGAAATGGTATGTAAACCCCGTATTTACATATCTGCCACTGTGCAGGAGAATCCGTATAGGTGTTCGAGTGTTCGAACCGTAATGCGCAAGAAATGGTACGGAAACCCCGTATTTACATATCTGCCACTGTGCAGGAGAATCCGTATAGGTGTTCGAGTGTTCGAACCGTAATGCGCAAGAAATGGTATGGAAACCCCGTATTTACATATCTGCCACTGTGCAGGAGAATCCGTATAGGTGTTCGTGTGTTCGAACCGTAATGCCCAAGAAATGGTACCGAAATCCCATATTTACATATCTGCCACTGTGCAGGAGAATCCGTATAGGTGTTCGAGTGTTTGAACCGTAATGCGCAAGAAATGGTACGGAAACCCCGTATTTACATATCTGCCACTGTGCAGGAGAATCCGTATAGGTGTTCGAGTGTTCGAACTGTAATGCGCAAGAAATGGTACGGAAACCCCGTATTTACATATCTGCCACTGTGCAGGAGAATCCGCATAGGTGTTCGAGTGTTCGAACCGTATTGCGCAAGAAATGGTATGTAAACCCCGTATTTACATATCTGCCACTGTGCAGGAGAATCCGTATATGTGTTCGAGTGCTCGAACCGTAATGCGCAAGAAATGGTACGGAAACCCCGTATTTACATATCTGCCGCTGTGTAGGAGAATCCGTATAGGTGTTCGAGTGTTCGAATCGTAATGCGCAAGAAATGGTATGTAAACCCCGTATTTACATATCTGCCACTGTGCAGGAGAATCCGTATAGGTGTTCGAGTGTTCGAACCGTAATGCGCAAGAAATGGTAGGGAAACCCCGTATTTACATATCTGCCACTGTACAGGAGAATCTATATAGGTGTTCGAGTGTTCAAACCGTAATGCGCAAGTAATGGTACGGAAACCCCGTATTTACATATCTGCCATTGTGCAGGAGAATCCGCATAGGTGTTCGAGTGTTCGAACCGTAATGCGCAAGAAATGGTATGTAAACCCCGTATTTACATATCTGCCACTGTGCAGGAGAATTCGTATAGGTGTTCGAGTGTTCGAATCGAAATGCGCAAGAAATGGTAAGTAATCCCCGTATTTACATATCTGCCACTGTGCAGGAGAATCCGTATAGGTGTTCGATTGTTCGAACCGTAATGCGCAAGAAATGGTACCGAAACCCCGTATTTACATATCCGCCACTGTGCAGGAGAATCTGTATAGGTGTTCGAGTGTTCGAACCGTAATGCACAAGAAATGGTATGGAAACCCCGTATTTACATATCTGCCACTGTGCAGGAGAATCCGTATAGGTGTTCGAGTGTTCGAACCGTAATGCGCAAGAAATGGTACCGAAACCCCGTATTTACATATCTGCCACTGTGCAGGAGAATCCGTATAGGTGTTCGAGTGTTCGAACCGTAATGCGCAAGAAATGGTATGGAAACCCCGTATTTACATATCTGCCACTGTGCAGGAGAATCCGTATAGGTGTTCGAGTGTTCGAACCGTAATGCGCAAGAAATGGTACGAAAACCCCATATTTACATATCTGCCACTGTGCAGGAGAATCCGCAGAGGTGTTCGAGTGTTCGAACCGTAATGCGCAAGAAATGGTATGGAAACCCCGTATTTACATATCTGCCACTGTGCAGGAGAATCCGTATAGGTGTTCGAGTGTTCGAACCGTAATGCGCAAGAAATGTTATGGAATCCCCGTATTTACATATCTGCCACTGTACAGGAGAATCCGTATAGGTGTTCGAGTGTTCGAACCGTAATGCGCAAGAAATGGTACGGAAACCCCGTATTTACATATCTGCCACTGTGTAGGAGAATCCGCATAGGTGTTCGAGTGTTCGAACCGTAATGCGCAAGAAATGGTATGTAAACCCCCTATTTACATATCTGCCACTATGCAGGAGAATCCGTATAGCTGTTCGAGTGTTCGAAGCGTAATGTGCAAGAAATGGTACGGAAACCCCGTATTTACATATCTGCCACTGTGCAGGAGAATCCGCATAGGTGTTCGAGTGTTCGAACCGTAATGCGCAAGAAATGGTATGTAAACCCCGTATTTACATATCTGCCACTGTGCAGGAGAATCCGTATAGGTGTTCGAGTGTTCGAACCGTAATGCGCAAGAAATGGTACGGAAACCCCGTATTTACATATCTGCCACTGTGCATGAGAATCCGCATAGGTGTTCGAGTGTTCGAACCGTAATGCGCAAGAAATGGAATGTAAACCCCGTATTTACATATCTGCCACTGTGCAGGAGAATCCGTATAGGTGTTCGAGTGCTCGAACCGTAATGCGCAAGAAATGGTACGAAAACCCCGTATTTACATATCTGCCACTGTGCAGGAGAATCCGTATAGGTGTTCGATTGTTCGAACCGTAATGCGCAAGAAATGGTATGTATGCCCCGTATTTACATATCTGCCACTGTGCAGGAGAATCCGTATAGGTGTTCGAGTGTTCGAACCGTAATGCGCAAGAAATGGTATGGAAACCCCGTATTTACACATCTGCCACTGTGCAGGAGAATCCGTATAGGTGTTCGAGTGTTCGAACCGTAATGCGCAGGAAATGGTACCTAAACCCCGCATTCACATATCTGTCACTGTGCAGGAGAATTCGTATAGGTGTTCGAGTGTTCGAACCGTAATGCGGAAGAAATGGTATGTAAACCCCGTATTTACATATCTGCCACTGTGCAGGAGAATCCGTATAGGTGTTCGAGTGTTCGAACCGTAATGCGCAAGAAATGGTATGTAAACCCCGTATTTACATATCTGCCACTGTGCAGGAGAATCCGTATAGGTGTTCGAGTGTTCGAACCGTAATGCGCAGGAAATGGTACTGAAATCCCATATTTACATATCTGCCACTGTGCAAGAGAATCCGTATAGGTGTTCGAGTGTTCGAACCGTAATGCGCAAGAAATGGTACGGAAACCCCGTATTTACATATCTGCCACTGTGCAGGAGAATGCGCATAGGTGTTCGAGTTTTCGAACCGTAATGCGCAAGAAATGGTATGTAAACCCCGTATTTACATATCGGCCACTGTGCAGGAGAATCCGTATAGGTGTTCGAGTGTTCAAACTGTAATGCGCAAGAAATGGTACGGAAACCCCGTATTTACATATCTGCCACTGTGTAGGAGAATCCGCATAGGTGTTCGAGTGTTCGAACCGTATTGCGCAAGAAATGGTATGTAAACCCGGTATTTACATATCTGCCACTGTGCAGGAGAATCCGTATAGCTGTTCGAGTGTTCGAACCGTAATGCGCAAGAAATGGTACGGAAACCCCGTATTTACATATCTGCCACTGTGCAGGAGAATCCGCATAGGTGTTCGAGTGTTCGAACCGTATTGCGCAAGAAATGGTATGTAAACCCCGTATTTACATATCTGTCACTGTGCAGGAGAATCCGTATAGGTGTTCGAGTGTTCGAACCGTAATGCGCAAGAAATGGTACGGAAACCCCGTATTTACATATCTGCCACTGTGCAGGAGAATCCGCATAGGTGTTCGAGTGTTCGAACCGTAATGCGAAAGAAATGGTACCGAAACCCGGTATTTACATATCTGCCACTGTGCAGGAGAATCCGTATAGGTGTTCGAGTGTTCGAACCGTAATGCGCAAGAAATGGTATGGAAACCCCGTATTTACATATCTGCCACTGTGCAGGAGAATCCGTATAGGTGTTCGAGTGTTCGTACCGTAATGCGCAAGAAATGGTATGGAATCCCCGTATTTACATATCTGCCACTGTACAGGAGAATCCGTATAGCTGTTCGAGTGTTCGAACCGTAATGCGCAAGAAATGGTACGGAAACCCCGTATTTACATATCTGCCACTGTGCAGGAGAATCCGCATAGGTGTTCGAGTGTTCGAACCGTAATGCGCAAGAAATGGTAGGTAAACCCCGTTTTTACATATCTGCCACTATGCAGGAGAATCCGTATAGCTGTTCGAGTGTTCGAACCGTAATGCGCAAGAAATGGTACGGAAACCCCGTATTTACATATCTGCCACTGTGCAGGAGAATCCGCATAGGTGTTCGAGTGTTCGAACCGTAATGCGCAAGAAATGGTATGTAAACCCCGTATTTACATATCTGCCACTGTGCAGGAGAATCCGTATAGGGGTTCGAGTGTTCGAACCGTAATGCGCAAGAAATGGTACGAAAACCCCGTATTTACATATCTGCCACTGTGCAGGAGAATCCGTATAGGTGTTCGATTGTTCGAACCGTAATGCGCAAGAAATGGTATGTAAACCCCGTATTTACATATCTGCCACTGTGCAGGAGAATCCGTATAGGTGTTCGAGTGTTCGAACCGTAATGCGCAAGAAATGGTATGGAAACCCCGTATTTACACATCTGCCACTGTGCAGGAGAATCCGTATAGGTGTTCGAGTGTTCGAACCGTAATGCGCAGGAAATGGTACCGAAACCCCGCATTTACATATCTGTCACTGTGCAGGAGAATTCGTATAGGTGTTCGAGTGTTCGAACCGTAATGCGCAAGAAATGGTATGTAAACCCCGTATTTACATATCTGCCACTGTGCAGGAGAATCCGTATAGGTGTTCGAGTGTTCGAACCGTAATGCGCAAGAAATGGTATGTAAACCCCGTATTTACATATCTGCCACTGTGCAGGAGAATCCGTATAGGTGTTCGAGTGTTCGAACCGTAATGCGCAAGAAATGGTACCGAAATCCCATATTTACATATCTGCCACTGTGCAAGAGAATCCGTATAGGTGTTCGAGTGTTCGAACCGTAATGCGCAAGAAATGGTACGGAAACCCCGTATTTACATATCTGCCACTGTGTAGGAGAATCCGCATAGGTGTTCGAGTGTTCGAACCGTAATGCGCAAGAAATGGTATGTAATCCCCGTATTTACATATCGGCCACTGTGCAGGAGAATCCGTATAGGTGTTCGAGTGTTCAAACTGTAATGCGCAAGAAATGGTACGGAAACCCCGTATTTACATATCTGCCACTGTGTAGGAGAATCCGCATAGGTGTTCGAGTGTTCGAACCGTATTGCGCAAGAAATGGTATGTAAACCCCGTATTTACATATCTGCCACTGTGTAGGAGAATCCGTATAGCTGTTCGAGTGTTCGAACCGTAATGCGCAAGAAATGGTACGGAAACCCCGTATTTACATATCTGCCACTGTGCAGGAGAATCCGCATAGGTGTTCGAGTGTTCGAACCGTATTGCGCAAGAAATGGTATGTAAACCCCGTATTTACATATCTGTCACTGTGCAGGAGAATCCGTATAGGTGTTCGAGTGTTCGAACCGTAATGCGCAAGAAATGGTACGGAAACCCCGTATTTACATATCTGCCACTGTGCAGGAGAATCCGCATAGGTGTTCGAGTGTTCGAACCGTAATGCGAAAGAAATGGTACCGAAACCCGGTATTTACATATCTGCCACTGTGCAGGAGAATCCGTATAGGTGTTCGAGTGTTCGAACCGTAATGCGCAAGAAATGGTACGGAAACCCCATATTTACATATCTGCCACTGTGCAGGAGAATCCGCATAGGTGTTCGAGTGTTCGAACCGTAATGCGCAAGAAATGGTATGGAAACCCCGTATTTACATATCTGCCACTGTGCAGGAGAATCCGTATAGGTGTTCGAGTGTTCGAACCGTAATGCGCAAGAAATGGTATGGAATCCCCGTATTTACATATCTGCCACTGTACAGGAGAATCCGTATAGGTGTTCGAGTGTTCGAACCGTAATGCGCAAGAAATGGTACGGAAACCCCGTATTTACATATCTGCCACTGTGCAGGAGAATCCGCATAGGTGTTCGAGTGTTCGAACCGTAATGCGCAAGAAATGGTAGGTAAACCCCGTTTTTACATATCTGCCACTATGCAGGAGAATCCGTATAGCTGTTCGAGTGTTCGAAGCGTAATGTGCAAGAAATGGTACGGAAACCCCGTATTTACATATCTGCCACTGTGCAGGAGAATCTGCATAGGTGTTCGAGTGTTCGAACCGTAATGCGCAAGAAATGGTATGTAAACCCCGTATTTACATATCTGCCACTGTGCAGGAGAATCCGTATAGGTGTTCGAGTGTTCGAACCGTAATGCGCAAGAAATGGTACGGAAACCCCGTATTTACATATCTACTGTGCAGGAGAATCCGCATAGGTGTTAGAGTGTTCGAACCGTAATGCGCAAGATATGGTATGTAAACCCCGTATTTACATATCTGCCACTATGCAGGAGAATCCGTATAGGTGTTCGAGTGTTCGAACCGTAATGCGCAAGAAATGGTACGAAAACCCCGTATTTACATATCTACCACTGTGCAGGAGAATCCGTATAGGTGTTCGAGTGTTCGAACCGTAGTGCACAGGAAACGGTACCGAAACCCCGTATTTACATATCTGTCACTGTGCAGGAGAATTCGTATAGGTGTTCGAGTGTTCGAACCGTAATGCGCAAGAAATGGTATGGAAACCCCATATTTACGTATCTGCCACTGTGCTGGAGAATCCGTATAGGTGTTCGAGTGTTCGAATCGAAATGTGCAAGAAATGGTATGTAAACCCCGTATTTACATATCTGCCACTGTGCAGGAGAATCCGTATAGGTGTTCAAGTGTTCGAACCGTAATGCGCAAGAAATGGTACCGAAACCCCGTATTTACATATCTGCCACTGTGCAGGAGAATCCGTATCGGTGTTCGAGTGTACGAACCGTAATGCGCAAGAAATGGTATGGAAACCCCGTATTTACATATCTGCCACTGTGCAGGAGAATCCGTATAGGTGTTCGAGTGTTCGAACCGTAATGCGCAAGAAATGGTACCGAAACCCCGTATTTACATATCTGCCACTGTGCAGGAGAATCCGTATAGGTGTTCGAGTGTTCGAACAGTAATGCGCAAGAAATGGTACGGAAACCCCGTATTTACATATCTGCCACTGTGCAGGAGAATCCGCCTAGGTGTTCGAGTCTTCGAACCGTAATGCGCAAGAAATGGTATGTAAACCCCGTATTTACATATCTGCCACTGTGCAGGAGAATCCGTATAGGTGTTCGAGTGTTCGAACCGTAATGCGCAAGAAATGGTACGGAAACCCCGTATTTACATATCTGCCACTGTGCAGGAGAATCCGTATAGGTGTTCGAGTGTTCGAACCGTAATGCGCAAGAAATGGTATGGAAACCCCGTATTTACATATCTGCCACTGTGCAGGAGAATCCGTATAGGTGTTCGTGTGTTCGAACCGTAATGCGCAAGAAATGGTACCGAAATCCCATATTTACATATCTGCCACTGGGCAGGAGAATCCGTATAGGTGTTCGAGTGTTCGAACCGTAATGCGCAAGAAATGGTACGGAAACCCCGTATTTACATATCTGCCACTGTGCAGGAGAATCCGTATAGGTGTTCGAGTGTTCGAACTGTAATGCGCAAGAAATGGTACGGAAACCCCGTATTTACATATCTGCCACTCTGCAGGAGAATCCGCATAGGTGTTCGAGTGTTCGAACCGTATGGCGCAAGAAATGGTATGTAAACCCCGTATTTACATATCTGCCACTGTGCAGGAGAATCCGTATATGTGTTCGAGTGCTCGAACCGTAATGCGCAAGAAATGGTACGGAAACCCCGTATTTACATATCTGCCGCTGTGCAGGAGAATCCGTATAGGTGTTCGAGTGTTCGAATCGTAATGCGCAAGAAATGGTATGTAAACCCCGTATTTACATATCTGCCACTGTGCAGGAGAATCCGTATAGTTGTTCGAGTGTTCGAACCGTAATGCGCAAGAAATGGTAGGGAAACCCCGTATTTACATATCTGCCACTGTACAGGAGAATCTATATAGTCGTTCGAGTGTTCAAACCGTAATGCGCAAGTAATGGTACGGAAACCCCGTATTTACATATCTGCCATTGTGCAGGAGAATCCGCATAGGTGTTCGAGTGTCCGAACCGTAATGCGCAAGAAATGGTATGTAAACCCCGTATTTATATATCTGCCACTGTGCAGGAGAATTCGTATAGGTGTTCGAGTGTTCGAATCGAAATGCGCAAGAAATGGTAAGTAAACCCCGTATTTACATATCTGCCACTGTGCAGGAGAATCCGTATAGGTGTTCGATTGTTCGAACCGTAATGCGCAAGAAATGGTACCGAAACCCCGTATTTACATATCCGCCACTGTGCAGGAGAATCTGTATAGGTGTTCGAGTGTTCGAACCGTAATGCGAAAGAAATGGTACCGAAACCCCATATTTACATATCTGCCACTGTGCAGGAGAATCCGCAAAGGTGTTCGAGTGTTCGAACCGTAATGCGCAAGAAATGGTATGGAAACCCCGTATTTACATATCTGCCACTGTGCAGGAGAATCCGTATAGGTGTTCGAGTGTTCGAACCGTAATGCGCAAGAAATGGTAAGGAATCCCCGTATTTACATATCTGCCACTGTACAGGAGAATCCGTATAGGTGTTCGAGTGTTCGAACCGTAATGCGCAAGAAATGGTACGGAAACCCCGTATTTACATATCTGCCACTGTGCAGGAGAATCCGCATAGGTGTTCGAGTGTTCGAACCGTAATGCGCAAGAAATGGTAGGTAAACCCCGTTTTTACATATCTGCCACTATGCAGGAGAATCCGTATAGCTGTTCGAGTGTTCGAAGCGTAATGTGCAAGAAATGGTACGGAAACCCCGTATTTACATATCTGCCACTGTGCAGGAGAATCCGCATAGGTGTTCGAGTGTTCGAACCGTAATGCGCAAGAAATGGTATGTAAACCCCGTATTTACATATCTGCCACTGTGCAGGAGAATCCGTATAGGTGTTCGAGTGTTCGAACCGTAATGCGCAAGAAATGGTACGGAAACCCCGTATTTACATATCTGCCACTGTGCAGGAGAATCCGCATAGGTGTTAGAGTGTTCGAACCGTAATGCGCAAGATATGGTATGTAAACCCCGTATTTACATATCTGCCACTATGCAGGAGAATCCGTATAGGTGTTCGAGTGTTCGAACCGTAATGCGCAAGAAATGGTACGAAAACCCCGTATTTACATATCTGCCACTGTGCAGGAGAATCCGTATAGGTGTTCGAGTGTTCGAACCGTAGTGCACAGGAAATGGTACCGAAACCCCGTATTTACATATCTGTCACTGTGCAGGAGAATTCGTATAGGTGTTCGAGTGTTCGAACCGTAATGCGCAAGAAATGGTATGGAAACCCCATATTTACGTATCTGCCACTGTGCTGGAGAATCCGTATAGGTGTTCGAGTGTTCGAATCGAAATGTGCAAGAAATGGTATGTAAACCCCGTATTTACATATCTGCCACTGTGCAGGAGAATCCGTATAGGTGTTCGAGTGTTCGAACCGTAATGCGCAAGAAATGGTACCGAAACCCCGTATTTACATATCTGCCACTGTGCAGGAGAATCCGTATCGGTGTTCGAGTGTACGAACCGTAATGCGCAAGAAATGGTATGGAAACCCCGTATTTACATATCTGCCACTGTGCAGGAGAATCCGTATAGGTGTTCGAGTGTTCGAACCGTAATGCGCAAGAAATGGTACCGAAACCCCGTATTTACATATCTGCCACTGTGCAGGAGAATCCGTATAGGTGTTCGAGTGTTCGAACAGTAATGCGCAAGAAATGGTACGGAAACCCCGTATTTACATATCTGCCACTGTGCAGGAGAATCCGCATAGGTTTTCGAGTGTTCGAACCGTAATGCGAAAGAAATGGTATGTAAACCCCGTATTTACATATCTGCCACTGTGCAGGAGAATCCGTATAGGTGTTCGAGTGTTCGAACCGTAATGCGCAAGAAATGGTATGGAAACCCCGTATTTACACATCTGCCACTGTGCAGGAGAATCCGTATAGGTGTTCGAGTGTTCGAACCGTAGTGCACAGGAAATGGTACCGAAACCCCGTATTTACATATCTGTCACTGTGCAGGAGAATTCGTATAGGTGTTCGAGTGTTCGAACCGTAATGCGCAAGAAATGGTATGGAAACCCCTTATTTACGTATCTGCCACTGTGCTGGAGAATCCGTATAGGTGTTCGAGTGTTCGAATCGAAATGTGCAAGAAATGGTATGTAAACCCCGTATTTACATATCTGCCACTGTGCAGGAGAATCCGTATAGGTGTTCGAGTGTTCGAACCGTAATGCGCAAGAAATGGTATGGAATCCCCGTATTTACATATCTGCCACTGTACAGGAGAATCCGTATAGGTGTTCGAGTGTTCGAACCGTAATGCGCAAGAAATGGTACGGAAACCCCGTATTTACATATCTGCCACTGTGCAGGAGAATCCGCATAGGTGTTCGAGTGTTCGAACCGTAATGCGCAAGAAATGGTAGGTAAACCCCGTTTTTACATATCTGCCACTATGCAGGAGAATCCGTATAGCTGTTCGAGTGTTCGAAGCGTAATGTGCAAGAAATGGTACGGAAACCCCGTATTTACATATCTGCCACTGTGCAGGAGAATCCGCATAGGTGTTCGAGTGTTCGAACCGTAATGCGCAAGAAATGGTATGTAAACCCCGTATTTACATATCTGCCACTGTGCAGGAGAATCCGTATAGGTGTTCGACTGTTCGAACCGTAATGCGCAAGAACTGGTACGGAAACCCCGTATTTACATATCTGCCACTGTGCAGGAGAATCCGCATAGGTGTTAGAGTGTTCGAACCGTAATGCGCAAGATATGGTATGTAAACCCCGTATTTACATATCTGCCACTATGCAGGAGAATCCGTATAGGTGTTCGAGTGTTCGAACCGTAATGCGCAAGAAATGGTACGAAAACCCCGTATTTACATATCTGCCACTGTGCAGGAGAATCCGTATAGGTGTTCGAGTGTTCGAACCGTAGTGCACAGGAAATGGTACCGAAACCCCGTATTTACATATCTGTCACTGTGCAGGAGAATTCGTATAGGTGTTCGAGTGTTCGAACCGTAATGCGCAAGAAATGGTATGGAAACCCCATATTTACGTATCTGCCACTGTGCTGGAGAATCCGTATAGGTGTTCGAGTGTTCGAATCGAAATGTGCAAGAAATGGTATGTAAACCCCGTATTTACATATCTGCCACTGTGCAGGAGAATCCGTATAGGTGTTCGAGTGTTCGAACCGTAATGCGCAAGAAATGGTACCGAAACCCTGTATTTACATATCTGCCACTGTGCAGGAGAATCCGTATCGGTGTTCGAGTGTACGAACCGTAATGCGCAAGAAATGGTATGGAAACCCCGTATTTACATATCTGCCACTGTGCAGGAGAATCCGTATAGGTGTTCGAGTGTTCGAACCGTAATGCGCAAGAAATGGTACCGAAACCCCGTATTTACATATCTGCCACTGTGCAGGAGAATCCGTATAGGTGTTCGAGTGTTCGAACAGTAATGCGCAAGAAATGGTACGGAAACCCCGTATTTACATATCTGCCACTGTGCAGGAGAATCCGCATAGGTTTTCGAGTGTTCGAACCGTAATGCGCAAGAAATGGTATGTAAACCCCGTATTTACATATCTGCCACTGTGCAGGAGAATCCGTATAGGTGTTCGAGTGTTCGAACCGTAATGCGCAAGAAATGGTATGGAAACCCCGTATTTACACATCTGCCACTGTGCAGGAGAATCCGTATAGGTGTTCGAGTGTTCGAACCGTAATGCGCAGGAAATGGTACCGAAACCCCGCATTTACATATCTGTCACTGTGCAGGAGAATTCGTATAGGTGTTCGAGTGTTCGAACCGTTATGCGCAAGAAATGGTATGTAAACCCCGTATTTACATATCTGCCACTGTGCAGGAGAATCCGCATAGGTGTTCGAGTGTTCGAACCGTAATGCGCAAGAAATGGTAAGTAAACCCCGTATTTACATATCTGCCACTGTGCAGGAGAATCCGTATAGGTGTTCGAGTGTTCGAACCGTAATGCGCAAGAAATGGTACGGAAACCCCGTATTTAAATATCTGCCACTGTGCAGGAGAATCCGCATAGGTGTTAGAGTGTTCGAACCGTAATGCGCAAGATATGGTATGTAAACCCCGTATTTACATATCTGCCACTGTGCAGGAGAATCCGTATAGGTGTTCGAGTGTTCGAACCGTAATGCGCAAGAAATGGTACGGAAACCCCGTATTTACATATCTGCCACTGTGCAGGAGAATCCGCATAGGTGTTAGAGTGTTCGAACCGTAATGCGCAAGATATGGTATGTAAACCCCGTATTTACATATCTGCCACTATGCAGGAGAATCCGTATAGGTGTTCGAGTGTTCGAACCGTAATGCGCAAGAAATGGTACGAAAACCCCGTATTTACATATCTGCCACTGTGCAGGAGAATCCGTACAGGTGTTCGAGTGTTCGAACCGTAGTGCACAGGAAATGGTACCGAAACCCCGTATTTACATATCTGTCACTGTGCAGGAGAATTCGTATAGGTGTTCGAGTGTTCGAACCGTAATGTGCAAGAAATGGTACGGAAACCCCGTATTTACATATCTGCCACTGTGCAGGAGAATCCGCATAGGTGTTCGAGTGTTCGAACCGTAATGCGCAAGAAATGGTATGTAAACCCCGTATTTACATATCTGCCACTGTGCAGGAGAATCCGTATAGGTGTTCGAGTGTTCGAACCGTAATGCGCAAGAAATGGTACGGAAACCCCGTATTTACATATCTACTGTGCAGGAGAATCCGCATAGGTGTTAGAGTGTTCGAACCGTAATGCGCAAGATATGGTATGTAAACCCCGTATTTACATATCTGCCACTATGCAGGAGAATCCGTATAGGTGTTCGAGTGTTCGAACCGTAATGCGCAAGAAATGGTACGAAAACCCCGTATTTACATATCTGCCACTGTGCAGGAGAATCCGTATAGGTGTTCGAGTGTTCGAACCGTAGTGCACAGGAAATGGTACCGAAACCCCGTATTTACATATCTGTCACTGTGCAGGAGAATTCGTATAGGTGTTCGAGTGTTCGAACCGTAATGCGCAAGAAATGGTATGGAAACCCCATATTTACGTATCTGCCACTGTGCTGGAGAATCCGTATAGGTGTTCGAGTGTTCGAATCGAAATGTGCAAGAAATGGTATGTAAACCCCGTATTTACATATCTGCCACTGTGCAGGAGAATCCGTATAGGTGTTCGAGTGTTCGAACCGTAATGCGCAAGAAATGGTACCGAAACCCCGTATTTACATATCTGCCACTGTGCAGGAGAATCCGTATCGGTGTTCGAGTGTACGAACCGTAATGCGCAAGAAATGGTATGGAAACCCCGTATTTACATATCTGCCACTGTGCAGGAGAATCCGTATAGGTGTTCGAGTGTTCGAACCGTAATGCGCAAGAAATGGTACCGAAACCCCGTATTTACATATCTGCCACTGTGCAGGAGAATCCGTATAGGTGTTCGAGTGTTCGAACAGTAATGCGCAAGAAATGGTACGGAAACCCCATATTTACATATCTGCCACTGTGCAGGAGAATCCGCATAGGTTTTCGAGTGTTCGAACCGTAATGCGCAAGAAATGGTATGTAAACCCCGTATTTACATATCTGTCACTGTGTAGGAGAATCCGTATAGGTGTTCGAGTGTTCGAACCGTAATGCGCAAGAAATGGTACGGAAACCCCGTATTTACATATCTGCCACTGTGCAGGAGAATCCGCCTAGGTGTT
This sequence comes from Camellia sinensis, assembly GCF_055761805.1. Lineage (NCBI taxonomy): Eukaryota > Viridiplantae > Streptophyta > Magnoliopsida > Ericales > Theaceae > Camellia > Camellia sinensis. Next base: position 135,152 of record NC_138971.1, read on the forward strand.
CGAGTGTTCGAACCGTAATGCGCAAGAAATAGTATGTAAACCCCGTATTTACATATCTGCCACTGTGCAGGAGAATCCGTATAGGTGTTCGAGTGTTCGAACCGTAATGCGCAAGAAATGGTACGGAAACCCCGTATTTACATATCTGCCACTGTGCAGGAGAATCCGTATAGGTGTTCGAGTGTTCGAACCGTAATGCGCAAGAAATGGTATGGAAACCCCGTATTTACATATCTGCCACTGTGCAGGAGAATCCGTATAGGTGTTCGTGTGTTCGAACCGTAATGCGCAAGAAATGGTACCGAAATCCCATATTTACATATCTGCCACTGTGCAGGAGAATCCGTATAGGTGTTCGAGTGTTCGAACCGTAATGCGCAAGAAATGGTACGGAAACCCCGTATTTACATATCTGCCACTGTGCAGGAGTATCCGTATAGGTGTTCGAGTGTTCGAACTGTAATGCGCAAGAAATGGTACGGAAACCCCGTATTTACATATCTGCCACTGTGCAGGAGAATCCGCATAGGTATTCGAGTGTTCGAACCGTATTGCGCAAGAAATGGTATGTAAACCCCGTATTTACATATCTGCCACTGTGCAGGAGAATCCGTATATGTGTTCGAGTGCTCGAACCGTAATGCGCAAGAAATGGTACGGAAACCCCGTATTTACATATCTGCCGCTGTGCAGGAGAATCCGTATAGGTGTTCGAGTGTTCGAATCGTAATGCGCAAGAAATGGTATGTAAACCCCGTATTTACATATCTGCCACTGTGCAGGAGAATCCGTATAGGTGTTCGAGTGTTCGAACCGTAATGCGCAAGAATTGGTAGGGAAACCCCGTATTTACATATCTGCCACTGTACAGGAGAATCTATATAGGTGTTCGAGTGTTCAAACCGTAATGCGCAAGTAATGGTACGGAAACCCCGTATTTACATATCTGCCATTGTGCAGGAGAATCCGCATAGGTGTTCGAGTGTCCGAACCGTAATGCGCAAGAAATGGTATGTAAACCCCGTATTTATATATCTGCCACTGTGCAGGAGAATTCGTATAGGTGTTCGAGTGTTCGAATCGAAATGCGCAAGAAATGGTAAGTAAACCCCGTATTTACATATCTGCCACTGTGCAGGAGAATCCGTATAGGTGTTCGATTGTTCGAACCGTAATGCGCAAGAAATGGTACAGAAACCCCGTATTTACATATCCGCCACTGTGCAGGAGAATCTGTATAGGTGTTCGAGTGTTCGAACCGTAATGCGCAAGAAATGGTATGGAAACCCCGTATTTAAATATCTGCCACTGTGCAGGAGAATCCGTATAGGTGTTCGAGTGTTCGAACCGTAATGCGCAAGAAATGGTACCGAAACCCCGTATTTACATATCTGCCACTGTGCAGGAGAATCCGTATAGGTGTTCGAGTGTTCGAACCGTAATGCGCAAGAAATGGTATGGAAACCCCGTATTTACATATCTGCCACTGTGCAGGAGAATCCGTATAGGTGTTCGAGTGTTCGAACCGTAATGCGAAAGAAATGGTACCGAAACCCGGTATTTACATATCTGCCACTGTGCAGGAGAATCCGTATAGGTGTTCTAGTGTTCGAACCGTAATGCGCAAGAAATGGTACGGAAACCCCATATTTACATATCTGCCACTGTGCAGGAGAATCCGCATAGGTGTTCGAGTGTTCGAACCGTAATGCGCAAGAAATGGTATGGAAACCCCGTATTTACATATCTGCCACTGTGCAGGAGAATCCGTATAGGTGTTCGAGTGTTCGAACCGTAATGCGCAAGAAATGGTATGGAATCCCCGTATTTACATATCTGCCACTGTACAGGAGAATCCGTATAGGTGTTCGAGTGTTCGAACCGTAATGCGCAAGAAATGGTACGGAAACCCCGTATTTACATATCTGCCACTGTGCAGGAGAATCCGCATAGGTGTTCGAGTGTTCGAACCGTAATGCGCAAGAAATGGTAGGTAAACCCCGTTTTTACATATCTGCCACTATGCAGGAGAATCCGTATAGGTGTTCGAGTGTTCGAACCGTAATGCGCAAGAAATGGTACGGAAACCCCATATTTACGTATCTGCCACTGTGCAGGAGAATTTGCATAGGTGTTCGAGTGTTCGAACCGTAATGCGCAAGAAATGGTATGGAAACCCCGTATTTACATATCTGCCACTGTGCAGGCGAATCCGTATAGGTGTTCGAGTGTTCGAACCGTAATGCGCAAGAAATGGTATGGAATCCCCGTATTTACATATCTGCCACTGTACAGGAGAATCCGTATAGGTGTTCGAGTGTTCGAACCGTAATGCGCAAGAAATGGTACGGAAACCCCGTATTTACATATCTGCCACTGTGCAGGAGAATCCGCATAGGTGTTCGAGTGTTCGAACCGTAATGCGCAAGAAATGGTAGGTAAACCCCGTTTTTACATATCTGCCACTATGCAGGAGAATCCGTATAGCTGTTCGAGTGTTCGAACCGTAATGCGCAAGAAATGGTATGGAAACCCCGTATTTACATATCTGCCACTGTGCAGGAGAATCCGCATAGGTGTTCGAGTGTTCGAACCGTAATGCGCAAGAAATGGTATGTAAACCCCGTATTTACATATCTGCCACTGTGCAGGAGAATCCGTATAGGTGTTCGAGTGTTCGAACCGTAATGCGCAAGAAATGGTACGAAAACCCCGTATTTACATATCTGCCACTGTGCAGGAGAATCCGTATAGGTGTTCGATTGTTCGAACCGTAATGCGCAAGAAATGGTATGTAAACCCCGTATTTACATATCTGCCGCTGTGCAGGAGAATCCGTATAGGTGTTCGAGTGTTCGAACCGTAATGCGCAAGAAATGGTATGGAATCCCCGTATTTACATATCTGCCACTGTACAGGAGAATCCGTATAGGTGTTCGAGTGTTCGAACCGTAATGCGCAAGAAATGGTACGGAAACCCCGTATTTACATATCTGCCACTGTGCAGGAGAATCCGCATAGGTGTTCGAGTGTTCGAACCGTAATGCGCAAGAAATGGTACCGAAACCCGGTATTTACATATCTGCCACTGTGCAGGAGAATCCGTATAGGTGTTCGAGTGTTCGAACCGTAATGCGCAAGAAATGGTACGGAAACCCCATATTTACATATCTGCCACTGTGCAGGAGAATTTGCATAGGTGTTCGAGTGTTCGAACCGTAATGCGCAAGAAATGGTATGGAAACCCCGTATTTACATATCTGCCACTGTGCAGGAGAATCCGTATAGGTGTTCGAGTGTTCGAACCGTAATGCGCAAGAAATGGTATGGAATCCCCGTATTTACATATCTGCCACTGTACAGGAGAATCCGTATAGGTGTTCGAGTGTTCGAACCGTAATGCGCAAGAAATGGTACGGAAACCCCGTATTTACATATCTGCCACTGTGCAGGAGAATCCGCATAGGTGTTCGAGTGTTCGAACCGTAATGCGCAAGAAATGGTAGGTAAACCCCGTTTTTACATATCTGCCACTATGCAGGAGAATCTGTATAGCTGTTCGAGTGTTCGAACCGTAATGCGCAAGAAATGGTACGGAAACCCCGTATTTACATATCTGCCACTGTGCAGGAGAATCCGCATAGGTGTTCGAGTGTTCGAACCGTAATGCGCAAGAAATGGTATGTAAACCCCGTATTTACATATCTGCCACTGTGCAGGAGAATCCGTATAGGTGTTCGAGTGTTCGAACCGTAATGCGCAAGAAATGGTACGAAAACCCCGTATTTACATATCTGCCACTGTGCAGGAGAATCCGTATAGGTGTTCGATTGTTCGAACCGTAATGCGCAAGAAATGGTATGTAAACCCCATATTTACATATCTGCCACTGTGCAGGAGAATCCGTATAGGTGTTCGAGTGTTCGAACCGTAATGCGCAAGAAATGGTATGGAAACCCCGTATTTACACATCTGCCACTGTGCAGGAGAATCCGTATAGGTGTTCGAGTGTTCGAACCGTAATGCGCAGGAAATGGTACCGAAACCCCGCATTTACATATCTGTCACTGTGCAGGAGAATTCGTATAGGTGTTCGAGTGTTCGAACCGTAATGCGCAAGAAATGGTATGTAAACCCCGTATTTACATATCTGCCACTGTGCAGGAGAATCCGTATAGGTGTTCGAGTGTTCGAACCGTAATGCGCAAGAAATGGTATGTAAACCCCGTATTTACATATCTGCCACTGTGCAGGAGAATCCGTATAGGTGTTCGAGTGTTCGAACCGTAATGCGCAAGAAATGGTACGAAAACCCCGTATTTACATATCTGCCACTGTGCAGGAGAATCCGTATAGGTGTTCGATTGTTCGAACCGTAATGCGCAAGAAATGGTATGTAAACCCCGTATTTACATATCTGCCACTGTGCAGGAGAATCCGTATAGGTGTTCGAGTGTTCGAACCGTAATGCGCAAGAAATGGTATGGAAACCCCGTATTTACACATCTGCCACTGTGCAGGAGAATCCGTACAGGTGTTCGAGTGTTCGAACCGTAATGCGCAGGAAATGGTACCGAAACCCCGCATTTACATATCTGTCACTGTGCAGGAGAATTCGTATAGGTGTTCGAGTGTTCGAACCGTAATGCGCAAGAAATGGTATGTAAACCCCGTATTTACATATCTGCCACTGTGCAGGAGAATCCGTATAGGTGTTCGAGTGTTCGAACCGTAATGCGCAAGAAATGGTATGTAAACCCCGTATTTACATATCTGCCACTGTGCAGGAGAATCCGTATAGGTGTTCGAGTGTTCGAACCGTAATGCGCAAGAAATGGTACCGAAATCCCATATTTACATATCTGCCACTGTGCAAGAGAATCCGTATAGCTGTTCGAGTGTTCGAACCGTAATGCGCAAGAAATGGTATGGAATCCCCGTATTTACATATCTGCCACTGTACAGGAGAATCCGTATAGGTGTTCGAGTGTTCGAACCGTAATGCGCAAGAAATGGTACCGAAACCCCGTATTTACATATCTGCCACTGTGCAGGAGAATCCGTATAGGTGTTCGTGTGTTCGAACCGAAATGCGCAAGAAATGGTATGGAAACCCCGTATTTACATATCTGCCACTGTGCAGGAGAATCCGTATAGGTGTTCGAGTGTTCGAACCGTAATGCGCAAGAAATGGTATGTAAACCCCGTATTTACATATCTGCCACTGTGCAGGAGAATCCGCATAGGTGTTCGAGTGTTCGAACCGTAATGCGCAAGAAATGGTACCGAAACCCCGTATTTACATATCTGCCACTGTGCAGGAGAATCCGTATAGGTGTTCGAGTGTTCGAACCGTAATGCGCAAGAAATGGTATGGAAACCCCGTATTTACATATCTGCCACTGTGCAGGAGAATCCGTATAGGTGTTCGAGTGTTCGAATCGAAATGCGCAAGAAATGGTATGTAAACCCCGTATTTACATATCTGCCACTGTGCAGGAGAATCCGTATAGGTGTTCGAGTGTTCGAACCGTAATGCGCAAGAAATGGTACCGAAACCCCGTATTTACATATCTGCCACTGTGCAGGAGAATCCGTATAGGTGTTCGAGGGTTCGAACCGTAATGCGCAGGAAATGGTACCGAAACCCCGTATTTACATATCTGTCACTGTGCAGGAGAATTCGTATAGGTGTTCGAGTGTTCGAACCGTAATGCGCAAGAAATGGTATGGAAACCCCGTATTTACATATCTGCCACTGTGCAGGAGAATCCGTATAGGTGTTCGAGTGTTCGAACCGTAATGCGCAAGAAATGGTACCGAAACCCCGTATTTACATATCTGCCACTGTGCAGGAGAATCCGTATAGGTGTTCGAGTGTTCGAACCGTAATGCGCAAGAAATGGTATGGAAACCCCGTATTTACATATCTGCCACTGTGCAGGAGAATCCGTATAGGTGTTCGAGTGTTCGAATCGTAATGCGCAAGAAATGGTATGTAAACCCCGTATTTACATATCTGCCACTGTGCAGGAGAATCCGTATAGCTGTTCGAGTGTTCGAACCGTAATGCGCAAGAAATGGTACGAAAACCCCGTATTTACATATCTGCCACTGTGCAGGAGAATCCGTATAGGTGTTCGATTGTTCGAACCGTAATGCGCAAGAAATGGTATGTAAACCCCGTATTTACACATCTGCCACTGTGCAGGAGAATCCGTATAGGTGTTCGAGTGTTCGAACCGTAATGCGCAAGAAATGGTACGGAAACCCCGTATTTACATATCTGCCACTGTGCAGGAGAATCCGCATAGGTGTTCGAGTGTTCGAACCGTAATGCGCAAGAAATGGTACCGAAACCCGGTATTTACATATCTGCCACTGTGCAGGAGAATCCGTATAGGTGTTCGAGTGTTCGAACCGTAATGCGCAAGAAATGGTACGGAAACCCCATATTTACATATCTGCCACTGTGCAGGAGAATTTGCATAGGTGTTCGAGTGTTCGAACCGTAATGCGCAAGAAATGGTATGGAAACCCCGTATTTACATATCTGCCACTGTGCAGGAGAATCCGTATAGGTGTTCGAGTGTTCGAACCGTAATGCGCAAGAAATGGTATGGAATCCCCGTATTTACATATCTGCCACTGTACAGGAGAATCCGTATAGGTGTTCGAGTGTTCGAACCGTAATGCGCAAGAAATGGTACGGAAACCCCGTATTTACATATCTGCCACTGTGCAGGAGAATCCGCATAGGTGTTCGAGTGTTCGAACCGTAATGCGCAAGAAATGGTAGGTAAACCCCGTTTTTACATATCTGCCACTATGCAGGAGAATCTGTATAGCTGTTCGAGTGTTCGAACCGTAATGCGCAAGAAATGGTACGGAAACCCCGTATTTACATATCTGCCACTGTGCAGGAGAATCCGCATAGGTGTTCGAGTGTTCGAACCGTAATGCGCAAGAAATGGTATGTAAACCCCGTATTTACATATCTGCCACTGTGCAGGAGAATCCGTATAGGTGTTCGAGTGTTCGAACCGTAATGCGCAAGAAATGGTACGAAAACCCCGTATTTACATATCTGCCACTGTGCAGGAGAATCCGTATAGGTGTTCGATTGTTCGAACCGTAATGCGCAAGAAATGGTATGTAAACCCCATATTTACATATCTGCCACTGTGCAGGAGAATCCGTATAGGTGTTCGAGTGTTCGAACCGTAATGCGCAAGAAATGGTATGGAAACCCCGTATTTACACATCTGCCACTGTGCAGGAGAATCCGTATAGGTGTTCGAGTGTTCGAACCGTAATGCGCAGGAAATGGTACCGAAACCCCGCATTTACATATCTGTCACTGTGCAGGAGAATTCGTATAGGTGTTCGAGTGTTCGAACCGTAATGCGCAAGAAATGGTACGAAAACCCCGTATTTACATATCTGCCACTGTGCAGGAGAATCCGTATAGGTGTTCGAGTGTTCGAACCGTAATGCGCAAGAAATGGTATGTAAACCCCGTATTTACATATCTGCCACTGTGCAGGAGAATCCGTATAGGTGTTCGAGTGTTCGAACCGTAATGCGCAAGAAATGGTATGGAAACCCCGTATTTACACATCTGCCACTGTGCAGGAGAATCCGTACAGGTGTTCGAGTGTTCGAACCGTAATGCGCAGGAAATGGTACCGAAACCCCGCATTTACATATCTGCCACTGTGCAGGAGAATCCGTATAGGTGTTCGAGTGTTCGAACCGTAATGCGCAAGAAATGGTATGGAAACCCCGTATTTACACATCTGCCACTGTGCAGGAGAATCCGTACAGGTGTTCGAGTGTTCGAACCGTAATGCGCAGGAAATGGTACCGAAACCCCGCATTTACATATCTGTCACTGTGCAGGAGAATTCGTATAGGTGTTCGAGTGTTCGAACCGTAATGCGCAAGAAATGGTACCGAAATCCCATATTTACATATCTGCCACTGTGCAAGAGAATCCGTATAGCTGTTCGAGTGTTCGAACCGTAATGCGCAAGAAATGGTATGGAATCCCCGTATTTACATATCTGCCACTGTACAGGAGAATCCGTATAGGTGTTCGAGTGTTCGAACCGTAATGCGCAAGAAATGGTACCGAAACCCCGTATTTACATATCTGCCACTGTGCAGGAGAATCCGTATAGGTGTTCGTGTGTTCGAACCGAAATGCGCAAGAAATGGTATGGAAACCCCGTATTTACATATCTGCCACTGTGCAGGAGAATCCGTATAGGTGTTCGAGTGTTCGAACCGTAATGCGCAAGAAATGGTATGTAAACCCCGTATTTACATATCTGCCACTGTGCAGGAGAATCCGCATAGGTGTTCGAGTGTTCGAACCGTAATGCGCAAGAAATGGTACCGAAACCCCGTATTTACATATCTGCCACTGTGCAGGAGAATCCGTATAGGTGTTCGAGTGTTCGAACCGTAATGCGCAAGAAATGGTATGGAAACCCCGTATTTACATATCTGCCACTGTGCAGGAGAATCCGTATAGGTGTTCGAGTGTTCGAATCGAAATGCGCAAGAAATGGTATGTAAACCCCGTATTTACATATCTGCCACTGTGCAGGAGAATCCGTATAGGTGTTCGAGTGTTCGAACCGTAATGCGCAAGAAATGGTACCGAAACCCCGTATTTACATATCTGCCACTGTGCAGGAGAATCCGTATAGGTGTTCGAGGGTTCGAACCGTAATGCGCAGGAAATGGTACCGAAACCCCGTATTTACATATCTGTCACTGTGCAGGAGAATTCGTATAGGTGTTCGAGTGTTCGAAACGTAATGCGCAAGAAATGGTACCGAAACCCCGTATTTACATATCTGCCACTGTGCAGGAGAATCCGTATAGGTGTTCGAGTGTTCGAACCGTAATGCGCAAGAAATGGTACCGAAACCCCGTATTTACATATCTGCCACTGTGCAGGAGAATCCGTATAGGTGTTCGAGTGTTCGAACCGTAATGCGCAAGAAATGGTATGGAAACCCCGTATTTACATATCTGCCACTGTGCAGGAGAATCCGTATAGGTGTTCGAGTGTTCGAATCGTAATGCGCAAGAAATGGTATGTAAACCCCGTATTTACATATCTGCCACTGTGCAGGAGAATCCGTATAGCTGTTCGAGTGTTCGAACCGTAATGCGCAAGAAATGGTACGAAAACCCCGTATTTACATATCTGCCACTGTGCAGGAGAATCCGTATAGGTGTTCGATTGTTCGAACCGTAATGCGCAAGAAATGGTATGTAAACCCCGTATTTACACATCTGCCACTGTGCAGGAGAATCCGTATAGGTGTTCGAGTGTTCGAACCGTAATGCGCAGGAAATGGTACCGAAACCCCGCATTTACATATCTGCCACTGTGCAGGAGAATTCGTATAGGTGTTCGAGTGTTCGAACCGTAATGCGCAAGAAATGGTATGTAAACCCCGTATTTACATATCTGCCACTGTGCAGGAGAATCCGTATAGGTTTTCGAGTGTTCGAACCGTAATGCGCAAGAAATGGTATGTAAACCCCGTATTTACATATCTGCCACTGTGCAGGAGAATCCGTATAGGTGTTCGAGTGTTCGAACCGTAATGCGCAAGAAATGGTACCGAAATCCCATATTTACATATCTGCCACTGTGCAAGAGAATCCGTATAGCTGTTCGAGTGTTCGAACCGTAATGCGCAAGAAATGGTACGGAAACGCCGTATTTACATATCTGCCACTGTGCAGGGGAATGCGCATAGGTGTTCGAGTGTTCGAACCGTAATGCGCAAGAAATGGTATGTAAACCCCGTATTTGCATATCTGCCACTGTGCAGGAGAATCCGTATAGGTGTTCGAGTGTTCAAACTGTAATGCGCAAGAAATGGTACGGAAACCCCGTATTTACATATATGCCACTGTGTAGGAGAATCCGCATAGGTGTTCGAGTGTTCGAACCGTATTGCGCAAGAAATGGTATGTAAACCCCGTATTTACATATCTGCCACTGTGCAGGAGAATCCGTATAGCTGTTCGAGTGTTCGAACCGTAATGCGCAAGAAATGGTACGGAAACCCCGTATTTACATATCTGCCACTGTGCAGGAGAATCCGCATAGGTGTTCGAGTGTTCGAACCGTATTGCGCAAGAAATGGTATGTAAACCCCGTATTTACATATCTGTCACTGTGCAGGAGAATCCGTATAGGTGTTCGAGTGTTCGAACCGTCATGCGCAAGAAATGGTACGGAAACCCCGTATTTACATATCTGCCACTGTGCAGGAGAATCCGCATAGGTGTTCGAGTGTTCGAACCGTAATGCGCAAGAAATGGTATGTAAACCCCGTATTTACATATCTGCCACTGTGCAGGAGAATCCGTATAGGTGTTCGAGTGTTCGAACCGTAATGCGCAAGAAATGGTACGGAAACCCCGTATTTACATATCTGCCACTGTGCAGGAGAATCCGTATAGGTGTTCGAGTGTTCGAACCGTAATGCGCAAGAAATGGTATGTAAACCCCGTATTTACATATCTGCCACTGTGCAGGAGAATCCGTATAGGTGTTCGAGTGTTCGAACCGTAATGCGCAAGAAATGGTACCGAAATCCCATATTTACATATCTGCCACTGTGCAGGAGAATCCGTATAGGTGTTCGAGTGTTCGAACCGTAATGCGCAAGAAATGGTACGGAAACCCCGTATTTACATATCTGCCACTGTGCAGGAGAATGCGCATAGGTGTTCGAGTGTTCGAACCGTAATGCGCAAGAAATGGTATGTAAACCCCGTATTTACATATCTGCCACTGTGCAGGAGAATCCGTATAGGTGTTCGAGTGTTCGAACCGTAATGCGCAAGAAATGGTACGGAAACCCCGTATTTACATATCTGCCACTGTGCAGGAGAATCCGCATAGGTGTTCGAGTGTTCGAACCGTATTGCGCAAGAAATGGTATGTAAACCCCGTATTTACATATCTGCCACTGTGCAGGAGAATCCGTGTATGTGTTCGAGTGCTCGAACCGTAATGCGCAAGAAATGGTACGGAAACCCCGTATTTACATATCAGCCGCTGTGCTGGAGAATCCGTATAGGTGTTCGAGCGTTCGAATCGTAATGCGCAAGAAATGGTATGTAAACCCCGTATTTACATATCTGCCACTGTGCAGGAGAATCCGTATAGGTGTTCGAGTGTTCGAACCGTAATGCGCAAGAAATGGTACGGAAACCCCGTATTTACATATCTGCCACTGTACAGGAGAATCCATATAGGTGTTCGAGTGTTCAAACCGTAATGCGCAAGAAATGGTACGGAAACCCCGTATTTACATATCTGCCATTGTGCAGGAGAATCCGCATAGGTGTTCGAGTGTTCGAACCGTAATGCGCAAGAAATGGTATGTAAACCCCGTATTTACATATCTGCCACTGTGCAGGAGAATCCGTATAGGTGTTCGAGTGTTCGAATCGAAATGCGCAAGAAATGGTATGTAAACCCCGTATTTACATATCTGCCACTGTGCAGGAGAATCCGTATAGGTGTTCGAGTGTTCGAACCGTAATGCGCAAGAAATGGTACCGAAACCCCGTATTTACATATCTGCCACTGTGCAGGAGAATCCGTATAGGTGTTCGAGTGTTCGAACCGTAATGCGCAAGAAATGGTATGTAAACCCCGTATTTACATATCTGCCACTGTGCAGGAGAATCCGTATAGGTGTTCGAGTGTTCGAACCGTAATGCGCAAGAAATGGTACCGAAACCCCGTATTTACATATCTGCCACTGTGCAGGAGAATCCGTATTGGTGTTCGAGTGTTCGAACCGTAATGCGCAAGAAATGGTATGGAAACCCCGTATTTACATATCTGCCACTGTGCAGGAGAATCCGTATAGGTGTTCGAGTGTTCGAACCGTAATGCGCAAGAAATGGTACCGAAACCCCGTATTTACATATCTGCCACTTTGCAGGAGAATCCGTATTGGTGTTCGAGTGTTCGAACCGTAATGCGCAAGAAATGGTATGGAAACCCCGTATTTACATATCTGCCACTGTGCAGGAGAATCCGTATAGGTGTTCGAGTGTTCGAACCGTAATGCGCAAGAAATGGTACCGAAACCCCGTATTTACATATCTGCCACTGTGCAGGAGAATCCGTATAGGTGTTCGAGTGTTCGAACCGTAATGCGCAAGAAATGGTATGGAAACCCCGTATTTCCATATCTGCCACTGTGCTGGAGAATCCGTATTGGTGTTCGAGTGTTCGAACCGTAATGCGCAAGAAATGGTACCGAAACCCCGTATTTACATATCTGCCACTGTGCAGGAGAATCCGTACAGGTGTTCGAGTGTTCGAACCGTAATGCGCAAGAAATGGTACGGAAACCCCATATTTACATATCTGCCACTGTGCAGGAGAATCCGCATAGGTGTTCGAGTGTTCGAACCGTAATGCGCAAGAAATGGTATGGAAACCCCGTATTTACATATCTGCCACTGTGCAGGAGAATCCGTATAGGTGTTCGAGTGTTCGAACCGTAATGCGCAAGAAATGGTACGGAAACCCCGTATTTACATATCTGCCACTGTGCAGGAGAATCCGTATAGGTGTTCGATTGTTCGAACCGTAATGCGCAAGAAATGGTATGTAAACCCCGTATTTACATATCTGCCACTGTGTAGGAGAATCCGTATAGGTGTTCGAGTGTTCGAACAGTAATGCGCAAGAAATGGTACGGAAACCCCGTATTTACATATCTGCCACTGTGCAGGAGAATCCGTATAGGTGTTCGAGTGTTCGAACCGTAATGCGCAAGAAATGGTATGGAAACCCCGTATTTACATATCTGCCACTGTGCAGGAGAATCCGTATAGGTGTTCGAGTGTTCGAACCGTAATGCGCAAGAAATGGTACCGAAATCCCATATTTACATATCTGCCACTGTGCAGGAGAATCCGTATAGGTGTTCGAGTGTTCGAACCGTAATGCGCAAGAAATGGTACGGAAACCCCGTATTTACATATCTGCCACTGTGCAGGAGAATGCGCATAGGTGTTCGAGTGTTCGAACCGTAATGCGCAAGAAATGGTATGTAAACCCCGTATTTACATATCTGCCACTGTGCAGGAGAATCCGTATAGGTGTTCGAGTGTTCGAACTGTAATGCGCAAGAAATGGTACGGAAACCCCGTATTTACATATCTGCCACTGTGCAGGAGAATCCGCATAGGTGTTCGAGTGTTCGAACCGTATTGCGCAAGAAATGGTATGTAAACCCCGTATTTACATATCTGCCACTGTGCAGGAGAATCCGTGTATGTGTTCGAGTGCTCGAACCGTAATGCGCAAGAAATGGTACGGAAACCCCGTATTTACATATCAGCCGCTGTGCTGGAGAATCCGTATAGGTGTTCGAGCGTTCGAATCGTAATGCGCAAGAAATGGTATGTAAACCCCGTATTTACATATCTGCCACTTTGCAGGAGAATCCGTATAGGTGTTCGAGTGTTCGAACCGTAATGCGCAAGAAATGGTAGGGAAACCCCGTATTTACATATCTGCCACTGTACAGGAGAATCCATATAGGTGTTCGAGTGTTCAAACCGTAATGCGCAAGAAATGGTACGGAAACCCCGTATTTACATATCTGCCATTGTGCAGGAGAATCCGCATAGGTGTTCGAGTGTTCGAACCGTAATGCGCAAGAAATGGTATGTAAACCCCGTATTTACATATCTGCCACTGTGCAGGAGAATCCGTATAGGTGTTCGAGTGTTCGAATCGAAATGCGCAAGAAATGGTATGTAAACCCCGTATTTACATATCTGCCACTGTGCAGGAGAATCCGTATAGGTGTTCGAGTGTTCGAACCGTAATGCGCAAGAAATGGTACCGAAACCCCGTATTTACATATCTGCCACTGTGCAGGAGAATCCGTATAGGTGTTCGAGTGTTCGAACCGTAATGCGCAAGAAATGGTATGGAAACCCCGTATTTACATATCTGCCACTGTGCAGGAGAATCCGTATAGGTGTTCGAGTGTTCGAACCGTAATGCGCAAGAAATGGTACCGAAACCCCGTATTTACATATCTGCCACTGTGCAGGAGAATCCGTATTGGTGTTCGAGTGTTCGAACCGTAATGCGCAAGAAATGGTATGGAAACCCCGTATTTACATATCTGCCACTGTGCAGGAGAATCCGTATAGGTGTTCGAGTGTTCGAACCGTAATGCGCAAGAAATGGTACCGAAACCCCGTATTTACATATCTGCCACTGTGCAGGAGAATCCGTATTGGTGTTCGAGTGTTCGAACCGTAATGCGCAAGAAATGGTATGGAAACCCCGTATTTACATATCTGCCACTGTGCAGGAGAATCCGTATAGGTGTTCGAGTGTTCGAACCGTAATGCGCAAGAAATGGTACCGAAACCCCGTATTTACATATCTGCCACTGTGCAGGAGAATCCGTATAGGTGTTCGAGTGTTCGAACCGTAATGCGCAAGAAATGGTACGGAAACCCCGTATTTACATATCTGCCACTGTGCAGGAGAATCCGTATAGGTGTTCGATTGTTCGAACCGTAATGCGCAAGAAATGGTATGTAAACCCCGTATTTACATATCTGCCACTGTGTAGGAGAATCCGTATAGGTGTTCGAGTGTTCGAACCGTAATGCGCAAGAAATGGTACGGAAACCCCGTATTTACATATCTGCCGTTGTGCAGGAGAATCCGTATAGGTGTTCGGGTGTTCGAACCGTAATGTGCAAGAAATGGTATGTAAACCCCGTATTTACATATCTGCCACTGTGCAGGAGAATCCGTATAGCTGTTCGAGTGTTCGAACCGTAATGCGCAAGAAATGGTACGGAAACCCCGTATTTACATATCTGCCACTGTGCAGGAGAATCCGCATAGGTGTTCGAGTGTTCGAACCGTATTGCGCAAGAAATGGTATGTAAACCCCGTATTTACATATCTGCCACTGTGCAGGAGAATCCGTATAGGTGTTCGAGTGTTCGAACCGTAATGCACAGGAAATGGTACCGAAACCCCGTATTTACATATCTGTCACTGTGCAGGAGAATTCGTATAGGTGTTCGAGTGTTCGAACCGTAATGCGCAAGAAATGGTATGGAAACCCCATATTTACATATCTGCCACTGTGCTGGAGAATCCGTATAGGTGTTCGAGTGTTCGAATCGAAATGCGCAAGAAATGGTATGTAAACCCCGTATTTACATATCTGCCACTGTGCAGGAGAATTCGTATAGGTGTTCGAGTGTTCGAATCGTAATGCGCAAGAAATGGTACCGAAACCCCGTATTTACATATCTGCCACTGTGTAGGAGAATCCGTATAGGTGTTCGAGTGTTCGAACCGTAATGCGCAAGAAATGGTACGGAAACCCCATATTTACATATCTGCCACTGTGCAGGAGAATCCGCATAGGTGTTCGAGTGTTCGAACCGTAATGCGCAAGAAATGGTATGGAAACCCCGTATTTACATATCTGCCACTGTGCAGGAGAATCCGTATAGGTGTTCGAGTGTTCGAACCGTAATGCGCAAGAAATGGTACGGAAACCTCGTATTTACATATCTGCCACTGTACAGGAGAATCCATATAGGTGTTCGAGTGTTCGAACAGTAATGCGCAAGAAATGGTACGGAAACCCCGTATTTACATATCTGCCACTGTGCAGGAGAATCCGCATAGGTGTTCGAGTGTTCAAACCGTAATGCGCAAGAAATGGTATGGAAACCCCGTATTTACATATCTGCCACTGTACAGGAGAATCCATATAGGTGTTCGAGTGTTCGAACAGTAATGCGCAAGAAATGGTACGGAAACCCCGTATTTACATATCTGCCACTGTGCAGGAGAATCCGCATAGGTGTTCGAGTGTTCAAACCGTAATGCGCAAGAAATGGTATATAAACCCCGTATTTACATATCTGTCATTGAGCAGGAGAATCCGTATAGGTGTTCGAGTGTTCGAACCGTAATGCGCAAAAAATGGTATGGAAACCCCGTATTTACATATCTGCCACTGTGCAGGAGAATCCGTATAGGTGTTCGAGTGTTCGAACCGTAATGCGCAAGAAATGGTATGGAAACCCCGTATTTACATATCTACCACTGTACAGGAGAATCCATATAGGTTTTCGAGTGTTCGAACAGTAATGCGCAAGAAATGGTACGGAAACCCCGTATTTACATATCTGCCACTGTGCAGGAGAATCCGCATAGGTGTTCGAGTGTTCAAACCGTAATGCGCAAGAAATGGTATGTAAACCCCGTATTTACATATCTGTCACTGAGCAGGAGAAACCGTATAGGTGTTCGAGTGTTCGAACCGTAATGCGCAAGAAATGGTACGGAAACCCCGTATTTACATATCTGCCACTGTGCAGGAGAATCCGCATAGGTGTTCGAGTGTTCGAACCGTAATGCGCAAGAAATGGTATGTAAACCCCGTATTTACATATCCGCCACTGTGCAGGAGAATCCGTATAGGTGTTGGAGTGTTCGAACCGTAATGCGCAAGAAATGGTACGGAAACCCCGTATTTACATATCTGCCACTGTGCAGGAGAATCCGTATAGGTGTTCGAGTGTTCGAACCGTAATGCGCAAGAAATGGTGTGGAAACCCCGTATTTACATATCTGCCGTTGTGCAGGAGAATCCGTATAGGTGTTCGGGTGTTCGAACCGTAATGTGCAAGAAATGGTATGTAAACCCCGTATTTACATATCTGCCACTGTGCAGGAGAATCCGTATAGCTGTTCGAGTGTTCGAACCGTAATGCGCAAGAAATGGTACGGAAACCCCGTATTTACATATCTGCCACTGTGCAGGAGAATCCGCATAGGTGTTCGAGTGTTCGAACCGTATTGCGCAAGAAATGGTATGTAAACCCCGTATTTACATATCTGCCACTGTGCAGGAGAATCCGTATAGGTGTTCGAGTGTTCGAACCGTAATGCACAGGAAATGGTACCGAAACCCCGTATTTACATATCTGTCACTGTGCAGGAGAATTCGTATAGGTGTTCGAGTGTTCGAACCGTAATGCGCAAGAAATGGTATGGAAACCCCATATTTACATATCTGCCACTGTGCTGGAGAATCCGTATAGGTGTTCGAGTGTTCGAATCGAAATGCGCAAGAAATGGTATGTAAACCCCGTATTTACATATCTGCCACTGTGCAGGAGAATTCGTATAGGTGTTCGAGTGTTCGAATCGTAATGCGCAAGAAATGGTACCGAAACCCCGTATTTACATATCTGCCACTGTGTAGGAGAATCCGTATAGGTGTTCGAGTGTTCGAACCGTAATGCGCAAGAAATGGTACGGAAACCCCATATTTACATATCTGCCACTGTGCAGGAGAATCCGCATAGGTGTTCGAGTGTTCGAACCGTAATGCGCAAGAAATGGTATGGAAACCCCGTATTTACATATCTGCCACTGTGCAGGAGAATCCGTATAGGTGTTCGAGTGTTCGAACCGTAATGCGCAAGAAATGGTACGGAAACCTCGTATTTACATATCTGCCACTGTACAGGAGAATCCATATAGGTGTTCGAGTGTTCGAACAGTAATGCGCAAGAAATGGTACGGAAACCCCGTATTTACATATCTGCCACTGTGCAGGAGAATCCGCATAGGTGTTCGAGTGTTCAAACCGTAATGCGCAAGAAATGGTATGGAAACCCCGTATTTACATATCTGCCACTGTACAGGAGAATCCATATAGGTGTTCGAGTGTTCGAACAGTAATGCGCAAGAAATGGTACGGAAACCCCGTATTTACATATCTGCCACTGTGCAGGAGAATCCGCATAGGTGTTCGAGTGTTCAAACCGTAATGCGCAAGAAATGGTATGTAAACCCCGTATTTACATATCTGTCATTGAGCAGGAGAATCCGTATAGGTGTTCGAGTGTTCGAACCGTAATGCGCAAAAAATGGTATGGAAACCCCGTATTTACATATCTGCCACTGTGCAGGAGAATCCGTATAGGTGTTCGAGTGTTCGAACCGTAATGCGCAAGAAATGGTATGGAAACCCCGTATTTACATATCTACCACTGTACAGGAGAATCCATATAGGTGTTCGAGTGTTCGAACAGTAATGCGCAAGAAATGGTACGGAAACCCCGTATTTACATATCTGCCACTGTGCAGGAGAATCCGCATAGGTGTTCGAGTGTTCAAACCGTAATGCGCAAGAAATGGTATGTAAACCCCGTATTTACATATCTGTCACTGAGCAGGAGAATCCGTATAGGTGTTCGAGTGTTCGAACCGTAATGTGCAAGAAATGGTACGGAAACCCCGTATTTACATATCTGCCACTGTGCAGGAGAATCCGCATAGGTGTTCGAGTGTTCGAACCGTAATGCGCAAGAAATGGTATGTAAACCCCGTATTTACATATCTGCCACTGTGCAGGAGAATCCGTATAGGTGTTCGAGTGTTCGAACCGTAATGCGCAAGAAATGGTACGGAAACCCCGTATTTACATATCTGCCACTGTGCAGGAGAATCCGTATAGGTGTTCGAGTGTTCGAACCGTAATGCGCAAGAAATGGTGTGGAAACCCCGTATTTACATATCTGCCACTGTGCAGGAGAATCCGTATAGGTGTTCGAGCGTTCGAACCGTAATGCGCAAGAAATGGTACGAAAACCCCGTATTTACAAATCTGCCACTGTGCAGGAGAATCCGTATAGGTGTTCGAGTGTTCGAACCGTAATGCGCCAGAAATGGTACCGAAACCCCGTATTTACATATCTGCCACTGTGCAGGAGAATCCGTATAGGTGTTCGAGTGTTCGAACCGTAATGCGCAAGAAATGGTACGAAAACCCCGTATTTACATATCTGCCACTGTGCAGGAGAATCCGTATAGGTGTTCGATTGTTCGAACCGTAATGTGCAAGAAATGGTATGTAAACCCCGTATTTACATATCTGCCACTGGGCAGGAGAATCCGTATAGGTGTTCAAGTGTTCGAACCGTAATGCGCAAGAAATGGCATGGAAACCCCGTATTTACATATCTGCCACTGTGCAGGAGAATCCGTATAGGTGTTCGAGTGTTCGAACCGTAATGCGCAGGAAACGGTACCGAAACCCCGTATTTACAAATCTGTCACTATGCAGGAGAATTCGTATAGGTGTTCGAGTGTTCGAACCGTAATGCGCAAGAAATGGTATGGAAACCCCATATTTACATATCTGTCACTGTGCAGGAGAATCCGTATAGGTGTTCGAGTGTTCGAACCGTAATGCGCAAGAAATGGTACGGAAACCCCGTATTTACATATCTGCCATTGTGCAGGAGAATCCGCATAGGTGTTCGAGTGTTCGAACCGTAATGCGCAAGAAATGGTACGGAAACCCCGTATTTACATATCTGCCACTGTGCAGGAGAATCCGCATAGGTGTTCGAGTGTTCGAAACGTAATGCGCAAGAAATGGTATGTAAACCCCGTATTTACATATCTGCCACTGTGCAGGAGAATCCGTATAGGTGTTCGAGTGTTCGAACCGTAATGCGCAAGAAATGGTACGGAAACCCCGTATTTACATATCAGCCACTGTGCAGGAGAATCCGCATAGGTGTTCGAGTGTTCGAACCGTAATGCGCAAGAAATGGTATGTAAACCCCGTATTTACATATCTGCCACTATGCAGGAGAATCCGTATAGGTGTTCGAGTGTTCGAACCGTAATGCGCAAGAAATGGTACGGAAACCCCGTATTTACATATCTGCCACTGTGCAGGAGAATCCGTATAGGTGTTCGATTGTTCGAACCGTAATGCGCAAGAAATGGTATGTAAACCCCGTATTTACATATCTGTCATTGAGCAGGAGAATCCGTATAGGTGTTCGAGTGTTCGAACCGTAATGCGCAAGAAATGGTATGGAAACCCCGTATTTACATATCTGCCACTGTGCAGGAGAATCCGTATAGGTGTTCGAGTGTTCGAACCGTAATGCGCAGGAAATGGTACCGAAACCCCGTATTTACATATCTGTCACGGTGCAGGAGAATCCGTATAGGTGTTCGAGTGTTCGAACAGTAATGCGCAAGAAATGGTACGGAAACCCCGTATTTACATATCTGCCACTGTGCAGGAGAATCCGCATAGGTGTTCGAGTGTTCAAACCGTAATGCGCAAGAAATGGTACCGAAACCCCGTATTTACATATCTGTCACTGAGCAGTAGAATTCGTATAGGTGTTCGAGTGTTCGAACCGTAATGCGCAAGAAATGGTACGGAAACCCCGTATTTACATATCTGCCACTGTGCAGGAGAATCCGCATAGGTGTTCGAGTGTTCGAATCGTAATGCGCAAGAAATGGTATGTAAACCCCGTATTTACATATTTGCCACTGTGCAGGAGAATCCGTATAGGTGTTCTAGTGTTCGAACCGTAATGCGCAAGAAATGGTACCGAAACCCCGTATTTACATATCTGCCACTGTGCAGGAGAATCCGTATAGGTGTTCGAGTGTTCGAACCGTAATGCGCAAGAAATGGTATGGAAACCCCGTATTTACATATCTGCCACTGTGCAGGAGAATCCGTATAGGTGTTCGAGCGTTCGAACCGTAATGCGCAAGAAATGGTACGGAAACCTCGTATTTACATATCTGCCACTGTACAGGAGAATCCATATAGGTGTTCGAGTGTTCGAACAGTAATGCGCAAGAAATGGTACGGAAACCCCGTATTTACATATCTGTCATTGAGCAGGAGAATCCGTATAGGTGTTCGAGTGTTCGAACCGTAATGCGCAAGAAATGGTACGGAAACCCCGTATTTACATATCTGCCACTGTGCAGGAGAATCCGCATAGGTGTTCGAGTGTTCGAAACGTAATGCGCAAGAAATGGTATGTAAACCCCGTATTTACATATCTGCCACTGTGCAGGAGAATCCGTATAGGTGTTCGAGTGTTCGAACCGTAATGCGCAAGAAATGGTACGGAAACCCCGTATTTACATATCAGCCACTGTGCAGGAGAATCCGCATAGGTGTTCGAGTGTTCGAACCGTAATGCGCAAGAAATGGTATGTAAACCCCGTATTTACATATCTGCCACTATGCAGGAGAATCCGTATAGGTGTTCGAGTGTTCGAACCGTAATGCGCAAGAAATGGTACGGAAACCCCGTATTTACATATCTGCCACTGTGCAGGAGAATCCGCATAGGTGTTCGAGTGTTCGAACCGTATTGCGCAAGAAATGGTATGTAAACCCCGTATTTACATATCTGCCACTGTGCAGGAGAATCCGTATAGGTGTTCGAGTGTTCGAACCGTAATGCACAGGAAATGGTACCGAAACCCCGTATTTACATATCTGTCACTGTGCAGGAGAATTCGTATAGGTGTTCGAGTGTTCGAACCGTAATGCGCAAGAAATGGTATGGAAACCCCATATTTACATATCTGCCACTGTGCTGGAGAATCCGTATAGGTGTTCGAGTGTTCGAATCGAAATGCGCAAGAAATGGTATGTAAACCCCGTATTTACATATCTGCCACTGTGCAGGAGAATTCGTATAGGTGTTCGAGTGTTCGAATCGTAATGCGCAAGAAATGGTACCGAAACCCCGTATTTACATATCTGCCACTGTGTAGGAGAATCCGTATAGGTGTTCGAGTGTTCGAACCGTAATGCGCAAGAAATGGTACGGAAACCCCATATTTACATATCTGCCACTGTGCAGGAGAATCCGCATAGGTGTTCGAGTGTTCGAACCGTAATGCGCAAGAAATGGTATGGAAACCCCGTATTTACATATCTGCCACTGTGCAGGAGAATCCGTATAGGTGTTCGAGTGTTCGAACCGTAATGCGCAAGAAATGGTACGGAAACCTCGTATTTACATATCTGCCACTGTACAGGAGAATCCATATAGGTGTTCGAGTGTTCGAACAGTAATGCGCAAGAAATGGTACGGAAACCCCGTATTTACATATCTGCCACTGTGCAGGAGAATCCGCATAGGTGTTCGAGTGTTCAAACCGTAATGCGCAAGAAATGGTATGGAAACCCCGTATTTACATATCTGCCACTGTACAGGAGAATCCATATAGGTGTTCGAGTGTTCGAACAGTAATGCGCAAGAAATGGTACGGAAACCCCGTATTTACATATCTGCCACTGTGCAGGAGAATCCGCATAGGTGTTCGAGTGTTCAAACCGTAATGCGCAAGAAATGGTATGTAAACCCCGTATTTACATATCTGTCATTGAGCAGGAGAATCCGTATAGGTGTTCGAGTGTTCGAACCGTAATGCGCAAAAAATGGTATGGAAACCCCGTATTTACATATCTGCCACTGTGCAGGAGAATCCGTATAGGTGTTCGAGTGTTCGAACCGTAATGCGCAAGAAATGGTATGGAAACCCCGTATTTACATATCTACCACTGTACAGGAGAATCCATATAGGTGTTCGAGTGTTCGAACAGTAATGCGCAAGAAATGGTACGGAAACCCCGTATTTACATATCTGCCACTGTGCAGGAGAATCCGCATAGGTGTTCGAGTGTTCAAACCGTAATGCGCAAGAAATGGTATGTAAACCCCGTATTTACATATCTGTCACTGAGCAGGAGAATCCGTATAGGTGTTCGAGTGTTCGAACCGTAATGTGCAAGAAATGGTACGGAAACCCCGTATTTACATATCTGCCACTGTGCAGGAGAATCCGCATAGGTGTTCGAGTGTTCGAACCGTAATGCGCAAGAAATGGTATGTAAACCCCGTATTTACATATCTGCCACTGTGCAGGAGAATCCGTATAGGTGTTCGAGTGTTCGAACCGTAATGCGCAAGAAATGGTACGGAAACCCCGTATTTACATATCTGCCACTGTGCAGGAGAATCCGTATAGGTGTTCGAGTGTTCGAACCGTAATGCGCAAGAAATGGTGTGGAAACCCCGTATTTACATATCTGCCACTGTGCAGGAGAATCCGTATAGGTGTTCGAGCGTTCGAACCGTAATGCGCAAGAAATGGTACGAAAACCCCGTATTTACAAATCTGCCACTGTGCAGGAGAATCCGTATAGGTGTTCGAGTGTTCGAACCGTAATGCGCCAGAAATGGTACCGAAACCCCGTATTTACATATCTGCCACTGTGCAGGAGAATCCGTATAGGTGTTCGAGTGTTCGAACCGTAATGCGCAAGAAATGGTACGAAAACCCCGTATTTACATATCTGCCACTGTGCAGGAGAATCCGTATAGGTGTTCGATTGTTCGAACCGTAATGTGCAAGAAATGGTATGTAAACCCCGTATTTACATATCTGCCACTGGGCAGGAGAATCCGTATAGGTGTTCAAGTGTTCGAACCGTAATGCGCAAGAAATGGCATGGAAACCCCGTATTTACATATCTGCCACTGTGCAGGAGAATCCGTATAGGTGTTCGAGTGTTCGAACCGTAATGCGCAGGAAACGGTACCGAAACCCCGTATTTACAAATCTGTCACTATGCAGGAGAATTCGTATAGGTGTTCGAGTGTTCGAACCGTAATGCGCAAGAAATGGTATGGAAACCCCATATTTACATATCTGTCACTGTGCAGGAGAATCCGTATAGGTGTTCGAGTGTTCGAACCGTAATGCGCAAGAAATGGTACGGAAACCCCGTATTTACATATCTGCCATTGTGCAGGAGAATCCGCATAGGTGTTCGAGTGTTCGAACCGTAATGCGCAAGAAATGGTACGGAAACCCCGTATTTACATATCTGCCACTGTGCAGGAGAATCCGCATAGGTGTTCGAGTGTTCGAAACGTAATGCGCAAGAAATGGTATGTAAACCCCGTATTTACATATCTGCCACTGTGCAGGAGAATCCGTATAGGTGTTCGAGTGTTCGAACCGTAATGCGCAAGAAATGGTACGGAAACCCCGTATTTACATATCAGCCACTGTGCAGGAGAATCCGCATAGGTGTTCGAGTGTTCGAACCGTAATGCGCAAGAAATGGTATGTAAACCCCGTATTTACATATCTGCCACTATGCAGGAGAATCCGTATAGGTGTTCGAGTGTTCGAACCGTAATGCGCAAGAAATGGTACGGAAACCCCGTATTTACATATCTGCCACTGTGCAGGAGAATCCGTATAGGTGTTCGATTGTTCGAACCGTAATGCGCAAGAAATGGTATGTAAACCCCGTATTTACATATCTGTCATTGAGCAGGAGAATCCGTATAGGTGTTCGAGTGTTCGAACCGTAATGCGCAAGAAATGGTATGGAAACCCCGTATTTACATATCTGCCACTGTGCAGGAGAATCCGTATAGGTGTTCGAGTGTTCGAACCGTAATGCGCAGGAAATGGTACCGAAACCCCGTATTTACATATCTGTCACGGTGCAGGAGAATCCGTATAGGTGTTCGAGTGTTCGAACAGTAATGCGCAAGAAATGGTACGGAAACCCCGTATTTACATATCTGCCACTGTGCAGGAGAATCCGCATAGGTGTTCGAGTGTTCAAACCGTAATGCGCAAGAAATGGTACCGAAACCCCGTATTTACATATCTGTCACTGAGCAGTAGAATTCGTATAGGTGTTCGAGTGTTCGAACCGTAATGCGCAAGAAATGGTACGGAAACCCCGTATTTACATATCTGCCACTGTGCAGGAGAATCCGCATAGGTGTTCGAGTGTTCGAATCGTAATGCGCAAGAAATGGTAGGTAAACCCCGTATTTACATATTTGCCACTGTGCAGGAGAATCCGTATAGGTGTTCTAGTGTTCGAACCGTAATGCGCAAGAAATGGTACCGAAACCCCGTATTTACATATCTGCCACTGTGCAGGAGAATCCGTATAGGTGTTCGAGTGTTCGAACCGTAATGCGCAAGAAATGGTATGGAAACCCCGTATTTACATATCTGCCACTGTGCAGGAGAATCCGTATAGGTGTTCGAGCGTTCGAACCGTAATGCGCAAGAAATGGTACGGAAACCACGTATTTACATATCTGCCACTGTACAGGAGAATCCATATAGGTGTTCGAGTGTTCGAACAGTAATGCGCAAGAAATGGTACGGAAACCCCGTATTTACATATCTGTCATTGAGCAGGAGAATCCGTATAGGTGTTCGAGTGTTCGAACCGTAATGCGCAAGAAATGGTACGGAAACCCCGTATTTACATATCTGCCACTGTGCAGGAGAATCCGCATAGGTGTTCGAGTGTTCGAAACGTAATGCGCAAGAAATGGTATGTAAACCCCGTATTTACATATCTGCCACTGTGCAGGAGAATCCGTATAGGTGTTCGAGTGTTCGAACCGTAATGCGCAAGAAATGGTACGGAAACCCCGTATTTACATATCAGCCACTGTGCAGGAGAATCCGCATAGGTGTTCGAGTGTTCGAACCGTAATGCGCAAGAAATGGTATGTAAACCCCGTATTTACATATCTGCCACTATGCAGGAGAATCCGTATAGGTGTTCGAGTGTTCGAACCGTAATGCGCAAGAAATGGTATGTAAACCCCGTATTTACATATTTGCCACTGTGCAGGAGAATCCGTATAGGTGTTCTAGTGTTCGAACCGTAATGCGCAAGAAATGGTACCGAAACCCCGTATTTACATATCTGCCACTGTGCAGGAGAATCCGTATAGGTGTTCGAGTGTTCGAACCGTAATGCGCAAGAAATGGTATGGAAACCCCGTATTTACATATCTGCCACTGTGCAGGAGAATCCGTATAGGTGTTCGAGCGTTCGAACCGTAATGCGCAAGAAATGGTACGGAAACCTCGTATTTACATATCTGCCACTGTACAGGAGAATCCGTATAGGTGTTCGAGTGTTCGAACAGTAATGCGCAAGAAATGGTACGGAAACCCCGTATTTACATATCTGTCATTGAGCAGGAGAATCCGTATAGGTGTTCGAGTGTTCGAACCGTAATGCGCAAGAAATGGTACGGAAACCCCGTATTTACATATCTGCCACTGTGCAGGAGAATCCGCATAGGTGTTCGAGTGTTCGAAACGTAATGCGCAAGAAATGGTATGTAAACCCCGTATTTACATATCTGCCACTGTGCAGGAGAATCCGTATAGGTGTTCGAGTGTTCGAACCGTAATGCGCAAGAAATGGTACGGAAACCCCGTATTTACATATCAGCCACTGTGCAGGAGAATCCGCATAGGTGTTCGAGTGTTCGAACCGTAATGCGCAAGAAATGGTATGTAAACCCCGTATTTACATATCTGCCACTATGCAGGAGAATCCGTATAGGTGTTCGAGTGTTCGAACCGTAATGCGCAAGAAATGGTACGGAAACCCCGTATTTACATATCTGCCACTGTGCAGGAGAATCCGTATAGGTGTTCGATTGTTCGAACCGTAATGCGCAAGAAATGGTATGTAAACCCCGTATTTACATATCTGTCATTGAGCAGGAGAATCCGTATAGGTGTTCGAGTGTTCGAACCGTAATGCGCAAGAAATGGTATGGAAACCCCGTATTTACATATCTGCCACTGTGCAGGAGAATCCGTATAGGTGTTCGAGTGTTCGAACCGTAATGCGCAGGAAATGGTACCGAAACCCCGTATTTACATATCTGTCACGGTGCAGGAGAATCCGTATAGGTGTTCGAGTGTTCGAACAGTAATGCGCAAGAAATGGTACGGAAACCCCGTATTTACATATCTGCCACTGTGCAGGAGAATCCGCATAGGTGTTCGAGTGTTCAAACCGTAATGCGCAAGAAATGGTACCGAAACCCCGTATTTACATATCTGTCACTGAGCAGTAGAATTCGTATAGGTGTTCGAGTGTTCGAACCGTAATGCGCAAGAAATGGTATGGAAACCCCGTATTTACATATCTGCCACTGTGCAGGAGAATCCGTATAGGTGTTCGAGCGTTCGAACCGTAATGCGCAAGAAATGGTACGGAAACCTCGTATTTACATATCTGCCACTGTACAGGAGAATCCGTATAGGTGTTCGAGTGTTCGAACCGTATTGCGCAAGAAATGGTATGTAAACCCCGTATTTACATATCTGCCACTGTGCAGGAGAATCCGTATAGGTGTTCGAGTGTTCGAACCGTAATGCACAGGAAATGGTACCGAAACCCCGTATTTACATATCTGTCACTGTGCAGGAGAATTCGTATAGGTGTTCGAGTGTTCGAACCGTAATGCGCGAGAAATGGTATGGAAACCCCATATTTACATATCTGCCACTGTGCTGGAGAATCCGTATAGGTGTTCGAGTGTTCGAATCGAAATGCGCAAGAAATGGTATGTAAACCCCGTATTTACATATCTGCCACTGTGCAGGAGAATTCGTATAGGTGTTCGAGTGTTCGAATCGTAATGCGCAAGAAATGGTACCGAAACCCCGTATTTACATATCTGCCACTGTGTAGGAGAATCCGTATAGGTGTTCGAGTGTTCGAACCGTAATGCGCAAGAAATGGTACGGAAACCCCATATTTACATATCTGCCACTGTGCAGGAGAATCCGCATAGGTGTTCGAGTGTTCGAACCGTAATGCGCAAGAAATGGTATGGAAACCCCGTATTTACATATCTGCCACTGTGCAGGAGAATCCGTATAGGTGTTCGAGTGTTCGAACCGTAATGCGCAAGAAATGGTACGGAAACCTCGTATTTACATATCTGCCACTGTACAGGAGAATCCATATAGGTGTTCGAGTGTTCGAACAGTAATGCGCAAGAAATGGTACGGAAACCCCGTATTTACATATCTGCCACTGTGCAGGAGAATCCGCATAGGTGTTCGAGTGTTCAAACCGTAATGCGCAAGAAATGGTATGGAAACCCCGTATTTACATATCTGCCACTGTACAGGAGAATCCATATAGGTGTTCGAGTGTTCGAACAGTAATGCGCAAGAAATGGTACGGAAACCCCGTATTTACATATCTGCCACTGTGCAGGAGAATCCGCATAGGTGTTCGAGTGTTCAAACCGTAATGCGCAAGAAATGGTATGTAAACCCCGTATTTACATATCTGTCATTGAGCAGGAGAATCCGTATAGGTGTTCGAGTGTTCGAACCGTAATGCGCAAAAAATGGTATGGAAACCCCGTATTTACATATCTGCCACTGTGCAGGAGAATCCGTATAGGTGTTCGAGTGTTCGAACCGTAATGCGCAAGAAATGGTATGGAAACCCCGTATTTACATATCTACCACTGTACAGGAGAATCCATATAGGTGTTCGAGTGTTCGAACAGTAATGCGCAAGAAATGGTACGGAAACCCCGTATTTACATATCTGCCACTGTGCAGGAGAATCCGCATAGGTGTTCGAGTGTTCAAACCGTAATGCGCAAGAAATGGTATGTAAACCCCGTATTTACATATCTGTCACTGAGCAGGAGAATCCGTATAGGTGTTCGAGTGTTCGAACCGTAATGTGCAAGAAATGGTACGGAAACCCCGTATTTACATATCTGCCACTGTGCAGGAGAATCCGCATAAGTGTTCGAGTGTTCGAACCGTAATGCGCAAGAAATGGTATGTAAACCCCGTATTTACATATCTGCCACTGTGCAGGAGAATCCGTATAGGTGTTCGAGTGTTCGAACCGTAATGCGCAAGAAATGGTACGGAAACCCCGTATTTACATATCTGCCACTGTGCAGGAGAATCCGTATAGGCGTTCGAGTGTTCGAACCGTAATGCGCAAGAAATGGTGTGGAAACCCCGTATTTACATATCTGCCACTGTGCAGGAGAATCCGTATAGGTGTTCGAGCGTTCGAACCGTAATGCGCAAGAAATGGTACGAAAACCCCGTATTTACAAATCTGCCACTGTGCAGGAGAATCCGTATAGGTGTTCGAGTGTTCGAACCGTAATGCGCCAGAAATGGTACCGAAACCCCGTATTTACATATCTGCCACTGTGCAGGAGAATCCGTATAGGTGTTCGAGTGTTCGAACCGTAATACGCAAGAAATGGTACGAAAACCCCGTATTTACATATCTGCCACTGTGCAGGAGAATCCGTATAGGTGTTCGATTGTTCGAACCGTAATGTGCAAGAAATGGTATGTAAACCCCGTATTTACATATCTGCCACTGGGCAGGAGAATCCGTATAGGTGTTCGAGTGTTCGAACCGTAATGCGCAAGAAATGGCATGGAAACCCCGTATTTACATATCTGCCACTGTGCAGGAGAATCCGTATAGGTGTTCGAGTGTTCGAACCGTAATGCGCAGGAAACGGTACCGAAACCCCGTATTTACAAATCTGTCACTGTGCAGGAGAATTCGTATAGGTGTTCGAGTGTTCGAACCGTAATGCGCAAGAAATGGTATGGAAACCCCATATTTACATATCTGTCACTGTGCAGGAGAATCCGTATAGGTGTTCGAGTGTTCGAACCGTAATGCGCAAGAAATGGTACGGAAACCCCGTATTTACATATCTGCCATTGTGCAGGAGAATCCGCATAGGTGTTCGAGTGTTCGAACCGTAATGCGCAAGAAATGGTACGGAAACCCCGTATTTACATATCTGCCACTGTGCAGGAGAATCCGCATAGGTGTTCGAGTGTTCGAAACGTAATGCGCAAGAAATGGTATGTAAACCCCGTATTTACATATCTGCCACTGTGCAGGAGAATCCGTATAGGTGTTCGAGTGTTCGAACCGTAATGCGCAAGAAATGGTACGGAAACCCCGTATTTACATATCAGCCACTGTGCAGGAGAATCCGCATAGGTGTTCGAGTGTTCGAACCGTAATGCGCAAGAAATGGTATGTAAACCCCGTATTTACATATCTGCCACTATGCAGGAGAATCCGTATAGGTGTTCGAGTGTTCGAACCGTAATGCGCAAGAAATGGTACGGAAACCCCGTATTTACATATCTGCCACTGTGCAGGAGAATCCGTATAGGTGTTCGATTGTTCGAACCGTAATGCGCAAGAAATGGTATGTAAACCCCGTATTTACATATCTGTCATTGAGCAGGAGAATCCGTATAGGTGTTCGAGTGTTCGAACCGTAATGCGCAAGAAATGGTATGGAAACCCCGTATTTACATATCTGCCACTGTGCAGGAGAATCCGTATAGGTGTTCGAGTGTTCGAACCGTAATGCGCAGGAAATGGTACCGAAACCCCGTATTTACATATCTGTCACGGTGCAGGAGAATCCGTATAGGTGTTCGAGTGTTCGAACAGTAATGCGCAAGAAATGGTACGGAAACCCCGTATTTACATATCTGCCACTGTGCAGGAGAATCCGCATAGGTGTTCGAGTGTTCAAACCGTAATGCGCAAGAAATGGTACCGAAACCCCGTATTTACATATCTGTCACTGAGCAGTAGAATTCGTATAGGTGTTCGAGTGTTCGAACCGTAATGCGCAAGAAATGGTACGGAAACCCCGTATTTACATATCTGCCACTGTGCAGGAGAATCCGCATAGGTGTTCGAGTGTTCGAATCGTAATGCGCAAGAAATGGTATGTAAACCCCGTATTTACATATTTGCCACTGTGCAGGAGAATCCGTATAGGTGTTCTAGTGTTCGAACCGTAATGCGCAAGAAATGGTACCGAAACCCCGTATTTACATATCTGCCACTGTGCAGGAGAATCCGTATAGGTGTTCGAGTGTTCGAACCGTAATGCGCAAGAAATGGTATGGAAACCCCGTATTTACATATCTGCCACTGTGCAGGAGAATCCGTATAGGTGTTCGAGCGTTCGAACCGTAATGCGCAAGAAATGGTACGGAAACCTCGTATTTACATATCTGCCACTGTACAGGAGAATCCATATAGGTGTTCGAGTGTTCGAACAGTAATGCGCAAGAAATGGTACGGAAACCCCGTATTTACATATCTGTCATTGAGCAGGAGAATCCGTATAGGTGTTCGAGTGTTCGAACCGTAATGCGCAAGAAATGGTACGGAAACCCCGTATTTACATATCTGCCACTGTGCAGGAGAATCCGCATAGGTGTTCGAGTGTTCGAAACGTAATGCGCAAGAAATGGTATGTAAACCCCGTATTTACATATCTGCCACTGTGCAGGAGAATCCGTATAGGTGTTCGAGTGTTCGAACCGTAATGCGCAAGAAATGGTACGGAAACCCCGTATTTACATATCAGCCACTGTGCAGGAGAATCCGCATAGGTGTTCGAGTGTTCGAACCGTAATGCGCAAGAAATGGTATGTAAACCCCGTATTTACATATCTGCCACTATGCAGGAGAATCCGTATAGGTGTTCGAGTGTTCGAACCGTAATGCGCAAGAAATGGTACGGAAACCCCGTATTTACATATCTGCCACTGTGCAGGAGAATCCGTATAGGTGTTCGATTGTTCGAACCGTAATGCGCAAGAAATGGTATGTAAACCCCGTATTTACATATCTGTCATTGAGCAGGAGAATCCGTATAGGTGTTCGAGTGTTCGAACCGTAATGCGCAAGAAATGGTATGGAAACCCCGTATTTACATATCTGCCACTGTGCAGGAGAATCCGTATAGGTGTTCGAGTGTTCGAACCGTAATGCGCAGGAAATGGTACCGAAACCCCGTATTTACATATCTGTCACGGTGCAGGAGAATCCGTATAGGTGTTCGAGTGTTCGAACAGTAATGCGCAAGAAATGGTACGGAAACCCCGTATTTACATATCTGCCACTGTGCAGGAGAATCCGCATAGGTGTTCGAGTGTACAAACCGTAATGCGCAAGAAATGGTACCGAAACCCCGTATTTACATATCTGTCACTGAGCAGTAGAATTCGTATAGGTGTTCGAGTGTTCGAACCGTAATGCGCAAGAAATGGAACGGAAACCCCGTATTTACATATCTGCCACTGTGCAGGAGAATCCGCATAGGTGTTCGAGTGTTCGAATCGTAATGCGCAAGAAATGGTATGTAAACCCCGTATTTACATATTTGCCACTGTGCAGAAGAATCCGTATAGGTGTTCGAGTGTTCGAACCGTAATGCGCAAGAAATGGTACCGAAACCCCGTATTTACATATCTGCCACTGTGCAGGAGAATCCGTATAGGTGTTCGAGTGTTCGAACCGTAATGCGCAAGAAATGGTACGGAAACCCCGTATTTACATATCTGCCACTGTGCAGGAGAATCCGCATAGGTGTTCGAGTGTTCGAAACGTAATGCGCAAGAAATGGTATGTAAACCCCGTATTTACATATCTGCCACTGTGCAGGAGAATCCGTATAGGTGTTCGAGTGTTCGAACCGTAATGCGCAAGAAATGGTACGGAAACCCCGTATTTACATATCAGCCACTGTGCAGGAGAATCCGCATAGGTGTTCGAGTGTTCGAACCGTAATGCGCAAGAAATGGTATGTAAACCCCGTATTTACATATCTGCCACTATGCAGGAGAATCCGTATAGGTGTTCGAGTGTTCGAACCGTAATGCGCAAGAAATGGTACGGAAACCCCGTATTTACATATCTGCCACTGTGCAGGAGAATCCGTATAGGTGTTCGATTGTTCGAACCGTAATGCGCAAGAAATGGTATGTAAACCCCGTATTTACATATCTGTCATTGAGCAGGAGAATCCGTATAGGTGTTCGAGTGTTCGAACCGTAATGCGCAAGAAATGGTATGGAAACCCCGTATTTACATATCTGCCACTGTGCAGGAGAATCCGTATAGGTGTTCGAGTGTTCGAACCGTAATGCGCAGGAAATGGTACCGAAACCCCGTATTTACATATCTGTCACGGTGCAGGAGAATCCGTATAGGTGTTCGAGTGTTCAAACAGTAATGCGCAAGAAATGGTACGGAAACCCCGTATTTACATATCTGCCACTGTGCAGGAGAATCCGCATAGGTGTTCGAGTGTTCAAACCGTAATGCGCAAGAAATGGTACCGAAACCCCGTATTTACATATCTGTCACTGAGCAGTAGAATTCGTATAGGTGTTCGAGTGTTCGAACCGTAATGCGCAAGAAATGGTACGGAAACCCCGTATTTACATATCTGCCACTGTGCAGGAGAATCCGCATAGGTGTTCGAGTGTTCGAATCGTAATGCGCAAGAAATGGTATGTAAACCCCGTATTTACATATTTGCCACTGTGCAGGAGAATCCGTATAGGTGTTCTAGTGTTCGAACCGTAATGCGCAAGAAATGGTACCGAAACCCCGTATTTACATATCTGCCACTGTGCAGGAGAATCCGTATAGGTGTTCGAGTGTTCGAACCGTAATGCGCAAGAAATGGTATGGAAACCCCGTATTTACATATCTGCCACTGTGCAGGAGAATCCGTATAGGTGTTCGAGCGTTCGAACCGTAATGCGCAAGAAATGGTACGGAAACCTCGTATTTACATATCTGCCACTGTACAGGAGAATCCATATAGGTGTTCGAGTGTTCGAACAGTAATGCGCAAGAAATGGTACGGAAACCCCGTATTTACATATCTGTCATTGAGCAGGAGAATCCGTATAGGTGTTCGAGTGTTCGAACCGTAATGCGCAAGAAATGGTACGGAAACCCCGTATTTACATATCTGCCACTGTGCAGGAGAATCCGCATAGGTGTTCGAGTGTTCGAAACGTAATGCGCAAGAAATGGTATGTAAACCCCGTATTTACATATCTGCCACTGTGGAGGAGAATCCGTATAGGTGTTCGAGTGTTCGAACCGTAATGCGCAAGAAATGGTACGGAAACCCCGTATTTACATATCAGCCACTGTGCAGGAGAATCCGCATAGGTGTTCGAGTGTTCGAACCGTAATGCGCAAGAAATGGTATGTAAACCCCGTATTTACATATCTGCCACTATGCAGGAGAATCCGTATAGGTGTTCGAGTGTTCGAACCGTAATGCGCAAGAAATGGTACGGAAACCCCGTATTTACATATCTGCCACTGTGCAGGAGAATCCGCATAGGTGTTCGAGTGTACAAACCGTAATGCGCAAGAAATGGTACCGAAACCCCGTATTTACATATCTGTCACTGAGCAGTAGAATTCGTATAGGTGTTCGAGTGTTCGAACCGTAATGCGCAAGAAATGGAACGGAAACCCCGTATTTACATATCTGCCACTGTGCAGGAGAATCCGCATAGGTGTTCGAGTGTTCGAATCGTAATGCGCAAGAAATGGTATGTAAACCCCGTATTTACATATTTGCCACTGTGCAGAAGAATCCGTATAGGTGTTCGAGTGTTCGAACCGTAATGCGCAAGAAATGGTACCGAAACCCCGTATTTACATATCTGCCACTGTGCAGGAGAATCCGTATAGGTGTTCGAGTGTTCGAACCGTAATGCGCAAGAAATGGTACGGAAACCCCGTATTTACATATCTGCCACTGTGCAGGAGAATCCGCATAGGTGTTCGAGTGTTCGAAACGTAATGCGCAAGAAATGGTATGTAAACCCCGTATTTACATATCTGCCACTGTGCAGGAGAATCCGTATAGGTGTTCGAGTGTTCGAACCGTAATGCGCAAGAAATGGTACGGAAACCCCGTATTTACATATCAGCCACTGTGCAGGAGAATCCGCATAGGTGTTCGAGTGTTCGAACCGTAATGCGCAAGAAATGGTATGTAAACCCCGTATTTACATATCTGCCACTATGCAGGAGAATCCGTATAGGTGTTCGAGTGTTCGAACCGTAATGCGCAAGAAATGGTACGGAAACCCCGTATTTACATATCTGCCACTGTGCAGGAGAATCCGTATAGGTGTTCGATTGTTCGAACCGTAATGCGCAAGAAATGGTATGTAAACCCCGTATTTACATATCTGTCATTGAGCAGGAGAATCCGTATAGGTGTTCGAGTGTTCGAACCGTAATGCGCAAGAAATGGTATGGAAACCCCGTATTTACATATCTGCCACTGTGCAGGAGAATCCGTATAGGTGTTCGAGTGTTCGAACCGTAATGCGCAGGAAATGGTACCGAAACCCCGTATTTACATATCTGTCACGGTGCAGGAGAATCCGTATAGGTGTTCGAGTGTTCAAACAGTAATGCGCAAGAAATGGTACGGAAACCCCGTATTTACATATCTGCCACTGTGCAGGAGAATCCGCATAGGTGTTCGAGTGTTCAAACCGTAATGCGCAAGAAATGGTACCGAAACCCCGTATTTACATATCTGTCACTGAGCAGTAGAATTCGTATAGGTGTTCGAGTGTTCGAACCGTAATGCGCAAGAAATGGTACGGAAACCCCGTATTTACATATCTGCCACTGTGCAGGAGAATCCGCATAGGTGTTCGAGTGTTCGAATCGTAATGCGCAAGAAATGGTATGTAAACCCCGTATTTACATATTTGCCACTGTGCAGGAGAATCCGTATAGGTGTTCTAGTGTTCGAACCGTAATGCGCAAGAAATGGTACCGAAACCCCGTATTTACATATCTGCCACTGTGCAGGAGAATCCGTATAGGTGTTCGAGTGTTCGAACCGTAATGCGCAAGAAATGGTATGGAAACCCCGTATTTACATATCTGCCACTGTGCAGGAGAATCCGTATAGGTGTTCGAGCGTTCGAACCGTAATGCGCAAGAAATGGTACGGAAACCTCGTATTTACATATCTGCCACTGTACAGGAGAATCCATATAGGTGTTCGAGTGTTCGAACAGTAATGCGCAAGAAATGGTACGGAAACCCCGTATTTACATATCTGTCATTGAGCAGGAGAATCCGTATAGGTGTTCGAGTGTTCGAACCGTAATGCGCAAGAAATGGTACGGAAACCCCGTATTTACATATCTGCCACTGTGCAGGAGAATCCGCATAGGTGTTCGAGTGTTCGAAACGTAATGCGCAAGAAATGGTATGTAAACCCCGTATTTACATATCTGCCACTGTGGAGGAGAATCCGTATAGGTGTTCGAGTGTTCGAACCGTAATGCGCAAGAAATGGTACGGAAACCCCGTATTTACATATCAGCCACTGTGCAGGAGAATCCGCATAGGTGTTCGAGTGTTCGAACCGTAATGCGCAAGAAATGGTATGTAAACCCCGTATTTACATATCTGCCACTATGCAGGAGAATCCGTATAGGTGTTCGAGTGTTCGAACCGTAATGCGCAAGAAATGGTACGGAAACCCCGTATTTACATATCTGCCACTGTGCAGGAGAATCCGTATAGGTGTTCGATTGTTCGAACCGTAATGCGCAAGAAATGGTATGTAAACCCCGTATTTACATATCTGTCATTGAGCAGGAGAATCCGTATAGGTGTTCGAGTGTTCGAACCGTAATGCGCAAGAAATGGTATGGAAACCCCGTATTTACATATCTGCCACTGTGCAGGAGAATCCGTATAGGTGTTCGAGTGTTCGAACCGTAATGCGCAGGAAATGGTACCGAAACCCCGTATTTACATATCTGTCACGGTGCAGGAGAATCCGTATAGGTGTTCGAGTGTTCGAACAGTAATGCGCAAGAAATGGTACGGAAACCCCGTATTTACATATCTGCCACTGTGCAGGAGAATCCGCATAGGTGTTCGAGTGTTCAAACCGTAATGCGCAAGAAATGGTACCGAAACCCCGTATTTACATATCTGTCACTGAGCAGTAGAATTCGTATAGGTGTTCGAGTGTTCGAACCGTAATGCGCAAGAAATGGTACGGAAACCCCGTATTTACATATCTGCCACTGTGCAGGAGAATCCGCATAGGTGTTCGAGTGTTCGAATCGTAATGCGCAAGAAATGGTATGTAAACCCCGTATTTACATATTTGCCACTGTGCAGAAGAATCCGTATAGGTGTTCGAGTGTTCGAACCGTAATGCGCAAGAAATGGTACCGAAACCCCGTATTTACATATCTGCCACTGTGCAGGAGAATCCGTATAGGTGTTCGAGTGTTCGAACCGTAATGCGCAAGAAATGGTATGGAAACCCCGTATTTACATATCTGCCACTGTGCAGGAGAATCCGTATAGGTGTTCGAGCGTTCGAACCGTAATGCGCAAGAAATGGTACGGAAACCTCGTATTTACATATCTGCCACTGTACAGGAGAATCCATATAGGTGTTCGAGTGTTCGAACAGTAATGCGCAAGAAATGGTACGGAAACCCCGTATTTACATATCTGCCACTGTGCAGGAGAATCCGCATAGGTGTTCGAGTGTTCAAACCGTAATGCGCAAGAAATGGTATGGAAACCCCGTATTTACATATCTGCCACTGTACAGGAGAATCCATATAGGTGTTCGAGTGTTCGAACAGTAATGCGCAAGAAATGGTACGGAAACCCCGTATTTACATATCTGCCACTGTGCAGGAGAATCCGCATAGGTGTTCGAGTGTTCAAACCGTAATGCGCAAGAAATGGTATGTAAACCCCGTATTTACATATCTGTCACTGAGCAGGAGAATCCGTATAGGTGTTCGAGTGTTCGAACCGTAGTGCGCAAGAAATGGTATGGAAACCCCGTATTTACATATCTGCCACTGTGCAGGAGAATCCGTATAGGTGTTCGAGTGTTCGAACCGTAATGCGCAAGAAATGGTATGGAAACCCCGTATTTACATATCTGCCACTGTACAGGAGAATCCATATAGGTGTTCGAGTGTTCGAACAGTAATGCGCAAGAAATGGTACGGAAACCCCGTATTTACATATCTGCCACAGTGCAGGAGAATCCGCATAGGTGTTCGAGTGTTCAAACCGTAATGCGCAAGAAATGGTATGTAAACCCCGTATTTACATATCTGTCACTGAGCAGGAGAATCCGTATAGGTGTTCGAGTGTTCGAACCGTAATGCGCAAGAAATGGTACGGAAACCCCGTATTTACATATCTGCCACTGTGCAGGAGAATCCGCATAGGTGTTCGAGTGTTCGAACCGTAATGCGCAAGAAATGGTATGTAAACCCCGTATTTACATATCTGCCACTGTGCAGGAGAATCCGTATAGGTGTTCGAGTGTTCGAACCGTAATGCGCAAGAAATGGTACGGAAACCCCGTATTTACATATCTGCCACTGTGCAGGAGAATCCGTATAGGTGTTCGAGTGTTCGAACCGTAATGCGCAAGAAATGGTGTGGAAACCCCGTATTTACATATCTGCCACTGTGCAGGAGAATCCGTATAGGTGTTCGAGTGTTCGAACCGTAATGCGCAAGAAATGGTACCGAAACCCCGTATTTACATATCTGCCACTGTGCAGGAGAATCCGTATAGGTGTTCGAGCGTTCGAACCGTAATGCGCAAGAAATGGTACGAAAACCCCGTATTTACAAATCTGCCACTGTGCAGGAGAATCCGTATAGGTGTTCGAGTGTTCGAACCGTAATGCGCAAGAAATGGTATGGAAACCCCGTATTTACATATCTGCCACTGTGCAGGAGAATCCGTATAGGTGTTCGAGTGTTCGAACCGTAATGCGCAGGAAACGGTACCGAAATCCCGTATTTACATATCTGTCACTGTGCAGGAGAATTCGTATAGGTGTTCGAGTGTTCGAACCGTAATGCGCAAGAAATGGTATGGAAACCCCATATTTACATATCTGTCACTGTGCAGGAGAATCCGTATAGGTGTTCGAGTGTTCGAACCGTAATGCGCAAGAAATGGTACGGAAACCCCGTATTTACATATCTGCCATTGTGCAGGAGAATACGCATAGGTGTTCGAGTGTTCGAACCGTAATGCGCAAGAAATGGTACGGAAACCCCGTATTTACATATCTGCCACTGTGCAGGAGAATCCGCATAGGTGTTCGAGTGTTCGAAACGTAATGCGCAAGAAATGGTATGTAAACCCCGTATTTACATATCTGCCACTGTGCAGGAGAATCCGTATAGGTGTTCGAGTGTTCGAACCGTAATGCGCAAGAAATGGTACGGAAACCCCGTATTTACATATCTGCCACTGTGCAGGAGAATCCGCATAGGTGTTCGAGTGTTCGAACCGTAATGCGCAAGAAATGGTATGTAAACCCCGTATTTACATATCTGCCACTGTGCAGGAGAATCCGTATAG
This sequence comes from Camellia sinensis, assembly GCF_055761805.1. Taxonomy (NCBI): domain Eukaryota; kingdom Viridiplantae; phylum Streptophyta; class Magnoliopsida; order Ericales; family Theaceae; genus Camellia; species Camellia sinensis. Next base: position 174,218 of record NC_138971.1, read on the forward strand.
GTGTTCGAGTGTTCGAACCGTAATGCGCAAGAAATGGTACGGAAACCCCGTATTTACATATCTGCCACTGTGCAGGAGAATCCGTATAGGTGTTCGATTGTTCGAACCGTAATGCGCAAGAAATGGTATGTAAACCCCGTATTTACATATCTGCCACTGTGCAGGAGAATCCGTATAGGTGTTCGAGTGTTCGAACCGTAATGCGCAAGAAATGGTATGGAAACCCCGTATTTACATATCTGCCACTGTGCAGGAGAATCCGTATAGGTGTTCGAGTGTTCGAACCGTAATGCGCAGGAAATGGTACCGAAACCCCGTATTTACATATCTGTCACAGTGCAGGAGAATCCGCATAGGTGTTCGAGTGTTCGAACCGTATTGCGCAAGAAATGGTATGTAAACCCCGTATTTACATATCTGCCACTATGCAGGAGAATCCGTATAGGTGTTCGAGTGTTCGAACCGTAATGCACAGGAAATGGTACCGAAACCCCGTATTTACATTTCTGTCACTGTGCAGTAGAATTCGTATAGGTGTTCGAGTGTTCGAACCGTAATGCGCAAGAAATGGTATGTAAACCCCATATTTACATATCTGTCACGGTGCAGGAGAATCCGTATAGGTGTTCGAGTGTTCGAATCGAAATGCGCAAGAAATGGTATGTAAACCCCGTATTTACATATTTGCCACTGTGCAGGAGAATCCGTATAGGTGTTCGAGTGTTCGAACCGTAATGCGCAAGAAATGGTACCGAAACCCCGTATTTACATATCTGCCACTGTGCAGGAGAATCCGTATAGGTGTTCGAGTGTTCGAACCGTAATGCGCAAGAAATGGTATGGAAACCCCGTATTTACATATCTGCCACTGTGCAGGAGAATCCATATAGGTGTTCGAGTGTTCAAACCGTAATGCGCAAGAAATGGTACCGAAACCCCGTATTTACATATCTGCCACTGTGCAGGAGAATCCGTATAGGTGATCGAGTGTTCGAACCGTAATGCGCAAGAAATGGTATGGAAACCCCGTATTTACATATCTGCCACTGTGCAGGAGAATCCGTATAGGTGTTCGAGTGTTCGAACCGTAATGCGCAAGAAATGGTACCGAATCCCCGTATTTACATATCTGCCACTGTGCAGGAGAATCCGTATAGGTGTTCGAGTGTTCGAACCATAATGCGCAAGAAATGGTACGGAAACCCCATATTTACATATCTGCCACTGTGCAGGAGAATCCGCATAGGTGTTCGAGTGTTCGAACCGTAATGCGCATGAAATGGTATGGAAACCCCGTATTTACATATCTGCCACTGTGCAGGAGAATCCGTATAGGTGTTCGAGTGTTCGAACCGTAATGCGCAAGAAATGGTATGGAATCCCCGTATTTACATATCTGCCACTGTACAGGTGAATCCGTATAGGTGTTCGAGTGTTCGAACCGTAATGCGCAAGAAATGGTACGGAAACCCCGTATTTACATATCTGCCACTGTGCAGGAGAATCCGCATAGGTGTTCGAGTGTTCGAACCGTAATGCGCAAGAAATGGTAGGTAAACCCCGTATTTACATATCTACCACTGTGCAGGAGAATCCCTATAGCTGTTCGAGTGTTCGAACCGTAATGCGCAAGAAATGGTACGGAAACCCCGTATTTACATATCTGCCACTGTGCAGGAGAATCCGCATAGGTGTTCGAGTGTTCGAACCGTAATGCCCAAGAAATGGTATGTAAACCCCGTATTTACATATCTGCCACTGTGCAGGAGAATCCGTATAAGTGTTCGAGTGTTCGAACCGTAATGCGCAAGAAATGGTACGAAAACCCCGTATTTACATATCTGCCACTGTGCAGGAGAATCCGTATAGGTGTTCGATTGTTCGAACCGTAATGCGCAAGAAATGGTATGTAAACCCCGTATTTACATATCTGCCACTGTGCTGGAGAATCCGTATAGGTGTTCGAGTGTTCGAACCGTAATGCGCAAGAAATGGTATGGAAACCGCGTATTTACATATCTGCCACTGTGCAGGAGAATCCGTATAGGTGTTCGAGTGTTCGAACCGTAATGCGCAGTAAATGGTACCGAAACCCCGTATTTACATATCTGTCACTGTGCAGGAGAATTCGTATAGGTGTTCGAATGTTCGAACCGTAATGCGCAAGAAATGGTATGGAAACCCCATATTTACATATCTGTCACTGTGCAGGGGAATCCGTATAGGTGTTCGAGTGTTCGAACCGTAATGCGCAAGAAATGGTACGGAAACCCCGTATTTACATATCTGCCATTGTGTAGGAGAATCCGCATAGGTGTTCGAGTGTTCGAACCGTAATGCGCAAGAAATGGTACGGAAACCCCGTATTTACATATCTGCCACTGTGCAGGAGAATCCGCATAGGTGTTCGAGTGTTCGAAACGTAATGCGCAAGAAATGGTATGTAAACCCCGTATTTACATATCTGCCACTGTGCAGGAGAATCCGTATAGGTGTTCGAGTGTTCGAACCGTAATGCGCAAGAAATGGTACGGAAACCCCGTATTTACATATCTGCCACTGTGCAGGAGAATCCGCATAGGTGTTCGAGTGTTCGAACCGTAATGCGCAAGAAATGGTATGTAAACCCCGTATTTACATATCTGCCACTATGCAGGAGAATCCGTATAGGTGGTCGAGTGTTCGAACCGTAATGCGCAAGAAATGGTACGGAAACCCCGTATTTACATATCTGCCACTGTGCAGGAGAATCCGTATAGGTGTTCGATTGTTCGAACCGTAATGCGCAAGAAATGGTATGTAAACCCCGTATTTACATATCTGCCACTGTGCAGGAGAATCCGTATAGGAGTTCGAGTGTTCGAACTGTAATGCGCAAGAAATGGTATGGAAACCCCGTATTTACATATCTGCCACTGTGCAGGAGAATCCGTATAGGTGTTCGAGTGTTCGAACCGTAATGCGCAGGAAATGGTTCCGAAACCCCGTATTTATATATCTGTCACTGTGCAGGAGAATCCGCATAGGTGTTCGAGTGTTCGAACCGTATTGCGCAAGAAATGGTATGTAAACCCCGTATTTCATATCTGCCACTGTGCAGGAGAATCCGTATAGGTGTTCGAGTGTTCGAACCGTAATGCGCAGGAAATGGTACCGAAACCCCGTATTTACATATCTGTCACTGTGCAGGAGAATTCGTATAGGTGTTCGAGTGTTCGAACCGTAATGCGCAAGAAATGGTATGGAAACCCCATATTTACATATCTGCCACTGTGCAGGAGAATCCGTATAGGTGTTCGAGTGTTCGAATCGAAATGCGCAAGAAATGGTATGTAAACCCCGTATTTACATATCTGCCACTTTGCAGGAGAATCCGTATAGGTGTTCGAGTGTTCGAACCGTAATGCGCAAGAAATGGTACCGAAACCCCGTATTTACATATCTGCCACTGTGCAGGAGAATCCGTATAGGTGTTCGTGTGTTCGAACCGAAATGCGCAAGAAATGGTATGGAAACCCCGTATTTACATATCTGCCACTGTGCAGGAGAATCCATATAGGTGTTCGAGTGTTCGAACCGTAATGCGCAAGAAATGGTATGTAAACCCCGTATTTACATATCTGCCACTGTGCAGGAGAATCCGTATAGGTGTTCGAGTGTTCGAACCGTAATGCGCAAGAAATGGTACCGAAACCCCGTATTTACATATCTGCCACTGTGCAGGAGAATCCGTATAGGTGTTCGAGTGTTCGAACCGTAATGCGCAAGAAATGGTATGGAAACCCCGTATTTACATATCTGCCACTGTGCAGGAGAATCCGTATAGGTGTTTGAGTGTTCGAATCGAAATGCGCAAGAAATGGTATGTAAACCCCGTATTTACATATCTGCCACTGTGCAGGAGAATCCGTATAGGTGTTCGAGTGTTCGAACCGTAATGCGCAAGAAATGGTACCGAAACCCCGTATTTACATATCTGCCACTGTGCAGGAGAATCCGTATAGGTGTTCGAGTGTTCGAACCGTAATGCGCAAGAAATGGTATGGAAACCCCGTATTTACATATCTGCCACTGTGCAGGAGAATCCGTATAGGTGTTCGAGTGTTCGAACCGTAATGCGCAAGAAATGGTACCGAAACCCCGTATTTACATATCTGCCACTGTGCAGGAGAATCCGTATTGGTGTTCGAGTGTTCGAACCGTAATGCGCAAGAAATGGTATGGAAACCCCGTATTTACATATCTGCCACTGTGCAGTAGAATCCATATAGGTGTTCGAGTGTTCGAACCGTAATGCGCAAGAAATGGTACCGAAACCCCGTATTTACATATCTGCCACTGTGCAGGAGAATCCGTATAGGTGTTCGAGTGTTCGAACCGTAATGCGCAAGAAATGGTATGGAAACCCCGTATTTCCATATCTGCCACTGTGCTGGAGAATCCGTATTGGTGTTCGAGTGTTCGAACCGTAATGCGCAAGAAATGGTACCGAAACCCCGTATTTACATATCTGCCACTGTGCAGGAGAATCCGTATAGGTGTTCGAGTGTTCGACCCGTAATGCGCAAGAAATGGTACGGAAACCCCAAATTTACATATCTGCCACTGTGCAGGAGAATCCGCATAGGTGTTCGAGTGTTCGAACCGTAATGCGCAAGAAATGGTATGGAAACCCCGTATTTACATATCTGCCACTGTGCAGGACAATCCGTATAGGTGTTCGAGTGTTCGAACCGTAATGTGCAAGAAATGGTACGGAAACCCCGTATTTACACATCTGCCACTGTGCAGGAGAATCCGTATAGGTGTTCGATTGTTCGAACCGTAATGCGCAAGAAATGGTATGTAAACCCCGTATTTACATATCTGCCACTGTGCAGGAGAATCCGTATAGCTGTTCGAGTGTTCGAACCGTAATGCGCAAGAAATGGTACGAAAACCCCGTATTTACATATCTGCCACTGTGCAGGAGAATCCGTATAGGTGTTCGATTGTTCGAACCGTAATGCGCAAGAAATGGTACGAAAACCCCGTATTTACATATCTGCCACTGTGCAGGAGAATCCGTATAGGTGTTCGATTGTTCGAACCGTAATGCGCAAGAAATGGTATGTAAACCCCGTATTTACATATCTGCCACTGTGCAAGAGAATCCGTATAGGTGTTCGAGTGTTCGAACCGTAATGCGCAAGAAATGGTATGGAAACCCCGTATTTACATATCTGCCACTGTGCAGGAGAATCCGTATAGGTGTTCGAGTGTTCGAACCGTAATGCGCAGGAAATGGTACCGAAACCCCGTATTTACATATCTGTCACTGTGCAGGAGAATTCGTATAGGTGTTCGAGTGTTCGATCCGTAATGCGCAAGAAATGGTATGGAAACCCCATATTTACATATCTGTCACTGTGCAGGAGAATCCGTATAGGTGTTCGAGTGTTCGAACCGTAATGCGCAAGAAATGGTATGTAAACCCCGTATTTACATATCTGCCACTTTGCAGGAGAATCCGTATAGGTGTTCGAGTGTTCGAACCGTAATGCGCAAGAAATGGTACCGAAACCCCGTATTTACATATCTGCCACTGTGCAGGAGAATCCGTATAGGTGTTCGTGTGTTCGAACCGAAATGCGCAAGAAATGGTATGGAAACCCCGTATTTACATATCTGCCACTGTGCAGGAGAATCCATATAGGTGTTCGAGTGTTCGAACCGTAATGCGCAAGAAATGGTATGTAAACCCCGTATTTACATATCTGCCACTGTGCAGGAGAATCCGTATAGGTGTTCGAGTGTTCGAACCGTAATGCGCAAGAAATGGTACCGAAACCCCGTATTTACATATCTGCCACTGTGCAGGAGAATCCGTATAGGTGTTCGTGTGTTCGAACCGTAATGCGCAAGAAATGGTATGGAAACCCCGTATTTACATATCTGCCACTGTGCAGGAGAATCCGTATAGGTGTTCGAGTGTTCGAATCGAAATGCGCAAGAAATGGTATGTAAACCCCGTATTTACATATCTGCCACTGTGCAGGAGAATCCGTATAGCTGTTCGAGTGTTCGAACCGTAATGCGCAAGAAATGGTACGAAAACCCCGTATTTACATATCTGCCACTGTGCAGGAGAATCCGTATAGGTGTTCGATTGTTCGAACCGTAATGCGCAAGAAATGGTATGTAAACCCCGTATTTACATATCTGCCACTGTGCAGGAGAATCCGTATAGCTGTTCGAGTGTTCGAACCGTAATGCGCAAGAAATGGTACGAAAACCCCGTATTTACATATCTGCCACTGTGCAGGAGAATCCGTATAGGTGTTCGATTGTTCGAACCGTAATGCGCAAGAAATGGTATGTAAACCCCGTATTTACATATCTGCTACTGTGCAAGAGAATCCGTATAGGTGTTCGAGTGTTCGAACCGTAATGCGCAAGAAATGGTATGGAAACCCCGTATTTACATATCTGCCACTGTGCAGGAGAATCCGTATAGGTGTTCGAGGGTTCGAACCGTAATGCGCAGGAAATGGTACCGAAACCCCGTATTTACATATCTGTCACTGTGCAGGAGAATTCGTATAGGTGTTCGAGTGTTCGATCCGTAATGCGCAAGAAATGGTATGGAAACCCCATATTGACAATTCTGTCACTGTGCAGGAGAATCCGTATAGGTGTTCGAGTGTTCGAACCGTAATGCGCAAGAAATGGTATGGAAACCCCGTATTTACATATCTGCCACTGTGCAGGAGAATCCGTATAGGTGTTCGAGTGTTCGAATCGAAATGCGCAAGAAATGGTATGTAAACCCCGTATTTACATATCTGCCACTTTGCAGGAGAATCCGTATAGGTGTTCGAGTGTTCGAACCGTAATGCGCAAGAAATGGTACCGAAACCCCGTATTTACATATCTGCCACTGTGCAGGAGAATCCGTATAGGTGTTCGTGTGTTCGAACCGAAATGCGCAAGAAATGGTATGGAAACCCCGTATTTACATATCTGCCACTGTGCAGGAGAATCCATATAGGTGTTCGAGTGTTCGAACCGTAATGCGCAAGAAATGGTATGTAAACCCCGTATTTACATATCTGCCACTGTGCAGGAGAATCCGTATAGGTGTTCGAGTGTTCGAACCGTAATGCGCAAGAAATGGTACCGAAACCCCGTATTTACATATCTGCCACTGTGCAGGAGAATCCGTATAGGTGTTCGAGTGTTCGAACCGTAATGCGCAAGAAATGGTATGGAAACCCCGTATTTACATATCTGCCACTGTGCAGGAGAATCCGTATAGGTGTTCGAGTGTTCGAATCGAAATGCGCAAGAAATGGTATGTAAACCCCGTATTTACATATCTGCCACTGTGCAGGAGAATCCGTATAGGTGTTCGAGTGTTCGAACCGTAATGCGCAAGAAATGGTACCGAAACCCCGTATTTACATATCTGCCACTGTGCAGGAGAATCCGTATAGGTGTTCGAGGGTTCGAACCGTAATGCGCAGGAAATGGTACCGAAACCCCGTATTTACATATCTGTCACTGTGCAGGAGAATTCGTATAGGTGTTCGAGTGTTCGAACCGTAATGCGCAAGAAATGGTATGGAAACCCCGTATTTACATATCTGCCACTGTGCAGGAGAATCCGTATAGGTGTTCGAGTGTTCGAACCGTAATGCGCAAGAAATGGTACCGAAACCCCGTATTTACATATCTGCCACTGTGCAGGAGAATCCGTATAGGTGTTCGTGTGTTCGAACCGAAATGCGCAAGAAATGGTATGGAAACCCCGTATTTACATATCTGCCACTGTGCAGGAGAATCCATATAGGTGTTCGAGTGTTCGAACCGTAATGCGCAAGAAATGGTATGTAAACCCCGTATTTACATATCTGCCACTGTGCAGGAGAATCCGTATAGGTGTTCGAGTGTTCGAACCGTAATGCGCAAGAAATGGTACCGAAACCCCGTATTTACATATCTGCCACTGTGCAGGAGAATCCGTATAGGTGTTCGAGTGTTCGAACCGTAATGCGCAAGAAATGGTATGGAAACCCCGTATTTACATATCTGCCACTGTGCAGGAGAATCCGTATAGGTGTTCGAGTGTTCGAATCGAAATGCGCAAGAAATGGTATGTAAACCCCGTATTTACATATCTGCCACTGTGCAGGAGAATCCGTATAGGTGTTCGAGTGTTCGAACCGTAATGCGCAAGAAATGGTACCGAAACCCCGTATTTACATATCTGCCACTGTGCAGGAGAATCCGTATAGGTGTTCGAGGGTTCGAACCGTAATGCGCAGGAAATGGTACCGAAACCCCGTATTTACATATCTGTCACTGTGCAGGAGAATTCGTATAGGTGTTCGAGTGTTCGAACCGTAATGCGCAAGAAATGGTATGGAAACCCCGTATTTACATATCTGCCACTGTGCAGGAGAATCCGAATAGGTGTTCGAGTGTTCGAACCGTAATGCGCAAGAAATGGTACCGAAACCCCGTATTTACATATCTGCCACTGTGCAGGAGAATCCGTATAGGTGTTCGTGTGTTCGAACCGAAATGCGCAAGAAATGGTATGGAAACCCCGTATTTACATATCTGCCACTGTGCAGGAGAATCCATATAGGTGTTCGAGTGTTCGAACCGTAATGCGCAAGAAATGGTATGTAAACCCCGTATTTACATATCTGCCACTGTGCAGGAGAATCCGTATAGGTGTTCGAGTGTTCGAACCGTAATGCGCAAGAAATGGTACCGAAACCCCGTATTTACATATCTGCCACTGTGCAGGAGAATCCGTATAGGTGTTCGAGTGTTCGAACCGTAATGCGCAAGAAATGGTATGGAAACCCCGTATTTACATATCTGCCACTGTGCAGGAGAATCCGTATAGGTGTTCGAGTGTTCGAATCGAAATGCGCAAGAAATGGTATGTAAACCCCGTATTTACATATCTGCCACTGTGCAGGAGAATCCGTATAGGTGTTCGAGTGTTCGAACCGTAATGCGCAAGAAATGGTACCGAAACCCCGTATTTACATATCTGCCACTGTGCAGGAGAATCCGTATAGGTGTTCGAGGGTTCGAACCGTAATGCGCAGGAAATGGTACCGAAACCCCGTATTTACATATCTGTCACTGTGCAGGAGAATTCGTATAGGTGTTCGAGTGTTCGAACCGTAATGCGCAAGAAATGGTATGGAAACCCCGTATTTACATATCTGCCACTGTGCAGGAGAATCCGTATAGGTGTTCGAGTGTTCGAACCGTAATGCGCAAGAAATGGTACCGAAACCCCGTATTTACATATCTGCCACTGTGCAGGAGAATCCGTATAGGTGTTCGAGTGTTCGAACCGTAATGCGCAAGAAATGGTATGGAAACCCCGTATTTACATATCTGCCACTGTGCAGGAGAATCCGTATAGGTGTTCGAGTGTTCGAATCGAAATGCGCAAGAAATGGTATGTAAACCCCGTATTTACATATCTGCCACTGTGCAGGAGAATCCGTATAGCTGTTCGAGTGTTCGAACCGTAATGCGCAAGAAATGGTACGAAAACCCCGTATTTACATATCTGCCACTGTGCAGGAGAATCCGTATAGGTGTTCGATTGTTCGAACCGTAATGCGCAAGAAATGGTATGTAAACCCCGTATTTACATATCTGCCACTGTGCAGGAGAATCCGTATAGCTGTTCGAGTGTTCGAACCGTAATGCGCAAGAAATGGTACGAAAACCCCATATTTACATATCTGCCACTGTGCAGGAGAATCCGTATAGGTGTTCGATTGTTCGAACCGTAATGCGCAAGAAATGGTATGTAAACCCCGTATTTACATATCTGCCACTGTGCAAGAGAATCCGTATAGGTGTTCGAGTGTTCGAACCGTAATGCGCAAGAAATGGTACCGAAACCCCGTATTTACATATCTGCCACTGTGCAGGAGAATCCGTATAGGTGTTCGAGTGTTCGAACCGTAATGCGCAAGAAATGGTATGGAAACCCCGTATTTACATATCTGCCACTGTGCAGGAGAATCCGTATAGGTGTTCGAGTGTTCGAATCGAAATGCGCAAGAAATGGTATGTAAACCCCGTATTTACATATCTGCCACTGTGCAGGAGAATCCGTATAGCTGTTCGAGTGTTCGAACCGTAATGCGCAAGAAATGGTACGAAAACCCCGTATTTACATATCTGCCACTGTGCAGGAGAATCCGTATAGGTGTTCGATTGTTCGAACCGTAATGCGCAAGAAATGGTATGTAAACCCCGTATTTACATATCTGCCACTGTGCAGGAGAATCCGTATAGCTGTTCGAGTGTTCGAACCGTAATGCGCAAGAAATGGTACGAAAACCCCGTATTTACATATCTGCCACTGTGCAGGAGAATCCGTATAGGTGTTCGATTGTTCGAACCGTAATGCGCAAGAAATGGTATGTAAACCCCGTATTTACATATCTGCTACTGTGCAAGAGAATCCGTATAGGTGTTCGAGTGTTCGAACCGTAATGCGCAAGAAATGGTATGGAAACCCCGTATTTACATATCTGCCACTGTGCAGGAGAATCCGTATAGGTGTTCGAGGGTTCGAACCGTAATGCGCAGGAAATGGTACCGAAACCCCGTATTTACATATCTGTCACTGTGCAGGAGAATTCGTATAGGTGTTCGAGTGTTCGATCCGTAATGCGCAAGAAATGGTATGGAAACCCCATATTTACATATCTGTCACTGTGCAGGAGAATCCGTATAGGTGTTCGAGTGTTCGAACCGTAATGCGCAAGAAATGGTATGGAAACCCCGTATTTACATATCTGCCACTGTGCAGGAGAATCCGTATAGGTGTTCGAGTGTTCGAATCGAAATGCGCAAGAAATGGTATGTAAACCCCGTATTTACATATCTGCCACTTTGCAGGAGAATCCGTATAGGTGTTCGAGTGTTCGAACCGTAATGCGCAAGAAATGGTACCGAAACCCCGTATTTACATATCTGCCACTGTGCAGGAGAATCCGTATAGGTGTTCGTGTGTTCGAACCGTAATGCGCAAGAAATGGTATGGAAACCCCGTATTTACATATCTGCCACTGTGCAGGAGAATCCGTATAGGTGTTCGAGTGTTCGAATCGAAATGCGCAAGAAATGGTATGTAAACCCCGTATTTACATATCTGCCACTTTGCAGGAGAATCCGTATAGGTGTTCGAGTGTTCGAACCGTAATGCGCAAGAAATGGTACCGAAACCCCGTATTTACATATCTGCCACTGTGCAGGAGAATCCGTATAGGTGTTCGTGTGTTCGAACCGAAATGCGCAAGAAATGGTATGGAAACCCCGTATTTACATATCTGCCACTGTGCAGGAGAATCCATATAGGTGTTCGAGTGTTCGAACCGTAATGCGCAAGAAATGGTATGTAAACCCCGTATTTACATATCTGCCACTGTGCAGGAGAATCCGTATAGGTGTTCGAGTGTTCGAACCGTAATGCGCAAGAAATGGTACCGAAACCCCGTATTTACATATCTGCCACTGTGCAGGAGAATCCGTATAGGTGTTCGAGTGTTCGAACCGTAATGCGCAAGAAATGGTATGGAAACCCCGTATTTACATATCTGCCACTGTGCAGGAGAATCCGTATAGGTGTTCGAGTGTTCGAATCGAAATGCGCAAGAAATGGTATGTAAACCCCGTATTTACATATCTGCCACTGTGCAGGAGAATCCGTATAGGTGTTCGAGTGTTCGAACCGTAATGCGCAAGAAATGGTACCGAAACCCCGTATTTACATATCTGCCACTGTGCAGGAGAATCCGTATAGGTGTTCGAGTGTTCGAACCGTAATGCGCAAGAAATGGTATGGAAACCCCGTATTTACATATCTGCCACTGTGCAGGAGAATCCGTATAGGTGTTCGAGTGTTCGAACCGTAATGCGCAAGAAATGGTACCGAAACCCCGTATTTACATATCTGCCACTGTGCAGGAGAATCCGTATTGGTGTTCGAGTGTTCGAACCGTAATGCGCAAGAAATGGTATGGAAACCCCGTATTTACATATCTGCCACTGTGCAGGAGAATCCGTATAGGTGTTCGAGTGTTCGAACCGTAATGCGCAAGAAATGGTACCGAAACCCCGTATTTACATATCTGCCACTGTGCAGGAGAATCCGTATAGGTGTTCGAGTGTTCGAACCGTAATGCGCAAGAAATGGTATGGAAACCCCGTATTTCCATATCTGCCACTGTGCTGGAGAATCCGTATTGGTGTTCGAGTGTTCGAACCGTAATGCGCAAGAAATGGTACCGAAACCCCGTATTTACATATCTGCCACTGTGCAGGAGAATCCGTATAGGTGTTCGAGTGTTCGAACCGTAATGCGCAAGAAATGGTACGGAAACCCCATATTTACATATCTGCCACTGTGCAGGAGAATCCGCATAGGTGTTCGAGTGTTCGAACCGTAATGCGCAAGAAATGGTATGGAAACCCCGTATTTACATATCTGCCACTGTGCAGGAGAATCCGTATAGGTGTTCGAGTGTTCGAACCGTAATGCGCAAGAAATGGTACGGAAACCCCGTATTTACATATCTGCCACTGTGCAGGAGAATCCGTATAGGTGTTCGAGTGTTCGAACCGTAATGCGCAAGAAATGGTATGGAAACCCCGTATTTACATATCTGCCACTGTGCAGGAGAATCCGTATAGGTGTTCGAGTGTTCGAATCGAAATGCGCAAGAAATGGTATGTAAACCCCGTATTTACATATCTGCCACTTTGCAGGAGAATCCGTATAGGTGTTCGATTGTTCGAACCGTAATGCGCAAGAAATTGTACCGAAACCCCGTATTTACATATCTGCCACTATGCAGGAGAATCCGTATAGGTGTTCGTGTGTTCGAACCGAAATGCGCAAGAAATGGTATGGAAACCCCGTATTTACATATCTGCCACTGTGCAGGAGAATCCATATAGGTGTTCGAGTGTTCGAACCGTAATGCGCAAGAAATGGTATGTAAACCCCGTATTTACATATCTGCCACTTTGCAGGAGAATCCGTATAGGTGTTCGAGTGTTCGAACCGTAATGCGCAAGAAATTGTACCGAAACCCCGTATTTACATATCTGCCACTGTGCAGGAGAATCCGTATAGGTGTTCGTGTGTTCGAACCGAAATGCGCAAGAAATGGTATGGAAACCCCGTATTTACATATCTGCCACTGTGCAGGAGAATCCATATAGGTGTTCGAGTGTTCGAACCGTAATGCGCAAGAAATGGTATGTAAACCCCGTATTTACATATCTGCCACTGTGCAGGAGAATCCGTATAGGTGTTCGAGTGTTCGAACCGTAATGCGCAAGAAATGGTACCGACACCCCGTATTTACATATCTGCCACTGTGCAGGAGAATCCGTATAGGTGTTCGAGTGTTCGAACCGTAATGCGCAAGAAATGGTATGGAAACCCCGTATTTACATATCTGCCACTGTGCAGGAGAATCCGTATAGGTGTTCGAGTGTTCGAATCGAAATGCGCAAGAAATGGTATGTAAACCCCGTATTTACATATCTGCCACTGTGCAGGAGAATCCGTATAGCTGTTCGAGTGTTCGAACCGTAATGCGCAAGAAATGGTACCGAAACCCCGTATTTACATATCTGCCACTGTGCAGGAGAATCCGTATTGGTGTTCGAGTGTTCGAACCGTAATGCGCAAGAAATGGTATGGAAACCCCGTATTTACATATCTGCCACTGTGCAGGAGAATCCGTATAGGTGTTCGAGTGTTCGAACCGTAATGCGCAAGAAATGGTACCGAAACCCCGTATTTACATATCTGCCACTGTGCAGGAGAATCCGTATAGGTGTTCGAGTGTTCGAACCGTAATGCGCAAGAAATGGTATGGAAACCCCGTATTTCCATATCTGCCACTGTGCTGGAGAATCCGTATTGGTGTTCGAGTGTTCGAACCGTAATGCGCAAGAAATGGTACCGAAACCCCGTATTTACATATCTGCCACTGTGCAGGAGAATCCGTATAGGTGTTCGAGTGTTCGAACCGTAATGCGCAAGAAATGGTACGGAAACCCCATATTTACATATCTGCCACTGTGCAGGAGAATCCGCATAGGTGTTCGAGTGTTCGAACCGTAATGCGCAAGAAATGGTATGGAAACCCCGTATTTACATATCTGCCACTGTGCAGGAGAATCCGTATAGGTGTTCGAGTGTTCGAACCGTAATGCGCAAGAAATGGTACGGAAACCCCGTATTTACATATCTGCCACTGTGCAGGAGAATCCGTATAGGTGTTCGAGTGTTCGAACCGTAATGCGCAAGAAATGGTATGGAAACCCCGTATTTACATATCTGCCACTGTGCAGGAGAATCCGTATAGGTGTTCGAGTGTTCGAATCGAAATGCGCAAGAAATGGTATGTAAACCCCGTATTTACATATCTGCCACTTTGCAGGAGAATCCGTATAGGTGTTCGATTGTTCGAACCGTAATGCGCAAGAAATTGTACCGAAACCCCGTATTTACATATCTGCCACTATGCAGGAGAATCCGTATAGGTGTTCGTGTGTTCGAACCGAAATGCGCAAGAAATGGTATGGAAACCCCGTATTTACATATCTGCCACTGTGCAGGAGAATCCATATAGGTGTTCGAGTGTTCGAACCGTAATGCGCAAGAAATGGTATGTAAACCCCGTATTTACATATCTGCCACTTTGCAGGAGAATCCGTATAGGTGTTCGAGTGTTCGAACCGTAATGCGCAAGAAATTGTACCGAAACCCCGTATTTACATATCTGCCACTGTGCAGGAGAATCCGTATAGGTGTTCGTGTGTTCGAACCGAAATGCGCAAGAAATGGTATGGAAACCCCGTATTTACATATCTGCCACTGTGCAGGAGAATCCATATAGGTGTTCGAGTGTTCGAACCGTAATGCGCAAGAAATGGTATGTAAACCCCGTATTTACATATCTGCCACTGTGCAGGAGAATCCGTATAGGTGTTCGAGTGTTCGAACCGTAATGCGCAAGAAATGGTACCGACACCCCGTATTTACATATCTGCCACTGTGCAGGAGAATCCGTATAGGTGTTCGAGTGTTCGAACCGTAATGCGCAAGAAATGGTATGGAAACCCCGTATTTACATATCTGCCACTGTGCAGGAGAATCCGTATAGGTGTTCGAGTGTTCGAATCGAAATGCGCAAGAAATGGTATGTAAACCCCGTATTTACATATCTGCCACTGTGCAGGAGAATCCGTATAGCTGTTCGAGTGTTCGAACCGTAATGCGCAAGAAATGGTACGAAAACCCCGTATTTACATATCTGCCACTGTGCAGGAGAATCCGTATAGGTGTTCGATTGTTCGAACCGTAATGCGCAAGAAATGGTATGTAAACCCCGTATTTACATATCTGCCACTGTGCAGGAGAATCCGTATAGCTGTTCGAGTGTTCGAACCGTAATGCGCAAGAAATGGTACGAAAACCCCGTATTTACATATCTGCCACTGTGCAGGAGAATCCGTATAGGTGTTCGAGTGTTCGAACCGTAATGCGCAAGAAATGGTATGGAAACCCCGTATTTACATATCTGCCACTGTGCAGGAGAATCCGTATAGGTGTTCGAGTGTTCGAACCGTAATGCGCAGGAAATGGTACCGAAACCCCGTATTTACATATCTGTCACTGTGCAGGAGAATTCGTATAGGTGTTCGAGTGTTCGATCCGTAATGCGCAAGAAATGGTATGGAAACCCCATATTTACATATCTGTCACTGTGCAGGAGAATCCGTATAGGTGTTCGAGTGTTCGAACCGTAATGCGCAAGAAATGGTATGGAAACCCCGTATTTACATATCTGCCACTGTGCAGGAGAATCCGTATAGGTGTTCGAGTGTTCGAATCGAAATGCGCAAGAAATGGTATGTAAACCCCGTATTTACATATCTGCCACTTTGCAGGAGAATCCGTATAGGTGTTCGAGTGTTCGAACCGTAATGCGCAAGAAATTGTACCGAAACCCCGTATTTACATATCTGCCACTGTGCAGGAGAATCCGTATAGGTGTTCGTGTGTTCGAACCGAAATGCGCAAGAAATGGTATGGAAACCCCGTATTTACATATCTGCCACTGTGCAGGAGAATCCATATAGGTGTTCGAGTGTTCGAACCGTAATGCGCAAGAAATGGTATGTAAACCCCGTATTTACATATCTGCCACTGTGCAGGAGAATCCGTATAGGTGTTCGAGTGTTCGAACCGTAATGCGCAAGAAATGGTACCGAAACCCCGTATTTACATATCTGCCACTGTACAGGAGAATCCGTATAGGTGTTCGAGTGTTCGAACCGTAATGCGCAAGAAATGGTATGGAAACCCCGTATTTACATATCTGCCACTGTGCAGGAGAATCCGTATAGGTGTTCGAGTGTTCGAATCGAAATGCGCAAGAAATGGTATGTAAACCCCGTATTTACATATCTGCCACTGTGCAGGAGAATCCGTATAGCTGTTCGAGTGTTCGAACCGTAATGCGCAAGAAATGGTATGGAAACCCCGTATTTACATATCTGCCACTGTGCAGGAGAATCCGTATAGGTGTTCGAGTGTTCGAACCGTAATGCGCAAGAAATGGTACCGAAACCCCGTATTTACATATCTGCCACTGTGCAGGAGAATCCGTATAGGTGTTCGAGTGTTCGAACCGTAATGCGCAAGAAATGGTATGGAAACCCCGTATTTCCATATCTGCCACTGTGCTGGAGAATCCGTATTGGTGTTCGAGTGTTCGAACCGTAATGCGCAAGAAATGGTACCGAAACCCCGTATTTACATATCTGCCACTGTGTAGGAGAATCCGTATAGGTGTTCGAGTGTTCGAACCGTAATGCGCAGGAAATGGTACCGAAACCCCGTATTTACATATCTGTCACTGTGCAGGAGAATTCGTATAGGTGTTCGAGTGTTCGAACCGTAATGCGCAAGAAATGGTATGGAAACCCCATATTTACATATCTGCCACTGTGCAGGAGAATCCGTATAGGTGTTCGAGTGTTCGAATCGAAATGCGCAAGAAATGGTATGTAAACCCCGTATTTACATATCTGCCACTTTGCAGGAGAATCCGTATAGGTGTTCGAGTGTTCGAACCGTAATGCGCAAGAAATGGTACCGAAACCCCGTATTTACATATCTGCCACTGTGCAGGAGAATCCGTATAGGTGTTCGTGTGTTCGAACCGAAATGCGCAAGAAATGGTATGGAAACCCCGTATTTACATATCTGCCACTGTGCAGGAGAATCCGTATAGGTGTTCGAGTGTTCGAACCGTAATGCGCAAGAAATGGTATGGAAACCCCGTATTTACATATCTGCCACTGTGCAGGAGAATCCGTATAGGTGTTCGAGTGTTCGAATCGAAATGCGCAAGAAATGGTATGTAAACCCCGTATTTACATATCTGCCACTGTGCAGGAGAATCCGTATAGCTGTTCGAGTGTTCGAACCGTAATGCGCAAGAAATGGTACCGAAACCCCGTATTTACATATCTGCCACTGTGCAGGAGAATCCGTATTGGTGTTCGAGTGTTCGAACCGTAATGCGCAAGAAATGGTATGGAAACCCCGTATTTACATATCTGCCACTGTGCAGGAGAATCCGTATAGGTGTTCGAGTGTTCGAACCGTAATGCGCAAGAAATGGTACCGAAACCCCGTATTTACATATCTGCCACTGTGCAGGAGAATCCGTATAGGTGTTCGAGTGTTCGAACCGTAATGCGCAAGAAATGGTATGGAAACCCCGTATTTCCATATCTGCCACTGTGCTGGAGAATCCGTATTGGTGTTCGAGTGTTCGAACCGTAATGCGCAAGAAATGGTACCGAAACCCCGTATTTACATATCTGCCACTGTGCAGGAGAATCCGTATAGGTGTTCGAGTGTTCGAACCGTAATGCGCAAGAAATGGTACGGAAACCCCATATTTACATATCTGCCACTGTGCAGGAGAATCCGCATAGGTGTTCGAGTGTTCGAACCGTAATGCGCAAGAAATGGTATGGAAACCCCGTATTTACATATCTGCCACTGTGCAGGAGAATCCGTATAGGTGTTCGAGTGTTCGAACCGTAATGCGCAAGAAATGGTACGGAAACCCCGTATTTACATATCTGCCACTGTGCAGGAGAATCCGTATAGGTGTTCGAGTGTTCGAACCGTAATGCGCAAGAAATGGTATGGAAACCCCGTATTTACATATCTGCCACTGTGCAGGAGAATCCGTATAGGTGTTCGAGTGTTCGAATCGAAATGCGCAAGAAATGGTATGTAAACCCCGTATTTACATATCTGCCACTTTGCAGGAGAATCCGTATAGGTGTTCGATTGTTCGAACCGTAATGCGCAAGAAATTGTACCGAAACCCCGTATTTACATATCTGCCACTATGCAGGAGAATCCGTATAGGTGTTCGTGTGTTCGAACCGAAATGCGCAAGAAATGGTATGGAAACCCCGTATTTACATATCTGCCACTGTGCAGGAGAATCCATATAGGTGTTCGAGTGTTCGAACCGTAATGCGCAAGAAATGGTATGTAAACCCCGTATTTACATATCTGCCACTTTGCAGGAGAATCCGTATAGGTGTTCGAGTGTTCGAACCGTAATGCGCAAGAAATTGTACCGAAACCCCGTATTTACATATCTGCCACTGTGCAGGAGAATCCGTATAGGTGTTCGTGTGTTCGAACCGAAATGCGCAAGAAATGGTATGGAAACCCCGTATTTACATATCTGCCACTGTGCAGGAGAATCCATATAGGTGTTCGAGTGTTCGAACCGTAATGCGCAAGAAATGGTATGTAAACCCCGTATTTACATATCTGCCACTGTGCAGGAGAATCCGTATAGGTGTTCGAGTGTTCGAACCGTAATGCGCAAGAAATGGTACCGACACCCCGTATTTACATATCTGCCACTGTGCAGGAGAATCCGTATAGGTGTTCGAGTGTTCGAACCGTAATGCGCAAGAAATGGTATGGAAACCCCGTATTTACATATCTGCCACTGTGCAGGAGAATCCGTATAGGTGTTCGAGTGTTCGAATCGAAATGCGCAAGAAATGGTATGTAAACCCCGTATTTACATATCTGCCACTGTGCAGGAGAATCCGTATAGCTGTTCGAGTGTTCGAACCGTAATGCGCAAGAAATGGTACGAAAACCCCGTATTTACATATCTGCCACTGTGCAGGAGAATCCGTATAGGTGTTCGATTGTTCGAACCGTAATGCGCAAGAAATGGTATGTAAACCCCGTATTTACATATCTGCCACTGTGCAGGAGAATCCGTATAGCTGTTCGAGTGTTCGAACCGTAATGCGCAAGAAATGGTACGAAAACCCCGTATTTACATATCTGCCACTGTGCAGGAGAATCCGTATAGGTGTTCGAGTGTTCGAACCGTAATGCGCAAGAAATGGTATGGAAACCCCGTATTTACATATCTGCCACTGTGCAGGAGAATCCGTATAGGTGTTCGAGTGTTCGAACCGTAATGCGCAGGAAATGGTACCGAAACCCCGTATTTACATATCTGTCACTGTGCAGGAGAATTCGTATAGGTGTTCGAGTGTTCGATCCGTAATGCGCAAGAAATGGTATGGAAACCCCATATTTACATATCTGTCACTGTGCAGGAGAATCCGTATAGGTGTTCGAGTGTTCGAACCGTAATGCGCAAGAAATGGTATGGAAACCCCGTATTTACATATCTGCCACTGTGCAGGAGAATCCGTATAGGTGTTCGAGTGTTCGAATCGAAATGCGCAAGAAATGGTATGTAAACCCCGTATTTACATATCTGCCACTTTGCAGGAGAATCCGTATAGGTGTTCGAGTGTTCGAACCGTAATGCGCAAGAAATTGTACCGAAACCCCGTATTTACATATCTGCCACTGTGCAGGAGAATCCGTATAGGTGTTCGTGTGTTCGAACCGAAATGCGCAAGAAATGGTATGGAAACCCCGTATTTACATATCTGCCACTGTGCAGGAGAATCCATATAGGTGTTCGAGTGTTCGAACCGTAATGCGCAAGAAATGGTATGTAAACCCCGTATTTACATATCTGCCACTGTGCAGGAGAATCCGTATAGGTGTTCGAGTGTTCGAACCGTAATGCGCAAGAAATGGTACCGAAACCCCGTATTTACATATCTGCCACTGTACAGGAGAATCCGTATAGGTGTTCGAGTGTTCGAACCGTAATGCGCAAGAAATGGTATGGAAACCCCGTATTTACATATCTGCCACTGTGCAGGAGAATCCGTATAGGTGTTCGAGTGTTCGAATCGAAATGCGCAAGAAATGGTATGTAAACCCCGTATTTACATATCTGCCACTGTGCAGGAGAATCCGTATAGCTGTTCGAGTGTTCGAACCGTAATGCGCAAGAAATGGTATGGAAACCCCGTATTTACATATCTGCCACTGTGCAGGAGAATCCGTATAGGTGTTCGAGTGTTCGAACCGTAATGCGCAAGAAATGGTACCGAAACCCCGTATTTACATATCTGCCACTGTGCAGGAGAATCCGTATAGGTGTTCGAGTGTTCGAACCGTAATGCGCAAGAAATGGTATGGAAACCCCGTATTTCCATATCTGCCACTGTGCTGGAGAATCCGTATTGGTGTTCGAGTGTTCGAACCGTAATGCGCAAGAAATGGTACCGAAACCCCGTATTTACATATCTGCCACTGTGTAGGAGAATCCGTATAGGTGTTCGAGTGTTCGAACCGTAATGCGCAGGAAATGGTACCGAAACCCCGTATTTACATATCTGTCACTGTGCAGGAGAATTCGTATAGGTGTTCGAGTGTTCGAACCGTAATGCGCAAGAAATGGTATGGAAACCCCATATTTACATATCTGCCACTGTGCAGGAGAATCCGTATAGGTGTTCGAGTGTTCGAATCGAAATGCGCAAGAAATGGTATGTAAACCCCGTATTTACATATCTGCCACTTTGCAGGAGAATCCGTATAGGTGTTCGAGTGTTCGAACCGTAATGCGCAAGAAATGGTACCGAAACCCCGTATTTACATATCTGCCACTGTGCAGGAGAATCCGTATAGGTGTTCGTGTGTTCGAACCGAAATGCGCAAGAAATGGTATGGAAACCCCGTATTTACATATCTGCCACTGTGCAGGAGAATCCATATAGGTGTTCGAGTGTTCGAACCGTAATGCGCAAGAAATGGTATGTAAACCCCGTATTTACATATCTGCCACTGTGCAGGAGAATCCGTATAGGTGTTCGAGTGTTCGAACCGTAATGCGCAAGAAATGGTACCGAAACCCCGTATTTACATATCTGCCACTGTGCAGGAGAATCCGTATAGGTGTTCGAGTGTTCGAACCGTAATGCGCAAGAAATGGTATGGAAACCCCGTATTTACATATCTGCCACTGTGCAGGAGAATCCGTATAGGTGTTCGAGTGTTCGAATCGAAATGCGCAAGAAATGGTATGTAAACCCCGTATTTACATATCTGCCACTGTGCAGGAGAATCCGTATAGGTGTTCGAGTGTTCGAACCGTAATGCGCAAGAAATGGTACCGAAACCCCGTATTTACATATCTGCCACTGTGCAGGAGAATCCGTATAGGTGTTCGAGTGTTCGAACCGTAATGCGCAAGAAATGGTATGGAAACCCCGTATTTACATATCTGCCACTGTGCAGGAGAATCCGTATAGGTGTTCGAGTGTTCGAACCGTAATGCGCAAGAAATGGTACCGAAACCCCGTATTTACATATCTGCCACTGTGCAGGAGAATCCGTATTGGTGTTCGAGTGTTCGAACCGTAATGCGCAAGAAATGGTATGGAAACCCCGTATTTACATATCTGCCACTGTGCAGGAGAATCCGTATAGGTGTTCGAGTGTTCGAACCGTAATGCGCAAGAAATGGTACCGAAACCCCGTATTTACATATCTGCCACTGTGCAGGAGAATCCGTATAGGTGTTCGAGTGTTCGAACCGTAATGCGCAAGAAATGGTATGGAAACCCCGTATTTCCATATCTGCCACTGTGCTGGAGAATCCGTATTGGTGTTCGAGTGTTCGAACCGTAATGCGCAAGAAATGGTACCGAAACCCCGTATTTACATATCTGCCACTGTGCAGGAGAATCCGTATAGGTGTTCGAGTGTTCGAACCGTAATGCGCAAGAAATGGTACGGAAACCCCATATTTACATATCTGCCACTGTGCAGGAGAATCCGCATAGGTGTTCGAGTGTTCGAACCGTAATGCGCAAGAAATGGTATGGAAACCCCGTATTTACATATCTGCCACTGTGCAGGAGAATCCGTATAGGTGTTCGAGTGTTCGAACCGTAATGCGCAAGAAATGGTACCGACACCCCGTATTTACATATCTGCCACTGTGCAGGAGAATCCGTATAGGTGTTCGAGTGTTCGAACCGTAATGCGCAAGAAATGGTATGGAAACCCCGTATTTACATAGCTGCCACTGTGCAGGAGAATCCGTATAGGTGTTCGAGTGTTCGAATCGAAATGCGCAAGAAATGGTATGTAAACCCCGTATTTACATATCTGCCACTGTGCAGGAGAATCCGTATAGCTGTTCGAGTGTTCGAACCGTAATGCGCAAGAAATGGTACGAAAACCCCGTATTTACATATCTGCCACTGTGCAGGAGAATCCGTATAGGTGTTCGATTGTTCGAACCGTAATGCGCAAGAAATGGTATGTAAACCCCGTATTTACATATCTGCCACTGTGCAGGAGAATCCGTATAGCTGTTCGAGTGTTCGAACCGTAATGCGCAAGAAATGGTACGAAAACCCCGTATTTACATATCTGCCACTGTGCAGGAGAATCCGTATAGGTGTTCGAGTGTTCGAACCGTAATGCGCAAGAAATGGTATGGAAACCCCGTATTTACATATCTGCCACTGTGCAGGAGAATCCGTATAGGTGTTCGAGTGTTCGAACCGTAATGCGCAGGAAATGGTACCGAAACCCCGTATTTACATATCTGTCACTGTGCAGGAGAATTCGTATAGGTGTTCGAGTGTTCGATCCGTAATGCGCAAGAAATGGTATGGAAACCCCATATTTACATATCTGTCACTGTGCAGGAGAATCCGTATAGGTGTTCGAGTGTTCGAACCGTAATGCGCAAGAAATGGTATGGAAACCCCGTATTTACATATCTGCCACTGTGCAGGAGAATCCGTATAGGTGTTCGAGTGTTCGAATCGAAATGCGCAAGAAATGGTATGTAAACCCCGTATTTACATATCTGCCACTTTGCAGGAGAATCCGTATAGGTGTTCGAGTGTTCGAACCGTAATGCGCAAGAAATTGTACCGAAACCCCGTATTTACATATCTGCCACTGTGCAGGAGAATCCGTATAGGTGTTCGTGTGTTCGAACCGAAATGCGCAAGAAATGGTATGGAAACCCCGTATTTACATATCTGCCACTGTGCAGGAGAATCCATATAGGTGTTCGAGTGTTCGAACCGTAATGCGCAAGAAATGGTATGTAAACCCCGTATTTACATATCTGCCACTGTGCAGGAGAATCCGTATAGGTGTTCGAGTGTTCGAACCGTAATGCGCAAGAAATGGTACCGAAACCCCGTATTTACATATCTGCCACTGTACAGGAGAATCCGTATAGGTGTTCGAGTGTTCGAACCGTAATGCGCAAGAAATGGTATGGAAACCCCGTATTTACATATCTGCCACTGTGCAGGAGAATCCGTATAGGTGTTCGAGTGTTCGAATCGAAATGCGCAAGAAATGGTATGTAAACCCCGTATTTACATATCTGCCACTGTGCAGGAGAATCCGTATAGCTGTTCGAGTGTTCGAACCGTAATGCGCAAGAAATGGTATGGAAACCCCGTATTTACATATCTGCCACTGTGCAGGAGAATCCGTATAGGTGTTCGAGTGTTCGAACCGTAATGCGCAAGAAATGGTACCGAAACCCCGTATTTACATATCTGCCACTGTGCAGGAGAATCCGTATAGGTGTTCGAGTGTTCGAACCGTAATGCGCAAGAAATGGTATGGAAACCCCGTATTTCCATATCTGCCACTGTGCTGGAGAATCCGTATTGGTGTTCGAGTGTTCGAACCGTAATGCGCAAGAAATGGTACCGAAACCCCGTATTTACATATCTGCCACTGTGCAGGAGAATCCGTATAGGTGTTCGAGTGTTCGAACCGTAATGCGCAGGAAATGGTACCGAAACCCCGTATTTACATATCTGTCACTGTGCAGGAGAATTCGTATAGGTGTTCGAGTGTTCGAACCGTAATGCGCAAGAAATGGTATGGAAACCCCATATTTACATATCTGCCACTGTGCAGGAGAATCCGTATAGGTGTTCGAGTGTTCGAATCGAAATGCGCAAGAAATGGTATGTAAACCCCGTATTTACATATCTGCCACTTTGCAGGAGAATCCGTATAGGTGTTCGAGTGTTCGAACCGTAATGCGCAAGAAATGGTACCGAAACCCCGTATTTACATATCTGCCACTGTGCAGGAGAATCCGTATAGGTGTTCGTGTGTTCGAACCGAAATGCGCAAGAAATGGTATGGAAACCCCGTATTTACATATCTGCCACTGTGCAGGAGAATCCATATAGGTGTTCGAGTGTTCGAACCGTAATGCGCAAGAAATGGTATGTAAACCCCGTATTTACATATCTGCCACTGTGCAGGAGAATCCGTATAGGTGTTCGAGTGTTCGAACCGTAATGCGCAAGAAATGGTACCGAAACCCCGTATTTACATATCTGCCACTGTGCAGGAGAATCCGTATAGGTGTTCGAGTGTTCGAACCGTAATGCGCAAGAAATGGTATGGAAACCCCGTATTTACATATCTGCCACTGTGCAGGAGAATCCGTATAGGTGTTCGAGTGTTCGAATCGAAATGCGCAAGAAATGGTATGTAAACCCCGTATTTACATATCTGCCACTGTGCAGGAGAATCCGTATAGGTGTTCGAGTGTTCGAACCGTAATGCGCAAGAAATGGTACCGAAACCCCGTATTTACATATCTGCCACTGTGCAGGAGAATCCGTATAGGTGTTCGAGTGTTCGAACCGTAATGCGCAAGAAATGGTATGGAAACCCCGTATTTACATATCTGCCACTGTGCAGGAGAATCCGTATAGGTGTTCGAGTGTTCGAACCGTAATGCGCAAGAAATGGTACCGAAACCCCGTATTTACATATCTGCCACTGTGCAGGAGAATCCGTATTGGTGTTCGAGTGTTCGAACCGTAATGCGCAAGAAATGGTATGGAAACCCCGTATTTACATATCTGCCACTGTGCAGGAGAATCCGTATAGGTGTTCGAGTGTTCGAACCGTAATGCGCAAGAAATGGTACCGAAACCCCGTATTTACATATCTGCCACTGTGCAGGAGAATCCGTATAGGTGTTCGAGTGTTCGAACCGTAATGCGCAAGAAATGGTATGGAAACCCCGTATTTCCATATCTGCCACTGTGCTGGAGAATCCGTATTGGTGTTCGAGTGTTCGAACCGTAATGCGCAAGAAATGGTACCGAAACCCCGTATTTACATATCTGCCACTGTGCAGGAGAATCCGTATAGGTGTTCGAGTGTTCGAACCGTAATGCGCAAGAAATGGTACGGAAACCCCATATTTACATATCTGCCACTGTGCAGGAGAATCCGCATAGGTGTTCGAGTGTTCGAACCGTAATGCGCAAGAAATGGTATGGAAACCCCGTATTTACATATCTGCCACTGTGCAGGAGAATCCGTATAGGTGTTCGAGTGTTCGAACCGTAATGCGCAAGAAATGGTACCGACACCCCGTATTTACATATCTGCCACTGTGCAGGAGAATCCGTATAGGTGTTCGAGTGTTCGAACCGTAATGCGCAAGAAATGGTATGGAAACCCCGTATTTACATATCTGCCACTGTGCAGGAGAATCCGTATAGGTGTTCGAGTGTTCGAATCGAAATGCGCAAGAAATGGTATGTAAACCCCGTATTTACATATCTGCCACTGTGCAGGAGAATCCGTATAGCTGTTCGAGTGTTCGAACCGTAATGCGCAAGAAATGGTACGAAAACCCCGTATTTACATATCTGCCACTGTGCAGGAGAATCCGTATAGGTGTTCGATTGTTCGAACCGTAATGCGCAAGAAATGGTATGTAAACCCCGTATTTACATATCTGCCACTGTGCAGGAGAATCCGTATAGCTGTTCGAGTGTTCGAACCGTAATGCGCAAGAAATGGTACGAAAACCCCGTATTTACATATCTGCCACTGTGCAGGAGAATCCGTATAGGTGTTCGAGTGTTCGAACCGTAATGCGCAAGAAATGGTATGGAAACCCCGTATTTACATATCTGCCACTGTGCAGGAGAATCCGTATAGGTGTTCGAGTGTTCGAACCGTAATGCGCAGGAAATGGTACCGAAACCCCGTATTTACATATCTGTCACTGTGCAGGAGAATTCGTATAGGTGTTCGAGTGTTCGATCCGTAATGCGCAAGAAATGGTATGGAAACCCCATATTTACATATCTGTCACTGTGCAGGAGAATCCGTATAGGTGTTCGAGTGTTCGAACCGTAATGCGCAAGAAATGGTATGGAAACCCCGTATTTACATATCTGCCACTGTGCAGGAGAATCCGTATAGGTGTTCGAGTGTTCGAATCGAAATGCGCAAGAAATGGTATGTAAACCCCGTATTTACATATCTGCCACTTTGCAGGAGAATCCGTATAGGTGTTCGAGTGTTCGAACCGTAATGCGCAAGAAATTGTACCGAAACCCCGTATTTACATATCTGCCACTGTGCAGGAGAATCCGTATAGGTGTTCGTGTGTTCGAACCGAAATGCGCAAGAAATGGTATGGAAACCCCGTATTTACATATCTGCCACTGTGCAGGAGAATCCATATAGGTGTTCGAGTGTTCGAACCGTAATGCGCAAGAAATGGTATGTAAACCCCGTATTTACATATCTGCCACTGTGCAGGAGAATCCGTATAGGTGTTCGAGTGTTCGAACCGTAATGCGCAAGAAATGGTACCGAAACCCCGTATTTACATATCTGCCACTGTACAGGAGAATCCGTATAGGTGTTCGAGTGTTCGAACCGTAATGCGCAAGAAATGGTATGGAAACCCCGTATTTACATATCTGCCACTGTGCAGGAGAATCCGTATAGGTGTTCGAGTGTTCGAATCGAAATGCGCAAGAAATGGTATGTAAACCCCGTATTTACATATCTGCCACTGTGCAGGAGAATCCGTATAGCTGTTCGAGTGTTCGAACCGTAATGCGCAAGAAATGGTATGGAAACCCCGTATTTACATATCTGCCACTGTGCAGGAGAATCCGTATAGGTGTTCGAGTGTTCGAACCGTAATGCGCAAGAAATGGTACCGAAACCCCGTATTTACATATCTGCCACTGTGCAGGAGAATCCGTATAGGTGTTCGAGTGTTCGAACCGTAATGCGCAAGAAATGGTATGGAAACCCCGTATTTCCATATCTGCCACTGTGCTGGAGAATCCGTATTGGTGTTCGAGTGTTCGAACCGTAATGCGCAAGAAATGGTACCGAAACCCCGTATTTACATATCTGCCACTGTGCAGGAGAATCCGTATAGGTGTTCGAGTGTTCGAACCGTAATGCGCAGGAAATGGTACCGAAACCCCGTATTTACATATCTGTCACTGTGCAGGAGAATTCGTATAGGTGTTCGAGTGTTCGAACCGTAATGCGCAAGAAATGGTATGGAAACCCCATATTTACATATCTGCCACTGTGCAGGAGAATCCGTATAGGTGTTCGAGTGTTCGAATCGAAATGCGCAAGAAATGGTATGTAAACCCCGTATTTACATATCTGCCACTTTGCAGGAGAATCCGTATAGGTGTTCGAGTGTTCGAACCGTAATGCGCAAGAAATGGTACCGAAACCCCGTATTTACATATCTGCCACTGTGCAGGAGAATCCGTATAGGTGTTCGTGTGTTCGAACCGAAATGCGCAAGAAATGGTATGGAAACCCCGTATTTACATATCTGCCACTGTGCAGGAGAATCCATATAGGTGTTCGAGTGTTCGAACCGTAATGCGCAAGAAATGGTATGTAAACCCCGTATTTACATATCTGCCACTGTGCAGGAGAATCCGTATAGGTGTTCGAGTGTTCGAACCGTAATGCGCAAGAAATGGTACCGAAACCCCGTATTTACATATCTGCCACTGTGCAGGAGAATCCGTATAGGTGTTCGAGTGTTCGAACCGTAATGCGCAAGAAATGGTATGGAAACCCCGTATTTACATATCTGCCACTGTGCAGGAGAATCCGTATAGGTGTTCGAGTGTTCGAATCGAAATGCGCAAGAAATGGTATGTAAACCCCGTATTTACATATCTGCCACTGTGCAGGAGAATCCGTATAGGTGTTCGAGTGTTCGAACCGTAATGCGCAAGAAATGGTACCGAAACCCCGTATTTACATATCTGCCACTGTGCAGGAGAATCCGTATAGGTGTTCGAGTGTTCGAACCGTAATGCGCAAGAAATGGTATGGAAACCCCGTATTTACATATCTGCCACTGTGCAGGAGAATCCGTATAGGTGTTCGAGTGTTCGAACCGTAATGCGCAAGAAATGGTACCGAAACCCCGTATTTACATATCTGCCACTGTGCAGGAGAATCCGTATTGGTGTTCGAGTGTTCGAACCGTAATGCGCAAGAAATGGTATGGAAACCCCGTATTTACATATCTGCCACTGTGCAGGAGAATCCGTATAGGTGTTCGAGTGTTCGAACCGTAATGCGCAAGAAATGGTACCGAAACCCCGTATTTACATATCTGCCACTGTGCAGGAGAATCCGTATAGGTGTTCGAGTGTTCGAACCGTAATGCGCAAGAAATGGTATGGAAACCCCGTATTTCCATATCTGCCACTGTGCTGGAGAATCCGTATTGGTGTTCGAGTGTTCGAACCGTAATGCGCAAGAAATGGTACCGAAACCCCGTATTTACATATCTGCCACTGTGCAGGAGAATCCGTATAGGTGTTCGAGTGTTCGAACCGTAATGCGCAAGAAATGGTACGGAAACCCCATATTTACATATCTGCCACTGTGCAGGAGAATCCGCATAGGTGTTCGAGTGTTCGAACCGTAATGCGCAAGAAATGGTATGGAAACCCCGTATTTACATATCTGCCACTGTGCAGGAGAATCCGTATAGGTGTTCGAGTGTTCGAACCGTAATGCGCAAGAAATGGTACGGAAACCCCGTATTTACATATCTGCCACTGTGCAGGAGAATCCGTATAGGTGTTCGAGTGTTCGAATCGAAATGCGCAAGAAATGGTATGTAAACCCCGTATTTACATATCTGCCACTGTGCAGGAGAATCCGTATAGGTGTTCGAGTGTTCGAACCGTAATGCGCAAGAAATGGTACCGAAACCCCGTATTTACATATCTGCCACTGTGCAGGAGAATCCGTATAGGTGTTCTAGTGTTCGAACCGTAATGCGCAAGAAAAGGTATGGAAACCCCGTATTTACATATCTGCCACTGTGCAGGAGAATCCGTATAGGTGTTCGAGTGTTCGAACCGTAATGCGCAAGAAATGGTACCGAAACCCAGTATTTACATATCTGCCACTGTGCAGGAGAATCCGTATTGGTGTTCGAGTGTTCGAACCGTAATGCGCAAGAAATGGTATGGAAACCCCGTATTTACATATCTGCCACTGTGCAGGAGAATCCGTATAGGTGTTCGAGTGTTCGAACCGTAATGCGCAAGAAATGGTACCGAAACCCCGTATTTACATATCTGCCACTGTGCAGGAGAATCCGAATAGGTGTTCGAGTGTTCGAACCGTAATGCGCAAGAAATGGTATGGAAACCCCGTATTTCCATATCTGCCACTGTGCTGGAGAATCCGTATTGGTGTTCGAGTGTTCGAACCGTAATGCGCAAGAAATGGTACCGAAACCCCGTATTTACATATCTGCCACTGTGCAGGAGAATCCGTATAGGTGTTCGAGTGTTCGAACCGTAATGCGAAGAAATGGTACGGAAACCCCATATTTACATATCTGCCACTGTGCAGGAGAATCCGCATAGGTGTTCGAGTGTTCGAACCGTAATGCGCAAGAAATGGTATGGAAACCCCGTATTTACATATCTGCCACTGTGCAGGAGAATCCGTATAGGTGTTCGAGTGTTCGAACCGTAATGCGCAAGAAATGGTACGGAAACCCCGTATTTACATATCTGCCACTGTGCAGGAGAATCCGTATAGGTGTTCGATTGTTCGAACCGTAATGCGCAAGAAATGGTATGTAAACCCCGTATTTACATATCTGCCACTGTGTAGGAGAATCCGTATAGGTGTTCGAGTGTTCGAACCGTAATGCGCAAGAAATGGTACGGAAACCCCGTATTTACATATCTGCCGTTGTGCAGGAGAATCCGTATAGGTGTTCGGGTGTTCGAACCGTAATGTGCAAGAAATGGTATGTAAACCCCGTATTTACATATCTGCCACTGTGCAGGAGAATCCGTATAGCTGTTCGAGTGTTCGAACCGTAATGCGCAAGAAATGGTACGGAAACCGCGTATTTACATATCTGCCACTGTGCAGGAGAATCCGCATAGGTGTTCGAGTGTTCGAACCGTATTGCGCAAGAAATGGTATGTAAACCCCGTATTTACATATCTGCCACTGTGCAGGAGAATCCGTATAGGTGTTCGAGTGTTCGAACCGTAATGCACAGGAAATGGTACCGAAACCCCGTATTTACATATCTGTCACTGTGCAGGAGAATTCGTATAGGTGTTCGAGTGTTCGAACCGTAATGCGCAAGAAATGGTATGGAAACCCCATATTTACATATCTGCCACTGTGCTGGAGAATCCGTATAGGTGTTCGAGTGTTCGAATCGAAATGCGCAAGAAATGGTATGTAAACCCCGTATTTACATATCTGCCACTGTGCAGGAGAATTCGTATAGGTGTTCGAGTGTTCGAATCGTAATGCGCAAGAAATGGTACCGAAACCCCGTATTTACATATCTGCCACTGTGCAGGAGAATCCGTATAGGTGTTCGAGTGTTCGAACCGTAATGCGCAAGAAATGGTACGGAAACCCCATATTTACATATCTGCCACTGTGCAGGAGAATCCGCATAGGTGTTCGAGTGTTCGAACCGTAATGCGCAAGAAATGGTATGGAAACCCCGTATTTACATATCTGCCACTGTGCAGGAGAATCCGTATAGGTGTTCGAGTGTTCGAACCGTAATGCGCAAGAAATGGTACGGAAACCCCATATTTACATATCTGCCACTGTGCAGGAGAATCCGCATAGGTGTTCGAGTGTTCGAACCGTAATGCGCAAGAAATGGTATGGAAACCCCGTATTTACATATCTGCCACTGTGCAGGAGAATCCGTATAGGTGTTCGAGTGTTCGAACCGTAATGCGCAAGAAATGGTACGGAAACCCCGTATTTACATATCTGCCACTGTGCAGGAGAATCCGTATAGGTGTTCGAGTGTTCGAATCGAAATGCGCAAGAAATGGTATGTAAACCCCGTATTTACATATCTGCCACTGTGCAGGAGAATCCGTATAGGTGTTCGAGTGTTCGAACCGTAATGCGCAAGAAATGGTACCGAAACCCCGTATTTACATATCTGCCACTGTGCAGGAGAATCCGTATAGGTGTTCGAGTGTTCGAACCGTAATGCGCAAGAAATGGTATGGAAACCCCGTATTTACATATCTGCCACTGTGCAGGAGAATCCGTATAGGTGTTCGAGTGTTCGAACCGTAATGCGCAAGAAATGGTACCGAAACCCCGTATTTACATATCTGCCACTGTGCAGGAGAATCCGTATTGGTGTTCGAGTGTTCGAACCGTAATGCGCAAGAAATGGTATGGAAACCCCGTATTTACATATCTGCCACTGTGCAGGAGAATCCGTATAGGTGTTCGAGTGTTCGAACCGTAATGCGCAAGAAATGGTACCGAAACCCCGTATTTACATATCTGCCACTGTGCAGGAGAATCCGAATAGGTGTTCGAGTGTTCGAACCGTAATGCGCAAGAAATGGTATGGAAACCCCGTATTTCCATATCTGCCACTGTGCTGGAGAATCCGTATTGGTGTTCGAGTGTTCGAACCGTAATGCGCAAGAAATGGTACCGAAACCCCGTATTTACATATCTGCCACTGTGCAGGAGAATCCGTATAGGTGTTCGAGTGTTCGAACCGTAATGCGCAAGAAATGGTACGGAAACCCCATATTTACATATCTGCCACTGTGCAGGAGAATCCGCATAGGTGTTCGTGTGTTCGAACCGTAATGCGCAAGAAATGGTATGGAAACCCCGTATTTACATATCTGCCACTGTGCAGGAGAATCCGTATAGGTGTTCGAGTGTTCGAACCGTAATGCGCAAGAAATGGTACGGAAACCCCGTATTTACATATCTGCCACTGTGCAGGAGAATCCGTATAGGTGTTCGATTGTTCGAACCGTAATGCGCAAGAAATGGTATGTAAACCCCGTATTTACATATCTGCCACTGTGTAGGAGAATCCGTATAGGTGTTCGAGTGTTCGAACCGTAATGCGCAAGAAATGGTACGGAAACCCCGTATTTACATATCTGCCGTTGTGCAGGAGAATCTGTATAGGTGCTCGGGTGTTCGAACCGTAATGTGCAAGAAATGGTATGTAAACCCCGTATTTACATATCTGCCACTGTGCAGGAGAATCCGTATAGCTGTTCGAGTGTTCGAACCGTAATGCGCAAGAAATGGTACGGAAACCCCGTATTTACATATCTGCCACTGTGCAGGAGAATCCGCATAGGTGTTCGAGTGTTCGAACCGTATTGCGCAAGAAATGGTATGTAAACCCCGTATTTACATATCTGCCACTGTGCAAGAGAATCCGTATAGGTGTTCGAGTGTTCGAACCGTAATGCACAGGAAATGGTACCGAAACCCCGTATTTACATATCTGTCACTGTGCAGGAGAATTCGTATAGGTGTTCGAGTGTTCGAACCGTAATGCGCAAGAAATGGTATGGAAACCCCATATTTACATATCTGCCACAGTGCTGGAGAATCCGTATAGGTGTTCGAGTGTTCGAATCGAAATGCGCAAGAAATGGTATGTAAACCCCGTATTTACATATCTGCCACTGTGCAGGAGAATTCGTATAGGTGTTCGAGTGTTCGAATCGTAATGCGCAAGAAATGGTACCGAAACCCCGTATTTACATATCTGCCACTGTGCAGGAGAATCCGTATAGGTGTTCGAGTGTTCGAACCGTAATGCGCAAGAAATGGTACGGAAACCCCATATTTACATATCTGCCACTGTGCAGGAGAATCCGCATAGGTGTTCGAGTGTTCGAACCGTAATGCGCAAGAAATGGTATGGAAACCCCGTATTTACATATCTGCCACTGTGCAGGAGAATCCGTATAGGTGTTCGAGTGTTCGAACCGTAATGCGCAAGAAATGGTACGGAAACCTCGTATTTACATATCTGCCACTGTACAGGAGAATCCATATAGGTGTTCGAGTGTTCGAACAGTAATGCGCAAGAAATGGTACGGAAACCCCGTATTTACATATCTGCCACTGTGCAGGAGAATCCGCATAGGTGTTCGAGTGTTCAAACCGTAATGC
Organism: Camellia sinensis; assembly: GCF_055761805.1. NCBI lineage: Eukaryota > Viridiplantae > Streptophyta > Magnoliopsida > Ericales > Theaceae > Camellia > Camellia sinensis. Next base: position 208,062 of record NC_138971.1, read on the forward strand.
GCAAGAAATGGTATGGAAACCCCGTATTTACATATCTGCCACTGTACAGGAGAATCCATATAGGTGTTCGAGTGTTCGAACAGTAATGCGCAAGAAATGGTACGGAAACCCCGTATTTACATATCTGCCACTGTGCAGGAGAATCCGCATAGGTGTTCGAGTGTTCAAACCGTAATGCGCAAGAAAGGGTATGTAAACCCCGTATTTACATATCTGTCATTGAGCAGGAGAATCCGTATAGGTGTTCGAGTGTTCGAACCGTAATGCGCAAAAAATGGTATGGAAACCCCGTATTTACATATCTGCCACTGTGCAGGAGAATCCGTATAGGTGTTCGAGTGTTCGAACCGTAATGCGCAAGAAATGGTATGGAAACCCCGTATTTACATATCTGCCACTGTACAGGAGAATCCATATAGGTGTTCGAGTGTTCGAACAGTAATGCGCAAGAAATGGTACGGAAACCCCGTATTTACATATCTGCCACTGTGCAGGAGAATCCGCATAGGTGTTCGAGTGTTCAAACCGTAATGCGCAAGAAATGGTATGTAAACCCCGTATTTACATATCTGTCACTGAGCAGGAGAATCCGTATAGGTGTTCGAGTGTTCGAACCGTAATGCGCAAGAAATGGTACGGAAACCCCGTATTTACATATCTGCCACTGTGCAGGAGAATCCGCATAGGTGTTCGAGTGTTCGAACCGTAATGCGCAAGAAATGGTATGTAAACCCCGTATTTACATATCTGCCACTGTGCAGGAGAATCCGTATAGGTGTTCGAGTGTTCGAACCGTAATGCGCAAGAAATGGTACGGAAACCCCGTATTTACATATCTGCCACTGTGCAGGAGAATCCGTATAGGTGTTCGAGTGTTCGAACCGTAATGCGCAAGAAATGGTGTGGAAACCCCGTATTTACATATCTGCCACTGTGCAGGAGAATTCGTATAGGTGTTCGAGCGTTCGAACCGTAATGCGCAAGAAATGGTACGAAAACCCCGTATTTACAAATCTGCCACTGTGCAGGAGAATCCGTATAGGTGTTCGAGTGTTCGAACCGTAATGCGCCAGAAATGGTACCGAAACCCCGTATTTACATATCTGCCACTGTGCAGGAGAATCCGTATAGGTGTTCGAGTGTTCGAACCGTAATGCGCAAGAAATGGTACGAAAACCCCGTATTTACATATCGGCCACTGTGCAGGAGAATCCGTATAGGTGTTCGATTGTTCGAACCGTAATGTGCAAGAAATGGTATGTAAACCCCGTATTTACATATCTGCCACTGGGCAGGAGAATCCGTATAGGTGTTCGAGTGTTCGAACCGTAATGCGCAAGAAATGGTATGGAAACCCCGTATTTAAATATCTGCCACTGTGCAGGAGAATCCGTATAGGTGTTCGAGTGTTCGAACCGTAATGCGCAAGAAATGGTATGGAAACCCCGTATTTACATATCTGCCACTGTGCAGGAGAATCCGGATAGGTGTTCGAGTGTTCGAACCGTATTGCGCAAGAAATGGTATGTAAACCCCGTATTTACATATCTGCCACTGGGCAGGAGAATCCGTATAGGTGTTCGAGTGTTCGAACCGTAATGCGCAAGAAATGGTATGGAAACCCCGTATTTACATATCTGCCACTGTGCAGGAGAATCCGTATAGGTGTTCGAGTGTTCGAACCGTAATGCGCAAGAAATGGTATGGAAACCCCGTATTTACATATCTGCCACTGTGCAGGAGAATCCGGATAGGTGTTCGAGTGTTCGAACCGTATTGCGCAAGAAATGGTATGTAAACCCCGTATTTACATATCTGCCACTATGCAGGAGAATCCGTATAGGTGTTCGAGTGTTCGAACCGTAATGCACAGGAAATGGTACCGAAACCCCGTATTTACATATCTGTCACTGTGCAGTAGAATTCGTATAGGTGTTCGAGTGTTCGAACCGTAATGCGCAAGAAATGGTATGTAAACCCCATATTTACATATCTGTCACGGTGCAGGAGAATCCGTATAGGTGTTCGAGTGTTCGAATCGAAATGCGCAAGAAATGGTATGTAAACCCCGTATTTACATATTTGCCACTGTGCAGGAGAATCCGTATAGGTGTTCGAGTGTTCGAACCGTAATGCGCAAGAAATGGTACCGAAACCCCGTATTTACATATCTGCCACTGTGCAGGAGAATCCGTATAGGTGTTCGAGTGTTCGAACCGTAATGCGCAAGAAATGGTATGGAAACCCCGTCTTTACATATCTGCCACTGTGCAGGAGAATCCGTATAGGTGTTCGAGTGTTCGAACCGTAATGCGCAAGAAATGGTACGGAAACCTCGTATTTACATATCTGCCACTGTACAGGAGAATCCACATAGGTGTTCGAGTGTTCGAACAGTAATGCGCAAGAAATGGTACGGAAACCCCGTATTTACATATCTGCCACTGTGCAGGAGAATCCGCATAGGTGTTCGAGTGTTCAAACCGTAATGCGCAAGAAAGGGTATGTAAACCCCGTATTTACATATCTGTCATTGAGCAGGAGAATCCGTATAGGTGTTCGAGTGTTCGAACCGTAATGCGCAAAAAATGGTATGGAAACCCCGTATTTACATATCTGCCACTGTGCAGGAGAATCCGTATAGGTGTTCGAGTGTTCGAACCGTAATGCGCAAGAAATGGTATGGAAACCCCGTATTTACATATCTGCCACTGTACAGGAGAATCCATATAGGTGTTCGAGTGTTCGAACAGTAATGCGCAAGAAATGGTACGGAAACCCCGTATTTACATATCTGCCACTGTGCAGGAGAATCCGCATAGGTGTTCGAGTGTTCAAACCGTAATGCGCAAGAAATGGTATGTAAACCCCGTATTTACATATCTGTCACTGAGCAGGAGAATCCGTATAGGTGTTCGAGTGTTCGAACCGTAATGCGCAAGAAATGGTACGGAAACCCCGTATTTACATATCTGCCACTGTGCAGGAGAATCCGCATAGGTGTTCGAGTGTTCGAACCGTAATGCGCAAGAAATGGTATGTAAACCCCGTATTTACATATCTGCCACTGTGCAGGAGAATCCGTATAGGTGTTCGAGTGTTCGAACCGTAATGCGCAAGAAATGGTACGGAAACCCCGTATTTACATATCTGCCACTGTGCAGGAGAATCCGTATAGGTGTTCGAGTGTTCGAACCGTAATGCGCAAGAAATGGTGTGGAAACCCCGTATTTACATATCTGCCACTGTGCAGGAGAATTCGTATAGGTGTTCGAGCGTTCGAACCGTAATGCGCAAGAAATGGTACGAAAACCCCGTATTTACAAATCTGCCACTGTGCAGGAGAATCCGTATAGGTGTTCGAGTGTTCGAACCGTAATGCGCCAGAAATGGTACCGAAACCCCGTATTTACATATCTGCCACTGTGCAGGAGAATCCGTATAGGTGTTCGAGTGTTCGAACCGTAATGCGCAAGAAATGGTACGAAAACCCCGTATTTACATATCGGCCACTGTGCAGGAGAATCCGTATAGGTGTTCGATTGTTCGAACCGTAATGTGCAAGAAATGGTATGTAAACCCCGTATTTACATATCTGCCACTGGGCAGGAGAATCCGTATAGGTGTTCGAGTGTTCGAACCGTAATGCGCAAGAAATGGTATGGAAACCCCGTATTTAAATATCTGCCACTGTGCAGGAGAATCCGTATAGGTGTTCGAGTGTTCGAACCGTAATGCGCAAGAAATGGTATGGAAACCCCGTATTTACATATCTGCCACTGTGCAGGAGAATCCGGATAGGTGTTCGAGTGTTCGAACCGTATTGCGCAAGAAATGGTATGTAAACCCCGTATTTACATATCTGCCACTGGGCAGGAGAATCCGTATAGGTGTTCGAGTGTTCGAACCGTAATGCGCAAGAAATGGTATGGAAACCCCGTATTTACATATCTGCCACTGTGCAGGAGAATCCGTATAGGTGTTCGAGTGTTCGAACCGTAATGCGCAAGAAATGGTATGGAAACCCCGTATTTACATATCTGCCACTGTGCAGGAGAATCCGGATAGGTGTTCGAGTGTTCGAACCGTATTGCGCAAGAAATGGTATGTAAACCCCGTATTTACATATCTGCCACTATGCAGGAGAATCCGTATAGGTGTTCGAGTGTTCGAACCGTAATGCACAGGAAATGGTACCGAAACCCCGTATTTACATATCTGTCACTGTGCAGTAGAATTCGTATAGGTGTTCGAGTGTTCGAACCGTAATGCGCAAGAAATGGTATGTAAACCCCATATTTACATATCTGTCACGGTGCAGGAGAATCCGTATAGGTGTTCGAGTGTTCGAATCGAAATGCGCAAGAAATGGTATGTAAACCCCGTATTTACATATTTGCCACTGTGCAGGAGAATCCGTATAGGTGTTCGAGTGTTCGAACCGTAATGCGCAAGAAATGGTACCGAAACCCCGTATTTACATATCTGCCACTGTGCAGGAGAATCCGTATAGGTGTTCGAGTGTTCGAACCGTAATGCGCAAGAAATGGTATGGAAACCCCGTCTTTACATATCTGCCACTGTGCAGGAGAATCCGTATAGGTGTTCGAGTGTTCGAACCGTAATGCGCAAGAAATGGTACGGAAACCTCGTATTTACATATCTGCCACTGTACAGGAGAATCCACATAGGTGTTCGAGTGTTCGAACAGTAATGCGCAAGAAATGGTACGGAAACCCCGTATTTACATATCTGCCACTGTGCAGGAGAATCCGCATAGGTGTTCGAGTGTTCAAACCGTAATGCGCAAGAAAGGGTATGTAAACCCCGTATTTACATATCTGTCATTGAGCAGGAGAATCCGTATAGGTGTTCGAGTGTTCGAACCGTAATGCGCAAAAAATGGTATGGAAACCCCGTATTTACATATCTGCCACTGTGCAGGAGAATCCGTATAGGTGTTCGAGTGTTCGAACCGTAATGCGCAAGAAATGGTATGGAAACCCCGTATTTACATATCTGCCACTGTACAGGAGAATCCATATAGGTGTTCGAGTGTTCGAACAGTAATGCGCAAGAAATGGTACGGAAACCCCGTATTTACATATCTGCCACTGTGCAGGAGAATCCGCATAGGTGTTCGAGTGTTCAAACCGTAATGCGCAAGAAATGGTATGTAAACCCCGTATTTACATATCTGTCACTGAGCAGGAGAATCCGTATAGGTGTTCGAGTGTTCGAACCGTAATGCGCAAGAAATGGTACGGAAACCCCGTATTTACATATCTGCCACTGTGCAGGAGAATCCGCATAGGTGTTCGAGTGTTCGAACCGTAATGCGCAAGAAATGGTATGTAAACCCCGTATTTACATATCTGCCACTGTGCAGGAGAATCCGTATAGGTGTTCGAGTGTTCGAACCGTAATGCGCAAGAAATGGTACGGAAACCCCGTATTTACATATCTGCCACTGTGCAGGAGAATCCGTATAGGTGTTCGAGTGTTCGAACCGTAATGCGCAAGAAATGGTGTGGAAACCCCGTATTTACATATCTGCCACTGTGCAGGAGAATTCGTATAGGTGTTCGAGCGTTCGAACCGTAATGCGCAAGAAATGGTACGAAAACCCCGTATTTACAAATCTGCCACTGTGCAGGAGAATCCGTATAGGTGTTCGAGTGTTCGAACCGTAATGCGCCAGAAATGGTACCGAAACCCCGTATTTACATATCTGCCACTGTGCAGGAGAATCCGTATAGGTGTTCGAGTGTTCGAACCGTAATGCGCAAGAAATGGTACGAAAACCCCGTATTTACATATCGGCCACTGTGCAGGAGAATCCGTATAGGTGTTCGATTGTTCGAACCGTAATGTGCAAGAAATGGTATGTAAACCCCGTATTTACATATCTGCCACTGGGCAGGAGAATCCGTATAGGTGTTCGAGTGTTCGAACCGTAATGCGCAAGAAATGGTATGGAAACCCCGTATTTAAATATCTGCCACTGTGCAGGAGAATCCGTATAGGTGTTCGAGTGTTCGAACCGTAATGCGCAAGAAATGGTATGGAAACCCCGTATTTACATATCTGCCACTGTGCAGGAGAATCCGGATAGGTGTTCGAGTGTTCGAACCGTATTGCGCAAGAAATGGTATGTAAACCCCGTATTTACATATCTGCCACTGGGCAGGAGAATCCGTATAGGTGTTCGAGTGTTCGAACAGTAATGCGCAAGAAATGGTACGGAAACCCCGTATTTACATATCTGCCACTGTGCAGGAGAATCCGCATAGGTGTTCGAGTGTTCAAACCGTAATGCGCAAGAAATGGTATGTAAACCCCGTATTTACATATCTGTCACTGAGCAGGAGAATCCGTATAGGTGTTCGAGTGTTCGAACCGTAATGCGCAAGAAATGGTACGGAAACCCCGTATTTACATATCTGCCACTGTGCAGGAGAATCCGCATAGGTGTTCGAGTGTTCGAACCGTAATGCGCAAGAAATGGTATGTAAACCTCGTATTTACATATCTGCCACTCTGCAGGAGAATCCGTATAGGTGTTCGAGTGTTCGAACCGTAATGCGCAAGAAATGGTACGGAAACCCCGTATTTACATATCTGCCACTGTGCAGGAGAATCCGTATAGGTGTTCGAGTGTTCGAACCGTAATGCGCAAGAAATGGTGTGGAAACCCCGTATTTACATATCTGCCACTGTGCAGGAGAATCCGTATAGGTGTTCGAGTGTTCGAACCGTAATGCGCAAGAAATGGTACCGAAACCCCGTATTTACATATCTGCCACTGTGCAGGAGAATCCGTATAGGTGTTCGAGCGTTCGAACCGTAATGCGCAAGAAATGGTACGAAAACCCCGTATTTACAAATCTGCCACTGTGCAGGAGAATCCGTATAGGTGTTCGAGTGTTCGAACCGTAATGCGCCAGAAATGGTACCGAAACCCCGTATTTACATATCTGCCACTGTGCAGGAGAATCCGTATAGGTGTTCGAGTGTTCGAACCGTAATGCGCAAGAAATGGTACGAAAACCCCGTATTTACATATCTGCCAATGTGCAGGAGAATCCGTATAGGTGTTCGATTGTTCGAACCGTAATGTGCAAGAAACGGTATGTAAACCCCGTATTTACATATCTGCCACTGGGCAGGAGAATCCGTATAGGTGTTCGAGTGTTCGAACCGTAATGCGCAAGAAATGGTATGGAAACCCCGTATTTACATATCTGCCACTGTGCAGGAGAATCCGTATAGGTGTTCGAGTGTTCGAACCGTAATGCGCAGGAAACGGTACCGAAATCCCGTATTTACATATCTGTCACTGTGCAGGAGAATTCGTATAGGTGTTCGAGTGTTCGAACCGTAATGCGCAAGAAATGGTATGGAAACCCCATATTTACATATCTGTCACTGTGCAGGAGAATCCGTATAGGTGTTCGAGTGTTCGAACCGTAATGCGCAAGAAATGGTACGGAAACCCCGTATTTACATATCTGCCATTGTGCAGGAGAATCCGCATAGGTGTTCGAGTGTTCGAACCGTAATGCGCAAGAAATGGTACGGAAACCCCGTATTTACATATCTGCCACTGTGCAGGAGAATCCGCATAGGTGTTCGAGTGTTCGAAACGTAATGCGCAAGAAATGGTATGTAAACCCCGTATTTACATATCTGCCACTGTGCAGGAGAATCCGTATAGGTGTTCGAGTGTTCGAACCGTAATGCGCAAGAAATGGTACGGAAACCCCGTATTTACATATCAGCCACTGTGCAGGAGAATCCGCATAGGTGTTCGAGTGTTCGAACCGTAATGCGCAAGAAATGGTATGTAAACCCCGTATTTACATATCTGCCACTATGCAGGAGAATCCGCATAGGTGTTCGAGTGTTCGAACCGTAATGCGCAAGAAATGGTATGTAAACCCCGTATTTACATATCTGCCACTCTGCAGGAGAATCCGTATAGGTGTTCGAGTGTTCGAACCGTAATGCGCAAGAAATGGTACGGAAACCCCGTATTTACATATCTGCCACTGTGCAGGAGAATCCGTATAGGTGTTCGAGTGTTCGAACCGTAATGCGCAAGAAATGGTGTGGAAACCCCGTATTTACATATCTGCCACTGTGCAGGAGAATCCGTATAGGTGTTCGAGTGTTCGAACCGTAATGCGCAAGAAATGGTACCGAAACCCCGTATTTACATATCTGCCACTGTGCAGGAGAATCCGTATAGGTGTTCGAGCGTTCGAACCGTAATGCGCAAGAAATGGTACGAAAACCCCGTATTTACAAATCTGCCACTGTGCAGGAGAATCCGTATAGGTGTTCGAGTGTTCGAACCGTAATGCGCCAGAAATGGTACCGAAACCCCGTATTTACATATCTGCCACTGTGCAGGAGAATCCGTATAGGTGTTCGAGTGTTCGAACCGTAATGCGCAAGAAATGGTACGAAAACCCCGTATTTACATATCTGCCACTGTGCAGGAGAATCCGTATAGGTGTTCGATTGTTCGAACCGTAATGTGCAAGAAATGGTATGTAAACCCCGTATTTACATATCTGCCACTGGGCAGGAGAATCCGTATAGGTGTTCGAGTGTTCGAACCGTAATGCGCAAGAAATGGTATGGAAAACCCGTATTTACATATCTGCCACTGTGCAGGAGAATCCGTATAGGTGTTCGAGTGTTCGAACCGTAATGCGCAGGAAACGGTACCGAAATCCCGTATTTACATATCTGTCACTGTGCAGGAGAATTCGTATAGGTGTTCGAGTGTTCGAACGGTAATGCGCAAGAAATGGTATGGAAACCCCATATTTACATATCTGTCACTGTGCAGGAGAATCCGTATAGGTGTTCGAGTGTTCGAACCGTAATGCGCAAGAAATGGTACGGAAACCCCGTATTTACATATCTGCCATTGTGCAGGAGAATCCACATAGGTGTTCGAGTGTTCGAACCGTAATGCGCAAGAAATGGTACGGAAACCCCGTATTTACATATCTGCCACTGTGCAGGAGAATCCGCATAGGTGTTCGAGTGTTCGAAACGTAATGCGCAAGAAATGGTATGTAAACCCCGTATTTACATATCTGCCACTGTGCAGGAGAATCCGTATAGGTGTTCGAGTGTTCGAACCGTAATGCGCAAGAAATGGTACGGAAACCCCGTATTTACATATCAGCCACTGTGCAGGAGAATCCGCATAGGTGTTCGAGTGTTCGAACCGTAATGCGCAAGAAAATGGTATGTAAACCCCGTATTTACATATCTGCCACTATGCAGGAGAATCCGTATAGGTGTTCGAGTGTTCGAACCGTAATGCGCAAGAAATGGTACGGAAACCCCGTATTTACATATCTGCCACTGTGCAGGAGAATCCGTATAGGTGTTCGATTGTTCGAACCGTAATGCGCAAGAAATGGTATGTAAACCCCGTATTTACATATCTGCCACTGTGCAGGAGAATCCGTATAGGTGTTCGAGTGTTCGAACCGTAATGCGCAAGAAATGGTATGGAAACCCCGTATTTACATATCTGCCACTGTGCAGGAGAATCCGTATAGGTGTTCGAGTGTTCGAACCGTAATGCGCAGGAAATGGTATCGAAACCCCGTATTTACATATCTGTCACGGTGCAGGAGAATCCGCATAGGTGTTCGAGTGTTCGAACCGTATTGCGCAAGAAATGGTATGTAAACCCCGTATTTACATATCTGCCACTATGCAGGAGAATCCGTATAGGTGTTCGAGTGTTCGAACCGTAATGCACAGGAAATGGTACCGAAACCCCGTATTTACATTTCTGTCACTGTGCAGTAGAATTCGTATAGGTGTTCGAGTGTTCGAACCGTAATGCGCAAGAAATGGTATGTAAACCCCATATTTACATATCTGTCACGGTGCAGGAGAATCCGTATAGGTGTTCGAGTGTTCGAATCGAAATGCGCAAGAAATGGTATGTAAACCCCGTATTTACATATTTGCCACTGTGCAGGAGAATCCGTATAGGTGTTCGAGTGTTCGAACCGTAATGCGCAAGAAATGGTACCGAAACCCCGTATTTACATATCTGCCACTGTGCAGGAGAATCCGTATAGGTGTTCGAGTGTTCGAACCGTAATGCGCAAGAAATGGTATGGAAACCCCGTATTTACATATCTGCCACTGTGCAGGAGAATCCATATAGGTGTTCGAGTGTTCAAACCGTAATGCGCAAGAAATGGTACCGAAACCCCGTATTTACATATCTGCCACTGTGCAGGAGAATCCGTATAGGTGATCGAGTGTTCGAACCGTAATGCGCAAGAAATGGTATGGAAAACCCGTATTTACATATCTGCCACTGTGCAGGAGAATCCGTATAGGTGTTCGAGTGTTCGAACCGTAATGCGCAAGAAATGGTACCGAATCCCCGTATTTACATATCTGCCACTGTGCAGGAGAATCCGTATAGGTGTTCGAGTGTTCGAACCATAATGCGCAAGAAATGGTACGGAAACCCCATATTTACATATCTGCCACTGTGCAGGAGAATCCGCATAGGTGTTCGAGTGTTCGAACCGTAATGCGCAAGAAATGGTATGGAAACCCCGTATTTACATATCTGCCACTGTGTAGGAGAATCCGTATAGGTGTTCGAGTGTTCGAACCGTAATGCGCAAGAAATGGTATGGAATCCTCGTATTTACATATCTGCCACTGTACAGGTGAATCCGTATAGGTGTTCGAGTGTTCGAACCGTAATGCGCAAGAAATGGTACGGAAACCCCGTATTTACATATCTGCCACTGTGCAGGAGAATCCGCATAGGTGTTCGAGTGTTCGAACCGTAATGCGCAAGAAATGGTAGGTAAACCCCGTATTTACATATCTACCACTGTGTAGGAGAATCCCTATAGCTAATCGAGTGTTCGAACCGTAATGCGCAAGAAATGGTACGGAAACCCCGTATTTACATATCTGCCACTGTGCAGGAGAATCCGCATAGGTGTTCGAGTGTTCGAACCGTAATGCCCAAGAAATGGTATGTAAACCCCGTATTTACATATCTGCCACTGTGCAGGAGAATCCGTATAGGTGTTCGAGTGTTCGAACCGTAATGCGCAAGAAATGGTACGAAAACCCCGTATTTACATATCTGCCACTGTGCAGGAGAATCCGTATAGGTGTTCGATTGTTCGAACCGTAATGCGCAAGAAATGGTATGTAAACCCCGTATTTACATATCTGCCACTGTGCAGGAGAATCTGTATAGGTGTTCGAGTGTTCGAACCGTAATGCGCAAGAAATGGTATGGAAACCCCGTATTTACATATCTGCCACTGTGCAGGAGAATCCGTATAGGTGTTCGAGTGTTCGAACCGTAATGCGCAGTAAATGGTACCGAAACCCCGTATTTACATATCTGTCACTGTGCAGGAGAATTCGTATAGGTGTTCGAATGTTCGAACCGTAATGCGCAAGAAATGGTATGGAAACCCCATATTTACATATCTGTCACTGTGCAGGGGAATCCGTATAGGTGTTCGAGTGTTCGAACCGTAATGCGCAAGAAATGGTACGGAAACCCCGTATTTACATATCTGCCATTGTGTAGGAGAATCCGCATAGGTGTTCGAGTGTTCGAACCGTAATGCGCAAGAAATGGTACGGAAACCCCGTATTTACATATCTGCCACTGTGCAGGAGAATCCGCATAGGTGTTCGAGTGTTCGAAACGTAATGCGCAAGAAATGGTATGTAAACCCCGTATTTACATATCTGCCACTGTGCAGGAGAATCCGTATAGGTGTTCGAGTGTTCGAACCGTAATGCGCAAGAAATGGTACCGAAACCCCGTATTTACATATCTGCCACTGTGTAGGAGAATCCGCATAGGTGTTCGAGTGTTCGAACCGTAATGCGCAAGAAATGGTATGTAAACCCCGTATTTACATATCTGCCACTGTGCAGGAGAATCCGTATAGGAGTTCGAGTGTTCGAACTGTAATGCGCAAGAAATGGTATGGAAACCCCGTATTTACATATCTGCCACTGTGCAGGAGAATCCGTATAGGTGTTCGAGTGTTCGAACCGTAATGCGCAGGAAATGGTACCGAAACCCCGTATTTATATATCTGTCACTGTGCAGGAGAATCTGCATAGGTGTTCGAGTGTTCGAACCGTATTGCGCAAGAAATGGTATGTAAACCCCGTATTTCATATCTGCCACTGTGCAGGAGAATCCGTATAGGTGTTCGAGTGTTCGAACCGTAATGCGCAGGAAATGGTACCGAAACCCCGTATTTACATATCTGTCACTGTGCAGGAGAATTCGTATAGGTGTTCGAGTGTTCGAACCGTAATGCGCAAGAAATGGTATGGAAACCCCATATTTACATATCTGCCACTGCGCAGGAGAATCCGTATAGGTGTTCGAGTGTTCGAATCGAAATGCGCAAGAAATGGTATGTAAACCCCGTATTTACATATCTGCCACTGTGCAGGAGAATCCGTATAGGTGTTCGAGTGTTCGAACCGTAATGCGCAAGAAATGGTACCGAAACCCCGTATTTACATATCTGCCACTGTGCAGGAGAATCCGCATAGGTGTTCGAGTGTTCGAACCGTAATGCGCAAGAAATGGTATGTAAACCCCGTATTTACATATCTGCCACTGTGCAGGAGAATCCGTATAGGAGTTCGAGTGTTCGAACTGTAATGCGCAAGAAATGGTATGGAAACCCCGTATTTACATATCTGCCACTGTGCAGGAGAATCCGTATAGGTGTTCGAGTGTTCGAACCGTAATGCGCAGGAAATGGTACCGAAACCCCGTATTTATATATCTGTCACTGTGCAGGAGAATCCGCATAGGTGTTCGAGTGTTCGAACCGTATTGCGCAAGAAATGGTATGTAAACCCCGTATTTCATATCTGCCACTGTGCAGGAGAATCCGTATAGGTGTTCGAGTGTTCGAACCGTAATGCGCAGGAAATGGTACCGAAACCCCGTATTTACATATCTGTCACTGTGCAGGAGAATTCGTATAGGTGTTCGAGTGTTCGAACCGTAATGCGCAAGAAATGGTATGGAAACCCCATATTTACATATCTGCCACTGCGCAGGAGAATCCGTATAGGTGTTCGAGTGTTCGAATCGAAATGCGCAAGAAATGGTATGTAAACCCCGTATTTACATATCTGCCACTTTGCAGGAGAATCCGTATAGGTGTTCGAGTGTTCGAACCGTAATGCGCAAGAAATGGTACCGAAACCCCGTATTTACATATCTGCCACTGTGCAGGAGAATCCGTATAGGTGTTCGTGTGTTCGAACCGAAATGCGCAAGAAATGGTATGGAAACCCCGTATTTACATATCTGCCACTGTGCAGGAGAATCCATATAGGTGTTCGAGTGTTCGAACCGTAATGCGCAAGAAATGGTACCGAAACCCCGTATTTACATATCTGCCACTGTGCAGGAGAATCCGTATAGGTGATCGAGTGTTCGAACCGTAATGCGCAAGAAATGGTATGGAAACCCCGTATTTACATATCTGCCACTGTGCAGGAGAATCCGTATAGGTGTTCGAGTGTTCGAACCGTAATGCGCAAGAAATGGTACCGAAACCCCGTATTTACATATCTGCCACTGTGCAGGAGAATCCGTATAGGTGTTCGAGTGTTCGAACCGTAATGCGCAAGAAATGGTATGGAATCCCCGTATTTACATATCTGCCACTGTACAGGAGAATCCGTATAGGTGTTCGAGTGTTCGAACCGTAATGCGCAAGAAATGGTACGGAAACCCCGTATTTACATATCTGCCACTGTGCAGGAGAATCCGCATTGGTGTTCGAGTGTTCGAACCGTAATGCGCAAGAAAAGGTAGGTAAACCCCGTATTTACATATCTGCCACTGTGCAGGAGAATCCGTATAGCTGTTCGAGTGTTCGAACCGTAATGCGCAAGAAATGGTACGGAAACCCCGTATTTACATATCTGCCACTGTGCAGGAGAATCCGCATAGGTGTTCGAGTGTTCGAACCGTAATGCGCAAGAAATGGTATGTAAACCCCGTATTTACATATCTGCCACTGTGCAGAAGAATCCGTATAGCTGTTCGAGTGTTCGAACCGTAATGCGCAAGAAATGGTACGAAAACCCCGTATTTACATATCTGCCACTGTGCAGGAGAATCCGTATAGGTGTTCGATTGTTCGAACCGTAATGCGCAAGAAATGGTATGTAAACCCCGTATTTCCATATCTGCCACTGTGCAAGAGAATCCGTATAGGTGTTCGAGTGTTCGAACCGTAATGCGCAAGAAATGGTATGGAAACCCCGTATTTACATATCTGCCACTGTGCAGGAGAATCCGTATAGGTGTTCGAGTGTTCGAACCGTAATGCGCAGGAAATGGTACCGAAACCCCGTATTTACATATCTGCCACTGTGCAGGAGAATTCGTATAGGTGTTCGAGTGTTCGATCCGTAATGCGCAAGAAATGGTATGGAAACCCCATATTTACATATCTGTCACTGTGCAGGAGAATCCGTATAGGTGTTCGAGTGTTCGAACCGTAATGCGCAAGAAATGGTACGGAAACCCCGTATTTACATATCTGCCAATGTGCAGGAGAATCCGCATAGGTGTTCGAGTGTTCGAACCGTAATGCGCAAGAAATGGTACGGAAACCCCGTATTTACATATCTGCCACTGTGCAGGAGAATCCGCATAGGTGTTCGAGTGTTCGAAACGTAATGCACAAGAAATGGTATGTAAACCCCGTATTTACATATCTGCCACTGTGCAGGAGAATCCGTATAGGTGTTCGAGTGTTCGAACCGTAATGCGCAAGAAATGGTACGGAAACCCCGTATTTACATATCTGCCACTGTGCAGGAGAATCCGCATAGGTGTTCGAGTGTTCGAACCGTAATGCGCAAGAAATGGTATGTAAACCCCGTATTTACATATCTGCCACTACGCAGGAGAATCCGTATAGGTGTTCGAATGTTCGAACCGTAATGCGCAAGAAATGGTACGGAAACCCCGTATTTACATATCTGCCACTGTGCAGGAGAATCCGCATAGGTGTTCGAGTGTTCGAACCGTAATGCGCAAGAAATGGTATGGAAACCCCATATTTACATATCTGCCACTGTGCAGGAGAATCCGTATAGGTGTTCGAGTGTTCGAATCGAAATGCGCAAGAAATGGTATGTAAACCCCGTATTTACATATCTGCCACTTTGCAGGAGAATCCGTATAGGTGTTCGAGTGTTCGAACCGTAATGCGCAAGAAATGGTACCGAAACCCCGTATTTACATATCTGCCACTGTGCAGGAGAATCCGTATAGGTGTTCGTGTGTTCGAACCGTAATGCGCAAGAAATGGTATGGAAACCCCGTATTTACATATCTGCCACTGTGCAGGAGAATCCATATAGGTGTTCGAGTGTTCGAACCGTAATGCGCAAGAAATGGTACCGAAACCCCGTATTTACATATCTGCCACTGTGCAGGAGAATCCGTATACGTGATCGAGTGTTCGAACCGTAATGCGCAAGAAATGGTATGGAAACCCCGTATTTACATATCTGCCACTGTGCAGGAGAATCCGTATAGGTGTTCGAGTGTTCGAACCGTAATGCGCAAGAAATGGTACCGAAACCCCGTATTTACATATCTGCCACTGTGCAGGAGAATCCGTATATGTGTTCGAGTGTTCGAACCGTAATGCGCAAGAAATGGTATGGAATCCCCGTATTTACATATCTGCCACTGTACAGGAGAATCCGTATAGGTGTTCGAGTGTTCGAACCGTAATGCGCAAGAAATGGTACGGAAACCCCGTATTTACATATCTGCCACTGTGCAGGAGAATCCGCAATGGTGTTCGAGTGTTCGAACCATAATGCGCAAGAAAAGGTAGGTAAACCCCGTATTTACATATCTGCCACTGTGCAGGAGAATCCGTATAGCTGTTCGAGTGTTCGAACCGTAATGCGCAAGAAATGGTACGGAAACCCCGTATTTACATATCTGCCACTGTGCAGGAGAATCCGCATAGGTGTTCGAGTGTTCGAACCGTAATGCGCAAGAAATGGTATGTAAACCCCGTATTTACATATCTGCCACTGTGCAGGAGAATCCGTATAGCTGTTCGAGTGTTCGAACCGTAATGCGCAAGAAATGGTACGAAAACCCCGTATTTACATATCTGCCACTGTGCAGGAGAATCCGTATAGGTGTTCGATTGTTCGAACCGTAATGCGCAAGGAATGGTATGGAAACCCCGTATTTACATATCTGCCACTGTGCAAGAGAATCCGTATAGGTGTTCGAGTGTTCGAACCGTAATGCGCAAGAAATGGTATGGAAACCCCGTATTTACATATCTGCCACTGTGCAGGAGAATCCGTATAGGTGTTCGAGTGTTCGAACCGTAATGCGCAGGAAATGGTACCGAAACCCCGTATTTACATATCTGTCACTGTGCAGGAGAATTCGTATAGGTGTTCGAGTGTTCGAACCGTAATGCGCAAGAAATGGTATGGAAACCCCATATTTACATATCTGTCACTGTGCAGGAGAATCCGTATAGGTGTTCGAGTGTTCGAACCGTAATGCGCAAGAAATGGTACGGAAACCCCGTATTTACATATCTGCCATTGTGCAGGAGAATCCGCATAGGTGTTCGAGTGTTCGAACCGTAATGCGCAAGAAATGGTACGAAAACCCCGTATTTACATATCTGCCACTGTGCAGGAGAATCCGCATAGGTGTTCGAGTGTTCGAAACGTAATGCACAAGAAATGGTATGTAAACCCCGTATTTACATATCTGCCACTGTGCAGGAGAATCCGTATAGGTGTTCGAGTGTTCGAACCGTAATGCGCAAGAAATGGTACGGAAACCCCGTATTTACATATCTGCCACTGTGCAGGAGAATCCGCATAGGTGTTCGAGTGTTCGAACCGTAATGCGCAAGAAATGGTATGTAAACCCCGTATTTACATATCTGCCACTACGCAGGAGAATCCGTATAGGTGTTCCAGTGTTCGAACCGTAATGCGCAAGAAATGGTACGGAAACCCCGTATTTACATATCTGCCACTGTGCAGGAGAATCCGCATAGGTGTTCGAGTGTTCGAACCGTAATGCGCAAGAAATGGTATGGAAACCCCATATTTACATATCTGCCACTGTGCAGGAGAATCCGTATAGGTGTTCGAGTGTTCGAATCGAAATGCGCAAGAAATGGTATGTAAACCCCGTATTTACATATCTGCCACTTTGCAGGAGAATCCGTATAGGTGTTCGAGTGTTCGAACCGTAATGCGCAAGAAATGGTACCGAAACCCCGTATTTACATATCTGCCGCTGTGCAGGAGAATCCGTATAGGTGTTCGTGTGTTCGAACCGTAATGCGCAAGAAATGGTATGGAAACCCCGTATTTACATATCTGCCACTGTGCAGGAGAATCCATATAGGTGTTCGAGTGTTCGAACCGTAATGCGCAAGAAATGGTACCGAAACCCCGTATTTACATATCTGCCACTGTGCAGGAGAATCCGTATACGTGATCGAGTGTTCGAACCGTAATGCGCAAGAAATGGTATGGAAACCCCGTATTTACATATCTGCCACTGTGCAGGAGAATCCGTATAGGTGTTCGAGTGTTCGAACCGTAATGCGCAAGAAATGGTACCGAAACCCCGTATTTACATATCTGCCACTGTGCAGGAGAATCCGTATAGGTGTTCGAGTGTTCGAACCGTAATGCGCAAGAAATGGTATGGAATCCCCGTATTTACATATCTACCACTGTACAGGAGAATCCGTATAGGTGTTCGAGTGTTCGAACCGTAATGCGCAAGAAATGGTACGGAAACCCCGTATTTACATATCTGCCACTGTGCAGGAGAATCCGCATTGGTGTTCGAGTGTTCGAACCGTAATGCGCAAGAAAAGGTAGGTAAACCCCGTATTTACATATCTGCCACTGTGCAGGAGAATCCGTATAGCTGTTCGAGTGTTCGAACCGTAATGCGCAAGAAATGGTACGGAAACCCCGTATTTACATATCTGCCACTGTGCAGGAGAATCCGCATAGGTGTTCGAGTGTTCGAAACGTAATGCACAAGAAATGGTATGTAAACCCCGTATTTACATATCTGCCACTGTGCAGGAGAATCCGTATAGGTGTTCGAGTGTTCGAACCGTAATGCGCAAGAAATGGTACGGAAACCCCGTATTTACATATCTGCCACTGTGCAGGATAATCCGCATAGGTGTTCGAGTGTTCGAACCGTAATGCGCAAGAAATGGTATGTAAACCCCGTATTTACATATCTGCCACTACGCAGGAGAATCCGTATAGGTGTTCGAGTGTTCGAACCGTAATGCGCAAGAAATGGTACGGAAACCCCGTATTTACATATCTGCCACTGTGCAGGAGAATCCGTATAGGTGTTCGGTTGTTCGAACCGTAATGCGCAAGAAATGGTATGTAAACCCCGTATTTACATATCTGCCACTGTACAGGAGAATCCGTATAGGTGTTCGAGTGTTCGAACCGTAATGCGCAAGAAATGGTATGGAAACCCCGTATTTACATATCTGCCACTGTGCAGGAGAATCCGTATAGGTGTTCGAGTGTTCGAACCGTAATGCGCAGGAAATGGTACCGAAACCCCGTATTTACATATCTGTCACTGTGCAGGAGAATCTGCATAGGTGTTCGAGTGTTCGAACCGTATTGCGCAAGAAATGGTATGTAAACCCCGTATTTACATATCAGCCACTGTGCAGGAGAATCCGTATAGGTGTTCGAGTGTTCGAACCATAATGCACAGGAAATGGTACCGAAACCCCGTATTTACATATCTGTCACTGTGCAGGAGAATTCGTATAGGTGTTCGAGTGTTCGAACCGTAATGCGCAAGAAATGGTATGGAAACCCCATATTTACATATCTGCCACTGTGCAGGAGAATCCGTATAGGTGTTCGAGTGTTCGAATCGAAATGCGCAAGAAATGGTATGTAAACCCCGTATTTACATATCTGCCACTGTGCAGGAGAATCCGTATAGGTGTTCGAGTGTTCCAACCGTAATGCGCAAGAAATGGTACCGAAACCCCGTATTTACATATCTGCCACTGTGCAGGAGAATCCGTGTAGGTGTTCGAGTGTTCGAACCGTAATGCGCAAGAAATGGTATGGAAACCCCGTATTTACATATCTGCCACCGTGCAGGAGAATCCATATAGGTGTTCGAGTGTTCGAACCGTAATGCGCAAGAAATGGTACCGAAACCCCGTATTTACATATCTGCCACTGTGCAGGAGAATCCGTATAGGTGATCGAGTGTTCGAACCGTAATCCGCAAGAAATGGTATGGTAACCCCGTATTTACATATCTGCCACTGTGCAGGAGAATCCGTATAGGTGTTCGAGTGTTCGAACCGTAATGCGCAAGAAATGGTACCGAAACCCCGTATTTACATATCTGCCACTGTGCAGGAGAATCCGTATAGGTGTTCGAGTGTTCGAACCGTAATGCGCAAGAAATGGTATGGAATCCCCGTATTTACATATCAGCCACTGTACAGGAGAATCCGTATAGGTGTTCGAGTGTTCGAACCGTAATGCGCAAGAAATGGTACGGAAACCCCGTATTTACATATCTGCCACTGTGCAGGAGAATCCGCATTGGTGTTCGAGTGTTCGAACCGTAATGCGCAAGAAAAGGTAGGTAAACCCCGTATTTACATATCTGCCACTGTGCAGGAGAATCCGTATAGCTGTTCGAGTGTTCGAACCGTAATGCGCAAGAAATGGTACGGAAACCCCGTATTTACATATCTGCCACTGTGCAGGAGAATCCGCATAGGTGTTCGAGTGTTCGAACCGTAATGCGCAAGAAATGGTATGTAAACCCCGTATTTACATATCTGCCACTGTGCAGGAGAATCCGTATAGCTGTTCGAGTGTTCGAACCGTAATGCGCAAGAAATGGTACGAAAACCCCGTATTTACATATCTGCCACTGTGCAGGAGAATCCGTATAGGTGTTCGATTGTTCGAACCGTAATGCGCAAGAAATGGTATGTAAACCCCGTATTTACATATCTGCCACTGTGCAAGAGAATCCGTATAGGTGTTCGAGTGTTCGAACCGTAATGCGCAAGAAATGGTATGGAAACCCCGTATTTACATATCTGCCACTGTGCAGGAGAATCCGTATAGGTGTTCGAGTGTTCGAACCGTAATGCGCAGGAAATGGTACCGAAACCCCGTATTTACATATCTGTCACTGTGCAGGAGAATTCGTATAGGTGTTCGAGTGTTCGAACCGTAATGCGCAAGAAATGGTATGGAAACCCCATATTTACATATCTGTCACTGTGCAGGAGAATCCGTATAGGTGTTCGAGTGTTCGAACCGTAATGCGCAAGAAATGGTACGGAAACCCCGTATTTACATATCTGCCATTGTGCAGGAGAATCCGCATAGGTGTTCGAGTGTTCGAACCGTAATGCGCAAGAAATGGTACGGAAACCCCGTATTTAGATATCTGCCACTGTGCAGGAGAATCCGCATAGGTGTTCGAGTGTTCGAACCGTAATGCACAAGAAATGGTATGTAAACCCCGTATTTACATATCTGCCACTGTGCAGGAGAATCCGTATAGGTGTTCGAGTGTTCGAACCGTAATGCGCAAGAAATGGTACGGAAACCCCGTATTTACATATCTGCCACTACGCAGGAGAATCCGTATAGGTGTTCGAGTGTTCGAACCGTAATGCGCAAGAAATGGTACGGAAACCCCGTATTTACATATCTGTCACTGTGCAGGAGAATCCGTATAGGTGTTCGGTTGTTCGAACCGTAATGCGCAAGAAATGGTACGGAAACCCCGTATTCACATATCTGCCATTATGCAGGAGAATCCGCATAGGTGTTCGAGTGTTCGAACCGTAATGCGCAAGAAATGGTACGGAAACCCCGTATTTACATATCTGCCACTGTGCAGGAGAATCCGCATAGGTGTTCGAGTGTTCGAAACGTAATGCACAAGAAATGGTATGTAAACCCCGTATTTACATATCTGCCACTGTGCAGGAGAATCCGTATAGGTGTTCGAGTGTTCGAACCGTAATGCGCAAGAAATGGTACGGAAACCCCGTATTTACATATCTGCCACTGTGCAGGATAATCCGCATAGGTGTTCGAGTGTTCGAACCGTAATGCGCAAGAAATGGTATGTAAACCCCGTATTTACATATCTGCCACTACGCAGGAGAATCCGTATAGGTGTTCGAGTGTTCGAACCGTAATGCGCAAGAAATGGTACGGAAACCCCGTATTTACATATCTGCCACTGTGCAGGAGAATCCGTATAGGTGTTCGGTTGTTCGAACCGTAATGCGCAAGAAATGGTATGTAAACCCCGTATTTACATATCTGCCACTGTGCAGGAGAATCCGTATAGGTGTTCGAGTGTTCGAACCGTAATGCGCAAGAAATGGTACGGAAACCCCGTATTTACATATCTGCCACTGTGCAGGAGAATCCGTATAGGTGTTCGGTTGTTCGAACCGTAATGCGCAAGAAATGGTATGTAAACCCCGTATTTACATATCTGCCACTGTGCAGGAGAATCCGTATAGGTGTTCGAGTGTTCGAACCGTAATGCGCAAGAAATGGTATGGAAACCCCGTATTTACATATCTGCCACTGTGCAGGAGAATCCGTATAGGTGTTCGAGTGTTCGAACCGTAATGCGCAGGAAATGGTACCGAAACCCCGTATTTACATATCTGTCACTGTGCAGGAGAATCTGCATAGGTGTTCGAGTGTTCGAACCGTATTGCGCAAGAAATGGTATGTAAACCCCGTATTTACATATCAGCCACTGTGCAGGAGAATCCGTATAGGTGTTCGAGTGTTCGAACCATAATGCACAGGAAATGGTACCGAAACCCCGTATTTACATATCTGTCACTGTGCAGGAGAATTCGTATAGGTGTTCGAGTGTTCCAACCGTAATGCGCAAGAAATGGTACCGAAACCCCGTATTTACATATCTGCCACTGTGCAGGAGAATCCGTATAGGTGTTCGAGTGTTCGAATCGAAATGCGCAAGAAATGGTATGTAAACCCCGTATTTACATATCTGCCACTGTGCAGGAGAATCCGTATAGGTGTTCGAGTGTTCCAACCGTAATGCGCAAGAAATGGTACCGAAACCCCGTATTTACATATCTGCCACTGTGCAGGAGAATCCGTGTAGGTGTTCGAGTGTTCGAACCGTAATGCGCAAGAAATGGTATGGAAACCCCGTATTTACATATCTGCCACCGTGCAGGAGAATCCATATAGGTGTTCGAGTGTTCGAACCGTAATGCGCAAGAAATGGTACCGAAACCCCGTATTTACATATCTGCCACTGTGCAGGAGAATCCGTATAGGTGTTCGAGTGTTCGAACCGTAATGCGCAGGAAATGGTACCGAAACCCCGTATTTACATATCTGTCACTGTGCAGGAGAATCTGCATAGGTGTTCGAGTGTTCGAACCGTATTGCGCAAGAAATGGTACGGAAACCCCGTATTTAGATATCTGCCACTGTGCAGGAGAATCCGCATAGGTGTTCGAGTGTTCGAACCGTAATGCACAAGAAATGGTATGTAAACCCCGTATTTACATATCTGCCACTGTGCAGGAGAATCCGTATAGGTGTTCGAGTGTTTGAACCGTAATGCGCAAGAAATGGTACGGAAACCCCGTATTTACATATCTGCCATTGTGCAGGAGAATCCGCATAGGTGTTCGAGTGTTCGAACCGTAATGCGCAAGAAATGGTACGGAAACCCCGTATTTAGATATCTGCCACTGTGCAGGAGAATCCGCATAGGTGTTCGAGTGTTCGAACCGTAATGCACAAGAAATGGTATGTAAACCCCGTATTTACATATCTGCCACTGTGCAGGAGAATCCGTATAGGTGTTCGAGTGTTCGAACCGTAATGCGCAAGAAATGGTACGGAAACCCCGTATTTACATATCTGCCACTACGCAGGAGAATCCGTATAGGTGTTCGAGTGTTCGAACCGTAATGCGCAAGAAATGGTACGGAAACCCCGTATTTACATATCTGTCACTGTGCAGGAGAATCCGTATAGGTGTTCGGTTGTTCGAACCGTAATGCGCAAGAAATGGTACGGAAACCCCGTATTTACATATCTGCCATTGTGCAGGAGAATCCGCATAGGTGTTCGAGTGTTCGAACCGTAATGCGCAAGAAATGGTACGGAAACCCCGTATTTACATATCTGCCACTGTGCAGGAGAATCCGCATAGGTGTTCGAGTGTTCGAAACGTAATGCACAAGAAATGGTATGTAAACCCCGTATTTACATATCTGCCACTGTGCAGGAGAATCCGTATAGGTGTTCGAGTGTTCGAACCGTAATGCGCAAGAAATGGTACGGAAACCCCGTATTTACATATCTGCCACTGTGCAGGATAATCCGCATAGGTGTTCGAGTGTTCGAACCGTAATGCGCAAGAAATGGTATGTAAACCCCGTATTTACATATCTGCCACTACGCAGGAGAATCCGTATAGGTGTTCGAGTGTTCGAACCGTAATGCGCAAGAAATGGTACGGAAACCCCGTATTTACATATCTGCCACTGTGCAGGAGAATCCGTATAGGTGTTCGGTTGTTCGAACCGTAATGCGCAAGAAATGGTATGTAAACCCCGTATTTACATATCTGCCACTGTGCAGGAGAATCCGTATAGGTGTTCGAGTGTTCGAACCGTAATGCGCAAGAAATGGTATGGAAACCCCGTATTTACATATCTGCCACTGTGCAGGAGAATCCGTATAGGTGTTCGAGTGTTCGAACCGTAATGCGCAGGAAATGGTACCGAAACCCCGTATTTACATATCTGTCACTGTGCAGGAGAATCTGCATAGGTGTTCGAGTGTTCGAACCGTATTGCGCAAGAAATGGTATGTAAACCCCGTATTTACATATCAGCCACTGTGCAGGAGAATCCGTATAGGTGTTCGAGTGTTCGAACCATAATGCACAGGAAATGGTACCGAAACCCCGTATTTACATATCTGTCACTGTGCAGGAGAATTCGTATAGGTGTTCGAGTGTTCGAACCGTAATGCGCAAGAAATGGTATGGAAACCCCATATTTACATATCTGCCACTGTGCAGGAGAATCCGTATAGGTGTTCGAGTGTTCGAATCGAAATGCGCAAGAAATGGTATGTAAACCCCGTATTTACATATCTGCCACTGTGCAGGAGAATCCGTATAGGTGTTCGAGTGTTCCAACCGTAATGCGCAAGAAATGGTGCCGAAACCCCGTATTTACATATCTGCCATTGTGCAGGAGAATCCGTGTAGGTGTTCGAGTGTTCGAACCGTAATGCGCAAGAAATGGTATGGAAACCCCGTATTTACATATCTGCCACCGTGCAGGAGAATCCATATAGGTGTTCGAGTGTTCGAACCGTAATGCGCAAGAAATGGTACCGAAACCCTGTATTTACATATCTGCCACTGTGCAGGAGAATCCGTATAGGTGATCGAGTGTTCGAACCGTAATGCGCAAGAAATGGTATGGAAACCCCGTATTTACATATCTGCCACTGTGCAGGAGAATCCGTATAGGTGTTCGAGTGTTCGAACCGTAATGCGCAAGAAATGGTACCGAAACCCCGTATTTACATATCTGCCACTGTGCAGGAGAATCCGTATAGGTGTTCGAGTGTTCGAACCGTAATGCGCAAGAAATGGTACGGAAACCCCGTATTTACATGTCTGCCACTGTGCAGGAGAATCCGCATAGGTGTTCGAGTGTTCGAACCGTAATGCGCAAGAAATGGTATGTAAACCCCGTATTTACATATCTGCCACTACGCCGGAGAATCCGTATAGGTGTTCGAGTGTTCGAACCGTAATGCGCAAGAAATGGTACGGAAACCCCGTATTTACATATCTGCCACTGTGCAGGAGAATCCGTATAGGTGTTCGGTTGTTCGAACCGTAATGCGCAAGAAATGGTATGTAAACCCCGTATTTACATATCTGCCACTGTGCAGGAGAATCCGTATAGGTGTTCGAGTGTTCGAACCGTAATGCGCAAGAAATGGTATGGAAACCCCGTATTTACATATCTGCCACTGTGCAGGAGAATCCGTATAGGTGTTCGAGTGTTCGAACCGTAATGCGCAGGAAATGGTACCGAAACCCCGTATTTACATATCTGTCACTGTGCAGGAGAATCTGCATAGGTGTTCGAGTGTTCAAACCGTATTGCGCAAGAAATGGTATGTAAACCCCGTATTTACATATCAGCCACTGTGCAGGAGAATCCGTATAGGTGTTCGAGTGTTCGAACCATAATGCACAGGAAATGGTACCGAAACCCCGTATTTACATATCTGTCACTGTGCAGGAGAATTCGTATAGGTGTTCGAGTGTTCGAACCGTAATGCGCAAGAAATGGTATGGAAACCCCATATTTACATATCTGCCACTGTGCAGGAGAATCCGTATAGGTGTTCGAGTGTTCGAATCGAAATGCGCAAGAAATGGTATGTAAACCCCGTATTTACATATCTGCCACTGTGCAGGAGAATCCGTATAGGTGTTCGAGTGTTCCAACCGTAATGCGCAAGAAATGGTGCCGAAACCCCGTATTTACATATCTGCCATTGTGCAGGAGAATCCGTGTAGGTGTTCGAGTGTTCGAACCGTAATGCGCAAGAAATGGTATGGAAACCCCGTATTTACATATCTGCCACCGTGCAGGAGAATCCATATAGGTGTTCGAGTGTTCGAACCGTAATGCGCAAGAAATGGTACCGAAACCCTGTATTTACATATCTGCCACTGTGCAGGAGAATCCGTATAGGTGATCGAGTGTTCGAACCGTAATGCGCAAGAAATGGTATGGAAACCCCGTATTTACATATCTGCCACTGTGCAGGAGAATCCGTATAGGTGTTCGAGTGTTCGAACCGTAATGCGCAAGAAATGGTACCGAAACCCCGTATTTACATATCTGCCACTGTGCAGGAGAATCCGTATAGGTGTTCGAGTGTTCGAACCGTAATGCGCAAGAAATGGTATGGAATCCCTGTATTTACATATCTGCCACTGTACAGGAGAATCCGTATAGGTGTTCGAGTGTTCGAACCGTAATGCGCAAGAAATGGTACGGAAACCCCGTATTTACATATCTGCCACTGTGGAGGAGAATCCGCATAGGTGTTCGAGTGTTCGAACCGTAATGTGCAAGAAATGGTATGTAAACCCCGTATTTACATATCTGCCACTGTGCAGGAGAATCCGTATAGGTGTTCGAGTGTTCGAACCGTAATGCGCAAGAAATGGTACGGAAACCCCGTATTTACATATCTGCCACTGTGCAGGAGAATCCGTATAGGTGTTCGAGTGTTCGAACCGTAATGCGCAAGAAATGGTATGGAAACCCCGTATTTACATATCTGCCACTGTGCAGGAGAATCCGTATAGGTGTTCGAGTGTTCGAACCGTAATGCGCAAGAAATGGAACCGAAACCCCGTATTTACATATCTGCCACTGTGCAGGAGAATCCGTATAGGTGTTCGAGTGTTCGAACCGTAATGCGCAAGAAATGGTACGGAAACACCATATTTACATATCTGCCACTGTGCAGGAGAATCCGCATAGGTGTTCGAGTGTTCGAACCGTAATGCGCAAGAAATGGTATGGAAACCCCGTATTTACATATCTGCCACTGTGCAGGAGAATCCGTATAGGTGTTCGAGTGTTCGAACCGTAATGCGCAAGAAATGGTAGGGAAACTCCGTATTTACATATCTGCCACCGTACAGAAGAATCCATATAGGTGTTCGAGTGTTCAAACCGTAATGCGCAAGAAAAGGTACGGAAACCCCGTATTTACATATCTGCCATTGTGCAGGAGAATCCGCATAGGTGTTAGAGTGTTCGAACCGTAATGCGCAAGAAATGGTATGGAAACCCCGTATTTACATATATGCCACTGTGGAGGAGTATCCGTATAGGTGTTCGAGTGTTCGAATCGAAATGCGCAAGAAATGGTATGTAAACCCCGTATTTACATATCTGCCACTGTGCAGGAGAATCCGTATAGGTGTTCGAGTGTTCGAACCGTAATGCGCAAGAAATGGTACCGAAACCCCGTATTTACATATCTGCCACTGTGCAGGAGAATCCGTATAGGTGTTCGAGTGTTCGAACCGTAATGCGCAAGAAATGGTATGTAAACCCCGTATTTACATATCTGCCACTACGCAGGAGAATCCGTATAGGTGTTCGAGTGTTCGAACCGTAATGCGCAAGAAATGGTACGGAAACCCCGTATTTACATATCTGCCACTGTGCAGGAGAATCCGTATAGGTGTTCGGTTGTTCGAACCGTAATGCGCAAGAAATGGTATGTAAACCCCGTATTTACATATCTGCCACTGTGCAGGAGAATCTATATAGGTGTTCGAGTGTTCGAACCGTAATGCGCAAGAAATGGTATGGAAACCCCGTATTTACATATCTGCCACTGTGCAGGAGAATCCGTATAGGTGTTCGAGTGTTCGAATCGAAATGCGCAAGAAATGGTATGTAAACCCCGTATTTACATATCTGCCACTGTGCAGGAGAATCCGTATAGGTGTTCGAGTGTTCGAACCGTAATGCGCAAGAAATGGAACCGAAACCCCGTATTTACATATCTGCCACTGTGCAGGAGAATCCGTATAGGTGTTCGAGTGTTCGAACCGTAATGCGCAAGAAATGGTACGGAAACACCATATTTACATATCTGCCACTGTGCAGGAGAATCCGCATAGGTGTTCGAGTGTTCGAACCGTAATGCGCAAGAAATGGTATGGAAACCCCGTATTTACATATCTGCCACTGTGCAGGAGAATCCGTATAGGTGTTCGAGTGTTCGAACCGTAATGCGCAAGAAATGGTAGGGAAACTCCGTATTTACATATCTGCCACTGTACAGAAGAATCCATATAGGTGTTCGAGTGTTCAAACCGTAATGCGCAAGAAAAGGTACGGAAACCCCGTATTTACATATCTGCCACTGTGCAGGAGAATCCGTATAGGTGTTCGGTTGTTCGAACCGTAATGCGCAAGAAATGGTATGTAAACCCCGTATTTACATATCTGCCACTGTGCAGGAGAATCCGTATAGGTGTTCGAGTGTTCGAACCGTAATGCGCAAGAAATGGTATGGAAACCCCGTATTTACATATCTGCCACTGTGCAGGAGAATCCGTATAGGTGTTCGAGTGTTCGAACCGTAATGCGCAGGAAATGGTACCGAAACCCCGTATTTACATATCTGTCACTGTGCAGGAGAATCTGCATAGGTGTTCGAGTGTTCGAACCGTATTGCGCAAGAAATGGTATGTAAACCCCGTATTTACATATCAGCCACTGTGCAGGAGAATCCGTATAGGTGTTCGAGTGTTCGAACCATAATGCACAGGAAATGGTACCGAAACCCCGTATTTACATATCTGTCACTGTGCAGGAGAATCCGCATAGGTGTTCGAGTGTTCGAACCGTAATGCGCAAGAAATTGTATGTAAACCCCATATTTACATATCTGCCACTGTGCAGGAGAATCCGTATAGGTGTTCGAGTGTTCGAATCGAAATGCGCAAGAAATGGTATGTAAACCCCGTATTTACATATCTGCCACTGTGCAGGAGAATCCGTATAGGTGTTCGAGTGTTCCAACCGTAATGCGCAAGAAATGGTATGGAAACCCCGTATTTACATATCTGCCACTGTGCAGGAGAATCCGTATAGGTGTTCGAGTGTTCGAACCGTAATGCGCAAGAAATGGTATGGAAACCCCGTATTTACATATCTGCCACCGTGCAGGAGAATCCATATAGGTGTTCGAGTGTTCGAACCGTAATGCGCAAGAAATGGTACCGAAACCCTGTATTTACATATCTGCCACTGTGCAGGAGAATCCGTATAGGTGATCGAGTGTTCGAACCGTAATGCGCAAGAAATGGTATGGAAACCCCGTATTTACATATCTGCCACTGTGCAGGAGAATCCGTATAGGTGTTCGAGTGTTCGAACCGTAATGCGCAAGAAATGGTACCGAAACCCCGTATTTACATATCTGCCACTGTGCAGGAGAATCCGTATAGGTGTTCGAGTGTTCGAACCGTAATGCGCAAGAAATGGTACGGAAACCCCGTATTTACATATCTGCCACTGTGGAGGAGAATCCGCATAGGTGTTCGAGTGTTCGAACCGTAATGTGCAAGAAATGGTATGTAAACCCCGTATTTACATATCTGCCACTGTGCAGGAGAATCCGTATAGGTGTTCGAGTGTTCGAACCGTAATGCGCAAGAAATGGTACGGAAACCCCGTATTTACATATCTGCCACTGTGCAGGAGAATCCGTATAGGTGTTCGAGTGTTCGAACCGTAATGCGCAAGAAATGGTATGGAAACCCCGTATTTACATATCTGCCACTGTGCAGGAGAATCCGTATAGGTGTTCGAGTGTTCGAACCGTAATGCGCAAGAAATGGAACCGAAACCCCGTATTTACATATCTGCCACTGTGCAGGAGAATCCGTATAGGTGTTCGAGTGTTCGAACCGTAATGCGCAAGAAATGGTACGGAAACACCATATTTACATATCTGCCACTGTGCAGGAGAATCCGCATAGGTGTTCGAGTGTTCGAACCGTAATGCGCAAGAAATGGTATGGAAACCCCGTATTTACATATCTGCCACTGTGCAGGAGAATCCGTATAGGTGTTCGAGTGTTCGAACCGTAATGCGCAAGAAATGGTAGGGAAACTCCGTATTTACATATCTGCCACCGTACAGAAGAATCCATATAGGTGTTCGAGTGTTCAAACCGTAATGCGCAAGAAAAGGTACGGAAACCCCGTATTTACATATCTGCCATTGTGCAGGAGAATCCGCATAGGTGTTAGAGTGTTCGAACCGTAATGCGCAAGAAATTGTATGTAAACCCCGTATTTACATATATGCCACTGTGGAGGAGTATCCGTATAGGTGTTCGAGTGTTCGAATCGAAATGCGCAAGAAATGGTATGTAAACCCCGTATTTATATATCTGCCACTGTGCAGGAGAATCCGTATAGGTGTTCGAGTGTTCGAACCGTAATGCGCAAGAAATGGTACCGAAACCCCGTATTTACATATCTGCCACTGTGCAGGAGAATCCGTATAGGTGTTCGAGTGTTCGAACCGTAATGCGCAAGAAATGGTATGTAAACCCCGTATTTACATATCTGCCACTACGCAGGAGAATCCGTATAGGTGTTCGAGTGTTCGAACCGTAATGCGCAAGAAATGGTACGGAAACCCCGTATTTACATATCTGCCACTGTGCAGGAGAATCCGTATAGGTGTTCGGTTGTTCGAACCGTAATGCGCAAGAAATGGTATGTAAACCCCGTATTTACATATCTGCCACTGTGCAGGAGAATCTATATAGGTGTTCGAGTGTTCGAACCGTAATGCGCAAGAAATGGTATGGAAACCCCGTATTTACATATCTGCCACTGTGCAGGAGAATCCGTATAGGTGTTCGAGTGTTCGAATCGAAATGCGCAAGAAATGGTATGTAAAC
This sequence comes from Camellia sinensis, assembly GCF_055761805.1. Lineage (NCBI taxonomy): Eukaryota > Viridiplantae > Streptophyta > Magnoliopsida > Ericales > Theaceae > Camellia > Camellia sinensis. Next base: position 238,786 of record NC_138971.1, read on the forward strand.
CCCGTATTTACATATCTGCCACTGTGCAGGAGAATCCGTATAGGTGTTCGAGTGTTCGAACCGTAATGCGCAAGAAATGGAACCGAAACCCCGTATTTACATATCTGCCACTGTGCAGGAGAATCCGTATAGGTGTTCGAGTGTTCGAACCGTAATGCGCAAGAAATGGTACGGAAACACCATATTTACATATCTGCCACTGTGCAGGAGAATCCGCATAGGTGTTCGAGTGTTCGAACCGTAATGCGCAAGAAATGGTATGGAAACCCCGTATTTACATATCTGCCACTGTGCAGGAGAATCCGTATAGGTGTTCGAGTGTTCGAACCGTAATGCGCAAGAAATGGTAGGGAAACTCCGTATTTACATATCTGCCACTGTACAGAAGAATCCATATAGGTGTTCGAGTGTTCAAACCGTAATGCGCAAGAAAAGGTACGGAAACCCCGTATTTACATATCTGCCACTGTGCAGGAGAATCCGTATAGGTGTTCGGTTGTTCGAACCGTAATGCGCAAGAAATGGTATGTAAACCCCGTATTTACATATCTGCCACTGTGCAGGAGAATCCGTATAGGTGTTCGAGTGTTCGAACCGTAATGCGCAAGAAATGGTATGGAAACCCCGTATTTACATATCTGCCACTGTGCAGGAGAATCCGTATAGGTGTTCGAGTGTTCGAACCGTAATGCGCAGGAAATGGTACCGAAACCCCGTATTTACATATCTGTCACTGTGCAGGAGAATCTGCATAGGTGTTCGAGTGTTCGAACCGTATTGCGCAAGAAATGGTATGTAAACCCCGTATTTACATATCAGCCACTGTGCAGGAGAATCCGTATAGGTGTTCGAGTGTTCGAACCATAATGCACAGGAAATGGTACCGAAACCCCGTATTTACATATCTGTCACTGTGCAGGAGAATCCGCATAGGTGTTAGAGTGTTCGAACCGTAATGCGCAAGAAATTGTATGTAAACCCCGTATTTACATATCTGCCACTGTGCAGGAGAATCCGTATAGGTGTTCGGTTGTTCGAACCGTAATGCGCAAGAAATGGTATGTAAACCCCGTATTTACATATCTGCCACTGTGCAGGAGAATCTATATAGGTGTTCGAGTGTTCGAACCGTAATGCGCAAGAAATGGTATGGAAACCCCGTATTTACATATCTGCCACTGTGCAGGAGAATCCGTATAGGTGTTCGAGTGTTCGAATCGAAATGCGCAAGAAATGGTATGTAAACCCCGTATTTACATATCTGCCACTGTGCAGGAGAATCCGTATAGGTGTTCGAGTGTTCGAACCGTAATGCGCAAGAAATGGAACCGAAACCCCGTATTTACATATCTGCCACTGTGCAGGAGAATCCGTATAGGTGTTCGAGTGTTCGAACCGTAATGCGCAAGAAATGGTACGGAAACACCATATTTACATATCTGCCACTGTGCAGGAGAATCCGCATAGGTGTTCGAGTGTTCGAACCGTAATGCGCAAGAAATGGTATGGAAACCCCGTATTTACATATCTGCCACTGTGCAGGAGAATCCGTATAGGTGTTCAAGTGTTCGAACCGTAATGCGCAAGAAATGGTAGGGAAACTCCGTATTTACATATCTGCCACTGTACAGAAGAATCCATATAGGTGTTCGAGTGTTCAAACCGTAATGCGCAAGAAAAGGTACGGAAACCCCGTATTTACATATCTGCCACTGTGCAGGAGAATCCGTATAGGTGTTCGGTTGTTCGAACCGTAATGCGCAAGAAATGGTATGTAAACCCCGTATTTACATATCTGCCACTGTGCAGGAGAATCCGTATAGGTGTTCGAGTGTTCGAACCGTAATGCGCAAGAAATGGTATGGAAACCCCGTATTTACATATCTGCCACTGTGCAGGAGAATCCGTATAGGTGTTCGAGTGTTCGAACCGTAATGCGCAGGAAATGGTACCGAAACCCCGTATTTACATATCTGTCACTGTGCAGGAGAATCTGCATAGGTGTTCGAGTGTTCGAACCGTATTGCGCAAGAAATGGTATGTAAACCCCGTATTTACATATCAGCCACTGTGCAGGAGAATCCGTATAGGTGTTCGAGTGTTCGAACCATAATGCACAGGAAATGGTACCGAAACCCCGTATTTACATATCTGTCACTGTGCAGGAGAATTCGTATAGGTGTTCGAGTGTTCGAACCGTAATGCGCAAGAAATGGTATGGAAACCCCATATTTACATATCTGCCACTGTGCAGGAGAATCCGTATAGGTGTTCGAGTGTTCGAATCGAAATGCGCAAGAAATGGTATGTAAACCCCGTATTTACATATCTGCCACTGTGCAGGAGAATCCGTATAGGTGTTCGAGTGTTCCAACCGTAATGCGCAAGAAATGGTACCGAAACCCCGTATTTACATATCTGCCATTGTGCAGGAGAATCCGTGTAGGTGTTCGAGTGTTCGAACCGTAATGCGCAAGAAATGGTATGGAAACCCCGTATTTACATATCTGCCACCGTGCAGGAGAATCCATATAGGTGTTCGAGTGTTCGAACCGTAATGCGCAAGAAATGGTACCGAAACCCTGTATTTACATATCTGCCACTGTGCAGGAGAATCCGTATAGGTGATCGAGTGTTCGAACCGTAATGCGCAAGAAATGGTATGGAAACCCCGTATTTACATATCTGCCACTGTGCAGGAGAATCCGTATAGGTGTTCGAGTGTTCGAACCGTAATGCGCAAGAAATGGTACCGAAACCCCGTATTTACATATCTGCCACTGTGCAGGAGAATCCGTATAGGTGTTCGAGTGTTCGAACCGTAATGCGCAAGAAATGGTACGGAAACCCCGTATTTACATATCTGCCACTGTGGAGGAGAATCCGCATAGGTGTTCGAGTGTTCGAACCGTAATGTGCAAGAAATGGTATGTAAACCCCGTATTTACATATCTGCCACTGTGCAGGAGAATCCGTATAGGTGTTCGAGTGTTCGAACCGTAATGCGCAAGAAATGGTACGGAAACCCCGTATTTACATATCTGCCACTGTGCAGGAGAATCCGTATAGGTGTTCGAGTGTTCGAACCGTAATGCGCAAGAAATGGTATGGAAACCCCGTATTTACATATCTGCCACTGTGCAGGAGAATCCGTATAGGTGTTCGAGTGTTCGAACCGTAATGCGCAAGAAATGGAACCGAAACCCCGTATTTACATATCTGCCACTGTGCAGGAGAATCCGTATAGGTGTTCGAGTGTTCGAACCGTAATGCGCAAGAAATGGTACGGAAACACCATATTTACATATCTGCCACTGTGCAGGAGAATCCGCATAGGTGTTCGAGTGTTCGAACCGTAATGCGCAAGAAATGGTATGGAAACCCCGTATTTACATATCTGCCACTGTGCAGGAGAATCCGTATAGGTGTTCGAGTGTTCGAACCGTAATGCGCAAGAAATGGTAGGGAAACTCCGTATTTACATATCTGCCACCGTACAGAAGAATCCATATAGGTGTTCGAGTGTTCAAACCGTAATGCGCAAGAAAAGGTACGGAAACCCCGTATTTACATATCTGCCATTGTGCAGGAGAATCCGCATAGGTGTTAGAGTGTTCGAACCGTAATGCGCAAGAAATGGTATGTAAACCCCGTATTTACATATATGCCACTGTGGAGGAGTATCCGTATAGGTGTTCGAGTGTTCGAATCGAAATGCGCAAGAAATGGTATGTAAACCCCGTATTTACATATCTGCCACTGTGCAGGAGAATCCGTATAGGTGTTCGAGTGTTCGAACCGTAATGCGCAAGAAATGGTACCGAAACCCCGTATTTACATATCTGCCACTGTGCAGGAGAATCCGTATAGGTGTTCGAGTGTTCGAACCGTAATGCGCAAGAAATGGTATGTAAACCCCGTATTTACATATCTGCCACTACGCAGGAGAATCCGTATAGGTGTTCGAGTGTTCGAACCGTAATGCGCAAGAAATGGTACGGAAACCCCGTATTTACATATCTGCCACTGTGCAGGAGAATCCGTATAGGTGTTCGGTTGTTCGAACCGTAATGCGCAAGAAATGGTATGTAAACCCCGTATTTACATATCTGCCACTGTGCAGGAGAATCTATATAGGTGTTCGAGTGTTCGAACCGTAATGCGCAAGAAATGGTATGGAAACCCCGTATTTACATATCTGCCACTGTGCAGGAGAATCCGTATAGGTGTTCGAGTGTTCGAATCGAAATGCGCAAGAAATGGTATGTAAACCCCGTATTTACATATCTGCCACTGTGCAGGAGAATCCGTATAGGTGTTCGAGTGTTCGAACCGTAATGCGCAAGAAATGGTACCGAAACCCCGTATTTACATATCTGCCACTGTGCAGGAGAATCCGTATAGGTGTTCGAGTGTTCGAACCGTAATGCGCAAGAAATGGTATGTAAACCCCGTATTTACATATCTGCCACTACGCAGGAGAATCCGTATAGGTGTTCGAGTGTTCGAACCGTAATGCGCAAGAAATGGTACGGAAACCCCGTATTTACATATCTGCCACTGTGCAGGAGAATCCGTATAGGTGTTCGGTTGTTCGAACCGTAATGCGCAAGAAATGGTATGTAAACCCCGTATTTACATATCTGCCACTGTGCAGGAGAATCCGTATAGGTGTTCGAGTGTTCGAACCGTAATGCGCAAGAAATGGTATGGAAACCCCGTATTTACATATCTGCCACTGTGCAGGAGAATCCGTATAGGTGTTCGAGTGTTCGAACCGTAATGCGCAGGAAATGGTACCGAAACCCCGTATTTACATATCTGTCACTGTGCAGGAGAATCTGCATAGGTGTTCGAGTGTTCGAACCGTATTGCGCAAGAAATGGTATGTAAACCCCGTATTTACATATCAGCCACTGTGCAGGAGAATCCGTATAGGTGTTCGAGTGTTCGAACCATAATGCACAGGAAATGGTACCGAAACCCCGTATTTACATATCTGTCACTGTGCAGGAGAATTCGTATAGGTGTTCGAGTGTTCGAACCGTAATGCGCAAGAAATGGTATGGAAACCCCATATTTACATATCTGCCACTGTGCAGGAGAATCCGTATAGGTGTTCGAGTGTTCGAATCGAAATGCGCAAGAAATGGTTTGTAAACCCCGTATTTACATATCTGCCACTGTGCAGGAGAATCCGTATAGGTGTTCGAGTGTTCCAACCGTAATGCGCAAGAAATGGTACAGAAACCCCGTATTTACATATCTGCCACTGTGCAGGAAAATCCGTGTAGGTGTTCGAGTGTTCGAACCGTAATGCGCAAGAAATGGTACCGAAACCCCGTATTTACATATCTGCCACTGTGCAGGAGAATCCGTATAGGTGATCGAGTGTTCGAACCGTAATGCGCAAGAAATGGTATGGAAACCCCATATTTACATATCTGCCACTGTGCAGGAGAATCCGTATAGGTGTTCGAGTGTTCGAACCGTAATGCGCAAGAAATGGTACGGAAACCCCATATTTACATATCTGCCACTGTGCAGGAGAATCCGCGTAGGTGTTCGAGTGTTCGAACCGTAATGCGCAAGAAATGGTATGGAAACCCCGTATTTACATATCTGCCACTGTGCAGGAGAATCCGTATAGGTGTTCGAGTGTTCGAACCGTAATGCGCAAGAAATGGTATGGAAACCCCGTATTTACATATCTGCCACTGTACAGGAGAATCCGTATAGGTGTTCGAGTGTTCGAACAGTAATGCGCAAGAAATGGTACGGAAACCCCGTATTTACATATCTGCCACTGTGCAGGAGAATCCGCATTGGTGTTCGAGTGTTCGAACCGTAATGTGCAAGAAATGGTATGTAAACCCCGTATTTACATATCTGTCACTGTGCCGGAGAATCCGTATAGGTGTTCGAGTGTTCGAACCGTAATGCGCAAGAAATGGTACGGAAACCCCGTATTTACATATCTGCCACTGTGCAGGAGAATCCGCATAGGTGTTCGAGTGTTCGAACCGTAATGTGCAAGAAATGGTATGTAAACCCCGTATTTAGATATCTGCCACTGTGCAGGAGAATCCGTATAGGTGTTCGAGTGTTCGAACCGTAATGCGCAAGAAATGGTACGGAAACCCCGTATTTACATATCTGCCACTGTGCAGGAGAATCCGTATAGGTGTTCGAGTGTTCGAACCGTAATGCGCAAGAATTGGTATGGAAACCCCGTATTTACATATCTGCCACTGTGCAGGAGAATCCGTATAGGTGTTCGAGTGTTCGAACCGTAATGCGCAAGAAATGGAACCGAAACCCCGTATTTACATATCTGCCACTGTGCAGGAGAATCCGTATAGGTGTTCGAGTGTTCGAACCGTAATGCGCAAGAAATGGTACGGAAACACCATATTTACATATCTGCCACTGTGCAGGAGAATCCGCATAGGTGTTCGAGTGTTCGAACCGTAATGCGCAAGAAATGGTATGGAAACCCCGTATTTACATATCTGCCACTGTGCAGGAGAATCCGTATAGGTGTTCGAGTGTTCGAACCGTAATGCGCAAGAAATGGTAGGGAAACTCCGTATTTACATATCTGCCACTGTACAGAAGAATCCATATAGGTGTTCGAGTGTTCAAACCGTAATGCGCAAGAAAAGGTACGGAAACCCCGTATTTACATATCTGCCATTGTGTAGGAGAATCCGCATAGGTGTTCGAGTGTTCGAACCGTAATGCGCAAGAAATGGTATGTAAACCCCGTATTTACATATATGCCACTGTGGAGGAGAATCCGTATAGGTGTTCGAGTGTTCGAATCGAAATGCGCAAGAAATGGTATGTAAACCCCGTATTTACATATCTGCCACTGTGCAGGAGAATCCGTATAGGTGATCGAGTGTTCGAACCGTAATGCGCAAGAAATGGTATGGAAACCCCGTATTTACATATCTGCCACTGTGCAGGAGAATCCGTATAGGTGTTCGAGTGTTCGAACCGTAATGCGCAAGAAATGGTACCGAAACCCCGTATTTACATATCTGCCACTGTGCAGGAGAATCCGTATAGGTGTTCGAGTGTTCGAACCGTAATGCGCAAGAAATGGTACGGAAACCCCATATTTACATATCTGCCACTGTGCAGGAGAATCCGCATAGGTGTTCGAGTGTTCGAACCGTAATGCGCAAGAAATGGTATGGAAACCCCGTATTTACATATCTGCCACTGTGCAGGAGAATCCGTATAGGTGTTCGAGTGTTCGAACCGTAATGCGCAAGAAATGGTATGGAAACCCCGTATTTACATATCTGCCACTGTACAGGAGAATCCGTATAGGTGTTCGAGTGTTCGAACAGTAATGCGCAAGAAATGGTACGGAAACCCCGTATTTACATATCTGCCACTGTGCAGGAGAATCCGCATAGGTGTTCGAGTGTTCGAACCGTAATGTGCAAGAAATGGTATGTAAACCCCGTATTTACATATCTGTCACTGTGCCGGAGAATCCGTATAGGTGTTCGAGTGTTCGAACCGTAATGCGCAAGAAATGGTACGGAAACCCCGTATTTACATATCTGCCACTGTGCACGAGAATCCGCATAGGTGTTCGAGTGTTCGAACCGTAATGCGCAAGAAATGGTAGGGAAACTCCGTATTTACATATCTGCCACTGTACAGAAGAATCCATATAGGTGTTCGAGTGTTCAAACCGTAATGCGCAAGAAAAGGTACGGAAACCCCGTATTTACATATCTGCCATTGTGTAGGAGAATCCGCATAAGTGTTCGAGTGCTCGAACCGTAATGCGCAAGAAATGGTATGTAAACCCCGTATTTACATATATGCCACGGTGGAGGAGAATCCGTATAGGTGTTCGAGTGTTCGAATCGAAATGCGCAAGAAATGGTATGTAAACCCCGTATTTACATATCTGCCACTGTGCAGGAGAATCCGTATAGGTGATCGACTGTTCGAACCGTAATGCGCAAGAAATGGTATGGAAACCCCGTATTTACATATCTGCCACTGTGCAGGAGAATCCGTATAGGTGTTCGAGTGTTCGAACCGTAATGCGCAAGAAATGGTACCGAAACCCTGTATTTACATATCTGCCACTGTGCAGGAGAATCCGTATAGGTGTTCGAGTGTTCGAACCGTAATGCGCAAGAAATGGTATGGAAACCCCATATTTACATATCTGCCACTGTGCAGGAGAATCCGCATAGGTGTTCGAGTGTTCGAACCGTAATGCGCAAGAAATGGTATGGAAACCCCGTATTTACATATCTGCCACTGTGCAGGAGAATCCGTATAGGTGTTCGAGTGTTCGAACCGTAATGCGCAAGAAATGGTATGGAAACCCCGTATTTACATATCTGCCACTGTACAGGAGAATCTGTATAGGTGTTCGAGTGTTCGAACAGTAATGCGCAAGAAATGGTACGGAAACCCCGTATTTACATATCTGCCACTGTGCAGGAGAATCCGCATAGGTGTTCGAGTGTTCGAACCGTAATGTGCAAGAAATGGTATGTAAACCCCGTATTTACATATCTGTCACTGTGCCGGAGAATCCGTATAGGTGTTCGAGTGTTCGAACCGTAATGCGCAAGAAATGGTACGGAAACCCCGTATTTACATATGTGCCACTGTGCAGGAGAATCCGCATAGGTGTTCGAGTGTTCGAACCGTAATGTGCAAGAAATGGTATGTAAACCCCGTATTTACATATCTGCCACTGTGCAGGAGAATCCGTATAGGTGTTCGAGTGTTCGAACCGTAATGCACAAGAAATGGTACGGAAACCCCGTATTTACATATCTGCCACTGTGCAGGAGAATCCGTATAGGTGTTCGAGTGTTCGAACCGTAATGCGCAAGAAATGGTATGGAAACCCCGTATTTACATATCTGCCACTGTGCAGGAGAATCCGTATAGGTGTTCGAGTGTTCGAACCGTAATGCGCAAGAAATGGAACCGAAACCCCGTATTTACATATCTGCCACTGTGCAGGAGAATCCGTATAGGTGTTCGAGTGTTCGAACCGTAATGCGCAAGAAATGGTACGGAAACACCATATTTACATATCTGCCACTGTGCAGGAGAATCCGCATAGGTGTTCGAGTGTTCGAACCGTAATGCGCAAGAAATGGTATGGAAACCCCGTATTTACATATCTGCCACTGTGCAGGAGAATCCGTATAGGTGTTCGAGTGTTCGAACCGTAATGCGCAAGAAATGGTAGGGAAACTCCGTATTTACATATCTGCCACTGTACAGAAGAATCCATATAGGTGTTCGAGTGTTCAAACCGTAATGCGCAAGAAAAGGTACGGAAACCCCGTATTTACATATCTGCCATTGTGCAGGAGAATCCGCATAGGTGTTCGAGTGTTCGAACCGTAATGCGCAAGAAATGGTATGTAAACCCCGTATTTACATATATGCCACTGTGGAGGAGAATCCGTATAAGTGTTCGAATGTTCGAATCGAAATGCGCAAGAAATGGTATGTAAACCCCGTATTTACATATCTGCCACTGTGCAGGAGAATCCGTATAGGTGTTCGAGTGTTCGAACCGTAATGCGCAAGAAATGGTACCTGTAGACACCCCATTTTTGACCGACCTTAAGACTCAGACGTCACCGATTGAGCGCTTGGTGATGTTGCATGATGTGCTCGTTCAGAAGTTTCAGAGTCTTGGCTGCGAGCCCCGCCTCCAGATTTCCGGACCTTCTTCGGTGCCTTGCCTCGGTTTGCGAACCAGACTCGGTTTTCTCTGTTTCTTTTCCTAAGGGGAGGGAGAGGTCTCGTAGACCATCTCTCAATGTCCGTAGGCTACATTTGGTGGCCGTAGGCCATTTTTCCCATTTCGGAGCCCGGTTTCCGGTTTTCGGAGCCGTCAGGCCGTGTGCCTCAGTTCGGGACCGCCTAACCATCTCCGTTTGCTCTGATTTTTGGCATACATCTTATTTTCTCCCTTTTGAGGGACACTGGGGGTTGAGAAACCCACTTCGAGGTCGAATGCCATTTTTGATGCTTAACAGCCCATTTTCGGGACCCCGAACTGCGTGTTTTGGCCCCGGAACATTCGTTTTGCAACGGTTTTCGTTCATTTTTGGCAGGTACCTCTGTTTTATCACAGGGAAGGTCACTGAAGGGTGGGAGGCCAGCAATTGTTGCAGCAACCAGTTATCTCTCCTCCGGAGCCTCCCGGCGCCCGTTTTTCGCACTTCCGGGCTAATGTTGAACACCCTAGGGGTAGTGTTGCCAACTTTCAACCACGTAACTGTGATCTACACACTTGGGAGGACCCTAAAAGTTTATGGCCGGCCATTAATTTTTCTTTCCATTTTTGCCCCTCCTCTTCAAATGCAATGTTGAACACCCTGGAGTCACTGTTGCCAACCCCAAACCACATATATGTGATCTACACACATGAGAGGACACCAAAAGTTGGTGGGAGGCTAGTAATTTTGCCGAAAAGCCAACTTCTTTTTGGTCAAAAGTGGTTCAGCATGAATCCGGGAAGGAGAAAAAGCTGCGCGGCTTCACCGAAACGGGCGTAACTCTTTGCACAAGAGGAATTAAGATATGAGGCCACCACCATTGGAAAGCTTACTTCCAGGGCTTCATTTTGCACTCAAGAATCTCCCAAGTCCAAGTCCGGGGGGGAGAGATGTGGTTGGTTGAAGTCCGCTTGGACTGAATCTGCGCGGCTTCACGGAAAAGGGCATAACTTTTTCTACAGGAGGAATTTTAATGCAAGGTTTGCGCCATTGGAAAGCTAACTTCTGGGGCTTCATCCTAGGGGGTGACCGGCCATTTTTTCTGGCCGGCCGGCCATTTTTTTCTTTGACCTAGCCGGCCGGCTATGTTAAGTGGCTGGCCGGCCATCTGCAGAAAAAGTAACAGGCCGGCCTGTTTCTTCAGGTTGAGTGCATTCCAGCTGTGCCTTGGTTTTCTCCCAAAAATATCTGCATCCGGGGGGGCCCTTTTGGGGAAATTTTGCTCTCCTTTATGCCCCACCTTTACAACCATCTTCTTGTCCATATAACCAGCTGCCATTGTTGGTTATAGAGGTTGGAAAAATTCATCTTCAAGGCTCCATACCTAACTCCATTGATATACCTCTCATTTCTTCAAAAAACCCTAAGTCCCTAAGCTCCATTCCTTCTACACCACCAAGCTCTACCACCACCACCTCATCTCCAGCAGCAAAGAAGGATTCTTGAAGGCTAAAGAAGCTGCAAATCCATCCAAGAAGCAACAAAAGTTTGAATCTTCAAGGGTAAGTAACACTTTTACCCTTTTGACCCTTTTTCTTGATTCATTTATAAGCCTCACTTCCTTTTTGTTTCAAGCTCCAGCCCTAACTGAAAAGGGCCATCTTTTGAGCTCATCTTCACTTTTCATTAAGGGCTCAACCCTGTTTGAGCCCTCCATAATACACTTGCTTCATTGACCATCTTGTATGTCATAGATTTGCATGCTATTTTTGACCCATGAGCAATTTATTTTCGAGCATGTTATAAACTGATATTAGGCTTATTTTGAGCCCCTCTTCAACATTGAAGAAGGGCTCAACCTTGTTTGGTGTCTCCATGTGTCACTTGTAGTTCAATCCCTTATTTGGCCTCATTTTTGCATGAGTTGATAGCCCTCTTTGCTTCTGTTTTTGGACCTTGGTCCGAACTGAAAATAGCCTTGTTTTGGCCTATACTTCATGTTTCATTCACACTTTTTTTCTGTTTGGTGATTATTTTGTATACTTCATGTTTTAGCACCTTTTGAGCTTCATTTTACATCACATTTTTAGAATATTTGTATACTGATTTTGAGACTGCCATATACTGTAAATGTTCATATTTTTGGTCCATCTTCAATGTTGTAGAAGGAAATTTTTCAGTTTGGGTTTTGCTTATACCACTTGCTTCTTTACCCCTCTTTTGGCCCCTATTCTTGCATGCTATGTTTCCCTTATCTATGCTTGCTGTTTGGCCATGTTCATAACTGTGAAAGTGCATCTCTTGGGACTGTCTAGCTTCTGTCTTTGCATTTCATGTCCATATTATGCATGTATGGCATGGCTATAGGCCATTTCGGGTGCTTAATGTTGCATTTCGGGACTTTTCCTTGCATTTCATGTCATTTCGCTTCATTTCGGGACTGTTTTCCCCCATATTTCGTTGCTGAAATTCCATTGGCATGCTTGCATATCATTTTGGCCATATTTCATCACATTTCATCATTGCCTCGGTTTGCGTGCCCGTGTGCACGCATTTCGAGGCACTCCATTTTTATCCGCTGGCATCCCATGTGAGTGTGGCTGAGGCTCACTCATGTTGGTATAAGCCCATTTGTCATTGCCATGTCATTTCATCATTGCCTCGGTTTGCGTGCCCGTGTGCACGCATTTCGAGGCACTCCATTTTTATCCGCTGGCATCCCATGTGAGTGTGGCTGAGGCTCACTCATGTTGGTATAAGCCCATTTGTCATTGCCATGTCATTTTAGCATCGCCTCGGTTTACGTGCCCGCGTACACGCATTTCGAGACATCGCATTTTCATTGTATCTGTCATCGCCTCGGTTTGCGTGCCCGTGTGCACGCATTTCGAGGTATCTCATTTTCATTGTATCTGCCATCGCCTCGGTTTGCGTGCCCGTGTGCACGCATTTCGAGGCATCTCATTTTCATTATATCTGCCATCGCCTCGGTTTGCGTGCCCGCGTGCACGCATTTCGAGACATCTCATTTTCATTGTATCTGTCATCGCCTCGGTTTGCGTGCCCGCGTGCACGTACTTCGAGGCATCTCATTTTCATCGCATTTGTCATCGCCTCGGTTTGCGTGCCCGCGTGCACGCATTTCGAGACATCTCATTTTCATTGTATCTGTCATCGCCTCGGTTTGCGTGCCCGCGTGCACGTACTTCGAGGCATCTCATTTTCATCGCATTTGTCATCGCCTCGGTTTGCGTGCCCGCGTGCACGCATTTCGAGGCATCCCATTTTCATTACATTTGTCATCGCCTCGGTTTGCGTGCCCGCGTGCACGCATTTCGAGGCATCTCATTTTCATTGCACATATCATCGCCTCGGTTTGCGTGCCCGTGTGCACGCATTTCGAGGCACCTCATTTTCAGCATTCCGTCATTTTCTCGGTTTGCGTGCCCGCGTGCACATATTTCGAGGCACCTCATTTTCATAGCATTGAGTATGTTAGGATTATATATTAGTTGCATTTCATGCATATCATGCATATTGCATCATGTCCGGAATAGGAGTTAGCCCGGGCACGGGAAACGAGGTACATTTCGTACTCCGAGTGACGGAATGTGTCTCAATTCCCCAGTCACCGACACTCCGGATTATCCATGATGGAGTTAGGTTTTAGCTGTAGTTTCATGTGCATTCATCCTATATTGAGTTGTGCATTTCGACTCCTCTGCCATCATGCCTCGGTATGCGTGATTGGTGGCACGAGGATCGAGACATGCATATATTTGTGCAAATACATTGCTATGCCCCTTTCCTGCTCTCTGTTACAGCAAAACCAGGAATCAGCAAACTTTTGGGGCTTGGCACACATTTCAAGAACAGGTGTAAACAGAGGCTAATTGGGGCATTCCGGTGGATTTCCGCGCAAGACAGTCCGGACATGCATCATCCACCAGAAGCAAGGCAGTCCCTGGCTTGCACGCCAGTTTATTTGCTTTCTAGTTAATTCATTAATTAATTAGAATTCTGTAATATTTTGGACTGTAATATTCTTTTATTTTGGGGACTGTAATATTTGGACTGTATTATTTATTCGGACCCTCTGCGCGAGGGCAATGTTGTAATAAGTGTGTGTGAGTGTGTTGTATGTCTTCCAACCCCACGTCTTTCTCCCTTTTATTTATCCGCTTTTGATGGTTAGATTAGGGCATGTTTAAATTAGCATACAGTATGACAGCATGTCTGCATCGTTCGTATGTATTGCATGCACCGGGCTCGGCGCATCATACTAACTGCATTGTACTTTCAATTCCAAATTGAATATATGTTAGCTGTAGCATTTCATATGCCATGTTTAGAATAGCCGAGCCTGCTATAGTTGCATTTTGCATGTGTTGCATTAGGCATTTTTGTATACTTAGGATCATGCATGATTTCTAATGTAATTTCCATTTTGGCTTGGAGTACACGGTAAGTTTTATGCTTTAGCATCCTTGCATGCGTGTGAGTGACTGCAATGAATAGCTTGCTTACCATGAGGCTATATGCTTATGTGATATAACTGCCTGAATGCCTGTGGGTGAAGGTTGGGTTACTTGAATTGGGACAATTCATCAAATGTTTGTTTTAAGCCCACTAGATAGTGGCAAAACCATCTTTTCCAAAAGCCCACCTGGGGGTGGCAAATCCACGTCTTAGCCTACTTGCGAGTAGCATCATCAAACCATTTTCAAATAAACAAGCATGAAATGTTTTGTTCCAATTCGGGCGACCCGGTCTATACTTATATGCTGTGTGCATCACATAGTAACCTAGGCTAATAACCGGAATAAGAACATACAATGTTTTCAAAAATTGATATCATGGTTAGTAGAGGCCGGTCTATGACCGGGCGAGCGGGGGTGCTCACGAAGTGACCTTCCCCAATCGTACCCAAGTTCCCGAGCCGAGGCAACTTTGGTGATGACGGACACGTGGCCTTTTGGCACCGAGTCAGGGTTTCCTAAATTTCCCAAAATAAAATATTTAGGTGGCGACTCTGTATCTGGCAAAGCAGTCCATGTTTGGCACTTCTTTCAAAAATCTGTTTTCTTAAAACGATTTGCCGGATTTGGACTCTTTGGTTCAGATTTAGAACCGTGACTGCGAAAAGTCGAGTCCGAGCTGTAGCGAGGGTCCCCCGCGGGCTTGTTACAGTTTCTGGCGACTCTGCTGGGGATTTAGAGAACTTGACTCGAACTCGTGATATCTGTTTTTGACTACACTTGTGTGTTTCTTTGCATTTGCATTTGCATTGGTGCGCCTAGGACACCGTGTTTGCCATCTGCTATTCCTGAACGGTTTGCCAGAGGCTTGTCTTGTCAAGGCATGACCATAAGGCTGACCGGTTGTGGGCTCTGCCAGTATGGGAACACAAACCCTGGTTTTACCGGGGCACCCTCTTTGACCATTCGACCTAGTGCATATCCGGATCCATAGTGACCATTCCAAATTAGGACAGGTTGCTTACCCGTTTATAGGTTGTTTGAAGCCGCTGTGTGCGTAATGAAACCCTAGCTCCTGACAAAATAGGACAGGGAAACCCTACCCCAACATAGGGGTGTTTTGGCTCTCACTTATCTGTTATGTGCTTTAGAGGGCGTCTCTACAGGAATGCATGTATCAGTATATGAGTTTGGGCATCAGGCCTGCGGGCACCAGTTTGCGAGTTTGGGCATCAGGCCTGCGGGCATTACTATCAGTATTTGGGAGTCAACTTTACCTGTGGGTATCAGACTCAGATTTTGAGGCCGAATTTTGGGCAGAATTCAGTAGAGGGCACACTCATTCAACTATGCTCGTATCTGTTCAGGTGAAATCAGGCTGAGGTGCTATCTGTTTTCTCTTTTGCTAGGTAGTCTTGGAACTGTCGCTTCAGAAGGCTCCGATATCCCCCGAGGTTCATCGAACTTGTACTGATAGACTTTGCCAGGTCAGAGATTCAGTTCAAGGGTAATCAGTGTTCTTTCGTTGAGGCAAGGTAAAGAAAAGCCGGTCAGGGCTCATCTGTTCATCTAATCCGTCAGTCGCCAGTCACATCACCTTTGTTCGGACTCAGCAGACTGTGATGGCACAAGGTTCGGAAGAGTTTGCGGCCGTGACAGCAGCGCTAAGTCAGGGAACTGCCATGCAGGCTGAGACCAGTATTGAAACGCAGCGCCCATCTGGGGCATCTGCCTCACATCCAGCTTTGGGACCCCAGCCGAACTTTGACCCAATTCCGCCAGTTGAAGACTTGCAGTGTCTGAATCCTCGAGAAGGGTTGGCTCAAGCTCAGGTGCTCAGACCCCTGGTGCAGCCTAATGAGAAAACTCAACCCTTTCATGTTGATGAGTTCAATCCGACTGCAGTGAAAATTGCAAACCTTGAGAAGCAATTCAAAAGGGCACAGGGCCTTAACTCCATTCCTGGCATTGAGGATGGGCACACCGAGGCTTCCATCCGGCTCCCAGACAGATTCAAAATGCCATATATCGACCGTTTCGACGGGTCTGGAGATCCAATGGTACATATCCGAGTTTTCTTAGATGTCCTGAAGCCGATGGGTCTGACTAAGCCACAGAAACTCTCTTTGTATGGAAGAACCCTGTCGGGTGTGGCAGCCACCTGGTATACCAAATTGGAGGATACAGTGAAGCAAAACTGGGAAGAACTGGCTGAGGCCTTTGTCGATCAGTATTCCTACAATACCCAAGTTGAAATGACCATCCAAGAGCTTGAAGCAACCCGCCAGAACCCAACAGAGCCTTTTGTGGAATTCATTGCAAGGTGGAGAGCCAAGGCAGCACAAATGACAGATCGTCGCCCTTCTGAGAAGGATCAAGTGCAGATGATGGTCCGAAACCTCGAGCATGATATGTTGCAAAAGTTGATAGTCGTTCCACTATTCACTTTCAAAAATTTGCATGAACTGGGGGTTCAAGTCGAGAATGCGTTCAACAGCGGGATCATTCCCAGGACAAGGGAACTGACAAGGAAGGTAATTTCAAGGAGTACCAACGCTGGTAGTAGCATTCCCAAACCCACCGAAATCAATACGGTCACCACAGCCGACCCTTTTGCCAAACCGAGCCTACAAACAGCTGGCCCAGTCCAAACTCAGGGTAGAACTTTCACCCCCCTCTATATGAGTTTGACTAGCACACTAAAAGCCTTGATGGAAAAAGGGCATCTCAAACCCCTCGATCCTCAACCTCTTCCCAACCCACTCCCAGCCAGACATAACCCCGCCAAGTACTGTATGTACCATCAGCAGCGCGGTCATGGCACCGACCGTTGCTACCGCCTTCGTCATGAGGTCCAAAATCTCATCGACAACCGGACGATAGCTCCACTTTCAGACCCCAATGACCAAACATCTCCTGCCTACCTCAATCACATCCACATACTGCCATCCACCTTTGACCCCAGTATATACATCACCCCGGCCCATCTACCCAAGCCTGAGGTGTTTATCCCAGAAAGCATGGACTTATGCATGATGGGAACACCCGAACCTCAACCATCTCAAACCCATGAACCCACTACTTCTGAGTTGATGGGAATGATTAAAGATCTTCAAAAAACCGTGATGGATCTGGCCTCCGGGACATTGGCTCCATCATCGACCATACCACATACCGGGAACTTCATGTCAAAAGACTCCCCGATGTTGGGACGAGCTGCATTTGAGGAAGGCCAATCCCTTGGCAAAGTGGAAGCGACTGGTAAGAGCAAGGTAGGGGCAGGCATTGGTCCCCATGAACACCTTCGGTGGGATATTGAGGCTTTGAAAGCCGAAGGGCTGAACAAGCAGCAAGTACTCGCAGTTGTTGCAGAAATTGTAGATAACACTTTCGCCACTCAGCATGAGATTAGTCTGAATCAAGGGGCAATCCGGGAGAAGGGCCGCTGTACCAGGAATGTTCCTTTCAGCTCTAAACCCTTACTCGGAAGAGATCGGCAAACCAGGCCAGCACCTGCCAATCCCTTTGCTGGTGCACCCAGTAAAAATCCACAAACCTCAAAATACCCACCTCGAGGCCAGAGGGTGTTCGCACCACTATACATGTCTCTATCAGCGGCCTTTAGGATCTTGATTAGAGAGGGGGATTTGAAGCCCCTGGAGCCGCAGCCATTACCAAAGAACCTCCCTCTCTCGCACAACCCAGCCGACTACTGTGCCTTCCATCAGCAAACCGGTCATGACACTGACATGTGCTTTCGTCTCCATCACGAAATACAAGATCTGATCGACAATGGGGTCATCCCCGCACCAGGTCCTGCAAAGTCTATCGGCACTTGATCAGTGAACTTGTAGGGGATAATGTGATGTGATTGGAGGGATGAACCACCTGCGGGCAGCGCTCAGTTTACTCCAGATATGGTGGATGGCATGCACTGTTTTGAGCATTGGCGAATGCCGGTTTCCGACTCGGGTATTGGGTCAGTCTTGTTGTTTTGTTTTGAGTCTGTCTTTTTGTTTTGAGTCAGTCTCTTTTTATTTTGGATCTGTCTTGTTGTATCAAGTCAGTCCTGTTGTACAGGAGTCGGGTGATTCCGGGGGGTGTTACCTCGGGCGTCACCATTTTGTTTTGTGTTTGTCTTTTCGTTTTGTTTTGAGTCCGTTTCTGCCAGGGAGCCAGTTGTACCAACAGATTTGAATGAAACAGCAGTAATTTTTGCACTTCTATGTTCGCTTCTGCCGTGTGCTAGTTGTGACGGAATCTGAATGAAATGGAAGTACGTTCCACCTGCTCTCTTCTGCACCCCAAAATCATTGCATTTAACCTAAGTTTTTCAAAACTTTTTGAACACTGCGGTGAAAACAAAGAGGAAGTAATTCCTCGGGTTTTGCAAAACTTTGATCATTTGAGAGAAAGAGAGGCATGCTAAGCCCTTAATGAATGAAATCATGCTTGTTAGCGTGAGTACTGAGAAGGACCCTGGCTTGATCCAGATTGGTTCTACACTATCTTCAGCGCGAGCGATTTGTCGCTTTCTTAAAAATTTTCAAAAACAAAATGTTTTGCGCGGTCTTGCGAAGACCTGTGTGGAATCGCTCTTGAGATTGTGCAGCCTAGGATCGCTCTCTGCCTCGAGACTCAACCCCTTCGCTTCCAAACCTTGAACTTGAAATCAGAAGGTTCGACGGTCAACTACGATGTGAGGCCTGTGTGGCTAGATTTGAAGCAGCCCTCGAACAAGAGGCACCAAAGTCAGGTCAAGAAGATCAGACCTCATCAGAAGAAGCTTACAAAGCAAAGCAGCAGCCATTCTCCTGGATTCAAATGACTCTAGGATCTCAAAACCATTTGGCATGGACTTGTTACACTTTTACCCTTTGAGAGGCTCGCTGGGCCGAAAACCCGGAAGGGCGACCCAGGCAAAAGTTAGAGCAAGAGAAAAATACAAAAAAGAAGAAAAGAAGCAAAAAATGTAAAAGAAAAAAAAGAAAACAAAAAAAGAAAGAAAAGTGAAGAAAAATGCAAAGAAAATAACAAAAAAAGAAAATCAAAAGAAAAGAAATGAAAAGAATCGAAAAGGAAAGAAAAACGAAGCTCGCAAGGTCGAAAACCTGCAACAGGCGCCTTGGCAAAAGTTAGAGCATAAAAAGGAGAGGTTAATACCCGAGTGTACCTTAACCCCGAACTACGTAAGGCTTGATTCCCATCTATGGGATACGTAGGCAACTTCATTCTGAAGTCCAGCCGTAAAACACTTCAAATTCGACTGCGTCCATGTAATGGTTTTGATCATCTTCGCTTTCTCTGTATCCGAGAATTTGGTTGTGTTCGTCACTCTGAGGACTGACTACAATACACTACGGTGCCATTCAGACAAGGGGCAACTTTCCGTTGCCATTCAATGCACCGCGGTGTCATTCAAACAAGGGGCAACTTTCCGTTGCCATTCAATGCGCTGCGGTGCTATCCAAACAAGGGGCAACTTTCCGTTGCCATTCAGAACGCCGCGGTGCCATTTCAAACAAGGGGCAACATTCCGTTGCCATGCAGTGTCCTTCAGACAAGGGGCAATTTTTCATTGCCATGGATCCGAGGTTGCGCATCTCAAGAGTAAGTCCCATGCTCGTAGAGCAGTGGTCGTTTACGAAAATAGTTTTTGAGAATTTTTACTGAGGTTGACTGATCTTCTCGAAAAGTATTCCATTTTCAAAACTGGACCATTTCTTGGACCCAAAAGAGGAAAATTTTCAGTGCTCACAGCCTAACTTGCATGATTTTGAATCAGAAAATTGAACAAGCATGCTAATCTAACTCTCATTTTGGTCAAAATTTTTTAGGAGAAAACTAAAACTAAAAAATGGTCAAAATGATGAACTACGGGCACAGTTGAGTCAGGCTTCCTGTCTTTTCCCCATTGCCAACATACTTGCCAGAAAGGCCACTCTACCCGCCAAAAAAGGGGGGGATGACCGAAGTTAACAACAAAGGGCTGAAAGCTCTCTCATCCTCCAAGCAGCGAGGTATCAAGCCGAGTGCGAAGCACGAATTGGAATGGATCAAGATGCTCCATTCCCTCATCTGGCGCATCGACAGATGTCACCGAAGGAAATAGCCGCGAGCTGATTATGTTGGGCGTGAGCCCGCAACTTCCTGTTCATCCATCAACCACCCAGGGGAGGGATGAAAAACGAGAGATTGAAGAATAGAGAGATGTACGATGAGAGAAAAAGTGAGAAAGGGGCTTTTTCAGAAAAAAACAGAGCTTGAGGGCCGAGTGATGTGAGAACCACAAATAAGAAAGGGTGGGAAACACTACCCGGTGAAACAGGCTCCCTGTGCACATTTGAGTGTCATGTCTTTTTGTTTTATCTCAATTTTTGTTTTGAGTCGTTTCGAGTGTTACCCGATGTGTCTAGGTTGTGTGCCTTTTATTTCCTTGTTGAGTCGTTTTGCTGTGTTCAATTGTAGGCTCAATACTCGGTCGAGAACTCATTTCTCAATTTCAAAAATCATCTTGTGCTCAGAGTGCTGTGCCATTCTCCACATTGGTGCAAAACAAGATTCATTCTTTCATAAAACCGCAGGGTTCAGCCCAAGTCATGTCAGAACAGCAAAACAAGGACCTATCCGAAGCTATATAAGTTCCGGACTGCGAAGCAAAAGAAAATAGGGAAAATTTTGAGCATCTGAGTGTGTTTCACCTTCAGAAAATTCTGAGATTGCATTCCATATGTACCTCTTCAGGCCTTGCCAGTGCCCTGAAGAATGAGCGTGCCTCTACTCCAAGCTTAAGCATGCTTCAAGCCAGAACGGTAATTAAAGCAGCAGCAGCAGATGTTATCTCCCGCCAATATGAACAGGGTGTGCCCCTTTTGAGCTGAGTGTGTTGCAAAGTCCTCTAAGAGGTAAATCAGAGGCACCAGAGTACATATTTGATGCTCCTCTACTACATAGAATGTGAACTTTCATATACACTATTGTTGCATGCGTGCCACACATCGTTATGATTCATGCATAGAATATGCTTGCTCTCGATTCTGCATAGAATTTGCTTTCAATATTGCATAGAATATGCTCCTGTTTCTTGCATAGAAAATGCTCGTATCTTTTGCATAGAAAATGCACTCTTCCATATTTGCATAGAAAATGCACCTCATTTGCATAGAACATGCATTCACTCGCACTATCTTGTGCACTTACACTTTGTATCTCACTAGCACTGTCTTGTGCATCTTGTGGTTGTATCTCACTCGCACTATCTAGTGCATTTCAAATCAATCGCGCTGTTTAGCGTATCGCACTGTTTAGTGCATTTCAATCGCGCTGTTTAGCGTATCGCACGGTTTAGTGCATTTCAAATCAATCGCGCTATTTAGCGTATCGCACTGTTTAGTGCATTTCAATCGCGCTGTTTAGCGTATCGCACTATCTAGTGCATTTCAAAATCAATCGCGCTGTTTAGCGTATCGCACTGTCTAGTGCATTTCGAATCAATCGCACTGTTTAGTGCATTTCAATCGCGCTGTTTAGCGCATCGCACTGTCTAGTGCATTTCAAATCAATCGCGCTGTTTAGCGCATCGCACTGTCTAGTGCATTTCGAATCAATCGCACTGTTTAGTGTATTTCAATCGCGCTGTTTAGCGTATCGCACTGTCTAGTGCATTTCAAATCAATCGCGCTGTTTAGCGCATTGCACTGTCTAGTGCATTTCGAATCAATCGCACTGTTTAGTGTATTTCAATCGCGCTGCTTAGCGTATCGCACTGTCCTGTGCATTTCAAATCACTCGCGCTTTCTTGCGCATTGCACTGTTTTGTGCACCTTACTTGCATTTTGCATGCATTCCATCGCGCTATCTTGCGCATCTCACCTGTACTTGTTAGTGCATTGTATCGCGCTATCTTGCGCACCTTATTGGTATCGCACTGTTTTGTGCATTCACCTCGCTCGTACTGTTTTGTACACCTTTAGCATCGCACTGTTTTGTGCATCTGTTTAGCACTGTTTTGTGCATTCACTCTGCATCGCACTGTCTTGTGCACTCCCCGGTCTAGGAGACCTTAAATCCTCCGGTCTGCGGAGACCTTAAATCCTGCATCTTTATTCGCACTGTCTTGTGCACTCCCCGGTCTAGGAGACCTTAAATCCTCTAAAGGTGCAATTCCTTTGGTGTTAGTCGTGCCCGAACGACTCGTCATGGTCTGGTATAGCCACCTGCCTGTGTTTGCGGTGAGTTCCTAGGAGACCAACTGAGACGGTGGAAACTAGAGTTCGAATGGCTTATGCCTAGAACGCAAAGGTTCGGGATTTCCGAGACTAAAGTCTGGTTTAAATACCCAGGGGTATATCCTCGGCTTGAAATCTGTATGGCAGCCCCATAGATTGAGATAGCATCTGTATGCACCTCAATTCTGGATACTGATCCAACCTAGTCTGTCACCCTGTTGGAGAATAGGGAAAGCTGCGACCATAGTCAGGGAGAAAAGTAGTACCTGCGGTTCAACCAAGAATAAGCGAGAGATCCCCAGCAGCATGAGGTAAGTCATTACCAATTGCCCCTGTGAGGTACCTTCATTTCCTAGCTATTACATTGCATTTCAGTTATTACATTACAGTGCATTACATGCATGAATCCTCAATTTTCAAAACCGGCTTCGCGTAGCGTATAAGTCCAACTTTCAAAACCGACTTCGCGTAGCGTATAAGTCCAATTTTCAAAACCGGCTTCGCGTAGCGTATAAGTCCAACTTTCAAAAATCGGCTTCGCGTAGCGTATAAGTCCAACTTTCAAAAACCGGCTTCGCGTAGCGTATAAGTCCAATCTTCAAAATATTTCTGCGTATCATTTTGCATTTTGCCCCCTGCCTGCGGGCATGCCTGCGGGCGCATTTCTGTTTATCTTGTATGTTTGTCTAAGTCTTCGGCCTTGTCAAAAATGGGTCGTCTCTGCGCTTTGACATTCACTCCCGTCACTTGTGACTTCCGAGTTTTGTCAAAGAGGGGCAACTGTAGACACCCCATTTTTGACCGACCTTAAGACTCAGACGTCACCGATTGAGCGCTTGGTGATGTTGCATGATGTGCTCGTTCAGAAGTTTCAGAGTCTTGGCTGCGAGCCCCGCCTCCAGATTTCCGGACCTTCTTCGGTGCCTTGCCTCGGTTTGCGAACCAGACTCGGTTTTCTCTGTTTCTTTTCCTAAGGGGAGGGAGAGGTCCCGTAGACCATCTCTCAATGTCCGTAGGCTACATTTGGTGGCCGTAGGCCATTTTTCCCATTTCGGAGCCCGGTTTCCGGTTTTCGGAGCCGTCAGGCCGTGTGCCTCAGTTCGGGACCGCCTAACCATCTCCGTTTGCTCTGATTTTTGGCATACATCTTATTTTCTCCCTTTTGAGGGACACTGGGGGTTGAGAAACCCACTTCGAGGTCGAATGCCATTTTTGATGCTTAACAGCCCATTTTCGGGACCCCGAACTGCGTGTTTTGGCCCCGGAACATTCGTTTTGCAACGGTTTTCGTTCATTTTTGGCAGGTACCTCTGTTTTATCACAGGGAAGGTCACTGAAGGGTGGGAGGCCAGCAATTGTTGCAGCAACCAGTTATCTCTCCTCCGGAGCCTCCCGGCGCCCGTTTTTCGCACTTCCGGGCTAATGTTGAACACCCTAGGGGTAGTGTTGCCAACTTTCAACCACATAACTGTGATCTACACACTTGGGAGGACCCTAAAAGTTTATGGCCGGCCATTAATTTTTCTTTCCATTTTTGCCCCTCCTCTTCAAATGCAATGTTGAACACCCTGGAGTCACTGTTGCCAACCCCAAACCACATATATGTGATCTACACACATGAGAGGACACCAAAAGTTGGTGGGAGGCTAGTAATTTTGCCGAAAAGCCAACTTCTTTTTGGTCAAAAGTGGTTCAGCATGAATCCGGGAAGGAGAAAAAGCTGCGCGGCTTCACCGAAACGGGCGTAACTCTTTGCACAAGAGGAATTAAGATATGAGGCCACCACCATTGGAAAGCTTACTTCCAGGGCTTCATTTTGCACTCAAGAATCTCCCAAGTCCAAGTCCGGGGGGGAGAGATGTGGTTGGTTGAAGTCCGCTTGGACTGAATCTGCGCGGCTTCACGGAAAAGGGCATAACTTTTTCTACAGGAGGAATTTTAATGCAAGGTTTGCGCCATTGGAAAGCTAACTTCTGGGGCTTCATCCTAGGGGGTGACCGGCCATTTTTTCTGGCCGGCCGGCCATTTTTTTCTTTGACCTAGCCGGCCGGCTATGTTAAGTGGCTGGCCGGCCATCTGCAGAAAAAGTAACAGGCCGGCCTGTTTCTTCAGGTTGAGTGCATTCCAGCTGTGCCTTGGTTTTCTCCCAAAAATATCTGCATCCGGGGGGGCCCTTTTGGGGAAATTTTGCTCTCCTTTATGCCCCACCTTTACAACCATCTTCTTGTCCATATAACCAGCTGCCATTGTTGGTTATAGAGGTTGGAAAAATTCATCTTCAAGGCTCCATACCTAACTCCATTGATATACCTCTCATTTCTTCAAAAAACCCTAAGTCCCTAAGCTCCATTCCTTCTACACCACCAAGCTCTACCACCACCACCTCATCTCCAGCAGCAAAGAAGGATTCTTGAAGGCTAAAGAAGCTGCAAATCCATCCAAGAAGCAACAAAAGTTTGAATCTTCAAGGGTAAGTAACACTTTTACCCTTTTGACCCTTTTTCTTGATTCATTTATAAGCCTCACTTCCTTTTTGTTTCAAGCTCCGGCCCTAACTGAAAAGGGCCATCTTTTGAGCTCATCTTCACTTTTCATTAAGGGCTCAACCCTGTTTGAGCCCTCCATAATACACTTGCTTCATTGACCATCTTGTATGTCATAGATTTGCATGCTATTTTTGACCCATGAGCAATTTATTTTCGAGCATGTTATAAACTGATATTAGGCTTATTTTGAGCCCCTCTTCAACATTGAAGAAGGGCTCAACCTTGTTTGGTGTCTCCATGTGTCACTTGTAGTTCAATCCCTTATTTGGCCTCATTTTTGCATGAGTTGATAGCCCTCTTTGCTTCTGTTTTTGGACCTTGGTCCGAACTGAAAATAGCCTTGTTTTGGCCTATACTTCATGTTTCATTCACACTTTTTTTCTGTTTGGTGATTATTTTGTATACTTCATGTTTTAGCACCTTTTGAGCTTCATTTTACATCACATTTTTAGAATATTTGTATACTGATTTTGAGACTGCCATATACTGCAAATGTTCATATTTTTGGTCCATCTTCAATGTTGTAGAAGGAAATTTTTCAGTTTGGGTTTTGCTTATACCACTTGCTTCTTTACCCCTCTTTTGGCCCCTATTCTTGCATGCTATGTTTCCCTTATCTATGCTTGCTGTTTGGCCATGTTCATAACTGTGAAAGTGCATCTCTTGGGACTGTCTAGCTTCTGTCTTTGCATTTCATGTCCATATTATGCATGTATGGCATGGCTATAGGCCATTTCGGGTGCTTAATGTTGCATTTCGGGACTTTTCCTTGCATTTCATGTCATTTCGCTTCATTTCGGGACTGTTTTCCCCCATATTTCGTTGCTGAAATTCCATTGGCATGCTTGCATATCATTTTGGCCATATTTCATCACATTTCATCATTGCCTCGGTTTGCGTGCCCGTGTGCACGCATTTCGAGGCACTCCATTTTTATCCGCTGGCATCCCATGTGAGTGTGGCTGAGGCTCACTCATGTTGGTATAAGCCCATTTGTCATTGCCATGTCATTTCATCATTGCCTCGGTTTGCGTGCCCGTGTGCACGCATTTCGAGGCACTCCATTTTTATCCGCTGGCATCCCATGTGAGTGTGGCTGAGGCTCACTCATGTTGGTATAAGCCCATTTGTCATTGCCATGTCATTTTAGCATCGCCTCGGTTTACGTGCCCGCGTACACGCATTTCGAGACATCGCATTTTCATTGTATCTGTCATCGCCTCGGTTTGCGTGCCCGTGTGCACGCATTTCGAGGTATCTCATTTTCATTGTATCTGCCATCGCCTCGGTTTGCGTGCCCGTGTGCACGCATTTCGAGGCATCTCATTTTCATTATATCTGCCATCGCCTCGGTTTGCGTGCCCGCGTGCACGCATTTCGAGACATCTCATTTTCATTGTATCTGTCATCGCCTCGGTTTGCGTGCCCGCGTGCACGTACTTCGAGGCATCTCATTTTCATCGCATTTGTCATCGCCTCGGTTTGCGTGCCCGCGTGCACGCATTTCGAGACATCTCATTTTCATTGTATCTGTCATCGCCTCGGTTTGCGTGCCCGCGTGCACGTACTTCGAGGCATCTCATTTTCATCGCATTTGTCATCGCCTCGGTTTGCGTGCCCGCGTGCACGCATTTCGAGGCATCCCATTTTCATTACATTTGTCATCGCCTCGGTTTGCGTGCCCGCGTGCACGCATTTCGAGGCATCTCATTTTCATTGCACATATCATCGCCTCGGTTTGCGTGCCCGTGTGCACGCATTTCGAGGCACCGCATTTTCAGCATTCCGTCATTTTCTCGGTTTGCGTGCCCGCGTGCACATATTTCGAGGCACCTCATTTTCATAGCATTGAGTATGTTAGGATTATATATTAGTTGCATTTCATGCATATCATGCATATTGCATCATGTCCGGAATAGGAGTTAGCCCGGGCACGGGAAACGAGGTACATTTCGTACTCCGAGTGACGGAATGTGTCTCAATTCCCCAGTCACCGACACTCTGGATTATCCATGATGGAGTTAGGTTTTAGCTGTAGTTTCATGTGCATTCATCCTATATTGAGTTGTGCATTTCGACTCCTCTGCCATCATGCCTCGGTATGCGTGATTGGTGGCACGAGGATCGAGACATGCATATATTTGTGCAAATACATTGCTATGCCCCTTTCCTGCTCTCTGTTACAGCAAAACCAGGAATCAGCAAACTTTTGGGGCTTGGCACGCATTTCAAGAACAGGTGTAAACAGAGGCTAATTGGGGCATTCCGGTGGATTTCCGCGCAAGACAGTCCGGACATGCATCATCCACCAGAAGCAAGGCAGTCCCTGGCTTGCACGCCAGTTTATTTGCTTTCTAGTTAATTCATTAATTAATTAGAATTCTGTAATATTTTGGACTGTAATATTCTTTTATTTTGGGGACTGTAATATTTGGACTGTATTATTTATTCGGACCCTCTGCGCGAGGGCAATGTTGTAATAAGTGTGTGTGAGTGTGTTGTATGTCTTCCAACCCCACGTCTTTCTCCCTTTTATTTATCCGCTTTTGATGGTTAGATTAGGGCATGTTTAAATTAGCATACAGTATGACAGCATGTCTGCATCATTCGTATGTATTGCATGCACCAGGCTCGGCGCATCATACTAACTGCATTGTACTTTCAATTCCAAATTGAATATATGTTAGCTGTAGCATTTCATATGCCATGTTTAGAATAGCCGAGCCTGCTATAGTTGCATTTTGCATGTGTTGCATTAGGCATTTTTGTATACTTAGGATCATGCATGATTTCTAATGTAATTTCCATTTTGGCTTGGAGTACACGGTAAGTTTTATGCTTTAGCATCCTTGCATGCGTGTGAGTGACTGCAATGAATAGCTTGCTTACCATGAGGCTATATGCTTATGTGATATAACTGCCTGAATGCCTGTGGGTGAAGGTTGGGTTACTTGAATTGGGACAATTCATCAAATGTTTGTTTTAAGCCCACTAGATAGTGGCAAAACCATCTTTTCCAAAAGCCCACCTGGGGGTGGCAAATCCACGTCTTAGCCTACTTGCGAGTAGCATCATCAAACCATTTTCAAATAAACAAGCATGAAATGTTTTGTTCCAATTCGGGCGACCCGGTCTATACTTATATGCTGTGTGCATCACATAGTAACCTAGGCTAATAACCGGAATAAGAACATACAATGTTTTCAAAAATTGATATCATGGTTAGTAGAGGCCGGTCTATGACCGGGCGAGCGGGGGTGCTCACGAAGTGACCTTCCCCAATCGTACCCAAGTTCCCGAGCCGAGGCAACTTTGGTGATGACGGACACGTGGCCTTTTGGCACCGAGTCAGGGTTTCCTAAATTTCCCAAAATAAAATATTTAGGTGGCGACTCTGTATCTGGCAAAGCAGTCCATGTTTGGCACTTCTTTCAAAAATCTATTTTCTTAAAACGATTTGCCGGATTTGGACTCTTTGGTTCAGATTTAGAACCGTGACTGCGAAAAGTCGAGTCCGAGCTGTAGCGAGGGTCCCCCGCGGGCTTGTTACAGTACCGAAACCCCGTATTTACATATCTGCCACTGTGCAGGAGAATCCGTATAGGTGTTCGAGTGTTCGAACCGTAATGCGCAAGAAATGGTATGGAAACCCCGTATTTACATATCTGCCACTGTGCAGGAGAATCCGTATTGGTGTTCGAGTGTTCGAACCGTAATGCGCAAGAAATGGTACCGAAACCCCGTATTTACATATCTGCCACTGTGCAGGAGAATCCGTATAGGTGTTCGAGTGTTCGAACCGTAATGCGCAAGAAATGGTATGGAAACCTCGTATTTACATATCTGCCACTGTGCAGGAGAATCCGTATAGGTGTTCGAGTGTTCGAACCGTAACGCGCAAGAAATGGTACCGAAACCCCGTATTTACATATCTGCCACTGTGTAGGAGAATCCGTATAGGTGTTCGAGTGTTCGAACCGTAATGCGCAAGAAATGGTACGGAAACCCCATATTTACATATCTGCCACTGTGCAGGAGAATCCGCATAGGTGTTCGAGTGTTCGAACCGTAATGCGCAAGAAATGGTATGTAAACCCCGTATTTACATATCTGCCACTACGCCGGAGAATCCGTATAGGTGTTCGAGTGTTCGAACCGTAACGCGCAAGAAATGGTACGGAAACCCCGTATTTACATATCTGCCACTGTGCAGGAGAATCCGTATAGGTGATCGAGTGTTCGAACCGTAATGCGCAAGAAATGGTATGGAAACCCCGTATTTACATATCTGCCACTTTGTAGGAGAATCTGTAAAGGTGTTCGAGTGTTCGAACCGTCATGCGCAAGAAATGGTACCGAAACCCCGTATTTACATATCTGCCACTGTGCAGGAGAATCCGTATTGGTGTTCGAGTGTTCGAACCGTAATGCGCAAGAAATGGTACGGAAACCCCATATTTACATATCTGCCACTGTGCAGGAGAATCCGCATAGGTGTTCGAGTGTTCGAACCGTAATGCGCAAGAAATGGTATGGAAACCCCGTATTTACATATCTGCCACTGTGCAGGAGAATCCGTATAGGTGTTCGAGTGTTCGAACCGTAATGCGCAAGAAATGGTATGGAAACCCCGTATTTACATATCTGCCACTGTACAGGAGAATCCGTATAGGTGTTCGAGTGTTCGAACAGTAATGCGCAAGAAATGGTACGGAAACCCCGTATTTACATATCTGCCACTGTGCAGGAGAATCCGCATAGGTGTTCGAGTGTTCGAACCGTAATGTGCAAGAAATGGTATGTAAACCCCGTATTTACATATCTGTCACTGTGCCGGAGAATCCGTATAGGTGTTCGAGTGTTCGAACCGTAATGCGCAAGAAATGGTACGGAAACCCCGTATTTACATATCTGCCACTGTGCAGGAGAATCCGCATAGGTGTTCGAGTGTTCGAACCGTAATGCGCAAGAAATGGTATGTAAACCCCGTATTTACATATCTGCCACTGTGTAGGAGAATCCGTATAGGTGTTCGAGTGTTCGAACCGTAATGCGCAAGAAATGGTACGGAAACCCCGTATTCACATATCTGCCACTGTGCAGGAGAATCCGTATAGGTGTTCGAGTGATCGAACCGTAATGCGCAAGAAATGGTATGGAAACCCCGTATTTACATATCTGCCACTGTGCAGGAGAATCCGTATAGGTGTTCGAGTGTTCGAACCGTAATGCGCAAGAAATGGAACCGAAACCCCGTATTTACATATCTGCCACTGTGCAGGAGAATCCGTATAGGTGTTCGAGTGTTCGAACCGTAATGCGCAAGAAATGGTACGGAAACACCATATTTACATATCTGCCACTGTGCAGGAGAATCCGCATAGGTGTTCGAGTGTTCGAACCGTAATGCGCAAGAAATGGTATGGAAACCCCGTATTTACATATCTGCCACTGTGCAGGAGAATCCGTATAGGTGTTCGAGTGTTCGAACCGTAATGCGCAAGAAATGGTAGGGAAACTCCGTATTTACATATCTGCCACTGTACAGAAGAATCCATATAGGTGTTCGAGTGTTCAAACCGTAATGCGCAAGAAAAGGTACGGAAACCCCGTATTTACATATCTGCCATTGTGCAGGAGAATCCGCATAGGTGTTCGAGTGTTCGAACCGTAATGCGCAAGAAATGGTATGTAAACCCCGTATTTACATATATGCCACTGTGCAGGAGAATCCGTATAGGTGTTCGAGTGTTCGAATCGAAATGCGCAAGAAATGGTATGTAAACCCCGTATTTACATATCTGCCACTGTGCAGGAGAATCCGTATAGGTGTTCGAGTGTTCGAACCGTAATGCGCAAGAAATGGTACCGAAACCCCGTATTTACATATCTGCCACTGTGCAGGAGAATCCGTATAGGTGTTCGAGTGTTCGAACCGTAATGCGCAAGAAATGGTATGGAAACCCCGTATTTACATATCTGCCATTGTGCAGGAGAATCCGTATTGGTGTTCGAGTGTACGAACCGTAATGCGGAAGAAATGGTACCGAAACCCCGTATTTACATATCTGCCACTGTGCAGGAGAATCCGTATAGGTGTTCGAGTGTTCGAACCGTAATGCGCAAGAAATGGTATGGAAACCTCGTATTTACATATCTGCCACTGTGCAGGAGAATCCGTATAGGTGTTCGAGTGTTCGAACCGTAATGCGCAAGAAATGGTACCGAAACCCCGTATTTACATATCTGCCACTGTGCAGGAGAATCCGTATAGGTGTTCGAGTGTTTGAACCGTAATGCGCAAGAAATGGTACGGAAACCCCATATTTACATATCTGCCACTGTGCAGGAGAATCCGCATAGGTGTTCGAGTGTTCGAACCGTAATGCGCAAGAAATGGTATGTAAACCCCGTATTTACATATCTGCCACTACGCAGGTGAATCCGTATAGGTGTTCGAGTGTTCGAACCGTAGTGCGCAAGAAATGGTACGGAAACCCCGTATTTACATATCTGCCACAGTGCAGGAGAATCCGTATAGGTGTTCTGTTGTTCGAACCGTAATGCGCAAGAAATGGTATGTAAACCCCGTATTTACATATCTGCCACTGTGTAGGAGAATCCGTATAGGTGTTCGAGTGTTCGAACCGTAATGCGCAAGAAATGGTATGGAAACCCCGTATTTACATATCTGCCACTGTGCAGGAGAATCCGTATAGGTGTTCGAGTGTTCGAACCGTAATGCGCAGGAAGTGGTACCGAAACCCCGTATTTACATATCTGTCACTGTGCAGGAGAATCCGCATAGGTGTTCGAGTGTTCGAACCGTATTGCGCAAGAAATGGTATGTAAACCCCGTATTTACATATCAGCCACTGTGCAGGAGAATCCGTATAGGTGTTCGAGTGTTCGAACCGTAATGCACAGGAAATGGTACCGAAACCCCGTATTTACATATCTGTCACTGTGCAGGAGAATTCGTATAGGTGTTCGAGTGTTCGAACAGTAATGCGCAAGAAATGGTATGGAAACCCCATATTTCCATATCTGCCACTGTGCAGGAGAATCCGTATAGGTGTTCGTGTGTTCGAATCGAAATGCGCAAGAAATGGTATGTAAACCCCGTATTTACATATCTGCCACTGTGCAGGAGAATCCGTATAGGTGTTCGAGTGTTCGAACCGTAATGCGCAAGAAATGGTACCGAAACCCCGTATTTACATATCTGCCACTGTGCCGGAGAATCCGTATAGGTGATCGAGTGTTCGAACCGTAATGCGCAAGAAATGGTACGGAAACCCCGTATTTACATATCTGCCATTGTGCAGGAGAATCCGCATAGGTGTTCGAGTGTTCGAACCGTAATGCGCAAGAAATGGTATGTAAACCCCGTATTTACATATATGCCACTGTGCAGGAGAATCCGTATAGGTGTTCGAGTGTTCGAATCGAAATGCGCAAGAAATGGTATGTAAACCCCGTATTTACATATCTGCCACTGTGCAGGAGAATCCGTATAGGTGTTCGAGTGTTCGAACCGTAATGCGCAAGAAATGGTACCGAAACCCCGTATTTACATATCTGCCACTGTGCAGGAGAATCCGTATAGGTGTTCGAGTGTTCGAACCGTAATGCGCAAGAAATGGTATGGAAACCCCGTATTTACATATCTGCCACTGTGCAGGAGAATCCGTATTGGTGTTCGAGTGTTCGAACCGTAATGCGGAAGAAATGGTCCCGAAACCCCGTATTTACATATCTGCCACTGTGCAGGAGAATCCGTATAGGTGTTCGAGTGTTCGAACCGTAATGCGCAAGAAATGGTATGGAAACCTCGTATTTACATATCTGCCACTGTGCAGGAGAATCCGTATAGGTGTTCGAGTGTTCGAACCGTAATGCGCAAGAAATGGTACCGAAACCCCGTATTTACATATCTGCCACTGTGCAGGAGAATCCGTATAGGTGTTCGAGTGTTCGAACCGTAATGCGCAAGAAATGGTACGGAAACCCCATATTTACATATCTGCCACTGTGCAGGAGAATCCGCATAGGTGTTCGAGTGTTCGAACCGTAATGCGCAAGAAATGGTATGTAAACGCCGTATTTACATATCTGCCACTACGCAGGAGAATCCGTATAGGTGTTCGAGTGTTCGAACCGTAGTGCGCAAGAAATGGTACGGAAACCCCGTATTTACATATCTGCCACTGTGCAGGAGAATCCGTATAGGTGTTCGGTTGTTCGAACCGTAATGCGCAAGAAATGGTATGTAAACCCCGTATTTACATATCTGCCACTGTGTAGGAGAATCCGTATAGGTGTTCGAGTGTTCGAACCGTAATGCGCAAGAAATGGTATGGAAACCCCGTATTTACATATCTGCCACTGTGCAGGAGAATCCGTATAGGTGATCGAGTGTTCGAACCGTAATGCGCAGGAAATGGTACCGAAACCCCGTATTTACATATCTGTCACTGTGCAGGAGAATCCGCATAGGTGTTCGAGTGTTCGAACCGTATTGCGCAAGAAATGGTATGTAAACCCCGTATTTACATATCAGCCACTGTGCAGGAGAATCCGTATAGGTGTTCGAGTGTTCGAACCGTAATGCACAGGAAATGGTACCGAAACCCCGTATTTACATATCTGTCACTGTGCAGGAGAATTCGTATAGGTGTTCGAGTGTTCGAACAGTAATGCGCAAGAAATGGTATGGAAACCCCATATTTACATATCTGCCACTGTTCAGGAGAATCCGTATAGGTGTTCGAGTGTTCGAACCGTAATGCGCAAGAAATGGTACCGAAACCCCGTATTTACATATCTGCCACTGTGCAGGAGAATCCGTATAGGTGATCGAGTGTTCGAACCGTAATGCGCAAGAAATGGTACGGAAACCCCATATTTACATATCTGCCACTCTGCAGGAGAATCCGCACAGGTGTTCGAGTGTTCGAACCGTAATGCGCAAGAAATGGTATGGAAACCCCGTATTTACATATCTGCCCCTGTGCAGGAGAATCGGTATAGGTGTTCGAGTGTTCGAACCGTAATGCGCAAGAAATGGTATGGAAACCCCGTATTTACATATCTGCCACTGTACAGGAGAATCCGTATAGGTGTTCGAGTGTTCGAACAGTAATGCGCAAGAAATGGTACGGAAACCCCGTATTTACATATCTGCCACTGTGCAGGAGAATCCGCATAGGTGTTCGAGTGTTCGAACCGTAATGCGCAAGAAATGGTATGTAAACCCCGTATTTACATATCTGTCACTGTGCCGGAGAATCCGTATAGGTGTTCGAGTGTTCGAACCATAATGCACAAGAAATGGTACGGAAACCCCGTATTTACATATCTGCCACTGTGCAGGAGAATCCGCATAGGTGTTCGAGTGTTCGAACCGTAATGCGCAAGAAATGGTATGTAAACCCCGTATTTACATATCTGCCACTGTGCAGGAGAATCCGTATAGGTGTTCGAGTGTTCGAACCGTAATGCGCAAGAAATGGTACGGAAACCCCGTATTTACATATCTGCCACTGTGCAGGAGAATCCGTATAGGTGTTCGAGTGTTCGAACCGTAATGCGCAAGAAATGGTATGGAAACCCCGTATTTACATATCTGCCACTGTGCAGGAGAATCCGTATAGGTGTTCGAGTGTTCGAACCGTAATGCGCAAGAAATGGAACCGAAACCCCGTATTTACATATCTGCCACTGTGCAGGAGAATCCGTATAGCTGTTCGAGTGTTCGAACCGTAATGCGCAAGAAATGGTACGGAAACACCATATTTACATATCTGCCACTGTGCAGGAGAATCCGCATAGGTGTTCGAGTGTTCGAACCGTAATGCGCAAGAAATGGTATGGAAACCCCGTATTTACATATCTGCCACTGTGCAGGAGAATCCGTATAGGTGTTCGAGTGTTCGAACCGTAATGCGCAAGAAATGGTAGGGAAACCCCGTATTTACATATCTGCCACTGTACAGAAGAATCCATATAGGTGTTCGAGTGTTCAAACCGTAATGCGCAAGAAAAGGTACGGAAACCCCATATTTACATATCTGCCACTCTGCAGGAGAATCCGCATAGGTGTTCGAGTGTTCGAACCGTAATGCGCAAGAAATGGTACGGAAACCCCGTATTTACATATCTGCCACTGTGCAGGAGAATCCGTATAGGTGTTCGAGTGTTCGAACCGTAATGCGCAAGAAATGGTACCGAAACCCCGTATTTACATATCTGCCACTGTGCAGGAGAATCCGTATAGGTGTTCGAGTGTTCGAACCGTAATGCGCAAGAAATGGTATGGAAACCCCGTATTTACATATCTGCCACTGTGCAGGAGAATCCGTATAGGTGTTCGAGTGTTCGAACAGTAATGCGCAAGAAATGGTACGGAAACCCCGTATTTACATATCTGCCACTGTGCAGGAGAATCCGCATAGGTGTTCGAGTGTTCGAACCGTAATGCGCAAGAAATGGTATGTAAACCCCGTATTTACATATCTGTCACTGTGCCGGAGAATCCGTATAGGTGTTCGAGTGTTCGAACCGTAATGCGCAAGAAATGGTACGGAAACCTCGTATTTACATATCTGCCACTGTGCAGGAGAATCCGCATAGGTGTTCGAGTGTTCGAACCGTAATGCGCAAGAAATGGTATGTAAACCCCGTATTTACATATCTGCCACTGTGCAGGAGAATCCGTATAGGTGTTCGAGTGTTCGAACCGTAATGCGCAAGAAATGGTACGGAAACCCCGTATTTACATATCTGCCACTGTGCAGGAGAATCCGTATAGGTGTTCGAGTGTTCGAACCGTAATGCGCAAGAAATGGTATGGAAACCCCGTATTTACATATCTGCCACTGTGCAGGAGAATCCGTATAGGTGTTCGAGTGTTCGAACCGTAATGCACAGGAAATGGTACCGAAACCCCGTATTTACATATCTGTCACTGTGCAGGAGAATTCGTATAGGTGTTCGAGTGTTCGAACAGTAATGCGCAAGAAATGGTATGGAAACCCCATATTTACATATCTGCCACTGTGCAGGAGAATCCGTATAGGTGTTCGTGTGTTCGAATCGAAATGCGCAAGAAATGGTTTGTAAACCCCGTATTTACATATCTGCCACTGTGCAGGAGAATCCGTATAGGTGTTCGAGTGTTCGAACCGTAATGTGCAAGAAATGGTACCGAAACCCCGTATTTACATATCTGCCACTGTGCAGGAGAATCCGTATAGGTGATCGAGTGTTCGAACCGTAATGCGCAAGAAATGGTACGGAAACCCCATATTTACATATCTGCCACTCTGCAGGAGAATCCGCATAGGTGTTCGAGTGTTCGAACCGTAATGCGCAAGAAATGGTACGGAAACCCCATATTTACATATCTGCCACTCTGCAGGAGAATCCGCATAGGTGTTCGAGTGTTCGAACCGTAATGCGCAAGAAATGGTATGAAAACCCCGTATTTACATATCTGCCCCTGTGCAGGAGAATCGGTATAGGTGTTCGAGTGTTCGAACCGTAATGCGCAAGAAATGGTATGGAAACCCCGTATTTACATATCTGCCACTGTACAGGAGAATCCGTATAGGTGTTCGAGTGTTCGAACAGTAATGCGCAAGAAATGGTACGGAAACCCCGTATTTACATATCTGCCACTGTGCAGGAGAATCCGCATAGGTGTTCGAGTGTTCGAACCGTAATGCGCAAGAAATGGTAGGTAAACCCCGTATTTACATATCTGTCACTGTGCCGGAGAATCCGTATAGGTGTTCGAGTGTTCGAACCGTAATGCGCAAGAAATGGTACGGAAACCCCGTATTTACATATCTGCCACTGTGTAGGAGAATCCGCATAGGTGTTCGAGTGTTCGAACCGTAATGCGCAAGAAATGGTATGTAAACCCCGTATTTACATATCTGCCACTGTGCAGGAGAATCCGTATAGGTGTTCGAGTGTTCGAACCGTAATGCGCAAGAAATGGTACGGAAACCCCGTATTTACATATCTGCCACTGTGCAGGAGAATCCGTATAGGTGTTCGAGTGTTCGAACCGTAATGCGCAAGAAATGGTATGGAAACCCCGTATTTACATATCTGCCACTGTGCAGGAGAATCCGAATAGGTGTTCGAGTGTTCGAACCGTAATGCGCAAGAAATGGTACGGAAACCCCGTATTTACATATCTGCCACTGTGCAGGAGAATCCGCATAGGTGTTCGAGTGTTCGAACCGTAATGCGCAAGAAATGGTATGTAAACCCCGTATTTACATATCTGCCACTGTGCAGGAGAATCCGTATAGGTGTTCGAGTGTTCGAACCGTAATGCGCAAGAAATGGTACGGAAACCCCGTATTTACATATCTGCCACTGTGCAGGAGAATCCGTATAGGTGTTCGAGTGTTCGAACCGTAATGCGCAAGAAATGGTATGGAAACCCCGTATTTACATATCTGCCACTGTGCAGGAGAATCCGTATAGGTGTTCGAGTGTTCGAACCGTAATGCACAGGAAATGGTACCGAAACCCCGTATTTTCATATCTGTCACTGTGCAGGAGAATTCGTATAGGTGTTCGAGTGTTCGAACAGTAATGCGCAAGAAATGGTATGGAAACCCCATATTTACATATCTGCCACTGTGCAGGAGAATCCGTATAGGTGTTCGTGTGTTCGAATCGAAATGCGCAAGAAATGGTATGTAAACCCCGTATTTACATATCTGCCACTGTGCAGGAGAATCCGTATAGGTGTTCGAGTGTTCGAACCGTAATGCGCAAGAAATGGTACCGAAACCCCGTATTTACATATCTGCCACTGTGCAGGAGAATCCGTATAGGTGATCGAGTGTTCGAACCGTAATGCGCAAGAAATGGTACGGAAACCCCATATTTACATATCTGCCACTCTGCAGGAGAATCCGCATAGGTGTTCGAGTGTTCGAACCGTAATGCGCAAGAAATGGTATGGAAACCCCGTATTTACATATCTGCCCCTGTGCAGGAGAATCGGTATAGGTGTTCGAGTGTTCGAACCGTAATGCGCAAGAAATGGTATGGAAACCCCGTATTTACATATCTGTCACTGTACAGGAGAATCCGTATAGGTGTTCGAGTGTTCGAACAGTAATGCGCAAGAAATGGTACGGAAACCCCGTATTTACATATCTGCCACTGTGCAGGAGAATCCGCATAGGTGTTCGAGTGTTCGAACCGTAATGCGCAAGAAATGGTATGTAAACCCCGTATTTACATATCTGTCACTGTGCCGGAGAATCCGTATAGGTGTTCGAGTGTTCGAACCGTAATGCGCAAGAAATGGTACGGAAACCCCGTATTTACATATCTGCCACTGTGTAGGAGAATCCGCATAGGTGTTCGAGTGTTCGAACCGTAATGCGCAAGAAATGGTATGTAAACCCCGTATTTACATATCTGCCACTGTGCAGGAGAATCCGTATAGGTGTTCGAGTGTTCGAACCGTAATGCGCAAGAAATGGTACGGAAACCCCGTATTTACATATCTGCCACTGTGCAGGAGAATCCGTATAGGTGTTCGAGTGTTCGAACCGTAATGCGCAAGAAATGGTATGGAAACCCCGTATTTACATATCTGCCACTGTGCAGGAGAATCCGAATAGGTGTTCGAGTGTTCGAACCGTAATGCGCAAGAAATGGTACGGAAACCCCGTATTTACATATCTGCCACTGTGCAGGAGAATCCGCATAGGTGTTCGAGTGTTCGAACCGTAATGCGCAAGAAATGGTATGTAAACCCCGTATTTACATATCTGCCACTGTGCAGGAGAATCCGTATAGGTGTTCGAGTGTTCGAACCGTAATGCGCAAGAAATGGTACGGAAACCCCGTATTTACATATCTGCCACTGTGCAGGAGAATCCGTATAGGTGTTCGAGTGTTCGAACCGTAATGCGCAAGAAATGGTATGGAAACCCCGTATTTACATATCTGCCACTGTGCAGGAGAATCCGTATAGGTGTTCGAGTGTTCGAACCGTAATGCACAGGAAATGGTACCGAAACCCCGTATTTTCATATCTGTCACTGTGCAGGAGAATTCGTATAGGTGTTCGAGTGTTCGAACAGTAATGCGCAAGAAATGGTATGGAAACCCCATATTTACATATCTGCCACTGTGCAGGAGAATCCGTATAGGTGTTCGTGTGTTCGAATCGAAATGCGCAAGAAATGGTATGTAAACCCCGTATTTACATATCTGCCACTGTGCAGGAGAATCCGTATAGGTGTTCGAGTGTTCGAACCGTAATGCGCAAGAAATGGTACCGAAACCCCGTATTTACATATCTGCCACTGTGCAGGAGAATCCGTATAGGTGATCGAGTGTTCGAACCGTAATGCGCAAGAAATGGTACGGAAACCCCATATTTACATATCTGCCACTCTGCAGGAGAATCCGCATAGGTGTTCGAGTGTTCGAACCGTAATGCGCAAGAAATGGTATGGAAACCCCGTATTTACATATCTGCCCCTGTGCAGGAGAATCGGTATAGGTGTTCGAGTGTTCGAACCGTAATGCGCAAGAAATGGTATGGAAACCCCGTATTTACATATCTGTCACTGTACAGGAGAATCCGTATAGGTGTTCGAGTGTTCGAACAGTAATGCGCAAGAAATGGTACGGAAACCCCGTATTTACATATCTGCCACTGTGCAGGAGAATCCGCATAGGTGTTCGAGTGTTCGAACCGTAATGCGCAAGAAATGGTATGTAAACCCCGTATTTACATATCTGTCACTGTGCCGGAGAATCCGTATAGGTGTTCGAGTGTTCGAACCGTAATGCGCAAGAAATGGTACGGAAACCCCGTATTTACATATCTGCCACTGTGCAGGAGAATCCGCATAGGTGTTCGAGTGTTCGAACCGTAATGCGCAAGAAATGGTATGTAAACCCCGTATTTACATATCTGCCACTGTGCAGGAGAATCCGTATAGGTGTTCGAGTGTTCGAACCGTAATGCGCAAGAAATGGTACGGAAACCCCGTATTTACATATCTGCCACTGTGCAGGAGAATCCGTATAGGTGTTCGAGTGTTCGAACCGTAATGCGCAAGAAATGGTATGGAAACCCCGTATTTACATATCTGCCACTGTGCAGGAGAATCCGTATAGGTGTTCGAGTGTTCGAACCGTAATGCGCAAGAAATGGAACCGAAACCCCGTATTTACATATCTGCCACTGTGCAGGAGAATCCGTATAGCTGTTCGAGTGTTCGAACCGTAATGCGCAAGAAATGGTACGGAAACACCATATTTACATATCTGCCACTGTGCAGGAGAATCCGCATAGGTGTTCGAGTGTTCGAACCGTAATGCGCAAGAAATGGTATGGAAACCCCGTATTTACATATCTGCCACTACGCAGGAGAATCCGTATAGGTGTTCGAGTGTTCGAACCGTAGTGCGCAAGAAATGGTACGGAAACCCCGTATTTACATATCTGCCACTGTGCAGGAGAATCCGTATAGGTGTTCGGTTGTTCGAACCGTAATGCGCAAGAAATGGTATGTAAACCCCGTATTTACATATCTGCCACTGTGTAGGAGAATCCGTATAGGTGTTCGAGTGTTCGAACCGTAATGCGCAAGAAATGGTATGGAAACCCCGTATTTACATATCTGCCACTGTACAGGAGAATCCGTATAGGTGTTCGAGTGTTCGAACCGTAATGCACAGGAAATGGTACCGAAACCCCGTATTTTCATATCTGTCACTGTGCAGGAGAATTCGTATAGGTGTTCGAGTGTTCGAACAGTAATGCGCAAGAAATGGTATGGAAACCCCATATTTACATATCTGCCACTGTGCAGGAGAATCCGTATAGGTGTTCGTGTGTTCGAATCGAAATGCGCAAGAAATGGTATGTAAACCCCGTATTTACATATCTGCCACTGTGCAGGAGAATCCGTATAGGTGTTCGAGTGTTCGAACCGTAATGCGCAAGAAATGGTACCGAAACCCCGTATTTACATATCTGCCACTGTGCAGGAGAATCCGTATAGGTGATCGAGTGTTCGAA
The DNA here is from genome assembly GCF_055761805.1 of Camellia sinensis. Lineage (NCBI taxonomy): Eukaryota > Viridiplantae > Streptophyta > Magnoliopsida > Ericales > Theaceae > Camellia > Camellia sinensis. The sequence continues at coordinate 279,853 of NC_138971.1, forward strand.
CCGTAATGCGCAAGAAATGGTACGGAAACCCCATATTTACATATCTGCCACTCTGCAGGAGAATCCGCATAGGTGTTCGAGTGTTCGAACCGTAATGCGCAAGAAATGGTACGGAAACCCCATATTTACATATCTGCCACTCTGCAGGAGAATCCGCATAGGTGTTCGAGTGTTCGAACCGTAATGCGCAAGAAATGGTATGGAAACCCCGTATTTACATATCTGCCCCTGTGCAGGAGAATCGGTATAGGTGTTCGAGTGTTCGAACCGTAATGCGCAAGAAATGGTATGGAAACCCCGTATTTACATATCTGTCACTGTACAGGAGAATCCGTATAGGTGTTCGAGTGTTCGAACAGTAATGCGCAAGAAATGGTACGGAAACCCCGTATTTACATATCTGCCACTGTGCAGGAGAATCCGCATAGGTGTTCGAGTGTTCGAACCGTAATGCGCAAGAAATGGTATGTAAACCCCGTATTTACATATCTGTCACTGTGCCGGAGAATCCGTATAGGTGTTCGAGTGTTCGAACCGTAATGCGCAAGAAATGGTACGGAAACCCCGTATTTACATATCTGCCACTGTGCAGGAGAATCCGCATAGGTGTTCGAGTGTTCGAACCGTAATGCGCAAGAAATGGTATGTAAACCCCGTATTTACATATCTGCCACTGTACAGGAGAATCCGTATAGGTGTTCGAGTGTTCGAACCGTAATGCGCAAGAAATGGTACGGAAACCCCGTATTTACATATCTGCCACTGTGCAGGAGAATCCGTATAGGTGTTCGAGTGTTCGACCCGTAATGCGCAAGAAATGGTATGGAAACCCCGTATTTACATATCTGCCACTGTGCAGGAGAATCCGTATAGGTGTTCGAGTGTTCGAACCGTAATGCGCAAGAAATGGAACCGAAACCCCGTATTTACATATCTGCCACTGTGCAGGAGAATCCGTATAGCTGTTCGAGTGTTCGAACCGTAATGCGCAAGAAATGGTACGGAAACACCATATTTACATATCTGCCACTGTGCAGGAGAATCCGCATAGGTGTTCGAGTGTTCGAACCGTAATGCGCAAGAAATGGTATGGAAACCCCGTATTTACATATCTGCCACTACGCAGGAGAATCCGTATAGGTGTTCGAGTGTTCGAACCGTAGTGCGCAAGAAATGGTACGGAAACCCCGTATTTACATATCTGCCACTGTGCAGGAGAATCCGTATAGGTGTTCGGTTGTTCGAACCGTAATGCGCAAGAAATGGTATGTAAACCCCGTATTTACATATCTGCCACTGTGTAGGAGAATCCGTATAGGTGTTCGAGTGTTCGAACCGTAATGCGCAAGAAATGGTATGGAAACCCCGTATTTACATATCTGCCACTGTGCAGGAGAATCCGTATAGGTGTTCGAGTGTTCGAACCGTAATGCGCAGGAAATGGTACCGAAACCCCGTATTTACATATCTGTCACTGTGCAGGAGAATCCGCATAGGTGTTCGAGTGTTCGAACCGTATTGCGCAAGAAATGGTATGTAAACACCGTATTTACATATCAGCCACTGTGCAGGAGAATCCGTATAGGTGTTCGAGTGTTCGAACCGTAATGCACAGGAAATGGTACCGAAACCCCGTATTTACATATCTGTCACTGTGCAGGAGAATTCGTATAGGTGTTCTAGTGTTCGAACAGTAATGCGCAAGAAATGGTATGGAAACCCCATATTTACATATCTGCCACTGTGTAGGAGAATCCGTATAGGTGTTCGTGTGTTCGAATCGAAATGCGCAAGAAATGGTATGTAAACCCCGTATTTACATATCTGCCACTGTGCAGGAGAATCCGTATAGGTGTTCGAGTGTTCGAACCGTAATGCGCAAGAAATGGTACCGAAACCCCGTATTTACATATCTGCCACTGTGCAGGAGAATCCGTATAGGTGATCGAGTGTTCGAACCGTAATGCGCAAGAAATGGTACGGAAACCCCATATTTACATATCTGCCACTCTGCAGGAGAATCCGCATAGGTGTTCGAGTGTTCGAACCGTAATGCGCAAGAAATGGTACGGAAACCCCATATTTACATATCTGCCACTCTGCAGGAGAATCCGCATAGGTGTTCGAGTGTTCGAACCGTAATGCGCAAGAAATGGTATGGAAACCCCGTATTTACATATCTGCCCCTGTGCAGGAGAATCGGTATAGGTGTTCGAGTGTTCGAACCGTAATGCGCAAGAAATGGTATGGAAACCCCGTATTTACATATCTGCCACTGTGCAGGAGAATCCGTATAGGTGTTCGAGTGTTCGAACCGTAATGCGCAAGAAATGGTACGGAAACCCCGTATTTACATATCTGCCACTGTGTAGGAGAATCCGCATAGGTGTTCGAGTGTTCGAACCGTAATGCGCAAGAAATGGTATGTAAACCCCGTATTTACATATCTGCCACTGTGCAGGAGAATCCGTATAGGTGTTCGAGTGTTCGAACCGTAATGCGCAAGAAATGGTACGGAAACCCCGTATTTACATATCTGCCACTGTGCAGGAGAATCCGTATAGGTGTTCGAGTGTTCGAACCGTAATGCGCAAGAAATGGTATGGAAACCCCGTATTTACATATCTGCCACTGTGCAGGAGAATCCGAATAGGTGTTCGAGTGTTCGAACCGTAATGCGCAAGAAATGGTACGGAAACCCCGTATTTACATATCTGCCACTGTGCAGGAGAATCCGCATAGGTGTTCGAGTGTTCGAACCGTAATGCGCAAGAAATGGTATGTAAACCCCGTATTTACATATCTGCCACTGTGCAGGAGAATCCGTATAGGTGTTCGAGTGTTCGAACCGTAATGCGCAAGAAATGGTACGGAAACCCCGTATTTACATATCTGCCACTGTGCAGGAGAATCCGTATAGGTGTTCGAGTGTTCGAACCGTAATGCGCAAGAAATGGTATGGAAACCCCGTATTTACATATCTGCCACTGTGCAGGAGAATCCGTATAGGTGTTCGAGTGTTCGAACCGTAATGCACAGGAAATGGTACCGAAACCCCGTATTTTCATATCTGTCACTGTGCAGGAGAATTCGTATAGGTGTTCGAGTGTTCGAACAGTAATGCGCAAGAAATGGTATGGAAACCCCATATTTACATATCTGCCACTGTGCAGGAGAATCCGTATAGGTGTTCGTGTGTTCGAATCGAAATGCGCAAGAAATGGTATGTAAACCCCGTATTTACATATCTGCCACTGTGCAGGAGAATCCGTATAGGTGTTCGAGTGTTCGAACCGTAATGCGCAAGAAATGGTACCGAAACCCCGTATTTACATATCTGCCACTGTGCAGGAGAATCCGTATAGGTGATCGAGTGTTCGAACCGTAATGCGCAAGAAATGGTACGGAAACCCCATATTTACATATCTGCCACTCTGCAGGAGAATCCGCATAGGTGTTCGAGTGTTCGAACCGTAATGCGCAAGAAATGGTACGGAAACCCCATATTTACATATCTGCCACTCTGCAGGAGAATCCGCATAGGTGTTCGAGTGTTCGAACCGTAATGCGCAAGAAATGGTATGGAAACCCCGTATTTACATATCTGCCCCTGTGCAGGAGAATCGGTATAGGTGTTCGAGTGTTCGAACCGTAATGCGCAAGAAATGGTATGGAAACCCCGTATTTACATATCTGCCACTGTACAGGAGAATCCGTATAGGTGTTCGAGTGTTCGAACAGTAATGCGCAAGAAATGGTACGGAAACCCCGTATTTACATATCTGCCACTGTGCAGGAGAATCCGCATAGGTGTTCGAGTGTTCGAACCGTAATGCGCAAGAAATGGTATGTAAACCCCGTATTTACATATCTGTCACTGTGCCGGAGAATCCGTATAGGTGTTCGAGTGTTCGAACCGTAATGCGCAAGAAATGGTACGGAAACCCCGTATTTACATATCTGCCACTGTGCAGGAGAATCCGCATAGGTGTTCGAGTGTTCGAACCGTAATGCGCAAGAAATGGTATGTAAACCCCGTATTTACATATCTGCCACTGTGCAGGAGAATCCGTATAGGTGTTCGAGTGTTCGAACCGTAATGCGCAAGAAATGGTACGGAAACCCCGTATTTACATATCTGCCACTGTGCAGGAGAATCCGTATAGGTGTTCGAGTGTTCGAACCGTAATGCGCAAGAAATGGTATGGAAACCCCGTATTTACATATCTGCCACTGTGCAGGAGAATCCGTATAGGTGTTCGAGTGTTCGAACCGTAATGCGCAAGAAATGGAACCGAAACCCCGTATTTACATATCTGCCACTGTGCAGGAGAATCCGTATAGCTGTTCGAGTGTTCGAACCGTAATGCGCAAGAAATGGTACGGAAACACCATATTTACATATCTGCCACTGTGCAGGAGAATCCGCATAGGTGTTCGAGTGTTCGAACCGTAATGCGCAAGAAATGGTATGGAAACCCCGTATTTACATATCTGCCACTACGCAGGAGAATCCGTATAGGTGTTCGAGTGTTCGAACCGTAGTGCGCAAGAAATGGTATGGAAACCCCGTATTTACATATCTGCCACTGTGCAGGAGAATCCGTATAGGTGTTCGGTTGTTCGAACCGTAATGCGCAAGAAATGGTATGTAAACCCCGTATTTACATATCTGCCACTGTGTAGGAGAATCCGTATAGGTGTTCGAGTGTTCGAACCGTAATGCGCAAGAAATGGTATGGAAACCCCGTATTTACATATCTGCCACTGTGCAGGAGAATCCGTATAGGTGTTCGAGTGTTCGAACCGTAATGCGCAGGAAATGGTACCGAAACCCCGTATTTACATATCTGTCACTGTGCAGGAGAATCCGCATAGGTGTTCGAGTGTTCGAACCGTATTGCGCAAGAAATGGTATGTAAACCCCGTATTTACATATCAGCCACTGTGCAGGAGAATCCGTATAGGTGTTCGAGTGTTCGAACCGTAATGCACAGGAAATGGTACCGAAACCCCGTATTTACATATCTGTCACTGTGCAGGAGAATTCGTATAGGTGTTCTAGTGTTCGAACAGTAATGCGCAAGAAATGGTATGGAAACCCCATATTTACATATCTGCCACTGTGCAGGAGAATCCGTATAGGTGTTCGTGTGTTCGAATCGAAATGCGCAAGAAATGGTATGTAAACCCCGTATTTACATATCTGCCACTGTGCAGGAGAATCCGTATAGGTGTTCGAGTGTTCGAACCGTAATGCGCAAGAAATGGTACCGAAACCCCGTATTTACATATCTGCCACTGTGCAGGAGAATCCGTATAGGTGATCGAGTGTTCGAACCGTAATGCGCAAGAAATGGTACGGAAACCCCATATTTACATATCTGCCACTCTGCAGGAGAATCCGCATAGGTGTTCGAGTGTTCGAACCGTAATGCGCAAGAAATGGTACGGAAACCCCATATTTACATATCTGCCACTCTGCAGGAGAATCCGCATAGGTGTTCGAGTGTTCGAACCGTAATGCGCAAGAAATGGTATGGAAACCCCGTATTTACATATCTGCCCCTGTGCAGGAGAATCGGTATAGGTGTTCGAGTGTTCGAACCGTAATGCGCAAGAAATGGTATGGAAACCCCGTATTTACATATCTGCCACTACGCAGGAGAATCCGTATAGGTGTTCGAGTGTTCGAACCGTAGTGCGCAAGAAATGGTACGGAAACCCCGTATTTACATATCTGCCACTGTGCAGGAGAATCCGTATAGGTGTTCGGTTGTTCGAACCGTAATGCGCAAGAAATGGTATGTAAACCCCGTATTTACATATCTGCCACTGTGTAGGAGAATCCGTATAGGTGTTCGAGTGTTCGAACCGTAATGCGCAAGAAATGGTATGGAAACCCCGTATTTACATATCTGCCACTGTGCAGGAGAATCCGTATAGGTGTTCGAGTGTTCGAACCGTAATGCGCAAGAAATGGTACCGAAACCCCGTATTTACATATCTGCCACTGTGCAGGAGAATCCGTATAGGTGATCGAGTGTTCGAACCGTAATGCGCAAGAAATGGTACGGAAACCCCATATTTACATATCTGCCACTCTGCAGGAGAATCCGCATAGGTGTTCGAGTGTTCGAACCGTAATGCGCAAGAAATGGTACGGAAACCCCATATTTACATATCTGCCACTCTGCAGGAGAATCCGCATAGGTGTTCGAGTGTTCGAACCGTAATGCGCAAGAAATGGTATGGAAACCCCGTATTTACATATCTGCCCCTGTGCAGGAGAATCGGTATAGGTGTTCGAGTGTTCGAACCGTAATGCGCAAGAAATGGTATGGAAACCCCGTATTTACATATCTGCCACTGTACAGGAGAATCCGTATAGGTGTTCGAGTGTTCGAACAGTAATGCGCAAGAAATGGTACGGAAACCCCGTATTTACATATCTGCCACTGTGCAGGAGAATCCGCATAGGTGTTCGAGTGTTCGAACCGTAATGCGCAAGAAATGGTATGTAAACCCCGTATTTACATATCTGTCACTGTGCCGGAGAATCCGTATAGGTGTTCGAGTGTTCGAACCGTAATGCGCAAGAAATGGTACGGAAACCCCGTATTTACATATCTGCCACTGTGCAGGAGAATCCGCATAGGTGTTCGAGTGTTCGAACCGTAATGCGCAAGAAATGGTATGTAAACCCCGTATTTACATATCTGCCACTGTGCAGGAGAATCCGTATAGGTGTTCGAGTGTTCGAACCGTAATGCGCAAGAAATGGTACGGAAACCCCGTATTTACATATCTGCCACTGTGCAGGAGAATCCGTATAGGTGTTCGAGTGTTCGAACCGTAATGCGCAAGAAATGGTATGGAAACCCCGTATTTACATATCTGCCACTGTGCAGGAGAATCCGTATAGGTGTTCGAGTGTTCGAACCGTAATGCGCAAGAAATGGAACCGAAACCCCGTATTTACATATCTGCCACTGTGCAGGAGAATCCGTATAGCTGTTCGAGTGTTCGAACCGTAATGCGCAAGAAATGGTACGGAAACACCATATTTACATATCTGCCACTGTGCAGGAGAATCCGCATAGGTGTTCGAGTGTTCGAACCGTAATGCGCAAGAAATGGTATGGAAACCCCGTATTTACATATCTGCCACTACGCAGGAGAATCCGTATAGGTGTTCGAGTGTTCGAACCGTAGTGCGCAAGAAATGGTACGGAAACCCCGTATTTACATATCTGCCACTGTGCAGGAGAATCCGTATAGGTGTTCGGTTGTTCGAACCGTAATGCGCAAGAAATGGTATGTAAACCCCGTATTTACATATCTGCCACTGTGTAGGAGAATCCGTATAGGTGTTCGAGTGTTCGAACCGTAATGCGCAAGAAATGGTATGGAAACCCCGTATTTACATATCTGCCACTGTGCAGGAGAATCCGTATAGGTGTTCGAGTGTTCGAACCGTAATGCGCAGGAAATGGTACCGAAACCCCGTATTTACATATCTGTCACTGTGCAGGAGAATCCGCATAGGTGTTCGAGTGTTCGAACCGTATTGCGCAAGAAATGGTATGTAAACCCCGTATTTACATATCAGCCACTGTGCAGGAGAATCCGTATAGGTGTTCGAGTGTTCGAACCGTAATGCACAGGAAATGGTACCGAAACCCCGTATTTACATATCTGTCACTGTGCAGGAGAATTCGTATAGGTGTTCTAGTGTTCGAACAGTAATGCGCAAGAAATGGTATGGAAACCCCATATTTACATATCTGCCACTGTGCAGGAGAATCCGTATAGGTGTTCGTGTGTTCGAATCGAAATGCGCAAGAAATGGTATGTAAACCCCGTATTTACATATCTGCCACTGTGCAGGAGAATCCGTATAGGTGTTCGAGTGTTCGAACCGTAATGCGCAAGAAATGGTACCGAAACCCCGTATTTACATATCTGCCACTGTGCAGGAGAATCCGTATAGGTGATCGAGTGTTCGAACCGTAATGCGCAAGAAATGGTACGGAAACCCCATATTTACATATCTGCCACTCTGCAGGAGAATCCGCATAGGTGTTCGAGTGTTCGAACCGTAATGCGCAAGAAATGGTACGGAAACCCCATATTTACATATCTGCCACTCTGCAGGAGAATCCGCATAGGTGTTCGAGTGTTCGAACCGTAATGCGCAAGAAATGGTATGGAAACCCCGTATTTACATATCTGCCCCTGTGCAGGAGAATCGGTATAGGTGTTCGAGTGTTCGAACCGTAATGCGCAAGAAATGGTATGGAAACCCCGTATTTACATATCTGCCACTACGCAGGAGAATCCGTATAGGTGTTCGAGTGTTCGAACCGTAGTGCGCAAGAAATGGTACGGAAACCCCGTATTTACATATCTGCCACTGTGCAGGAGAATCCGTATAGGTGTTCGGTTGTTCGAACCGTAATGCGCAAGAAATGGTATGTAAACCCCGTATTTACATATCTGCCACTGTGTAGGAGAATCCGTATAGGTGTTCGAGTGTTCGAACCGTAATGCGCAAGAAATGGTATGGAAACCCCGTATTTACATATCTGCCACTGTGCAGGAGAATCCGTATAGGTGTTCGAGTGTTCGAACCGTAATGCGCAAGAAATGGTACCGAAACCCCGTATTTACATATCTGCCACTGTGCAGGAGAATCCGTATAGGTGATCGAGTGTTCGAACCGTAATGCGCAAGAAATGGTACGGAAACCCCATATTTACATATCTGCCACTCTGCAGGAGAATCCGCATAGGTGTTCGAGTGTTCGAACCGTAATGCGCAAGAAATGGTACGGAAACCCCATATTTACATATCTGCCACTCTGCAGGAGAATCCGCATAGGTGTTCGAGTGTTCGAACCGTAATGCGCAAGAAATGGTATGGAAACCCCGTATTTACATATCTGCCCCTGTGCAGGAGAATCGGTATAGGTGTTCGAGTGTTCGAACCGTAATGCGCAAGAAATGGTATGGAAACCCCGTATTTACATATCTGCCACTGTACAGGAGAATCCGTATAGGTGTTCGAGTGTTCGAACAGTAATGCGCAAGAAATGGTACGGAAACCCCGTATTTACATATCTGCCACTGTGCAGGAGAATCCGCATAGGTGTTCGAGTGTTCGAACCGTAATGCGCAAGAAATGGTATGTAAACCCCGTATTTACATATCTGTCACTGTGCCGGAGAATCCGTATAGGTGTTCGAGTGTTCGAACCGTAATGCGCAAGAAATGGTACGGAAACCCCGTATTTACATATCTGCCACTGTGCAGGAGAATCCGCATAGGTGTTCGAGTGTTCGAACCGTAATGCGCAAGAAATGGTATGTAAACCCCGTATTTACATATCTGCCACTGTGCAGGAGAATCCGTATAGGTGTTCGAGTGTTCGAACCGTAATGCGCAAGAAATGGTACGGAAACCCCGTATTTACATATCTGCCACTGTGCAGGAGAATCCGTATAGGTGTTCGAGTGTTCGAACCGTAATGCGCAAGAAATGGTATGGAAACCCCGTATTTACATATCTGCCACTGTGCAGGAGAATCCGTATAGGTGTTCGAGTGTTCGAACCGTAATGCGCAAGAAATGGAACCGAAACCCCGTATTTACATATCTGCCACTGTGCAGGAGAATCCGTATAGCTGTTCGAGTGTTCGAACCGTAATGCGCAAGAAATGGTACGGAAACACCATATTTACATATCTGCCACTGTGCAGGAGAATCCGCATAGGTGTTCGAGTGTTCGAACCGTAATGCGCAAGAAATGGTATGGAAACCCCGTATTTACATATCTGCCACTACGCAGGAGAATCCGTATAGGTGTTCGAGTGTTCGAACCGTAGTGCGCAAGAAATGGTACGGAAACCCCGTATTTACATATCTGCCACTGTGCAGGAGAATCCGTATAGGTGTTCGGTTGTTCGAACCGTAATGCGCAAGAAATGGTATGTAAACCCCGTATTTACATATCTGCCACTGTGTAGGAGAATCCGTATAGGTGTTCGAGTGTTCGAACCGTAATGCGCAAGAAATGGTATGGAAACCCCGTATTTACATATCTGCCACTGTGCAGGAGAATCCGTATAGGTGTTCGAGTGTTCGAACCGTAATGCGCAGGAAATGGTACCGAAACCCCGTATTTACATATCTGTCACTGTGCAGGAGAATCCGCATAGGTGTTCGAGTGTTCGAACCGTATTGCGCAAGAAATGGTATGTAAACCCCGTATTTACATATCAGCCACTGTGCAGGAGAATCCGTATAGGTGTTCGAGTGTTCGAACCGTAATGCACAGGAAATGGTACCGAAACCCCGTATTTACATATCTGTCACTGTGCAGGAGAATTCGTATAGGTGTTCTAGTGTTCGAACAGTAATGCGCAAGAAATGGTATGGAAACCCCATATTTACATATCTGCCACTGTGCAGGAGAATCCGTATAGGTGTTCGTGTGTTCGAATCGAAATGCGCAAGAAATGGTATGTAAACCCCGTATTTACATATCTGCCACTGTGCAGGAGAATCCGTATAGGTGTTCGAGTGTTCGAACCGTAATGCGCAAGAAATGGTACCGAAACCCCGTATTTACATATCTGCCACTGTGCAGGAGAATCCGTATAGGTGATCGAGTGTTCGAACCGTAATGCGCAAGAAATGGTACGGAAACCCCATATTTACATATCTGCCACTCTGCAGGAGAATCCGCATAGGTGTTCGAGTGTTCGAACCGTAATGCGCAAGAAATGGTACGGAAACCCCATATTTACATATCTGCCACTCTGCAGGAGAATCCGCATAGGTGTTCGAGTGTTCGAACCGTAATGCGCAAGAAATGGTATGGAAACCCCGTATTTACATATCTGCCCCTGTGCAGGAGAATCGGTATAGGTGTTCGAGTGTTCGAACCGTAATGCGCAAGAAATGGTATGGAAACCCCGTATTTACATATCTGCCACTACGCAGGAGAATCCGTATAGGTGTTCGAGTGTTCGAACCGTAGTGCGCAAGAAATGGTACGGAAACCCCGTATTTACATATCTGCCACTGTGCAGGAGAATCCGTATAGGTGTTCGGTTGTTCGAACCGTAATGCGCAAGAAATGGTATGTAAACCCCGTATTTACATATCTGCCACTGTGTAGGAGAATCCGTATAGGTGTTCGAGTGTTCGAACCGTAATGCGCAAGAAATGGTATGGAAACCCCGTATTTACATATCTGCCACTGTGCAGGAGAATCCGTATAGGTGTTCGAGTGTTCGAACCGTAATGCGTAGGAAATGGTACCGAAACCCCGTATTTACATATCTGTCACTGTGCAGGAGAATCCGCATAGGTGTTCGAGTGTTCGAACCGTAATGCGCATGAAATGGTACGGAAACCCCGTATTTACATATCTGCCACTGTGCAGGAGAATCCGTATAGGTGTTCGAGTGTTCGAACCGTAATGCGCAAGAAATGGTATGGAAACCCCGTATTTACATATCTGCCACTGTGCAGGAGAATCCGTATAGGTGTTCGAGTGTTCGAACCGTAATGCGCAAGAAATGGTACGGAAACCCCGTATTTACATATCTGCCACCGTGCAGGAGAATCCGCATAGGTGTTCGAGTGTTCGAACCGTAATGCGCAAGAAATGGTATGTAAACCCCGTATTTACATATCTGCCACTGTGCAGGAGAATCCGTATAGGTGTTCGAGTGTTCGAACCGTAATGCTCAAGAAATGGTACGGAAACCCCGTATTTACATATCTGCCACTGTGCAGGAGAATCCGTATAGGTGTTCGAGTGTTCGAACCGTAATGCGCAAGAAATGGTATGGAAACCCCGTATTTACATATCAGCCACTGTGCAGGAGAATCCGTATAGGTGTTCGAGTGTTCGAACCGTAATGCACAGGAAATGGTACCGAAACCCCGTATTTTCATATCTGTCACTGTGCAGAAGAATTCGTATAGGTGTTCGAGTGTTCGAACAGTAATGCGCAAGAAATGGTATGGAAACCCCATATTTACATATCTGCCACTGTGCAGGAGAATCCGTATAGGTGTTCGTGTGTTCGAATCGAAATGCGCAAGAAATGGTATGTAAACCCCGTATTTACATATCTGCCACTGTGCAGGAGAATCCGTATAGGTGTTCGAGTGTTCGAACCGTAATGCGCAAGAAATGGTACCGAAACCCCGTATTTACATATCTGCCACTGTGCAGGAGAATCCGTATAGGTGATCGAGTGTTCGAACCGTAATGCGCAAGAAATGGTACGGAAACCCCATATTTACATATCTGCCACTCTGCAGGAGAATCCGCATAGGTGTTCGAGTGTTCGAACCGTAATGCGCAAGAAATGGTACGGAAACCCCATATTTACATATCTGCCACTCTGCAGGAGAATCCGCATAGGTGTTCGAGTGTTCGAACCGTAATGCGCAAGAAATGGTATGGAAACCCCGTATTTACATATCTGCCCCTGTGCAGGAGAATCGGTATAGGTGTTCGAGTGTTCGAACCGTAATGCGCAAGAAATGGTATGGAAACCCCGTATTTACATATCTGCCACTACGCAGGAGAATCCGTATAGGTGTTCGAGTGTTCGAACCGTAGTGCGCAAGAAATGGTACGGAAACCCCGTATTTACATATCTGCCACTGTGCAGGAGAATCCGTATAGGTGTTCGGTTGTTCGAACCGTAATGCGCAAGAAATGGTATGTAAACCCCGTATTTACATATCTGCCACTGTGTAGGAGAATCCGTATAGGTGTTCGAGTGTTCGAACCGTAATGCGCAAGAAATGGTATGGAAACCCCGTATTTACATATCTGCCACTGTGCAGGAGAATCCGTATAGGTGTTCGAGTGTTCGAACCGTAATGCGTAGGAAATGGTACCGAAACCCCGTATTTACATATCTGTCACTGTGCAGGAGAATCCGCATAGGTGTTCGAGTGTTCGAACCGTAATGCGCATGAAATGGTACGGAAACCCCGTATTTACATATCTGCCACTGTGCAGGAGAATCCGTATAGGTGTTCGAGTGTTCGAACCGTAATGCGCAAGAAATGGTATGGAAACCCCGTATTTACATATCTGCCACTGTGCAGGAGAATCCGTATAGGTGTTCGAGTGTTCGAACCGTAATGCGCAAGAAATGGTACGGAAACCCCGTATTTACATATCTGCCACCGTGCAGGAGAATCCGCATAGGTGTTCGAGTGTTCGAACCGTAATGCGCAAGAAATGGTATGTAAACCCCGTATTTACATATCTGCCACTGTGCAGGAGAATCCGTATAGGTGTTCGAGTGTTCGAACCGTAATGCTCAAGAAATGGTACGGAAACCCCGTATTTACATATCTGCCACTGTGCAGGAGAATCCGTATAGGTGTTCGAGTGTTCGAATCGTAATGCGCAAGAAATGGTATGGAAACCCCGTATTTACATATCAGCCACTGTGCAGGAGAATCCGTATAGGTGTTCGAGTGTTCGAACCGTAATGCACAGGAAATGGTACCGAAACCCCGTATTTTCATATCTGTCACTGTGCAGAAGAATTCGTATAGGTGTTCGAGTGTTCGAACAGTAATGCGCAAGAAATGGTATGGAAACCCCATATTTACATATCTGCCACTGTGCAGGAGAATCCGTATAGGTGTTCGTGTGTTCGAATCGAAATGCGCAAGAAATGGTATGTAAACCCCGTATTTACATATCTGCCACTGTGCAGGAGAATCCGTATAGGTGTTCGAGTGTTCGAACCGTAATGCGCAAGAAATGGTACCGAAACCCCGTATTTACATATCTGCCACTGTGCAGGAGAATCCGTATAGGTGATCGAGTGTTCGAACCGTAATGCGCAAGAAATGGTACGGAAACCCCATATTTACATATCTGCCACTCTGCAGGAGAATCCGCATAGGTGTTCGAGTGTTCGAACCGTAATGCGCAAGAAATGGTACGGAAACCCCATATTTACATATCTGCCACTCTGCAGGAGAATCCGCATAGGTGTTCGAGTCTTCGAACCGTAATGCGCAAGAAATGGTATGGAAACCCCGTATTTACATATCTGCCCCTGTGCAGGAGAATCGGTATAGGTGTTCGAGTGTTCGAACCGTAATGCGCAAGAAATGGTATGGAAACCCCGTATTTACATATCTGCCACTGTACTGGAGAATCCGTATAGGTGTTCGAGTGTTCGAACAGTAATGCGCAAGAAATGGTACGGAAACCCCGTATTTACATATCTGCCACTGTGCAGGAGAATCCGCATAGGTGTTCGAGTGTTCGAACCGTAATGCGCAAGAAATGGTATGTAAACCCCGTATTTACATATCTGTCACTGTGCCGGAGAATCCGTATAGGTGTTCGAGTGTTCGAACCGTAATGCGCAAGAAATGGTACGGAAACCCCGTATTTACATATCTGCCACTGTGCAGGAGAATCCGCATAGGTGTTCGAGTGTTCGAACCGTAATGCGCAAGAAATGGTATGTAAACCCCGTATTTACATATCTGCCACTGTGCAGGAGAATCCGTATAGGTGTTCGAGTGTTCGAACCGTAATGCGCAAGAAATGGTACGGAAACCCCGTATTTACATATCTGCCACTGTGCAGGAGAATCCGTATAGGTGTTCGAGTGTTCGAACCGTAATGCGCAAGAAATGGTATGGAAACCCCGTATTTACATATCTGCCACTGTGCAGGAGAATCCGTATAGGTGTTCGAGTGTTCGAACCGTAATGCGCAAGAAATGGAACCGAAACCCCGTATTTACATATCTGCCACTGTGCAGGAGAATCCGTATAGCTGTTCGAGTGTTCGAACCTTAATGCGCAAGAAATGGTACGGAAACACCATATTTACATATCTGCCACTGTGCAGGAGAATCCGCATAGGTGTTCGAGTGTTCGAACCGTAATGCGCAAGAAATGGTATGGAAACCCCGTATTTACATATCTGCCACTACGCAGGAGAATCCGTATAGGTGTTCGAGTGTTCGAACCGTAGTGCGCAAGAAATGGTACGGAAACCCCGTATTTACATATCTGCCACTGTGCAGGAGAATCCGTATAGGTGTTCGGTTGTTCGAACCGTAATGCGCAAGAAATGGTATGTAAACCCCGTATTTACATATCTGCCACTGTGTAGGAGAATCCGTATAGGTGTTCGAGTGTTCGAACCGTAATGCGCAAGAAATGGTATGGAAACCCCGTATTTACATATCTGCCACTGTGCAGGAGAATCCGTATAGGTGTTCGAGTGTTCGAACCGTAATGCGCAGGAAATGGTACCGAAACCCCGTATTTACATATCTGTCACTGTGCAGGAGAATCCGCATAGGTGTTCGAGTGTTCGAACCGTATTGCGCAAGAAATGGTATGTAAACCCCGTATTTACATATCAGCCACTGTGCAGGAGAATCCGTATAGGTGTTCGAGTGTTCGAACCGTAATGCACAGGAAATGGTACCGAAACCCCGTATTTACATATCTGTCACTGTGCAGGAGAATTCGTATAGGTGTTCTAGTGTTCGAACAGTAATGCGCAAGAAATGGTATGGAAACCCCATATTTACATATCTGCCACTGTGCAGGAGAATCCGTATAGGTGTTCGTGTGTTCGAATCGAAATGCGTAAGAAATGGTATGTAAACCCCGTATTTACATATCTGCCACTGTGCAGGAGAATCCGTATAGGTGTTCGAGTGTTCGAACCGTAATGCGCAAGAAATGGTACCGAAACCCCGTATTTACATATCTGCCACTGTGCAGGAGAATCCGTATAGGTGATCGAGTGTTCGAACCGTAATGCGCAAGAAATGGTACGGAAACCCCATATTTACATATCTGCCACTCTGCAGGAGAATCCGCATAGGTGTTCGAGTGTTCGAACCGTAATGCGCAAGAAATGGTACGGAAACCCCATATTTACATATCTGCCACTCTGCAGGAGAATCCGCATAGGTGTTCGAGTGTTCGAACCGTAATGCGCAAGAAATGGTATGGAAACCCCGTATTTACATATCTGCCCCTGTGCAGGAGAATCGGTATAGGTGTTCGAGTGTTCGAACCGTAATGCGCAAGAAATGGTATGGAAACCCCGTATTTACATATCTGCCACTACGCAGGAGAATCCGTATAGGTGTTCGAGTGTTCGAACCGTAGTGCGCAAGAAATGGTACGGAAACCCCGTATTTACATATCTGCCACTGTGCAGGAGAATCCGTATAGGTGTTCGGTTGTTCGAACCGTAATGCGCAAGAAATGGTATGTAAACCCCGTATTTACATATCTGCCACTGTGTAGGAGAATCCGTATAGGTGTTCGAGTGTTCGAACCGTAATGCGCAAGAAATGGTATGGAAACCCCGTATTTACATATCTGCCACTATGCAGGAGAATCCGTATAGGTGTTCGAGTGTTCGAACCGTAATGCGTAGGAAATGGTACCGAAACCCCGTATTTACATATCTGTCACTGTGCAGGAGAATCCGCATAGGTGTTCGAGTGTTCGAACCGTAATGCGCAAGAAATGGTACGGAAACCCCGTATTTACATATCTGCCACTGTGCAGGAGAATCCGTATAGGTGTTCGAGTGTTCGAACCGTAATGCGCAAGAAATCGTATGGAAACCCCGTATTTACATATCTGCCACTGTGCAGGAGAATCCGTATTGGTGTTCGAGTGTTCGAACCGTAATGCGCAAGAAATGGTACGGAAACCCCGTATTTACATATCTGCCACCGTGCAGGAGAATCCGCATAGGTGTTCGAGTGTTCGAACCGTAATGCGCAAGAAATGGTATGTAAACCCCGTATTTACATATCTGCCACTGTGCAGGAGAATCCGTATAGGTGTTCGAGTGTTCGAACCGTAATGCGCAAGAAATGGTACGGAAACCCCGTATTTACATATCTGCCACTGTGCAGGAGAATCCGTATAGGTGTTCGAGTGTTCGAACCGTAATGCGCAAGAAATGGTATGGAAACCCCGTATTTACATATCTGCCACTGTGCAGGAGAATCCGTATAGGTGTTCGAGTGTTCGAACCGTAATGCACAGGAAATGGTACCGAAACCCCGTATTTACATATCTGTCACTGTGCAGGAGAATTCGTATAGGTGTTCGAGTGTTCGAACAGTAATGCGCAAGAAATGGTATGGAAACCCCATATTTACATATCTGCCACTGTGCAGGAGAATCCGTATAGGTGTTCGTGTGTTCGAATCGAAATGCGCGAGAAATGGTATGTAAACCCCGTATTTACATATCTGCCACTGTGCAGGAGAATCCGTATAGGTGTTCGAGTGTTCGAACCGTAATGCGCAAGAAATGGTACCGAAACCCCGTATTTACATATCTGCCACTGTGCAGGAGAATCCGTATAGGTGATCGAGTGTTCGAACCGTAATGCGCAAGAAATGGTACGGAAACCCCATATTTACATATCTGCCACTCTGCAGGAGAATCCGCATAGGTGTTCGAGTGTTCGAACCGTAATGCGCAAGAAATGGTACGGAAACCCCATATTTACATATCTGCCACTCTGCAGGAGAATCCGCATAGGTGTTCGAGTGTTCGAACCGTAATGCGCAAGAAATGGTATGGAAACCCCGTATTTACATATCTGCCCCTGTGCAGGAGAATCGGTATAGGTGTTCGAGTGTTCGAACCGTAATGCGCAAGAAATGGTATGGAAACCCCGTATTTACATATCTGCCACTGTACAGGAGAATCCGTATAGGTGTTCGAATGTTCGAACAGTAATGCGCAAGAAATGGTACGGAAACCCCGTATTTACATATCTGCCACTGTGCAGGAGAATCCGCATAGGTGTTCGAGTGTTCGAACCGTAATGCGCAAGAAATGGTATGTAAACCCCGTATTTACATATCTGTCACTGTGCCGGAGAATCCGTATAGGTGTTCGAGTGTTCGAACCGTAATGCGCAAGAAATGGTACGGAAACCCCGTATTTACATATCTGCCACTGTGCAGGAGAATCCGCATAGGTGTTCGAGTGTTCGAACCGTAATGCGCAAGAAATGGTATGTAAACCCCGTATTTACATATCTGCCACTGTGCAGGAGAATCCGTATAGGTGTTCGAGTGTTCGAACCGTAATGCGCAAGAAATGGTACGGAAACCCCGTATTTACATATCTGCCACTGTGCAGGAGAATCCGTATAGGTGTTCGAGTGTTCGAACCGTAATGCGCAAGAAATGGTATGTAAACCCCGTATTTACATATCTGTCACTGTGCCGGAGAATCCGTATAGGTGTTCGAGTGTTCGAACCGTAATGCGCAAGAAATGGTACGGAAACCCCGTATTTACATATCTGCCACTGTGCAGGAGAATCCGCATAGGTGTTCGAGTGTTCGAACCGTAATGCGCAAGAAATGGTATGTAAACACCGTATTTACATATCTGCCACTGTGCAGGAGAATCCGTATAGGTGTTCGAGTGTTCTAACCGTAATGCGCAAGAAATGGTACGGAAACCCCGTATTTACATATCTGCCACTGTGCAGGAGAATCCGTATAGGTGTTCGAGTGTTCGAACCGTAATGCGCAAGAAATGGTACGGAAACCCCGTATTTACATATCTGCCACTGTGCAGGAGAATCCGTATAGGTGTTCGGTTGTTCGAACCGTAATGCGCAAGAAATGGTATGTAAACCCCGTATTTACATATCTGCCACTGTGTAGGAGAATCCGTATAGGTGTTCGAGTGTTCGAACCGTAATGCGCAAGAAATGGTATGGAAACCCCGTATTTACATATCTGCCACTGTGCAGGAGAATCCGTATAGGTGTTCGAGTGTTCGAACCGTAATGCGCAGGAAATGGTACCGAAACCCCGTATTTACATATCTGTCACTGTGCAGGAGAATCCGCATAGGTGTTCGAGTGTTCGAACCGTATTGCGCAAGAAATGGTATGTAAACCCCGTATTTACATATCAGCCACTGTGCAGGAGAATCCGTATAGGTGTTCGAGTGTTCGAACCGTAATGCACAGGAAATGGTACCGAAACCCCGTATTTACATATCTGTCACTGTGCAGGAGAATTCGTATAGGTGTTCGAGTGTTCGAACAGTAATGCGCAAGAAATGGTATGGAAACCCCATATTTACATATCTGCCACTGTGCAGGAGAATCCGTATAGGTGTTCGTGTGTTCGAATCGAAATGCGCAAGAAATGGTATGTAAACCCCGTATTTACATATCTGCCACTGTGCAGGAGAATCCGTATAGGTGTTCGAGTGTTCGAACCGTAATGCGCAAGAAATGGTACCGAAACCCCGTATTTACATATCTGCCACTGTGCAGGAGAATCCGTATAGGTGATCGAGTGTTCGAACCGTAATGCGCAAGAAATGGTACGGAAACCCCATATTTACATATCTGCCACTCTGCAGGAGAATCCGCATAGGTGTTCGAGTGTTCGAACCGTAATGCGCAAGAAATGGTACGAAAACCCCATATTTACATATCTGCCACTCTGCAGGAGAATCCGCATAGGTGTTCGAGTGTTCGAACCGTAATGCGCAAGAAATGGTATGGAAACCCCGTATTTACATATCTGCCCCTGTGCAGGAGAATCGGTATAGGTGTTCGAGTGTTCGAACCGTAATGCGCAAGAAATGGTATGGAAACCCCGTATTTACATATCTGCCACTGTACTGGAGAATCCGTATAGGTGTTCGAGTGTTCGAACAGTAATGCGCAAGAAATGGTACGGAAACCCCGTATTTACATATCTGCCACTGTGCAGGAGAATCCGCATAGGTGTTCGAGTGTTCGAACCGTAATGCGCAAGAAATGGTATGTAAACCCCGTATTTACATATCTGTCACTGTGCCGGAGAATCCGTATAGGTGTTCGAGTGTTCGAACCGTAATGCGCAAGAAATGGTACGGAAACCCCGTATTTACATATCTGCCACTGTGCAGGAGAATCCGCATAGGTGTTCGAGTGTTCGAACCGTAATGCGCAAGAAATGGTATGTAAACCCCGTATTTACATATCTGCCACTGTGCAGGAGAATCCGTATAGGTGTTCGAGTGTTCGAACCGTAATGCGCAAGAAATGGTACGGAAACCCCGTATTTACATATCTGCCACTGTGCAGGAGAATCCGTATAGGTGTTCGAGTGTTCGAACCGTAATGCGCAAGAAATGGTATGAAAACCCCGTATTTACATATCTGCCACTGTGCAGGAGAATCCGTATAGGTGTTCGAGTGTTCGAACCGTAATGCGCAAGAAATGGAACCGAAACCCCGTATTTACATATCTGCCACTGTGCAGGAGAATCCGTATAGCTGTTCGAGTGTTCGAACCGTAATGCGCAAGAAATGGTACGGAAACACCATATTTACATATCTGCCACTGTGCAGGAGAATCCGCATAGGTGTTCGAGTGTTCGAACCGTAATGCGCAAGAAATGGTATGGAAACCCCGTATTTACATATCTGCCACTACGCAGGAGAATCCGTATAGGTGTTCGAGTGTTCGAACCGTAGTGCGCAAGAAATGGTACGGAAACCCCGTATTTACATATCTGCCACTGTGCAGGAGAATCCGTATAGGTGTTCGGTTGTTCGAACCGTAATGCGCAAGAAATGGTATGTAAACCCCGTATTTACATATCTGCCACTGTGTAGGAGAATCCGTATAGGTGTTCGAGTGTTCGAACCGTAATGCGCAAGAAATGGTATGGAAACCCCGTATTTACATATCTGCCACTGTGCAGGAGAATCCGTATAGGTGTTCGAGTGTTCGAACCGTAATGCGCAGGAAATGGTACCGAAACCCCGTATTTACATATCTGTCACTGTGCAGGAGAATCCGCATAGGTGTTCGAGTGTTCGAACCGTATTGCGCAAGAAATGGTATGTAAACCCCGTATTTACATATCAGCCACTGTGCAGGAGAATCCGTATAGGTGTTCGAGTGTTCGAACCGTAATGCACAGGAAATGGTACCGAAACCCCGTATTTACATATCTGTCACTGTGCAGGAGAATTCGTATAGGTGTTCGAGTGTTCGAACAGTAATGCGCAAGAAATGGTATGGAAACCCCATATTTACATATCTGCCACTGTGCAGGAGAATCCGTATAGGTGTTCGTGTGTTCGAATCGAAATGCGCAAGAAATGGTATGTAAACCCCGTATTTACATATCTGCCACTGTGCAGGAGAATCCGTATAGGTGTTCGAGTGTTCGAACCGTAATGCGCAAGAAATGGTACCGAAACCCCGTATTTACATATCTGCCACTGTGCAGGAGAATCCGTATAGGTGATCGAGTGTTCGAACCGTAATGCGCAAGAAATGGTACGGAAACCCCATATTTACATATCTGCCACTCTGCAGGAGAATCCGCATAGGTGTTCGAGTGTTCGAACCGTAATGCGCAAGAAATGGTACGAAAACCCCATATTTACATATCTGCCACTCTGCAGGAGAATCCGCATAGGTGTTCGAGTGTTCGAACCGTAATGCGCAAGAAATGGTATGGAAACCCCGTATTTACATATCTGCCCCTGTGCAGGAGAATCGGTATAGGTGTTCGAGTGTTCGAACCGTAATGCGCAAGAAATGGTATGGAAACCCCGTATTTACATATCTGCCACTGTACTGGAGAATCCGTATAGGTGTTCGAGTGTTCGAACAGTAATGCGCAAGAAATGGTACGGAAACCCCGTATTTACATATCTGCCACTGTGCAGGAGAATCCGCATAGGTGTTCGAGTGTTCGAACCGTAATGCGCAAGAAATGGTATGTAAACCCCGTATTTACATATCTGTCACTGTGCCGGAGAATCCGTATAGGTGTTCGAGTGTTCGAACCGTAATGCGCAAGAAATGGTACGGAAACCCCGTATTTACATATCTGCCACTGTGCAGGAGAATCCGCATAGGTGTTCGAGTGTTCGAACCGTAATGCGCAAGAAATGGTATGTAAACCCCGTATTTACATATCTGCCACTGTGCAGGAGAATCCGTATAGGTGTTCGAGTGTTCGAACCGTAATGCGCAAGAAATGGTACGGAAACCCCGTATTTACATATCTGCCACTGTGCAGGAGAATCCGTATAGGTGTTCGAGTGTTCGAACCGTAATGCGCAAGAAATGGTATGAAAACCCCGTATTTACATATCTGCCACTGTGCAGGAGAATCCGTATAGGTGTTCGAGTGTTCGAACCGTAATGCGCAAGAAATGGAACCGAAACCCCGTATTTACATATCTGCCACTGTGCAGGAGAATCCGTATAGCTGTTCGAGTGTTCGAACCGTAATGCGCAAGAAATGGTACGGAAACACCATATTTACATATCTGCCACTGTGCAGGAGAATCCGCATAGGTGTTCGAGTGTTCGAACCGTAATGCGCAAGAAATGGTATGGAAACCCCGTATTTACATATCTGCCACTACGCAGGAGAATCCGTATAGGTGTTCGAGTGTTCGAACCGTAGTGCGCAAGAAATGGTACGGAAACCCCGTATTTACATATCTGCCACTGTGCAGGAGAATCCGTATAGGTGTTCGGTTGTTCGAACCGTAATGCGCAAGAAATGGTATGTAAACCCCGTATTTACATATCTGCCACTGTGTAGGAGAATCCGTATAGGTGTTCGAGTGTTCGAACCGTAATGCGCAAGAAATGGTATGGAAACCCCGTATTTACATATCTGCCACTGTGCAGGAGAATCCGTATAGGTGTTCGAGTGTTCGAACCGTAATGCGCAGGAAATGGTACCGAAACCCCGTATTTACATATCTGTCACTGTGCAGGAGAATCCGCATAGGTGTTCGAGTGTTCGAACCGTATTGCGCAAGAAATGGTATGTAAACCCCGTATTTACATATCAGCCACTGTGCAGGAGAATCCGTATAGGTGTTCGAGTGTTCGAACCGTAATGCACAGGAAATGGTACCGAAACCCCGTATTTACATATCTGTCACTGTGCAGGAGAATTCGTATAGGTGTTCGAGTGTTCGAACAGTAATGCGCAAGAAATGGTATGGAAACCCCATATTTACATATCTGCCACTGTGCAGGAGAATCCGTATAGGTGTTCGTGTGTTCGAATCGAAATGCGCAAGAAATGGTATGTAAACCCCGTATTTACATATCTGCCACTGTGCAGGAGAATCCGTATAGGTGTTCGAGTGTTCGAACCGTAATGCGCAAGAAATGGTACCGAAACCCCGTATTTACATATCTGCCACTGTGCAGGAGAATCCGTATAGGTGATCGAGTGTTCGAACCGTAATGCGCAAGAAATGGTACGGAAACCCCATATTTACATATCTGCCACTCTGCAGGAGAATCCGCATAGGTGTTCGAGTGTTCGAACCGTAATGCGCAAGAAATGGTACGGAAACCCCATATTTACATATCTGCCACTCTGTAGGAGAATCCGCATAGGTGTTCGAATGTTCGAACCGTAATGCGCAAGAAATGGTATGGAAACCCCGTATTTACATATCTGCCCCTGTGCAGGAGAATCGGTATAGGTGTTCGAGTGTTCGAACCGTAATGCGCAAGAAATGGTATGGAAACCCCGTATTTACATATCTGCCACTGTACTGGAGAATCCGTATAGGTGTTCGAGTGTTCGAACAGTAATGCGCAAGAAATGGTACGGAAACCCCGTATTTACATATCTGCCACTGTGTAGGAGAATCCGCATAGGTGTTCGAGTGTTCGAACCGTAATGCGCAAGAAATGGTATGTAAACCCCGTATTTACATATCTGTCACTGTGCCGGAGAATCCGTATAGGTGTTCGAGTGTTCGAACCGTAATGCGCAAGAAATGGTACGGAAACCCCGTATTTACATATCTGCCACTGTGCAGGAGAATCCGCATAGGTGTTCGAGTGTTCGAACCGTAATGCGCAAGAAATGGTATGTAAACCCCGTATTTACATATCTGCCACTGTGCAGGAGAATCCGTATAGGTGTTCGAGTGTTCTAACCGTAATGCGCAAGAAATGGTACGGAAACCCCGTATTTACATATCTGCCACTGTGCAGGAGAATCCGTATAGGTGTTCGAGTGTTCGAACCGTAATGCGCAAGAAATGGTAGGGAAACCCCGTATTTACATATCTGCCACTGTGCAGGAGAATCCGTATAGGTGTTCGAGTGTTCGAACCGTAATGCGCAAGAAATGGAACCGAAACCCCGTATTTACATATCTGCCACTGTGCAGGAGAATCCGTATAGCTGTTCGAGTGTTCGAACCGTAATGCGCAAGAAATGGTACGGAAACACCATATTTACATATCTGCCACTGTGCAGGAGAATCCGCATGGGTGTTCGAGTGTTCGAACCGTAATGCGCAAGAAATGGTATGGAAACCCCGTATTTACATATCTGCCACTACGCAGGAGAATCCGTATAGGTGTTCGAGTGTTCGAACCGTAGTGCGCAAGAAATGGTACGGAAACTCCGTATTTACATATCTGCCACTGTGCAGGAGAATCCGTATAGGTGTTCGGTTGTTCGAACCGTAATGCGCAAGAAATGGTATGTAAACCCCGTATTTACATATCTGCCACTGTGTAGGAGAATCCGTATAGGTGTTCGAGTGTTCGAACCGTAATGCGCAAGAAATGGTATGGAAACCCCGTATTTACATATCTGCCACTGTGCAGGAGAATCCGTATAGGTGTTCGACTGTTCGAACCGTAATGCGCAGGAAATGGTACCGAAACCCCGTATTTACATATCTGTCACTGTGCAGGAGAATCCGCATAGGTGTTCGAGTGTTCGAACCGTATTGCGCAAGAAATGGTATGTAAACCCCGTATTTACATATCAGCCACTGTGCAGGAGAATCCGTATAGGTGTTCGAGTGTTCGAACCGTAATGCACAGGAAATGGTACCGAAACCCCGTATTTACATATCTGTCACTGTGCAGGAGAATTCGTATAGGTGTTCGAGTGTTCGAACAGTAATGCGCAAGAAATGGTATGGAAACCCCATATTTACATATCTGCCACTGTGCAGGAGAATCCGTATAGGTGTTCGTGTGTTCGAATCGAAATGCGCAAGAAATGGTATGTAAACCCCGTATTTACATATCTGCCACTGTGCAGGAGAATCCGTATAGGTGTTCGAGTGTTCGAACCGTAATGCGCAAGAAATGGTACCGAAACCCCGTATTTACATATCTGCCACTGTGCAGGAGAATCCGTATAGGTGATCGAGTGTTCGAACCGTAATGCGCAAGAAATGGAACGGAAACCCCATATTTACATATCTGCCACTCTGCAGGAGAATCCGCATAGGTGTTCGAGTGTTCGAACCGTAATGCGCAAGAAATGGTACGGAAACCCCATATTTACATATCTGCCACTCTGCAGGAGAATCCGCATAGGTGTTCGAGTGTTCGAACCGTAATGCGCAAGAAATGGTATGGAAACCCCGTATTTACATATCTGCCCCTGTGCAGGAGAATCGGTATAGGTGTTCGAGTGTTCGAACCGTAATGCGCAAGAAATGGTATGGAAACCCCGTATTTACATATCTGCCACTGTACTGGAGAATCCGTATAGGTGTTCGAGAGTTCGAACAGTAATGCGCAAGAAATGGTACGGAAACCCCGTATTTACATATCTGCCACTGTGCAGGAGAATCCGCATAGGTGTTCGAGTGTTCGAACCGTAATGCGCAAGAAATGGTAAGTAAACCCCGTATTTACATATCTGTCACTGTGCCGGAGAATCCGTATAGGTGTTCGAGTGTTCGAACCGTAATGCGCAAGAAATGGTACGGAAACCCCGTATTTACATATCTGCCACTGTGCAGGAGAATCCGCATAGGTGTTCGAGTGTTCGAACCGTAATGCGCAAGAAATGGTATGTAAACCCCGTATTTACATATCTGCCACTGTGCAGGAGAATCCGTATAGGTGTTCGAGTGTTCGAACCGTAATGCGCAAGAAATGGTACGGAAACCCCGTATTTACATATCTGCCACTGTGCAGGAGAATCCGTATAGGTGTTCGAGTGTTCGAACCGTAATGCGCAAGAAATGGTACGGAAACCCCGTATTTACATATCTGCCACTGTGCAGGAGAATCCGCATAGGTGTTCGAGTGTTCGAACCGTAATGCGCAAGAAATGGTATGTAAACCCCGTATTTACATATCTGCCACTGTGCAGGAGAATCCGTATAGGTGTTCGAGTGTTCGAACCGTAATGCGCAAGAAATGGTACGGAAACCCCGTATTTACATATCTGCCACTGTGCAGGAGAATCCGTATAGGTGTTCGAGTGTTCGAACCGTAATGCGCAAGAAATGGTATGGAAACCCCGTATTTACATATCTGCCACTGTGCAGGAGAATCCGTATAGGTGTTCGAGTGTTCGAACCGTAATGCGCAAGAAATGGAACCGAAACCCCGTATTTACATATCTGCCACTGTGCAGGAGAATCCGTATAGCTGTTCGAGTGTTCGAACCGTAATGCGCAAGAAATGGTACGGAAACACCATATTTACATATCTGCCACTGTGCAGGAGAATCCGCATGGGTGTTCGAGTGTTCGAACCGTAATGCGCAAGAAATGGTATGGAAACCCCGTATTTACATATCTACCACTGTGCAGGAGAATCCGTATAGGTGTTCGAGTGTTCGAACCGTAATGCGCAAGAAATGGTAGGGAAACTCCGTATTTACATATCTGCCACTGTACAGAAGAATCCATATAGGTGTTCGAGTGTTCAAACCGTAATGCGCAAGAAAAGGTACGGAAACCCCGTATTTACATATCTGCCATTGTGCAGGAGAATCCGCATAGGTGTTCGAGTGTTCGAACCGTAATGCGCAAGAAATGGTATGTAAACCCCGTATTTACATATATGCTACTGTGCAGGAGAATCCGTATAGGTGTTCGAGTGTTCGAATCGAAATGCGCAAGAAATGGTATGTAAACCCCGTATTTACATATCTGCCACTGTGCAGGAGAATCCGTATAGGTGTTCGAGTGTTCGAACCGTAATGCGCAAGAAATGGTACCGAAACCCCGTATTTACATATCTGCCACTGTGCAGGAGAATCCGTATAGGTGTTCGAGTGTTCGAACCGTAATGCGCAAGAAATGGTATGGAAACCCCGTATTTACATATCTGCCACTGTGCAGGAGAATCCGTATTGGTGTTCGAGTGTTCGAACCGTAATGCGGAAGAAATGGTACCGAAACCCCGTATTTACATATCTGCCACTGTGCAGGAGAATCCGTATAGGTGTTCGAGTGTTCGAACCGTAATGCGCAAGAAATGGTATGGAAACCTCGTATTTACATATCTGCCACTGTGCAGGAGAATCCGTATAGGTGTTCGAGTGTTCGAACCGTAATGCGCAAGAAATGGTACCGAAACCCCGTATTTACATATCTGCCACTGTGCAGGAGAATCCGTATAGGTGTTCGAGTGTTCGAACCGTAATGCGCAAGAAATGGTACGGAAACCCCATATTTACATATCTGCCACTGTGCAGGAGAATCCGCATAGGTGTTCGAGTGTTCGAACCGTAATGCGCAAGAAATGGTATGTAAACCCCGTATTTACATATCTGCCACTACGCAGGAGAATCCGTATAGGTGTTCGAGTGTTCGAACCGTAGTGCGCAAGAAATGGTACGGAAACCCCGTATTTGCATATCTGCCACTGTGCAGGAGAATCCGTATAGGTGTTCGGTTGTTCGAACCGTAATGCGCAAGAAATGGTATGTAAACCCCGTATTTACATATCTGCCACTGTGTAGGAGAATCCGTATAGGTGTTCGAGTGTTCGAACCGTAATGCGCAAGAAATGGTATGGAAACCCCGTATTTACATATCTGCCACTGTGCAGGAGAATCCGTATAGGTGTTCGAGTGTTCGAACCGTAATGCGCAGGAAATGGTACCGAAACCCCGTATTTACATATCTGTCACTGTGCAGGAGAATCCGCATAGGTGTTCGAGTGTTCGAACCGTATTGCGCAAGAAATGGTATGTAAACCCCGTATTTACATATCAGCCACTGTGCAGGAGAATCCGTATAGGTTTTCGAGTGTTCGAACCGTAATGCACAGGAAATGGTACCGAAACCCCGTATTTACATATCTGTCACTGTGCAGGAGAATTCGTATAGGTGTTCGAGTGTTCGAACAGTAATGCGCAAGAAATGGTATGGAAACCCCATATTTACATATCTGCCACTGTGCAGGAGAATCCGTATAGGTGTTCGTGTGTTCGAATCGAAATGGGCAAGAAATGGTATGTAAACCCCGTATTTACATATCTGCCACTGTGCAGGAGAATCCGTATAGGTGTTCGAGTGTTCGAACCGTAATGCGCAAGAAATGGTACCGAAACCCCGTATTTACATATCTGCCACTGTGCAGGAGAATCCGTATAGGTGATCGAGTGTTCGAACCGTAATGCGCAAGAAATGGTACGGAAACCCCATATTTACATATCTGCCACTCTGCAGGAGAATCCGCATAGGTGTTCGAGTGTTCGAACCGTAATGCGCAAGAAATGGTACGGAAACCCCATATTTACATATCTGCCACTCTGCAGGAGAATCCGCATAGGTGTTCGAGTGTTCGAACCGTAATGCGCAAGAAATGGTATGGAAACCCCGTATTTACATATCTGCCCCTGTGCAGGAGAATCGGTATAGGTGTTCGAGTGTTCGAACCGTAATGCGCAAGAAATGGTATGGAAACCCCGTATTTACATATCTGCCACTGTACAGGAGAATCCGTATAGGTGTTCGAGTGTTCGAACAGTAATGCGCAAGAAATGGTACGGAAACCCCGTATTTACCTATCTGCCACTGTGCAGGAGAATCCGCATAGGTGTTCGAGTGTTCGAACCGTAATGCGCAAGAAATGGTATGTAAACCCCGTATTTACATATCTGTCACTGTGCCGGAGAATCCGTATAGGTGTTCGAGTGTTCGAACCGTAATGCGCAAGAAATGGTACGGAAACCCCGTATTTACATATCTGCCACTGTGCAGGAGAATCCGCATAGGTGTTCGAGTGTTCGAACCGTAATGCGCAAGAAATGGTATGTAAACCCCGTATTTACATATCTGCCACTGTGCAGGAGAATCCGTATAGGTGTTCGAGTGTTCGAACCGTAATGCGCAAGAAATGGTACGGAAACCCCGTATTTACATATCTGCCACTGTGCAGGAGAATCCGTATAGGTGTTCGAGTGTTCGAACCGTAATGCGCAAGAAATGGTATGGAAACCCCGTATTTACATATCTGCCACTGTGCAGGAGAATCCGTATAGGTGTTCGAGTGTTCGAACCGTAATGCGCAAGAAATGGAACCGAAACCCCGTATTTACATATCTGCCACTGTGCAGGAGAATCCGTATAGCTGTTCGAGTGTTCGAACCGTAATGCGCAAGAAATGGTACGGAAACACCATATTTACATATCTGCCACTCTGCAGGAGAATCCGCATAGGTGTTCGAGTGTTCGAACCGTAATGCGCAAGAAATGGTATGGAAACCCCGTATTTACATATCTGCCACTGTGCAGGAGAATCCGTATAGGTGTTCGAGTGTTCGAACCGTAATGCGCAAGAAATGGTAGGGAAACCCCGTATTTACATATCTGCCACTGTACAGAAGAATCCATATAGGTGTTCGAGTGTTCAAACCGTAATGCGCAAGAAAAGGTACGGAAACCCCGTATTTACATATCTGCCATTGTGCAGGAGAATCCGCATAGGTGTTTGAGAGTTCGAACCGTAATGCGCAAGAAATGGTATGTAAACCCCGTATTTACATATATGCCACTGTGCAGGAGAATCTGTATAGGTGTTCGAGTGTTCGAGTCGAAATGCGCAAGAAATGGTATGTAAACCCCGTATTTACATATCTGCCACTGTGCAGGAGAATCCGTATAGGTGTTCGAGTGTTCGAACCGTAATGCGCAAGAAATGGTACCGAAACCCCGTATTTACATATCTGCCACTGTGCAGGAGAATCCGTATAGGTGTTCGAGTGTTCGAACCGTAATGCGCAAGAAATGGTATGGAAACCCCGTATTTACATATCCGCCACTGTGCAGGAGAATCCGTATAGGTGTTCGAGTGTTCGAACCGTAATGCGCAAGAAATGGTACCGAAACCCCGTATTTACATATCTGCCACTGTGCTGGAGAATCCGTATAGGTGTTCGAGTGTTCGAACCGTAATGCGCAAGAAATGGTACGGAAACACCATATTTACATATCTGCCACTGTGCAGGAGAATCCGCATAGGTGTTCGAGTGTTCGAACCGTAATGCGCAAGAAATGGTATGGAAACCCCGTATTTACATATCTGCCACTGTGTAGGAGAATCCATATAGGTGTTCGAGTGTTCGAACCGTAATGCGCAAGAAATGGTACCGAAACCCCGTATTCACATATCTGCCACTGTGCAGGAGAATCCGTATAGGTGATCGAGTGTTCGAACCGTAATGCGCAAGAAATGGTATGGAAACCCCGTATTTACATATCTGCCACTGTGCAGGAGAATCCGTATAGGTGTTCGAGTGTTCGAACCGTAATGCGCAAGAAATGGTACCGAAACCCCATATTTACATATCTGCCACTGTGCAGGAGAATCCGTATAGGTGTTCGAGTGTTCGAACCGTAATGCGCAAGAAATGGTACGGAAACCCATATTTACATATCTGCCACTCTGCAGGAGAATCCGCATAGGTGTTCGAGTGTTCGAACCGTAATGCGCAAGAAATGGTATGGAAACCCCGTATTTACATATCTGCCCCTGTGCAGGAGAATCGGTATAGGTGTTCGAGTGTTCGAACCGTAATGCGCAAGAAATGGTATGGAAACCCCGTATTTACATATCTGCCACTGTACAGGAGAATCCGTATAGGTGTTCGAGTGTTCGAACAGTAATGCGGAATAAATGGTACGGAAACCCCGTATTTACATATCTGCCACTGTGCAGGAGAATCCGCATCGGTGTTCGAGTGTTCGAACCGTAATGCGCAAGAAATGGTATGTAAACCCCGTATTTACATATCTGTCACTGTGCCGGAGAATCCGTATAGGTGTTCGAGTGTTCGAACCGTAATGCGCAAGAAATGGTACGGAAACCCCGTATTTACATATCTGCCACTGTGCAGGAGAATCCGCATAGGTGTTCGAGTGTTCGAACCGTAATGCGCAAGAAATGGTATGTAAACCCCGTATTTACATATCTGCCACTGTGCAGGAGAATCCGTATAGGTGTTCGAGTGTTCGAACCGTAATGCGCAAGAAATGGTACGGAAACCCCGTATTTACATATCTGCCACTGTGCAGGAGAATCCGTATAGGTGTTCGAGTGTTCGAACCGTAATGCGCAAGAAATGGTATGGAAACCCCGTATTTACATATCTGCCACTGTGCAGGAGAATCCGTATAGGTGTTCGAGTGTTCGAACCGTAATGCGCAAGAAATGGAACCGAAACCCCGTATTTACATATCCGCCACTGTGCAGGAGAATCCGTATAGCTGTTCGAGTGTTCGAACCGTAATGCGCAAGAAATGGTACGGAAACACCATATTTACATATCTGCCACTGTGCAGGAGAATCCGCATAGGTGTTCGAGTGTTCGAACCGTAATGCACAAGAAATGGTATGGAAACCCCGTATTTACATATCTGCCACTGTGCAGGAGAATCCGTATAGGTGTTCGAGTGTTCGAACCGTAATGGGCAAGAAATGGTAAGGAAACCCCGTATTTACATATCTGCCACTGTACAGAAGAATCCATATAGGTGTTCGAGTGTTCAAACCGTAATGCGCAAGAAAAGGTACGGAAACCCCGTATTTACATATCTGCCATTGTGCAGGAGAATCCGCATAGGTGTTCGAGAGTTCGAACCGTAATGCGCAAGAAATGGTATGTAAACCCCGTATTTACATATATGCCACTGTGTAGGAGAATCCGTATAGGTGTTCGGGTGTTCGAATCGAAATGCGCAAGAAATGGTATGTAAACCCCGTATTTACATATCTGCCACTGTGCAGGAGAATCCGTATAGGTGTTCGAGTGTTCGAACCGTAATGCGCAAGAAATGGTACCGAAACCCCGTATTTACATATCTGCCACTGTGCAGGAGAATCCGTATAGGTGTTCGAGTGTTCGAACCGTAATGCGCAAGAAATGGTATGGAAACCCCGTATTTACATATCTGCCACTGTGCAGGAGAATCCGTATTGGTGTTCGAATGTTCGAACCGTAATGCGCAAGAAATGGTACCGAAACCCCGTATTTACATATATGCCACTGTGCAGGAGAATCCGTATAGGTGTTCGAGTGTTCGAACCGTAATGCGCAAGAAATGGTATGGAAACCTCGTATTTACATATCTGCCACTGTGCAGGAGAATCCGTATAGGTGTTCGAGTGTTCGAACCGTAATGCGCAAGAAATGGTACCGAAACCCCGTATTTATATATCTGCCACTGTGCAGGAGAATCCGTACAGGTGTTCGAGTGTTCGAACCGTAATGCGCAAGAAATGGTACGGAAACCCCATATTTACATATCTGCCACTGTGCAGGAGAATCCGCATAGGTGTTCGAGTGTTCGAACCGTAATGCGCAAGAAATGGTATGGAAACCCCGTATTTACATATCTGCCACTGTGCAGGAGAATCCGTATAGGTGTTCGAGTGTTCGAACCGTAATGCGCAAGAAATGGTATGGAAACCCCGTATTTATATATCTGCCACTGTACAGGAGAATCCGTATAGGTGTTCGAGTGTTCGAACCGTAATGCGCAAGAAATGGTATGGAAACCCCGTATTTACATATCTTCCACTGTGCAGGAGAATCCGTATAGGTGTTCGAGTGTTCGAACCGTAATGCGCAAGAAATGGTACCGAAACCCCGTATTTACATATCTGCCACAGTGCCGGAGAATCCGTATAGGTGATCGAGTGTTCGAACCGTAATGCGCAAGAAATGGTATGGAAACCCCGTATTTACATATCTGCCACTGTGCAGGAGAATCCGTATAGGTGTTCGAGTGTTCGAACCGTAATGCGCAAGAAATGGTACCGAAACCCCGTATTTACATATCTGCCACTGTGCAGGAGAATCCGTATAGGTGTTCGAGTGTTCGAACCGTAATGCGCAAGAAGTGGTACCGAAACCCCGTATTTACATATCTGCCACTGTGCAGGAGAATCCGTATAGGTGATCGTGTGTTCGAACCGTAATGCGCAAGAAATGGTATGGAAACCCCGTATTTACATATCTGCCACTGTGCAGGAGAATCCGTATAGGTGTTCGAGTGTTCGAACCGTAATGCGCAAGAAATGGTACCGAAACCCCGTATTTACATATCTGCCACTGTGCAGGAGAATCCGTATAGGTGTTTGAGTGTTCGAACCGTAATGCGCAAGAAATGGTACGGAAACCCCTTATTTACATATCTGCCACTCTGCAGGAGAATCCGCATAGGTGTTCGAGTGTTCGAACCGTAATGCGCAAGAAATGGTATGGAAACCCCGTATTTACATATCTGCCACTGTGCTGGAGAATCCGTATAGGTGTTCGAGTGTTAGAACCGTAATGCATAAGAAATGGTAGGGAAACCCCGTATTTACATATCTGCCACTGTACGGAAGAATCCATATAGGTGTTCGAGTGTTCAAACCGTAATGCGCAAGAAATGGTACGGAAACCCCGTACTTACATATCTGCCATTGTACAGGAGAATCCGCATAGGTGTTCGAGTGTTCGAACCGTAATGCGCAAGAAATGGTACCGAAACCCCGTATTTACATATCTGCCACTGTGCAGGAGAATCCGTATAGGTGTTCGAGTGTTCGAATCGAAATGCGCAAGAAATGGTATGTAAACCCCGTATTTACATATCTGCCACTGTGCAGGAGAATCCGTATAGGTGTTCGAGTGTTCGAACCGTAATGCGCAAGAAATGGTACCGAAACCCCGTATTTACATATCTGCCACTGTGCAGGAGAATCCGTATAGGTGTTCGAGTGTTCGAACCGTAATGCGGAAGAAATGGTATGGAAACCCCGTATTTACATATCTGCCACTGTGCAGGAGAATCCGTATAGGTGTTCGAGTGTTCGAACCGTAATGCGCAAGAAATGGTACGGAAACCCCGTATTTACATATCTGCCACTGTGCAGGAGAATCCGTATAGGTGTTCGAGTGTTCGAACCGTAATGCGCAAGAACTGGTATGGAAACCCCGTATTTACATATCTGCCACTGTGCATGAGAATCCGTATAGGTGTTCGAGTGTTCGAACCGTAATGCGCAAGAAATGGTACCGAAACCCCGTATTTACATATCTGCCACTGTGCAGGAGAATCCGTATAGGTGTTCGAGTGTTCGAACCGTAATGCGCAAGAAATGGTACGGAAACCCCATATTTACATATCTGCCACTGTGCAGGAGAATCCGCATAGGTGTTCGAGTGTTCGAACCGTAATGCGCAAGAAATGGTATGGAAACCCCGTATTTACATATCTGCCACTGTGCAGGAGAATCCGTATAGGTGTTCGAGTGTTCGAACCGTAATGCGCAAGAAATGGTATGGAAACCCCGTATTTACATATCTGCCACTGTGCAGGAGAATCCGTAATGGTGTTCGAGTGTTCGAACCGTAATGCGCAAGAAATGGTACCGAAACCCCGTATTTACATATCTGCCACTGTGCAGGAGAATCCGTATAGGTGTTCGAGTGTTCGAACCGTAATGCGCAAGAAACGGTATGGAAACCTCGTATTTACATATCTGCCACTGTGCAGGAGAATCCGTATAGGTGTTCGAGTGTTCGAACCGTAATGCGCAAGAAATGGTACCGAAACCCCGTATTTACATATCTGCCACTGTGCAGGAGAATCCGTATAGGTGTTCGAGTGTTCGAACAGTAATGCGCAAGAAATGGTACGGAAACCCCATATTTACATATCTGCCACTGTGCAGGAGAATCCGCATAGGTGTTCGAGTGTTCGAACCGTAATGCGCAAGAAATGGTATGTAAACCCCGTATTTACATATGTGCCACTACGCAGGAGAATCCGTATAGGTGTTCGAGTGTTCGAACCGTAATGCGCAAGAAATGGTACGGAAACCCCGTATTTACATATCTGCCACTGTGCAGGAGAATCCGTATAGGTGTTCGGTTGTTCGAACCGTAATGCGCAAGAAATGGTATGTAAACCCCGTATTTACATATCTGCCACTGTGCAGGAGAATCCGTATAGGTGTTCGAGTGTTCGAACCGTAATGCGCAAGAAATGGTATGGAAACCCCATATTTACATTTCTGCCACTGTGCAGGAGAATCCGTATAGGTGTTCGAGTGTTCGAACCGTAATGCGCAGGAAATGGTACCGAAACCCCGTATTTACATATCTGTCACTGCGCAGGAGAATCCGCATAGGTGTTCGAGTGTTCGAACCGTATTGCGCAAGAAATGGTATGTAAACCCCGTATTTACATATCAGCCACTGTGCAGGAGAATCCGTATAGGTGTTCGAGTGTTCGAACCGTAATGCACAGGAAATGGTACCGAAACCCCGTATTTACATATCTGTCACTGTGCAGGAGAATTCGTATAGGTGTTCGAGTGTTCGAACAGTAATGCGCAAGAAATGGTATGGAAACCCCATATTTACATATCTGCCACTGTGCAGGAGAATACGTATAGGTGTTCGAGTGTTCGAATCGAAATGCGCAAGAAATGGTATGTAAACCCCGTATTTACATATCTGCCACTGTGCAGGAGAATCCGTATAGGTGTTCGAGTGTTCGAACCGTAATGCGCAAGAAATGGTACCGAAACCCCGTATTTACATATCTGCCACTGTGCAGGAGAATCCATATAGGTGTTCGAGTGTTCGAACCGTAATGCGCAAGAAATGGTATGGAAACCCCGTATTTACATATCTGCCACTGTGTAGGAGAATCCATATAGGTGTTCGAGTGTTCGAACCGTAATGCGCAAGAAATGGTACCGAAACCCCGTATTCACATATCTGCCACTGTGCAGGAGAATCCGTATAGGTGATCGAGTGTTCGAACCGTAATGCGCAAGAAATGGTATGGAAACCCCGTATTTACATATCTGCCACTGTGCAGGAGAATCCGTATAGGTGTTCGAGTGTTCGAACCGTAATGCGCAAGAAATGGTACCGAAACCCCATATTTACATATCTGCCACTGTGCAGGAGAATCCGTATAGGTGTTCGAGTGTTCGAACCGTAATGCGCAAGAAATGGTACGGAAACCCCATATTTACATATCTGCCACTCTGCAGGAGAATCCGCAGAGGTGTTCGAGTGTTCGAACCGTAATGCGCAAGAAATGGTATGGAAACCCCGTATTTACATATCTGCCCCTGTGCAGGAGAATCGGTATAGGTGTTCGAGTGTTCGAACCGTAATGCGCAAGAAATGGTATGGAAACCCCGTATTTACATATCTGCCCCTGTGCAGGAGAATCGGTATAGGTGTTCGAGTGTTCGAACCGTAATGCGCAAGAAATGGTATGTAAACCCCGTATTTACATATCTGTCACTGTGCCGGAGAATCCGTATAGGTGTTCGAGTGTTCGAACCGTAATGCGCAAGAAATGGTACGGAAACCCCGTATTTACATATCTGCCACTGTGCAGGAGAATCCGCATAGGTGTTCGAGTGTTCGGACCGTAATGCGCAAGAAATGGTATGTAAACCCCGTATTTACATATCTGCCACTGTGCAGGAGAATCCGTATAGGTGTTCGAGTGTTCGAACCGTAATGCGCAAGAAATGGTACGGAAACCCCGTATTTACATATCTGCGACTGTGCAGGAGAATCCGTATAGGTGTTCGAGTGTTCGAACCGTAATGCGCAAGAAATGGTATGGAAACCCCGTATTTACATATCTGCCACTGTGCAGGAGAATCCGTATAGGTGTTCGAGTGTTCGAACCGTAATGCGCAAGAAATGGAACCGAAACCCCGTATTTACATATCCGCCACTGTGCAGGAGAATCCGTATAGCTGTTCGAGTGTTCGAACCGTAATGCGGAAGAAATGGTACGGAAACACCATATTTACATATCTGCCACTGTGCAGGAGAATCCGCATAGGTGTTCGAGTGTTCGAACCGTAATGCGCAAGAAATGGTATGGAAACCCCGTATTTACATATCTGCCACTGTGCAGGAGAATCCGTATAGGTGTTCGAGTGTTCGAACCGTAATGGGCAAGAAATGGTAGGGAAACCCCGTATTTACATATCTGCCACTGTACAGAAGAATCCATATAGGTGTTCGAGTGTTCAAACCGTAATGCGCAAGAAAAGGTACGGAAACCCCGTATTTACATATCTGCCATTGTGCAGGAGAATCCGCATAGGTGTTCGAGAGTTCGAACCGTAATGCGCAAGAAATGGTATGTAAACCCCGTATTTACATATATGCCACTGTGCAGGAGAATCCGTATAGGTGTTCGGGTGTTCGAATCGAAATGCGCAAGAAATGGTATGTAAACCCCGTATTTACATATCTGCCACTGTGCAGGAGAATCCGTATAGGTGTTCGAGTGTTCGAACCGTAATGCGCAAGAAATGGTACCGAA
This sequence comes from Camellia sinensis, assembly GCF_055761805.1. Lineage (NCBI taxonomy): Eukaryota > Viridiplantae > Streptophyta > Magnoliopsida > Ericales > Theaceae > Camellia > Camellia sinensis. The sequence continues at coordinate 317,526 of NC_138971.1, forward strand.
ACCCCGTATTTACATATCTGCCACTGTGCAGGAGAATCCGTATAGGTGTTCGAGTGTTCGAACCGTAATGCGCAAGAAATGGTATGGAAACCCCGTATTTACATATCTGCCACTGTGCAGGAGAATCCGTATTGGTGTTCGAGTGTTCGAACCGTAATGCGCAAGAAATGGTACCGAAACCCCGTATTTACATATATGCCACTGTGCAGGAGAATCCGTATAGGTGTTCGAGTGTTCGAACCGTAATGCACAAGAAATGGTATGGAAACCTCGTATTTACATATCTGCCACTGTGCAGGAGAATCCGTATAGGTGTTCGAGTGTTCGAACCGTAATGCGCAAGAAATGGTACCGAAACCCCGTATTTATATATCTGCCACTGTGCAGGAGAATCCGTACAGGTGTTCGAGTGTTCGAACCGTAATACGCAAGAAATGGTACGGAAACCCCATATTTACATATCTGCCACTGTGCAGGAGAATCCGCATAGGTGTTCGAGTGTTCGAACCGTAATGCGCAAGAAATGGTATGGAAACCCCGTATTTACATATCTGCCACTGTGCAGGAGAATCCGTATAGGTGTTCGAGTGTTCGAACCGTAATGCGCAAGAAATGGTATGGAAACCCCGTATTTACATATCTGCCACTGTACAGGAGAATCCGTATAGGTGTTCGAGTGTTCGAACCGTAATGCGCAAGAAATGGTATGGAAACCCCGTATTTACATATCTGCCACTGTGCAGGAGAATCCGTATAGGTGTTCGAGTGTTCGAACCGTAATGCGCAAGAAATGGTACCGAAACCCCGTATTTACATATCTGCCACAGTGCCGGAGAATCCGTATAGGTGATCGAGTGTTCGAACCGTAATGCGCAAGAAATGGTATGGAAACCCCGTATTTACATATCTGCCACTGTGCAGGAGAATCCGTATAGGTGTTCGAGTGTTCGAACCGTAATGCGCAAGAAATGGTACCGAAACCCCGTATTTACATATCTGCCACTGTGCAGGAGAATCCGTATAGGTGTTCGAGTGTTCGAACCGTAATGCGCAAGAAATGGTACCGAAACCCCGTATTTACATATCTGCCACTGTGCAGGAGAATCCGTATAGGTGATCGTGTGTTCGAACCGTAATGCGCAAGAAATGGTATGGAAACCCCGTATTTACATATCTGCCACTGTGCAGGAGAATCCGTATAGGTGTTCGAGTGTTCGAACCGTAATGCGCAAGAAATGGTACCGAAACCCCGTATTTACATATCTGCCACTGTGCAGGAGAATCCGTATAGGTGTTTGAGTGTTCGAACCGTAATGCGCAAGAAATGGTACGGAAATCCCTTATTTACATATCTGCCACTCTGCAGGAGAATCCGCATAGGTGTTCGAGTGTTCGAACCGTAATGCGCAAGAAATGGTATGGAAACCCCGTATTTACATATCTGCCACTGTGCTGGAGAATCCGTATAGGTGTTCGAGTGTTAGAACCGTAATGCATAAGAAATGGTAGGGAAACCCCGTATTTACATATCTGCCACTGTACAGAAGAATCCATATAGGTGTTCGAGTGTTCAAACCGTAATGCGCAAGAAATGGTACGGAAACCCCGTACTTACATATCTGCCATTGTACAGGAGAATCCGCATAGGTGTTCGAGTGTTCGAACCGTAATGCGCAAGAAATGGTACCGAAACCCCGTATTTACATATCTGCCACTGTGCAGGAGAATCCGTATAGGTGTTCGAGTGTTCGAATCGAAATGCGCAAGAAATGGTATGTAAACCCCGTATTTACATATCTGCCACTATGCAGGAGAATCCGTATAGGTGTTCGAGTGTTCGAACCGTAATGCGCAAGAAATGGTACCGAAACCCCGTATTTACATATCTGCCACTGTGCAGGAGAATCCGTATAGGTGTTCGAGTGTTCGAACCGTAATGCGGAAGAAATGGTATGGAAACCCCGTATTTACATATCTGCCACTGTGCAGGAGAATCCGTATAGGTGTTCGAGTGTTCGAACCGTAATGCGCAAGAAATGGTACGGAAACCCCGTATTTACATATCTGCCACTGTGTAGGAGAATCCGTATAGGTGTTCGAGTGTTCGAACCGTAATGCGCAAGAAATGGTATGGAAACCCCGTATTTACATATCTGCCACTGTGCAGGAGAATCCGTATAGGTGTTCGAGTGTTCGAACCGTAATGCGCAAGAAATGGTACCGAAACCCCGTATTTACATATCTGCCACTGTGCAGGAGAATCCGTATAGGTGTTCGAGTGTTCGAACCGTAATACGCAAGAAATGGTACGGAAACCCCATATTTACATATCTGCCACTGTGCAGGAGAATCCGCATAGGAGTTCGAGTGTTCGAACCGTAATGCGCAAGAAATGGTATGGAAACCCCGTATTTACATATCTGCCACTGTGCAGGAGAATCCGTATAGGTGTTCGAGTGTTCGAACCGTAATGCGCAAGAAATGGTATGGAAACCCCGTATTTACATATCTGTCACTGTACAGGAGAATCCGTATAGGTGTTCGAGTGTTCGAACCGTAATGCGCAAGAAATGGTACGGAAACCCCGTATTTACATATCTGCCACTGTGCAGGAGAATCTGCATAGGTGTTCGAGTGTTCGAACCGTAATGCGCAAGAAATGGTATGTAAACCCCGTATTTACATATCTGCCACCGTGCAGGAGAATCCGTATAGCTGTTCGAGTGTTCGAACCGTAATGCGCAAGAAATGGTACGGAAACCCCGTATTTACATATCTGCCACTGTGCAGGAGAATCCGCATAGGTGTTCGATTGTTCGAACCGTAATGCGCAAGAAATGGTATGTAAACCCCGTATTTACATACATGCCACTATGCAGGAGAATCCGTATAGGTGTTCGAGTGTTCGAACCGTAATGCGCAAGAAATGGTACGGAAACCCCGTATTTACATATCTGCCACTGTACAGGAGAATCCGTATAGGTGTTCGAGTGTTCGAACAGTAATGCGCAAGAAATGGTACGGAAACCCCGTATTTACATATCTGCCACTATGCAGGAGAATCCGTATAGGTGTTCGAGTGTTCGAACCGTAATGCGCAAGAAATGGTATGGAAACCCCGTATTTACATATCTGCCACTGTGCAGGAGAATCCGTATTGGTGTTCGAGTGTTCGAACCGTAATGCGCAAGAAATGGTACCGAAACCCCGTATTTACATATATGCCACTGTGCAGGAGAATCCGTATAGGTGTTCGAGTGTTCGAACCGTAATGCGCAAGAAATGGTATGGAAACCTCGTATTTACATATCTGCCACTGTGCAGGAGAATCCGTATAGGTGTTCGAGTGTTCGAACCGTAATGCGCAAGAAATGGTACCGAAACCCCGTATTTACATATCTGCCACTGTGCAGGAGAATCCGTATAGGTGTTCGAGTGTTCGAACCGTAATGCGCAAGAAATGGTACGGAAACCCCATATTTACATATCTGCCACTGTGCAGGAGAATCCGCATAGGTGTTCGAGTGTTCGAACCGTAATGCGCAAGAAATGGTATGGAAACCCCGTATTTACATATCTGCCACTGTGCAGGAGAATCCGTATAGGTGTTCGAGTGTTCGAACCGTAATGCGCAAGAAATGGTATGGAAACCCCGTATTTACATATCTGCCACTGTACAGGAGAATCCGTATAGGTGTTCGAGTGTTCGAACCGTAATGCGCAAGAAATGGTACGGAAACCCCGTATTTACATATCTGCCACTGTGCAGGAGAATCCGTATTGGTGTTCGAGTGTTCGAACCGTAATGCGCAAGAAATGGTACCGAAACCCCGTATTTACATATCTGCCACTGTGCAGGAGAATCCGTATAGGTGATCGAGTGTTCGAACCGTAATGCGCAAGAAATGGTATGGAAACCCCGTATTTACATATCTGCCACTGTGCAGGAGAATCCGTATAGGTGTTCGAGTGTTCGAACAGTAATGCGCAAGAAATGGTACGGAAACCCCATATTTACATATCTGCCACTGTGCAGGAGAATCCGCATAGGTGTTCGAGTGTTCGAACCGTAATGCGCAAGAAATGGTATGGAAACCCCGTATTTACATATCTGCGACTGTGCAGGAGAATCCGTATAGGTGTTCGAGTGTTCGAACCGTAATGCGCAAGAAATGGTATGGAAACCCCGTATTTACATATCTGCCACTGTACAGGAGAATCCGTATAGGTGTTCGAGTGTTCGAACAGTAATGCGCAAGAAATGGTACGGAAACCCCGTATTTTCATATCTGCCACTGTGCAGGAGAATCCGCATAGGTGTTCGAGTGTTCGAACCGTAATGCGCAAGAAATGGTATGTAAACCCCGTATTTACATATCTGTCACTGTGCAGGAGAATCCGTATAGGTGTTCGAGTGTTCGAACCGTAATGCGCAAGAAATGGTATGGAAACCCCGTATTTACATATCTGCCACTGTGCAGGAGAATCCGTATAGGTGTTCGAGTGTTCGAACCGTAATGCGCAAGAAATGGTACCGAAACCCCGTATTTACATATCTGCCACTGTGCAGGAGAATCCGTATAGGTGATCGAGTGTTCGAACCGTAATGCGCAAGAAATGGTATGGAAACCCCGTATTTACATATCTGCCACTGTGCAGGAGAATCCGTATAGGTGTTCGAGTGTTCGAACCGTAATGCGCAAGAAATGGTACGGAAACCCCGTATTTACATATCTGCCACTATGCAGGAGAATCCGTATAGGTGTTCGAGTGTTCGAACCGTAATGCGCAAGAAATGGTATGGAAACCCCGTATTTACATATCTGCCACTGTGCAGGAGAATCCGTATTGGTGTTCGAGTGTTCGAACCGTAATGCGCAAGAAATGGTACCGAAACCCCGTATTTACATATATGCCACTGTGCAGGAGAATCCGTATAGGTGTTCGAGTGTTCGAACCGTAATGCGCAAGAAATGGTATGGAAACCTCGTATTTACATATCTGCCACTGTGCAGGAGAATCCGTATAGGTGTTCGAGTGTTCGAACCGTAATGCGCAAGAAATGGTACCGAAACCCCGTATTTACATATCTGCCACTGTGCAGGAGAATCCGTATAGGTGTTCGAGTGTTCGAACCGTAATGCGCAAGAAATGGTACGGAAACCCCATATTTACATATCTGCCACTGTGCAGGAGAATCCGCATAGGTGTTCGAGTGTTCGAACCGTAATGCGCAAGAAATGGTATGGAAACCCCGTATTTACATATCTGCCACTGTGCAGGAGAATCCGTATAGGTGTTCGAGTGTTCGAACCGTAATGCGCAAGAAATGGTATGGAAACCCCGTATTTACATATCTGCCACTGTACAGGAGAATCCGTATAGGTGTTCGAGTGTTCGAACCGTAATGCGCAAGAAATGGTATGGAAACCCCGTATTTACATATCTACCACTGTGCAGGAGAATCCGTATAGGTGTTCGAGTGTTCGAACCGTAATGCGCAAGAAATGGTACCGAAACCCCGTATTTACATATCTGCCACTGTGCAGGAGAATCCGTATAGGTGATCGAGTGTTCGAACCGTAATGCGCAAGAAATGGTATGGAAACCCCGTATTTACATATCTGCCACTGTGCAGGAGAATCCGTATAGGTGTTCGAGTGTTCGAACAGTAATGCGCAAGAAATGGTACGGAAACCCCATATTTACATATCTGCCACTGTGCAGGAGAATCCGCATAGGTGTTCGAGTGTTCGAACCGTAATGCGCAAGAAATGGTATGGAAACCCCGTATTTACATATCTGCGACTGTGCAGGAGAATCCGTATAGGTGTTCGAGTGTTCGAACCGTAATGCGCAAGAAATGGTATGGAAACCCCGTATTTACATATCTGCCACTGTACAGGAGAATCCGTATAGGTGTTCGAGTGTTCGAACAGTAATGCGCAAGAAATGGTACGGAAACCCCGTATTTACATATCTGCCACTGTGCAGGAGAATCCGCATAGGTGTTCGAGTGTTCGAACCGTAATGCGCAAGAAATGGTATGTAAACCCCGTATTTACATATCTGTCACTGTGCAGGAGAATCCGTATAGGTGTTCGAGTGTTCGAACCGTAATGCGCAAGAAATGGTATGGAAGCCCCGTATTTACATATCTGCCACTGTGCAGGAGAATCCGTATAGGTGTTCGAGTGTTCGAACCGTAATGCGCAAGAAATGGTACCGAAACCCCGTATTTACATATCTGCCACTATGCAGGAGAATCCGCATAGGTGTTCGAGTGTTCGAACCGTAATGCGCAAGAAATGGTATGTAAACCCCGTATTTACATATCTGTCACTGTGCAGGAGAATCCGTATAGGTGTTCGAGTGTTCGAACCGTAATGCGCAAGAAATGGTATGGAAACCCCGTATTTACATATCTGCCACTGTGCAGGAGAATCCGTATAGGTGTTCGAGTGTTCGAACCGTAATGCGCAAGAAATGGTACCGAAACCCCGTATTTACATATCTGCCACTGTGCAGGAGAATCCGTATAGGTGATCGAGTGTTCGAACCGTAATGCGCAAGAAATGGTATGGAAACCCCGTATTTACATATCTGCCACTGTGCAGGAGAATCCGTATAGGTGTTCGAGTGTTCGAACCGTAATGCGCAAGAAATGGTACCGAAACCCCGTATTTACATATCTGCCACTGTGCAGGAGAATCCGTATAGGTGTTCGAGTGTTCGAACAGTAATGCGCAAGAAATGGTTCGGAAACCCCGTATTTACATATCTGCCACTGTGCAGGAGAATCCGCATAGGTGTTCGAGTGTTCGAACCGTAATGCGCAAGAAATGGTATGGAAACCCCGTATTTACATATCTGCCACTGTGCAGGAGAATCCGTATAGGTGTTCGAGTGTTCGAACCGTAATGCGCAAGAAATGGTATGGAAACCCCGTATTTACATATCTGCCACTGTACAGGAGAATCCGTATAGGTGTTCGAGTGTTCGAACAGTAATGCGCAAGAAATGGTACGGAAACCCCGTATTTACATATCTGCCACTGTGCAGGAGAATCCGCATAGGTGTTCGAGTGTTCGAACCGTAATGCGCAAGAAATGGTATGTAAACCCCGTATTTACATATCTGTCACTGTGCAGGAGAATCCGTATAGGTGTTCGAGTGTTCGAACCGTAATGCGCAAGAAATGGTATGGAAACCCCATATTTACATATCTGCCACTGTGCAGGAGAATCCGTATAGGTGTTCGAGTGTTCGAACCGTAATGCGCAAGAAATGGTACCGAAACCCCGTATTTACATATCTGCCACTGTGCAGGAGAATCCGTATAGGTGATCGAGTATTCGAACGGTAATGCGCAAGAAATGGTATGGAAACCCCGTATTTACATATCTGCCACTGTGCAGGAGAATCCGTATAGGTGTTCGAGTGTTCGAACCGTAATGCGCAAGAAATGGTACCGAAACCCCGTATTTACATATCTGCCACTGTGCAGGGGAATCCGTATAGGTGTTCGAGTGTTCGAACAGTAATGCGCAAGAAATGGTTCGGAAACCCCGTATTTACATATCTGCCACTGTGCAGGAGAATCCGCATAGGTGTTCGAGTGTTCGAACCGTAATGCGCAAGAAATGGTACGGAAACCCCGTATTTACATATCTGCCACTGTGCAGGAGAATCCGTATAGGTGTTCGAGTGTTCGAACCGTAATGCGCAAGAAATGGTATGGAAACCCCGTATTTACATATCTGCCACTGTACAGGAGAATCCGTATAGGTGTTCGAGTGTTCGAACAGTAATGCGCAAGAAATGGTACGGAAACCCCGTATTTACATATCTGCCACTGTGCAGGAGAATCCGCATAGGTGTTCGAGTGTTCGAACCGTAATGCGCAAGAAATGGTATGTAAACCCCGTATTTACATATCTGTCACTGTGCAGGAGAATCCGTATAGGTGTTCGAGTGTTCGAACCGTAATGCGCAAGAAATGGTACCGAAACCCCGTATTTACATATCTGCCACTGTGCAGGAGAATCCGAATAGGTGTTCGAGTGTTCGAACCGTAATGCGCAAGAAATGGTATGGAAACCCCGTATTTACATATCTGCCACTGTGCAGGAGAATCCGCATAGGTGTTCGAGTGTTCGAACCGTAATGCGCAAGAAATGGTATGCAAACCCCGTATTTACATATCTGCCACTGTGCAGGAGAATCCGTATAGGTGTTCGAGTGTTCGAACCGTAATGCGCAAGAAATGGTATGGAAACCCCGTATTTACATATCTGCCACTGTACAGGAGAATCCGTATAGGTGTTCGAGTGTTCGAACAGTAATGCGCAAGAAATGGTACGGAAACCCCGTATTTACATATCTGCCACTGTGCAGGAGAATCCGCATAGGTGTTCGAGTGTTCGAACCGTAATGCGCAAGAAATGGTATGTAAACCCCGTATTTACATATCTGTCACTGTGCAGGAGAATCCGTATAGGTGTTCGAGTGTTCGAACCGTAATGCGCAAGAAATGGTATGGAAGCCCCGTATTTACATATCTGCCACTGTGCAGGAGAATCCGTATAGGTGTTCGAGTGTTCGAACCGTAATGCGCAAGAAATGGTACCGAAACCCCGTATTTACATATCTGCCACTATGCAGGAGAATCCGCATAGGTGTTCGAGTGTTCGAACCGTAATGCGCAAGAAATGGTATGTAAACCCCGTATTTACATATCTGTCACTGTGCAGGAGAATCCGTATAGGTGTTCGAGTGTTCGAACCGTAATGCGCAAGAAATGGTATGGAAACCCCGTATTTACATATCTGCCACTGTGCAGGAGAATCCGTATAGGTGTTCGAGTGTTCGAACCGTAATGCGCAAGAAATGGTACCGAAACCCCGTATTTACATATCTGCCACTGTGCAGGAGAATCCGTATAGGTGATCGAGTGTTCGAACCGTAATGCGCAAGAAATGGTATGGAAACCCCGTATTTACATATCTGCCACTGTGCAGGAGAATCCGTATAGGTGTTCGAGTGTTCGAACCGTAATGCGCAAGAAATGGTACCGAAACCCCGTATTTACATATCTGCCACTGTGCAGGAGAATCCGTATAGGTGTTCGAGTGTTCGAACAGTAATGCGCAAGAAATGGTTCGGAAACCCCGTATTTACATATCTGCCACTGTGCAGGAGAATCCGCATAGGTGTTCGAGTGTTCGAACCGTAATGCGCAAGAAATGGTATGGAAACCCCGTATTTACATATCTGCCACTGTGCAGGAGAATCCGTATAGGTGTTCGAGTGTTCGAACCGTAATGCGCAAGAAATGGTATGGAAACCCCGTATTTACATATCTGCCACTGTACAGGAGAATCCGTATAGGTGTTCGAGTGTTCGAACAGTAATGCGCAAGAAATGGTACGGAAACCCCGTATTTACATATCTGCCACTGTGCAGGAGAATCCGCATAGGTGTTCGAGTGTTCGAACCGTAATGCGCAAGAAATGGTATGTAAACCCCGTATTTACATATCTGTCACTGTGCAGGAGAATCCGTATAGGTGTTCGAGTGTTCGAACCGTAATGCGCAAGAAATGGTATGGAAACCCCATATTTACATATCTGCCACTGTGCAGGAGAATCCGTATAGGTGTTCGAGTGTTCGAACCGTAATGCGCAAGAAATGGTACCGAAACCCCGTATTTACATATCTGCCACTGTGCAGGAGAATCCGTATAGGTGATCGAGTATTCGAACCGTAATGCGCAAGAAATGGTATGGAAACCCCGTATTTACATATCTGCCACTGTGCAGGAGAATCCGTATAGGTGTTCGAGTGTTCGAACCGTAATGCGCAAGAAATGGTACCGAAACCCCGTATTTACATATCTGCCACTGTGCAGGGGAATCCGTATAGGTGTTCGAGTGTTCGAACAGTAATGCGCAAGAAATGGTTCGGAAACCCCGTATTTACATATCTGCCACTGTGCAGGAGAATCCGCATAGGTGTTCGAGTGTTCGAACCGTAATGCGCAAGAAATGGTACGGAAACCCCGTATTTACATATCTGCCACTGTGCAGGAGAATCCGTATAGGTGTTCGAGTGTTCGAACCGTAATGCGCAAGAAATGGTATGGAAACCCCGTATTTACATATCTGCCACTGTACAGGAGAATCCGTATAGGTGTTCGAGTGTTCGAACAGTAATGCGCAAGAAATGGTACGGAAACCCCGTATTTACATATCTGCCACTGTGCAGGAGAATCCGCATAGGTGTTCGAGTGTTCGAACCGTAATGCGCAAGAAATGGTATGTAAACCCCGTATTTACATATCTGTCACTGTGCAGGAGAATCCGTATAGGTGTTCGAGTGTTCGAACCGTAATGCGCAAGAAATGGTACCGAAACCCCGTATTTACATATCTGCCACTGTGCAGGAGAATCCGAATAGGTGTTCGAGTGTTCGAACCGTAATGCGCAAGAAATGGTATGGAAACCCCGTATTTACATATCTGCCACTGTGCAGGAGAATCCGCATAGGTGTTCGAGTGTTCGAACCGTAATGCGCAAGAAATGGTATGCAAACCCCGTATTTACATATCTGCCACTGTGCAGGAGAATCCGTATAGCTGTTCGAGTGTTCGAACCGTAATGCGGAAGAAATGGTACGGAAACCCCGTATTTACATATCTGCCACTGTGCAGGAGAATCCACATAGGTGTTCGAGTGTTCGAACCGTAATGCGCAAGAAATGGTATGCAAACCCCGTATTTACATATCTGCCACTGTGCAGGAGAATCCGTATAGGTGTTCGAGTGTTCGAACCGTAATGCGCAAGAAATGGTACCGAAACCCCGTATTTACATATCTGCCACTGTGCAGGAGAATCCGTATAGGTGTTCGAGTGTTCGAACCGTAATGCGCAAGAAATGGTACGGAAACCCCATATTTACATATCTGCCACTGTGCAGGAGAATCCGCATAGGTGTTCGAGTGTTCGAACCGTAATGCGCAAGAAATGGTATGGAAACCCCGTATTTACATATCTGCCACTGTGCCGGAGAATCCGTATAGGTGTTCGAGTGTTCGAACCGTAATGCGCAAGAAATGGTATGGAAACCCCGTATTTACATATCTGCCACTGTACAGGAGAATCCGTATAGGTGTTCGAGTGTTCGAACCGTAATGCGCAAGAAATGGTACCGAAACCCCGTATTTACATATCTGCCACTGTGCAGGAGAATCCGTATAGGTGATCGAGTGTTCGAACCGTAATGCGCAAGAAATGGTATGGAAACCCCGTATTTACATATCTGCCACTGTGCAGGAGAATCCGTATAGGTGTTCGAGTGTTCGAACCGTAATGCGCAAGAAATGGTACCGAAACCCCGTATTTACATATCTGCCACTGTGCAGGAGAATCCGTATAGGTGTTCGAGTGTTCGAACAGTAATGCGCAAGAAATGGTTCGGAAACCCCGTATTTACATATCTGCCACTGTGCAGGAGAATCCGCATAGGTGTTCGAGTGTTCGAACCGTAATGCGCAAAAAATGGTATGGAAACCCCGTATTTACATATCTGCCACTGTGCAGGAGAATCCGTATAGGTGTTCGAGTGTTCGAACCGTAATGCGCAAGAAATGGTACGGAAACCCCGTATTTACATATCTGCCACTGTGCAGGAGAATCCGCATAGGTGTTCGAGTGTTCGAACCGTAATGCGCAAGAAATGGAATGTAAACCCCGTATTTACATATCTGCCACTGTGCAGGAGAATCCGTATAGCTGTTCGAGTGTTCGAACCGTAATGCGCAAGAAATGGTACGGAAACCCCGTATTTACATATCTGCCACTGTGCAGGAGAATCCGTATAGGTGTTCGAGTGTTCGAACCGTAATGCGCAAGAAATGGTATGGAAACCCCGTATTTACATATCTGTCACTGTACAGGAGAATCCGTATAGGTGTTCGAGTGTTCGAACCGTAATGCGCAAGAAATGGTACGGAAACCCCGTATTTACATATCTGCCACTGTACAGGAGAATCCGTATAGGTGTTCGAGTGTTCGAACAGTAATGCGCAAGAAATGGTACGGAAACCCCGTATTTACATATCTGCCACTGTGCAGGAGAATCCGTATAGGTGTTCGAGTATTCGAACCGTAATGCGCAAGAAATGGTATGTAAACCCCGTATTTACATATCTGTCACTGTGCAGGAGAATCCGTATAGGTGTTCGAGTGTTCGAACCGTAATGCGCAAGAAATGGTACGGAAACCCCGTATTTACATATCTGCCACTGTGCAGGAGAATCTGCATAGGTGTTCGAGTGTTCGAACCGTAATGCGCAAGAAATGGTATGTAAACCCCGTATTTACATATCTGCCACTGTGCAGGAGAATCCGTATAGGTGTTCGAGTGTTCGAACCGTAATGCGCAAGAAATGATACGGAAACCCCGTATTTACATATCTGCCACTGTGCAGGAGAATCCGTATAGGTGTTCGAGTGTTCGAACCGTAATGCGCAAGAAATGGTATGGAAACCCCGTATTTACATATCTGCCACTGTGCAGGAGAATCCGTATAGGTATTCGAGTGTTCGAACCGTAATGCGCAAGAAATGGTACCGAAACCCCGTATTTACATATCTGCCACTGTGCAGGAGAATCCGTATAGGTGTTCGAGTGTTCGAACCGTAATGCGCAAGAAATGGTATGGAAACCCCGTATTTACATATCTGCCACTGTGCAGGAGAATCCGCATAGGTGTTCGAGTGTTCGAACCGTAATGCGCAAGAAATGGTATGCAAACTCCGTATTTACATATCTGCCACTGTGCAGGAGAATCCGTATAGCTGTTCGAGTGTTCGAACCGTAATGCGCAAGAAATGGTACGGAAACCCCGTATTTACATATCTGCCACTGTGCAGGAGAATCCACATAGGTGTTCGAGTGTTCGAACCGTAATGCGCAAGAAATGGTATGCAAACCCCGTATTTACATATCTGCCACTGTGCAGGAGAATCCGTATAGCTGTTCGAGTGTTCGAACCGTAATGCGCAAGAAATGGTACGGAAACCCCGTATTTACATATCTGCCACTGTGCAGGAGAATCCACATAGGTGTTCGAGTGTTCGAACCGTAATGCGCAAGATATGGTAGGTAAACCCCGTATTTACATACATGCCACTATGTAGGAGAATCCGTATAGGTGTTCGAGTGTTCGAACCGTAATGCGCAAGAAATGGTACGGAAACCCCGTATTTACATATCTGCCACTGTACAGGAGAATCCGTATAGGTGTTCGAGTGTTCGAACCGTAATGCGCAAGAAATGGTATGTAAACCCCGTATTTACATATCTGTCACTGTGCAGGAGAATCCGTATAGGTGTTCGAGTGTTCGAACCGTAATGTGCAAGAAATGGTACGGAAACCCCGTATTTACATATCTGCCACTGTGCAGGAGAATCCGTATAGGTGTTCGAGTGTTCAAACCGTAATGCGCAAGAAATGGTACCGAAACCCCGTATTTACATATCTGCCACTGTGCAGGAGAATCCGTATAGGTGTTCGAGTGTTCGAACAGTAATGCGCAAGAAATGGTTCGGAAACCCCGTATTTACATATCTGCCACTGTGCAGGAGAATCCGCATAGGTGTTCGAGTGTTCGAACCGTAATGCGCAAGAAATGGTATGTAAACCCCGTATTTACATATCTGTCACTGTGCAGGAGAATCCGTATAGGTGTTCGAGTGTTCGAACCGTAATGCGCAAGAAATGGTACCGAAACCCCGTATTTACATATCTGCCACTGTGCAGGAGAATCCGAATAGGTGTTCGAGTGTTCGAACCGTAATGCGCAAGAAATGGTATGGAAACCCCGTATTTACATATCTGCCACTGTGCAGGAGAATCCGCATAGGTGTTCGAGTGTTCGAACCGTAATGCGCAAGAAATGGTATGCAAACCCCGTATTTACATATCTGCCACTGTGCAGGAGAATCCGTATAGCTGTTCGAGTGTTCGAACCGTAATGCGCAAGAAATGGTACGGAAACCCCGTATTTACATATCTGCCACTGTGCAGGAGAATCCACATAGGTGTTCGAGTGTTCGAACCGTAATGCGCAAGAAATGGTATGCAAACCCCGTATTTACATATCTGCCACTGTGCAGGAGAATCCGTATAGGTGTTCGAGTGTTCGAACCGTAATGCGCAAGAAATGGTACCGAAACCCCGTATTTACATATCTGCCACTGTGCAGGAGAATCCGTATAGGTGTTCGAGTGTTCGAACCGTAATGCGCAAGAAATGGTACGGAAACCCCATATTTACATATCTGCCACTGTGCAGGAGAATCCGCATAGGTGTTCGAGTGTTCGAACCGTAATGCGCAAGAAATGGTATGGAAACCCCGTATTTACATATCTGCCACTGTGCCGGAGAATCCGTATAGGTGTTCGAGTGTTCGAACCGTAATGCGCAAGAAATGGTATGGAAACCCCGTATTTACATATCTGCCACTGTACAGGAGAATCCGTATAGGTGTTCGAGTGTTCGAACCGTAATGCGCAAGAAATGGTACCGAAACCCCGTATTTACATATCTGCCACTGTGCAGGAGAATCCGTATAGGTGATCGAGTGTTCGAACCGTAATGCGCAAGAAATGGTATGGAAACCCCGTATTTACATATCTGCCACTGTGCAGGAGAATCCGTATAGGTGTTCGAGTGTTCGAACCGTAATGCGCAAGAAATGGTACCGAAACCCCGTATTTACATATCTGCCACTGTGCAGGAGAATCCGTATAGGTGTTCGAGTGTTCGAACAGTAATGCGCAAGAAATGGTTCGGAAACCCCGTATTTACATATCTGCCACTGTGCAGGAGAATCCGCATAGGTGTTCGAGTGTTCGAACCGTAATGCGCAAGAAATGGTATGGAAACCCCGTATTTACATATCTGCCACTGTGCAGGAGAATCCGTATAGGTGTTCGAGTGTTCGAACCGTAATGCGCAAGAAATGGTACGGAAACCCCGTATTTACATATCTGCCACTGTGCAGGAGAATCCGCATAGGTGTTCGAGTGTTCGAACCGTAATGCGCAAGAAATGGAATGTAAACCCCGTATTTACATATCTGCCACTGTGCAGGAGAATCCGTATAGCTGTTCGAGTGTTCGAACCGTAATGCGCAAGAAATGGTACGGAAACCCCGTATTTACATATCTGCCACTGTGCAGGAGAATCCGTATAGGTGTTCGAGTGTTCGAACCGTAATGCGCAAGAAATGGTATGGAAACCCCGTATTTACATATCTGTCACTGTACAGGAGAATCCGTATAGGTGTTCGAGTGTTCGAACCGTAATGCGAAAGAAATGGTACGGAAACCCCGTATTTACATATCTGCCACTGTACAGGAGAATCCGTATAGGTGTTCGAGTGTTCGAACAGTAATGCGCAAGAAATGGTACGGAAACCCCGTATTTACATATCTGCCACTGTGCAGGAGAATCCGTATAGGTGTTCGAGTATTCGAACCGTAATGCGCAAGAAATGGTATGTAAACCCCGTATTTACATATCTGTCACTGTGCAGGAGAATCCGTATAGGTGTTCGAGTGTTCGAACCGTAATGCGCAAGAAATGGTACGGAAACCCCGTATTTACATATCTGCCACTGTGCAGGAGAATCTGCATAGGTGTTCGAGTGTTCGAACCGTAATGCGCAAGAAATGGTATGTAAACCCCGTATTTACATATCTGCCACTGTGCAGGAGAATCCGTATAGGTGTTCGAGTGTTCGAACCGTAATGCGCAAGAAATGATACGGAAACCCCGTATTTACATATCTGCCACTATGCAGGAGAATCCGTATAGGTGTTCGAGTGTTCGAACCGTAATGCGCAAGAAATGGTATGGAAACCCCGTATTTACATATCTGCCACTGTGCAGGAGAATCTGTATAGGTATTCGAGTGTTCGAACCGTAATGCGCAAGAAATGGTACCGAAACCCCGTATTTACATATCTGCCACTGTGCAGGAGAATCCGTATAGGTGTTCGAGTGTTCGAACCGTAATGCGCAAGAAATGGTATGGAAACCCCGTATTTACATATCTGCCACTGTGCAGGAGAATCCGCATAGGTGTTCGAGTGTTCGAACCGTAATGCGCAAGAAATGGTATGCAAACTCCGTATTTACATATCTGCCACTGTGCAGGAGAATCCGTATAGGTGTTCGAGTGTTCGAACCGTAATGCGCAAGAAATGGTACCGAAACCCCGTATTTACATATCTGCCACTGTGCAGGAGAATCCATATAGGTGTTCGAGTGTTCGAACAGTAATGCGCAAGAAATGGTACGGAAACCCCATATTTACATATCTGCCACTGTGCAGGAGAATCCGCATAGGTGTTCGAGTGTTCGAACCGTAATGCGCAAGAAATGGTATGGAAACCCCGTATTTACATATCTGCGACTGTGCAGGAGAATCCGTATAGGTGTTCGAGTGTTCGAACCGTAATGCGCAAGAAATGGTATGGAAACCCCGTATTTACATATCTGCCACTGTACAGGAGAATCCGTATTGGTGTTCGAGTGTTCGAACAGTAATGCGCAAGAAATGGTACGGAAACCCCGTATTTACATATCTGCCACTGTGCAGGAGAATCCGCAAAGGTGTTCGAGTGTTCGAACCGTAATGCGCAAGAAATGGTATGTAAACCCCGTATTTACATATCTGTCACTGTGCAGGAGAATCCGTATAGGTGTTCGAGTGTTCGAACCGTAATGCGCAAGAAATGGTATGGAAACCCCGTATTTACATATCTGCCACTGTGCAGGAGAATCCGTATAGGTGTTCGAGTGTTCGAACCGTAATGCGCAAGAAATGGTACGAAAACCCCGTATTTACATATCTGCCACTGTGCAGGAGAATCCACATAGGTGTTCGAGTGTTCGAACCGTAATGCGCAAGAAATGGTATGCAAACCCCGTATTTACATATCTGCCACTGTGCAGGAGAATCCGTATAGCTGTTCGAGTGTTCGAACCGTAATGCGCAAGAAATGGTACGGAAACCCCGTATTTACATATCTGCCACTGTGCAGGAGAATCCACATAGGTGTTCGAGTGTTCGAACCGTAATGCGCAAGAAATGGTAGGTAAACCCCGTATTTACATACATGCCACTATGTAGGAGAATCCGTATAGGTGTTCGAGTGTTCGAACCGTAATGCGCAAGAAATGGTACGGAAACCCCGTATTTACATATCTGCCACTGTACAGGAGAATCCGTATAGGTGTTCGAGTGTTCGAACCGTAATGCGCAAGAAATGGTATGTAAACCCCGTATTTACATATCTGTCACTGTGCAGGAGAATCCGTATAGGTGTTCGAGTGTTCGAACCGTAATGTGCAAGAAATGGTACGGAAACCCCGTATTTACATATCTGCCACTGTGCAGGAGAATCCGTATAGGTGTTCGAGTGTTCGAACCGTAATGCGCAAGAAATGGTACCGAAACCCCGTATTTACATATCTGCCACTGTGCAGGAGAATCCGTATAGGTGTTCGAGTGTTCGAACAGTAATGCGCAAGAAATGGTTCGGAAACCCCGTATTTACATATCTGCCACTGTGCAGGAGAATCCGCATAGGTGTTCGAGTGTTCGAACCGTAATGCGCAAGAAATGGTATGGACACCCCGTATTTACATATCTGCCACTGTGCAGGAGAATCCGTATAGGTGTTCGAGTGTTCGAACCGTAATGCGCAAGAAATGGTATGGAAACCCCGTATTTACATATCTGCCACTGTACAGGAGAATCCGTATAGGTGTTCGAGTGTTCGAACAGTAATGCGCAAGAAATGGTACGGAAACCCCGTATTTACATATCTGCCACTGTGCAGGAGAATCCGCATAGGTGTTCGAGTGTTCGAACCGTAATGCGCAAGAAATGGTATGTAAACCCCGTATTTACATATCTGTCACTGTGCAGGAGAATCCGTATAGGTGTTCGAGTGTTCGAACCGTAATGCGCAAGAAATGGTATGGAAACCCCGTATTTACATATCTGCCACTGTGCAGGAGAATCCGTATAGGTGTTCGAGTGTTCGAACCGTAATGCGCAAGAAATGGTACCGAAACCCCGTATTTACATATCTGCCACTGTGCAGGAGAATCCGTATAGGTGATCGAGTGTTCGAACCGTAATGCGCAAGAAATGGTATGGAAACCCCGTATTTACATATCTGCCACTGTGCAGGAGAATCCGTATAGGTGTTCGAGTGTTCAAACCGTAATGCGCAAGAAATGGTACCGAAACCCCGTATTTACATATCTGCCACTGTGCAGGGGAATCCGTATAGGTGTTCGAGTGTTCGAACAGTAATGCGCAAGAAATGGTTCGGAAACCCCGTATTTACATATCTGCCACTGTGCAGGAGAATCCGCATAGGTGTTCGAGTGTTCGAACCGTAATGCGCAAGAAATGGTACGGAAACCCCGTATTTACATATCTGCCACTGTGCAGGAGAATCCGTATAGGTGTTCGAGTGTTCGAACCGTAATGCGCAAGAAATTGTATGGAAACCCCGTATTTACATATCTGCCACTGTACAGGAGAATCCGTATAGGTGTTCGAGTGTTCGAACAGTAATGCGCAAGAAATGGTACGGAAACCCCGTATTTACATATCTGCCACTGTGCAGGAGAATCCGCATAGGTGTTCGAGTGTTCGAACCGTAATGCGCAAGAAATGGTATGTAAACCCCGTATTTACATATCTGTCACTGTGCAGGAGAATCCGTATAGGTGTTCGAGTGTTCGAACCGTAATGTGCAAGAAATGGTACGGAAACCCCGTATTTACATATCTGCCACTGTGCAGGAGAATCCGCATAGGTGTTCGAGTGTTCGAACCGTAATGCGCAAGAAATGGTATGTAAACCCCGTATTTACATATCTGCCACTGTACAGGAGAATCCGTATAGGTGTTCGAGTGTTCGAACCGTAATGCGCAAGAAATGGTATGGAAACCCCGTATTTACATATCTGCCACTGTGCAGAAGAATCCGTATAGGTGTTCGAGTGTTCGAACCGTAATGCGCAAGAAATGGTACCGAAACCCCGTATTTACATATCTGCCACTGTGCAGGAGAATCCGTATAGGTGATCGAGTGTTCGAACCGTAATGCGCAAGAAATGGTATGGAAACCCCGTATTTACATATCTGCCACTGTGCAGGAGAATCCGTATAGGTGTTCGAGTGTTCGAACCGTAATGCGCAAGAAATGGTACCGAAACCCCGTATTTACATATCTGCCACTGTGCAGGAGAATCCATATAGGTGTTCGAGTGTTCGAACAGTAATGCGCAAGAAATGGTACGGAAACCCCATATTTACATATCTGCCACTGTGCAGGAGAATCCGCATAGGTGTTCGAGTGTTCGAACCGTAATGCGCAAGAAATGGTATGGAAACCCCGTATTTACATATCTGCGACTGTGCAGGAGAATCCGTATAGGTGTTCGAGTGTTCGAACCGTAATGCGCAAGAAATGGTATGGAAACCCCGTATTTACATATCTGCCACTGTACAGGAGAATCCGTATTGGTGTTCGAGTGTTCGAACAGTAATGCGCAAGAAATGGTACGGAAACCCCGTATTTACATATCTGCCACTGTGCAGGAGAATCCGCAAAGGTGTTCGAGTGTTCGAACCGTAATGCGCAAGAAATGGTATGTAAACCCCGTATTTACATATCTGTCACTGTGCAGGAGAATCCGTATAGGTGTTCGAGTGTTCGAACCGTAATGCGCAAGAAATGGTATGGAAACCCCGTATTTACATATCTGCCACTGTGCAGGAGAATCCGTATAGGTGTTCGAGTGTTCGAACCGTAATGCGCAAGAAATGGTACCGAAACCCCGTATTTACATATCTGCCACTGTGCAGGAGAATCCGTATAGGTGATCGAGTGTTCGAACCGTAATGCGCAAGAAATGGTATGGAAACCCCGTATTTACATATCTGCCACTGTGCAGGAGAATCCGTATAGGTGTTCGAGTGTTCGAACCGTAATGCGCAAGAAATGGTACCGAAACCCCGTATTTACATATCTGCCACTGTGCAGGAGAATCCGTATAGGTGTTCGAGTGTTCGAACAGTAATGCGCAAGAAATGGTTCGGAAACCCCGTATTTACATATCTGCCACTGTGCAGGAGAATCCGCATAGGTGTTCGAGTGTTCGAACCGTAATGCGCAAGAAATGGTATGGAAACCCCGTATTTACATATCTGCCACTGTGCAGGAGAATCCGTATAGGTGTTCGAGTGTTCGAACCGTAATGCGCAAGAAATGGTATGGAAACCCCGTATTTACATATCTGCCACTGTACAGGAGAATCCGTATAGGTGTTCGAGTGTTCGAACAGTAATGCGCAAGAAATGGTACGGAAACCCCGTGTTTACATATCTGCCACTGTGCAGGAGAATCCGCATAGGTGTTCGAGTGTTCGAACCGTAATGCGCAAGAAATGGTATGTAAACCCCGTATTTACATATCTGTCACTGTGCAGGAGAATCCGTATAGGTGTTCGAGTGTTCGAACCGTAATGCGCAAGAAATGGTACGGAAACCCCGTATTTACATATCTGCCACTGTGCAGGAGAATCCGCATAGGTGTTCGAGTGTTCGAACCGTAATGCGCAAGAAATGGTATGTAAACCCCGTATTTACATATCTGCCACTGTGCAGGAGAATCCGTATAGGTGTTCGAGTGTTCGAACCGTAATGCGCAAGAAATGATACGGAAACCCCGTATTTACATATCTGCCACTGTGCAGGAGAATCCGTATAGGTGTTCGAGTGTTCGAACCGTAATGCGCAAGAAATGGTATGGAAACCCCGTATTTACATATCTGCCACTGTGCAGGAGAATCCGTATAGGTGTTCGAGTGTTCGAACCGTAATGCGCAAGAAATGGTACCGAAACCCCGTATTTACATATCTGCCACTATGCAGGAGAATCCGTATAGGTGTTCGAGTGTTCGAACCGTAATGCGCAAGAAATGGTACGGAAACCCCATATTTACATATCTGCCACTCTGCAGGAGAATCCGCATAGGTGTTCGAGTGTTCGAACCGTAATGCGCAAGAAATGGTATGGAAACCCCGTATTTACATATCTGCCACTGTGCAGGAGAATCCATATAGGTGTTCGAGTGTTAGAACCGTAATGCATAAGAAATGGTAGGGAAACCCCGTATTTACATATCTGCCACTGTACAGAAGAATCCATATAGGTGTTCGAGTGTTCAAACCGTAATGCGCAAGAAATGGTACGGAAACCCCGTACTTACATATCTGCCATTGTACAGGAGAATCCGCATAGGTGTTCGAGTGTTCGAACCGTAATGCGCAAGAAATGGTATGTAAACCCCGTATTTACATATCTGCCACTGTGCAGGAGAATCCGTATAGGTGTTCGAGTGTTCGAATCGAAATACGCAAGAAATGGTATGTAAACCCCGTATTTACATATCTGCCACTGTGCAGGAGAATCCGTATAGGTGTTCGAGTGTTCGAACCGTAATGCGCAAGAAATGGTACCGAAACCCCGTATTTACATATCTGCCACTGTGCAGGAGAATCCGTATAGGTGTTCGAGTGTTCGAACCGTAATGCGGAAGAAATGGTATGGAAACCCCGTATTTACATATCTGCCACTGTGCAGGAGAATCCGTATAGGTGTTCGAGTGTTCGAACCGTAATGCGCAAGAAATGGTACGGAAACCCCGTATTTACATATCTGCCACTGTGCAGGAGAATCCGTATAGGTGTTCGAGTGTTCGAACCGTAATGCGCAAGAAATGGTATGGAAACCCCGTATTTACATATCTGCCACTGTGCAGGAGAATCCGTATAGGTGTTCGAGTGTTCGAACCGTAATGCGCAAGAAATGGTACCGAAACCCCGTATTTACATATCTGCCACTGTGTAGGAGAATCCGTATAGGTGTTCGAGTGTTCGAACCGTAATGCGCAAGAAATGGTACGGAAACCCCATATTTACATATCTGCCACTGTGCAGGAGAATCCGCATAGGTGTTCGAGTGTTCGAACCGTAATGCGCGAGAAATGGTATGGAAACCCCGTATTTACATATCTGCCACTGTGCAGGAGAATCCGGATAGGTGTTCGAGTGTTCGAACCGTAATGCGCAAGAAATGGTATGGAAACCCCGTATTTACATATCTGCCACTGTGCAGGAGAATCCGTATAGGTGTTCGAGTGTTCGAACCGTAATGCGCAAGAAATGGTACGGAAACCCCGTATTTACATATCTGCCACTGTGCAGGAGAATCCGCATAGGTGTTCGAGTGTTCGAACCGTAATGCGCAAGAAATGGAATGTAAACCCCGTATTTACATATCTGCCACTGTGCAGGAGAATCCGTATAGCTGTTCGAGTGTTCGAACCGTAATGCGCAAGAAATGGTACGGAAACCCCGTATTTACATATCTGCCACTGTGCAGGAGAATCCGTATAGGTGTTCGAGTGTTCGAACCGTAATGCGCAAGAAATGGTATGGAAACCCCGTATTTACATATCTGTCACTGTACAGGAGAATCCGTATAGGTGTTCGAGTGTTCGAACCGTAATGCGCAAGAAATGGTACGGAAACCCCGTATTTACATATCTGCCACTGTACAGGAGAATCCGTATAGGTGTTCGAGTGTTCGAACAGTAATGCGCAAGAAATGGTACGGAAACCCCGTATTTACATATCTGCCACTGTGCAGGAGAATCCGCATAGGTGTTCGAGTATTCGAACCGTAATGCGCAAGAAATGGTATGTAAACCCCGTATTTACATATCTGTCACTGTGCAGGAGAATCCGTATAGGTGTTCGAGTGTTCGAACCGTAATGCGCAAGAAATGGTACGGAAACCCCGTATTTACATATCTGCCACTGTGCAGGAGAATCTGCATAGGTGTTCGAGTGTTCGAACCGTAATGCGCAAGAAATGGTATGTAAACCCCGTATTTACATATCTGCCACTGTGCAGGAGAATCCGTATAGGTGTTCGAGTGTTCGAACCGTAATGCGCAAGAAATGATACGGAAACCCCGTATTTACATATCTGCCACTGTGCAGGAGAATCCGTATAGGTGTTCGAGTGTTCGAACCGTAATGCGCAAGAAATGGTATGGAAACCCCGTATTTACATATCTGCCACTGTGCAGGAGAATCCGTATAGGTATTCGAGTGTTCGAACCGTAATGCGCAAGAAATGGTACCGAAACCCCGTATTTACATATCTGCCACTGTGCAGGAGAATCCGTATAGGTGTTCGAGTGTTCGAACCGTAATGCGCAAGAAATGGTATGGAAACCCCGTATTTACATATCTGCCACTGTGCAGGAGAATCCGCATAGGTGTTCGAGTGTTCGAACCGTAATGCGCAAGAAATGGTATGCAAACCCCGTATTTACATATCTGCCACTGTGCAGGAGAATCCGTATAGCTGTTCGAGTGTTCGAACCGTAATGCGCAAGAAATGGTACGGAAACCCCGTATTTACATATCTGCCACTGTGCAGGAGAATCCACATAGGTGTTCGAGTGTTCGAACCGTAATGCGCAAGAAATGGTATGCAAACCCCGTATTTACATATCTGCCACTGTGCAGGAGAATCCGTATAGCTGTTCGAGTGTTCGAACCGTAATGCGCAAGAAATGGTACGGAAACCCCGTATTTACATGTCTGCCACTGTGCAGGAGAATCCACATAGGTGTTCGAGTGTTCGAACCGTAATGCGCAAGAAATGGTAGGTAAACCCCGTATTTACATACATGCCACTATGCAGGAGAATCCGTATAGGTGTTCGAGTGTTCGAACCGTAATGCGCAAGAAATGGTACGGAAACCCCGTATTTACATATCTGCCACTGTACAGGAGAATCCGTATAGGTGTTCGAGTGTTCGAACAGTAATGCGCAAGAAATGGTACGGAAACCCCGTATTTACATATCTGCCACTGTGCAGGAGAATCCGCATAGGTGTTCGAGTGTTCGAACCGTAATGCGCAAGAAATGGTATGTAAACCCCGTATTTACATATCTGTCACTGTGCAGGAGAATCCGTATAGGTGTTCGAGTGTTCGAACCGTAATGCGTAAGAAATGGTACGGAAACCTCGTATTTACATATCTGCCACTGTGCAGGAGAATCTGCATAGGTGTTCGAGTGTTCGAACCGTAATGCGCAAGAAATGGTATGTAAACCCCGTATTTACATATCTGCCACTGTGCAGGAGAATCCGTATAGGTGTTCGAGTGTTCGAACTGTAATGCGCAAGAAATGATACGGAAACCCCGTATTTACATATCTGCCACTGTGCAGGAGAATCCGTATAGGTGTTCGAGTGTTCGAACCGTAATGCGCAAGAAATGGTATGGAAACGCCGTATTTACATATCTGCCACTGTGCAGGAGAATCCGTATAGGTATTCGAGTGTTCGAACCGTAAAGCGCAAGAAATGGTACCGAAACCCCATATTTACATATCTGCCACTGTGCAGGAGAATCCGTATAGGTGTTCGAGTGTTCGAACCGTAATGCGCAAGAAATGGTACGGAAACCCCATATTTACATATCTGCCACTCTGCAGGAGAATCCGCATAGGTTTTCGAGTGTTCGAACCGTAATGCGCAAGAAATGGTATGGAAACCCCGTATTTACATATCTGCCACTGTGCAGGAGAATCCGTACAGGTGTTCGAGTGTTCGAACCGTAATGCGCAAGAAATGGTACCGAAACCCCGTATTAACATATCTGCCACTGTGCAGGAGAATCCGTATAGGTGTTCGAGTGTTCGAACCGTAATGCGCAAGAAATGGTATGGAAACCTCGTATTTACATATCTGCCACTGTGCAGGAGAATCCGTATAGGTGTTCGAGTGTTCGAACCGTAATGCGCAAGAAATGGTACCGAAACCCCGTATTTACATATCTGCCACTGTGCAGGAGAATCCGTATAAGTGTTCGAGTGTTCGAACCGTAATGCGCAAGAAATGGTACGGAAACCCCATATTTACATATCTGCCACTGTGCAGGAGAATCCGCATAGGTGTTCGAGTGTTCGAACCGTAATGCGCAAGAAATGGTATGGAAACCCCGTATTTACATATCTGCCACTGTGCAGGAGAATCCGTATAGGTGTTCGAGTGTTCGAACCGTAATGCGAAAGAAATGGTACGGAAACCCCGTATTTACATATCTGCCACTGTACAGGAGAATCCGTATAGGTGTTCGAGTGTTCGAACCGTAATGCGCAAGAAATGGTATGGAAACCCCGTATTTACATATCTGCCACTATGCAGGAGAATCCGTATAGGTGTTCGAGTGTTCGAACCGTAATGCGCAAGAAATGGTACCGAAACCCCGTATTTACATATCTGCCACTGTGCAGGAGAATCCGTATAGGTGATCGAGTGTTCGAACCGTAATGCGCAAGAAATGGTATGGAAACCCCGTATTTACATATCTGCCACTGTGCAGGAGAATCCGTATAGGTGTACGAGTGTTCGAACCGTAATGCGCAAGAAATGGTACCGAAACCCCGTATTTACATATCTGCCACTGTGCAGGAGAATCCGTATAGGTGTTCGAGTGTTCGAACAGTAATGCGCAAGAAATGGTACGGAAACCCCATATTTACATATCTGCCACTGTGCAGGAGAATCCGCATAGGTGTTCGAGTGTTCGAACCGTAATGCGCAAGAAATGGTATGGACACCCCGTATTTACATATCTGCCACTGTGCAGGAGAATCCGTATAGGTGTTCGAGTGTTCGAACCGTAATGCGCAAGAAATGGTATGGAAACCCCGTATTTACATATCTGCCACTGTACAGGAGAATCCGTATAGGTGTTCGAGTGTTCGAACAGTAATGCGCAAGAAATGGTACGGAAACCCCGTATTTACATATCTGCCACTGTGCAGGAGAATCCGCATAGGTGTTCGAGTGTTCGAACCGTAATGGGCAAGAAATGGTACGGAAACCCCATATTTACATATCTGCCACTGTGCAGGAGAATCCGCATAGGTGTTCGAGTGTTCGAACTGTAATGCGCAAGAAATGGTATGGAAACCCCGTATTTACATATCTGCCACTGTGCAGGAGAATCCGTATAGGTGTTCGAGTGTTCGAACCGTAATGCGAAAGAAATGGTATGGAAACCCCGTATTTACATATCTGCCACTGTACAGGAGAATCCGTATAGGTGTTCGAGTGTTCGAACCGTAATGCGCAAGAAATGGTATGGAAACCCCGTATTTACATATCTACCACTATGCAGGAGAATCCGTATAGGTGTTCGAGTGTTCGAACCGTAATGCGCAAGAAATGGTACCGAAACCCCGTATTTACATATCTGCCACTGTGCAGGAGAATCCGTATAGGTGTTCGAGTGTTCGAACCGTAATGCGCAAGAAATGGTACCGAAACCCCGTATTTACATATCTGCCACTGTGCAGGAGAATCCGTATAGGTGTTCGAGTGTTCGAACAGTAATGCGCAAGAAATGGTACGGAAACCCCATATTTACATATCTGCCACTGTGCAGGAGAATCCGCATAGGTGTTCGAGTGTTCGAACCGTAATGCGCAAGAAATGGTATGGAAACCCCGTATTTACATATCTGCCACTGTGCAGGAGAATCCGTATAGGTGTTCGAGTGTTCGAACCGTAATGCGCAAGAAATGGTATGGAAACCCCGTATTTACATATCTGCCACTGTACAGGAGAATCCGTATAAGTGTTCGAGTGTTCGAACAGTAATGCGCAAGAAATGGTACGGAAACCCCGTATTTACATATCTGCCACTGTGCAGGAGAATCCGCATAGGTGTTCGAGTGTTCGAACCGTAATGCGCAAGAAATGGTATGTAAACCCCGTATTTACATATCTGTCACTGTGCAGGAGAATCCGTATAGGTGTTCGAGTGTTCGAATCGTAATGCGCAAGAAATGGTACGGAAACCCCGTATTTACATATCTGCCACTATGCAGGAGAATCCGTATAGGTGTTCGAGTGTTCGAACCGTAAT
This sequence comes from Camellia sinensis, assembly GCF_055761805.1. Classification (NCBI taxonomy): domain Eukaryota; kingdom Viridiplantae; phylum Streptophyta; class Magnoliopsida; order Ericales; family Theaceae; genus Camellia; species Camellia sinensis. The sequence goes on from NC_138971.1 coordinate 344,651, forward strand.
GCGCAAGAAATGGTATGGAAACCCCGTATTTACATATCTGCCACTGTGCAGGAGAATCCGTATAGGTGTTCGAGTGTTCGAACCGTAATGCGCAGGAAATGGTACCGAAACCCCGTATTTACATATCTGCCACTGTGCAGGAGAATCCGTATAGGTGTTCGAGTGTTCGAACCGTAATGCGCAAGAAATGGTATGTAAACCCCGTATTTACATATCTGTCACTGTGCAGGAGAATCCGTATAGGTGTTCGAGTGTTCGAACCGTAATGCGCAAGAAATGGTACGGAAACCCCGTATTTACATATCTGCCACTATGCAGGAGAATCCGTATAGGTGTTCGAGTGTTCGAACCGTAATGCGCAAGAAATGGTATGGAAACCCCGTATTTACATATCTGCCACTGTGCAGGAGAATCCGTATAGGTGTTCGAGTGTTCGAACCGTAATGCGCAGGAAATGGTACCGAAACCCCGTATTTACATATCTGCCACTGTGCAGGAGAATCCGTATAGGTGTTCGAGTGTTCGAACCGTAATGCGCAAGAAATGGTACCGAAACCCCGTATTTACATATCTGCCACTGTGCAGGAGAATCCGTATAGGTGTTCGAGTGTTCGAACCGTAATGCGCAAGAAATGGTACGGAAACCCCATATTTACATATCTGCCACTCTGCAGGAGAATCCGCATAGGTGTTCGAGTGTTCGAACCGTAATGCGCAAGAAATGGTATGGAAACCCCGTATTTGCATATCTGCCACTGTGCCGGAGAATCCGTATAGGTGTTCGAGTGTTAGAACCGTAATGCGCAAAGAATGGTAGGGAAACCCCGTATTTACATATCTGCCACTGTACAGAAGAATCCATATAGGTGTTCGAGTGTTCAAACCGTAATGCGCAAGAAATGGTACGGAAACCCCGTACTTACATATCTGCCATTGTACAGGAGAATCCGCATAGGTGTTCGAGTGTTCGAACCGTAATGCGCAAGAAATGGTATGTAAACCCCGTATTTACATATCTGCCACTGTGCAGGAGAATCCGTATAGGTGTTCGAGTGTTCGAATCGAAATGCGCAAGAAATGGTATGTAAACCCCGTATTTACATATCTGCCACTGTGGAGGAGAATCCGTATAGGTGTTCGAGTGTTCGAACCGTAATGCGCAAGAAATGGTACCGAAACCCCGTATTTACATATCTGCCACTGTGCAGGAGAATCCGTATAGGTGTTCGAGTGTTCGAACCGTAATGCGGAAGAAATGGTATGGAAACCCCGTATTTACATATCTGCCACTGTGCAGGAGAATCCGTATAGGTGTTCGAGTGTTCGAACCGTAATGCGCAAGAAATGGTACGGAAACCCCGTATTTACATATCTGCCACTGTGCAGGAGAATCCGTATAGGTGTTCGAGTGTTCGAACCGTAATGCGCAAGAAATGGTACCGAAACCCCGTATTTACATATCTGCCACTGTGCAGGAGAATCCGTATAGGTGTTCGAGTGTTCGAACCGTAATGCGCAAGAAATGGTACGGAAACCCCATATTTACATATCTGCCACTGTGCAGGAGAATCCGCATAGGTGTTCGAGTGTTCGAACCGTAATGCGCAAGAAATGGTATGGAAACCCCGTATTTACATATCTGCCACTGTGCAGGAGAATCCGTATAGGTGTTCGAGTGTTCGAACCGTAATGCGCAAGAAATGGTATGGAAACCCCGTATTTACATATCTGCCACTGTGCAGGAGAATCCGTATAGGTGTTCGAGTGTTCGAACCGTAATGCGCAAGAAATGGTATGGAAACCCCGTATTTACATATCTGCCACTGTGCAGGAGAATCCGCATAGGTGTTCGAGTGTTCGAACCGTAATGCGCAAGAAATGGTATGCAAACGCCGTATTTACATATCTGCCACTGTGCAGGAGAATCCGTATAGCTGTTCGAGTGTTCGAACCGTAATGCGCAAGAAATGGTACCGAAACCCCGTATTTACATATCTGCCACTGTGCAGGAGAATCCGTATAGGTGTTCGAGGGTTCGAACCGTAATGCGCAAGAAATGGTATGTAAACCCCGTATTTACATATCTGCCACTGTGCAGGAGAATCCGTATAGGTGTTCGAGTGTTCGAACCGTAATGCGCAAGAAATGATACGGAAACCCCGTATTTACATATCTGCCACTGTGCAGGAGAATCCGTATAGGTGTTCGAGTGTTCGAACCGTAATGCGCAAGAAATGGTATGGAAACCCCGTATTTACATATCTGCCACTGTGCAGGAGAATCCGTATAGGTGTTCGAGTGTTCGAACCGTAATGCGCAAGAAATGGTACCGAAACCCCGTATTTACATATCTGCCACTGTGCAGGAGAATCCGTATAGGTGTTCGAGTGTTCGAACCGTAATGCGCAAGAAATGGTACGGAAACCCCATATTTACATATCTGCCACTCTGCAGGAGAATCCGTATAGGTGTTCGAGTGTTCGAACCGTAATGCGCAAGAAATGGTACGGAAACCCCATATTTACATATCTGCCACTCTGCAGGAGAATCCGCATAGGTGTTCGAGTGTTCGAACCGTAATGCGCAAGAAATGGTATGGAAACCCCGTATTTACATATCTGCCACTGTGCAGGAGAATCCGTATAGGTGTTCGAGTGTTCGAACCATAATGCGAAAGAAATGGTATGGAAACCCCGTATTTACATATCTGCCACTGTACAGGAGAATCCGTATAGGTGTTCGAGTGTTCGAACCGTAATGCGCAAGATATGGTATGGAAACCCCGTATTTACATATCTGCCACTATGCAGGAGAATCCGTATAGGTGTTCGAGTGTTCGAACCGTAATGCGCAAGAAATGGTATGGAAACCCCGTATTTACATATCTGCCACTGTGCAGGAGAATCCGTATAGGTGTTCGAGTGTTCGAACCGTAATGCGCAAGAAATGGTATGGAAACCCCGTATTTACATATCTGCCACTGTGCAGGAGAATCCGCATAGGTGTTCGAGTGTTCGAACCGTAATGCGCAAGAAATGGTATGCAAACCCCGTATTTACATATCTGCCACTGTGCAGGAGAATCCGTATAGCTGTTCGAGTGTTCGAACCGTAATGCGCAAGAAATGGTACCGAAACCCCGTATTTACATATCTGCCACTGTGCAGGAGAATCCGTATAGGTGTTCGAGGGTTCGAACCGTAATGCGCAAGAAATGGTATGTAAACCCCGTATTTACATATCTGCCACTGTGCAGGAGAATCCGTATAGGTGTTCGAGTGTTCGAACCGTAATGCGCAAGAAATGATACGGAAACCCCGTATTTACATATCTGCCACTGTGCAGGAGAATCCGTATAGGTGTTCGAGTGTTCGAACCGTAATGCGCAAGAAATGGTATGGAAACCCCGTATTTACATATCTGCCACTGTGCAGGAGAATCCGTATAGGTGTTCGAGTGTTCGAACCGTAATGCGCAAGAAATGGTACCGAAACCCCGTATTTACATATCTGCCACTGTGCAGGAGAATCCGTATAGGTGTTCGAGTGTTCGAACCGTAATGCGCAAGAAATGGTACGGAAACCCCATATTTACATATCTGCCACTCTGCAGGAGAATCCGTATAGGTGTTCGAGTGTTCGAACCGTAATGCGCAAGAAATGGTACGGAAACCCCATATTTACATATCTGCCACTCTGCAGGAGAATCCGCATAGGTGTTCGAGTGTTCGAACCGTAATGCGCAAGAAATGGTATGGAAACCCCGTATTTATATATCTGCCACTGTGCAGGAGAATCCGTATAGGTGTTCGAGTGTTCGAACCATAATGCGAAAGAAATGGTATGGAAACCCCGTATTTACATATCTGCCACTGTACAGGAGAATCCGTATAGGTGTTCGAGTGTTCGAACCGTAATGCGCAAGAAATGGTATGGAAACCCCGTATTTACATATCTACCACTATGCAGGAGAATCCGTATAGGTGTTCGAGTGTTCGAACAGTAATGCGCAAGAAATGGTACCGAAACCCCGTATTTACATATCTGCCACTGTGCAGGAGAATCCGTATAGGTGATCGAGTGTTCGAACCGTAATGCGCAAGAAATGGTATGGAAACCCCGTATTTACATATCTGCCACTGTGCAGGAGAATCCGTATAGGTGTTCGAGTGTTCGAACCGTAATGCGCAAGAAATGGTACCGAAACCCCGTATTTACATATCTGCCACTGTGCAGGAGAATCCGTATAGGTGTTCGAGTGTTCGAACAGTAATGCGCAAGAAATGGTACGGAAACCCCATATTTACATATCTGCCACTGTGCAGGAGAATCCGCATAGGTGTTCGAGTGTTCGAACCGTAATGCGCAAGAAATGGTATGGAAACCCCGTATTTACATATCTGCCACTGTGCAGGAGAATCCGTATAGGTGTTCGAGTGTTCGAACCGTAATGCGCAGGAAATGGTACCGAAACCCCGTATTTACATATCTGCCACTGTGCAGGAGAATCCGTATAGGTGTTCGAGTGTTCGAACCGTAATGCGCAAGAAATGGTATGTAAACCCCGTATTTACATATCTGTCACTGTGCAGGAGAATCCGTATAGGTGTTCGAGTGTTCGAACCGTAATGCGCAAGAAATGGTACGGAAACCCCGTATTTACATATCTGCCACTATGCAGGAGAATCCGTATAGGTGTTCGAGTGTTCGAACCGTAATGCGCAAGAAATGGTATGGAAACCCCGTATTTACATATCTGCCACTGTGCAGGAGAATCCGTATAGGTGTTCGAGTGTTCGAACCGTAATGCGCAGGAAATGGTACCGAAACCCCGTATTTACATATCTGCCACTGTGCAGGAGAATCCGTATAGGTGTTCGAGTGTTCGAACCGTAATGCGCAAGAAATGGTACCGAAACCCCGTATTTACATATCTGCCACTGTGCAGGAGAATCCGTATAGGTGTTCGAGTGTTCGAACCGTAATGCGCAAGAAATGGTACGGAAACCCCATATTTACATATCTGCCACTCTGCAGGAGAATCCGCATAGGTGTTCGAGTGTTCGAACCGTAATGCGCAAGAAATGGTATGGAAACCCCGTATTTGCATATCTGCCACTGTGCCGGAGAATCCGTATAGGTGTTCGAGTGTTAGAACCGTAATGCGCAAAGAATGGTAGGGAAACCCCGTATTTACATATCTGCCACTGTACAGAAGAATCCATATAGGTGTTCGAGTGTTCAAACCGTAATGCGCAAGAAATGGTACGGAAACCCCGTACTTACATATCTGCCATTGTACAGGAGAATCCGCATAGGTGTTCGAGTGTTCGAACCGTAATGCGCAAGAAATGGTATGTAAACCCCGTATTTACATATCTGCCACTGTGCAGGAGAATCCGTATAGGTGTTCGAGTGTTCGAATCGAAATGCGCAAGAAATGGTATGTAAACCCCGTATTTACATATCTGCCACTGTGGAGGAGAATCCGTATAGGTGTTCGAGTGTTCGAACCGTAATGCGCAAGAAATGGTACCGAAACCCCGTATTTACATATCTGCCACTGTGCAGGAGAATCCGTATAGGTGTTCGAGTGTTCGAACCGTAATGCGGAAGAAATGGTATGGAAACCCCGTATTTACATATCTGCCACTGTGCAGGAGAATCCGTATAGGTGTTCGAGTGTTCGAACCGTAATGCGCAAGAAATGGTACGGAAACCCCGTATTTACATATCTGCCACTGTGCAGGAGAATCCGTATAGGTGTTCGAGTGTTCGAACCGTAATGCGCAAGAAATGGTACCGAAACCCCGTATTTACATATCTGCCACTGTGCAGGAGAATCCGTATAGGTGTTCGAGTGTTCGAACCGTAATGCGCAAGAAATGGTACGGAAACCCCATATTTACATATCTGCCACTGTGCAGGAGAATCCGCATAGGTGTTCGAGTGTTCGAACCGTAATGCGCAAGAAATGGTATGGAAACCCCGTATTTACATATCTGCCACTGTGCAGGAGAATCCGTATAGGTGTTCGAGTGTTCGAACCGTAATGCGCAAGAAATGGTATGGAAACCCCGTATTTACATATCTGCCACTGTGCAGGAGAATCCGTATAGGTGTTCGAGTGTTCGAACCGTAATGCGCAAGAAATGGTATGGAAACCCCGTATTTACATATCTGCCACTGTGCAGGAGAATCCGCATAGGTGTTCGAGTGTTCGAACCGTAATGCGCAAGAAATGGTATGCAAACGCCGTATTTACATATCTGCCACTGTGCAGGAGAATCCGTATAGCTGTTCGAGTGTTCGAACCGTAATGCGCAAGAAATGGTACCGAAACCCCGTATTTACATATCTGCCACTGTGCAGGAGAATCCGTATAGGTGTTCGAGGGTTCGAACCGTAATGCGCAAGAAATGGTATGTAAACCCCGTATTTACATATCTGCCACTGTGCAGGAGAATCCGTATAGGTGTTCGAGTGTTCGAACCGTAATGCGCAAGAAATGATACGGAAACCCCGTATTTACATATCTGCCACTGTGCAGGAGAATCCGTATAGGTGTTCGAGTGTTCGAACCGTAATGCGCAAGAAATGGTATGGAAACCCCGTATTTACATATCTGCCACTGTGCAGGAGAATCCGTATAGGTGTTCGAGTGTTCGAACCGTAATGCGCAAGAAATGGTACCGAAACCCCGTATTTACATATCTGCCACTGTGCAGGAGAATCCGTATAGGTGTTCGAGTGTTCGAACCGTAATGCGCAAGAAATGGTACGGAAACCCCATATTTACATATCTGCCACTCTGCAGGAGAATCCGTATAGGTGTTCGAGTGTTCGAACCGTAATGCGCAAGAAATGGTACGGAAACCCCATATTTACATATCTGCCACTCTGCAGGAGAATCCGCATAGGTGTTCGAGTGTTCGAACCGTAATGCGCAAGAAATGGTATGGAAACCCCGTATTTACATATCTGCCACTGTGCAGGAGAATCCGTATAGGTGTTCGAGTGTTCGAACCATAATGCGAAAGAAATGGTATGGAAACCCCGTATTTACATATCTGCCACTGTACAGGAGAATCCGTATAGGTGTTCGAGTGTTCGAACCGTAATGCGCAAGATATGGTATGGAAACCCCGTATTTACATATCTGCCACTATGCAGGAGAATCCGTATAGGTGTTCGAGTGTTCGAACCGTAATGCGCAAGAAATGGTATGGAAACCCCGTATTTACATATCTGCCACTGTGCAGGAGAATCCGTATAGGTGTTCGAGTGTTCGAACCGTAATGCGCAAGAAATGGTATGGAAACCCCGTATTTACATATCTGCCACTGTGCAGGAGAATCCGCATAGGTGTTCGAGTGTTCGAACCGTAATGCGCAAGAAATGGTATGCAAACCCCGTATTTACATATCTGCCACTGTGCAGGAGAATCCGTATAGCTGTTCGAGTGTTCGAACCGTAATGCGCAAGAAATGGTACCGAAACCCCGTATTTACATATCTGCCACTGTGCAGGAGAATCCGTATAGGTGTTCGAGGGTTCGAACCGTAATGCGCAAGAAATGGTATGTAAACCCCGTATTTACATATCTGCCACTGTGCAGGAGAATCCGTATAGGTGTTCGAGTGTTCGAACCGTAATGCGCAAGAAATGATACGGAAACCCCGTATTTACATATCTGCCACTGTGCAGGAGAATCCGTATAGGTGTTCGAGTGTTCGAACCGTAATGCGCAAGAAATGGTATGGAAACCCCGTATTTACATATCTGCCACTGTGCAGGAGAATCCGTATAGGTGTTCGAGTGTTCGAACCGTAATGCGCAAGAAATGGTACCGAAACCCCGTATTTACATATCTGCCACTGTGCAGGAGAATCCGTATAGGTGTTCGAGTGTTCGAACCGTAATGCGCAAGAAATGGTACGGAAACCCCATATTTACATATCTGCCACTCTGCAGGAGAATCCGTATAGGTGTTCGAGTGTTCGAACCGTAATGCGCAAGAAATGGTACGGAAACCCCATATTTACATATCTGCCACTCTGCAGGAGAATCCGCATAGGTGTTCGAGTGTTCGAACCGTAATGCGCAAGAAATGGTATGGAAACCCCGTATTTATATATCTGCCACTGTGCAGGAGAATCCGTATAGGTGTTCGAGTGTTCGAACCATAATGCGAAAGAAATGGTATGGAAACCCCGTATTTACATATCTGCCACTGTACAGGAGAATCCGTATAGGTGTTCGAGTGTTCGAACCGTAATGCGCAAGAAATGGTATGGAAACCCCGTATTTACATATCTACCACTATGCAGGAGAATCCGTATAGGTGTTCGAGTGTTCGAACAGTAATGCGCAAGAAATGGTACCGAAACCCCGTATTTACATATCTGCCACTGTGCAGGAGAATCCGTATAGGTGATCGAGTGTTCGAACCGTAATGCGCAAGAAATGGTATGGAAACCCCGTATTTACATATCTGCCACTGTGCAGGAGAATCCGTATAGGTGTTCGAGTGTTCGAACCGTAATGCGCAAGAAATGGTACCGAAACCCCGTATTTACATATCTGCCACTGTGCAGGAGAATCCGTATAGGTGTTCGAGTGTTCGAACAGTAATGCGCAAGAAATGGTACGGAAACCCCATATTTACATATCTGCCACTGTGCAGGAGAATCCGCATAGGTGTTCGAGTGTTCGAACCGTAATGCGCAAGAAATGGTATGGAAACCCCGTATTTACATATCTGCCACTGTGCAGGAGAATCCGTATAGGTGTTCGAGTGTTCGAACCGTAATGCGCAAGAAATGGTATGGAAACCCCGTATTTACATATCTGCCACTGTACAGGAGAATCCGTATAGGTGTTCGAGTGTTCGAACAGTAATGCGCAAGAAATGGTACGGAAACCCCGTATTTACATATCTGCCACTGTGCAGGAGAATCCGCATAGGTGTTCGAGTGTTCGAACCGTAATGCGCAAGAAATGGTATGTAAACCCCGTATTTACATATCTGTCACTGTGCAGGAGAATCCGTATAGGTGTTCGAGTGTTCGAACCGTAATGCGCAAGAAATGGTACGGAAACCCCGTATTTACATATCTGCCACTATGCAGGAGAATCCGTATAGGTGTTCGAGTGTTCGAACCGTAATGCGCAAGAAATGGTATGGAAACCCCGTATTTACATATCTGCCACTGTGCAGGAGAATCCGTATAGGTGTTCGAGTGTTCGAACCGTAATGCGCAGGAAATGGTACCGAAACCCCGTATTTACATATCTGCCACTGTGCAGGAGAATCCGTATAGGTGTTCGAGTGTTCGAACCGTAATGCGCAAGAAATGGTATGTAAACCCCGTATTTACATATCTGTCACTGTGCAGGAGAATCCGTATAGGTGTTCGAGTGTTCGAACCGTAATGCGCAAGAAATGGTACGGAAACCCCGTATTTACATATCTGCCACTATGCAGGAGAATCCGTATAGGTGTTCGAGTGTTCGAACCGTAATGCGCAAGAAATGGTATGGAAACCCCGTATTTACATATCTGCCACTGTGCAGGAGAATCCGTATAGGTGTTCGAGTGTTCGAACCGTAATGCGCAGGAAATGGTACCGAAACCCCGTATTTACATATCTGCCACTGTGCAGGAGAATCCGTATAGGTGTTCGAGTGTTCGAACCGTAATGCGCAAGAAATGGTACGGAAACCCCGTATTTACATATCTGCCACTGTGCAGGAGAATCCGTATAGGTGTTCGAGTGTTCGAACCGTAATGCGCAAGAAATGGTACGGAAACCCCATATTTACATATCTGCCACTCTGCAGGAGAATCCGCATAGGTGTTCGAGTGTTCGAACCGTAATGCGCAAGAAATGGTATGGAAACCCCGTATTTGCATATCTGCCACTGTGCCGGAGAATCCGTATAGGTGTTCGAGTGTTAGAACCGTAATGCGCAAAGAATGGTAGGGAAACCCCGTATTTACATATCTGCCACTGTACAGAAGAATCCATATAGGTGTTCGAGTGTTCAAACCGTAATGCGCAAGAAATGGTACGGAAACCCCGTACTTACATATCTGCCATTGTACCGGAGAATCCGCATAGGTGTTCGAGTGTTCGAACCGTAATGCGCAAGAAATGGTATGTAAACCCCGTATTTACATATCTGCCACTGTGCAGGAGAATCCGTATAGGTGTTCGAGTGTTCGAATCGAAATGCGCAAGAAATGGTATGTAAACCCCGTATTTACATATCTGCCACTATGGAGGAGAATCCGTATAGGTGTTCGAGTGTTCGAACCGTAATGCGCAAGAAATGGTACCGAAACCCCGTATTTACATATCTGCCACTGTGCAGGAGAATCCGTATAGGTGTTCGAGTGTTCGAACCGTAATGCGGAAGAAATGGTATGGAAACCCCGTATTTACATATCTGCCACTGTGCAGGAGAATCCGTATAGGTGTTCGAGTGTTCGAACCGTAATGCGCAAGAAATGGTACGGAAACCCCGTATTTACATATCTGCCACTGTGCAGGAGAATCCGTATAGGTGTTCGAGTGTTCGAACTGTAATGCGCAAGAAATGGTACCGAAACCCCGTATTTACATATCTGCCACTGTGCAGGAGAATCCGTATAGGTGTTCGAGTGTTCGAACCGTAATGCGCAAGAAATGGTACGGAAACCCCATATTTACATATCTGCCACTGTGCAGGAGAATCCGCATAGGTGTTCGAGTGTTCGAACCGTAACGCGCAAGAAATGGTATGGAAACCCCGTATTTACATATCTGCCACTGTGCAGGAGAATCCGTATAGGTGTTCGAGTGTTCGAACCGTAATGCGCAAGAAATGGTATGGAAACCCCGTATTTACATATCTGCCACTGTGCAGGAGAATCCGTATAGGTGTTCGAGTGTTCGAACCGTAATGCGCAAGAAATGGTATGGAAACCCCGTATTTACATATCTGCCACTGTGCAGGAGAATCCGCATAGGTGTTCGAGTGTTCGAACCGTAATGCGCAAGAAATGGTATGCAAACCCCGTATTTACATATCTGCCACTGTGCAGGAGAATCCGTATAGCTGTTCGAGTGTTCGAACCGTAATGCGCAAGAAATGGTACCGAAACCCCGTATTTACATATCTGCCACTGTGCAGGAGAATCCGTATAGGTGTTCGAGGGTTCGAACCGTAATGCGCAAGAAATGGTATGTAAACCCCGTATTTACATATCTGCCACTGTGCAGGAGAATCCGTATAGGTGTTCGAGTGTTCGAACCGTAATGCGCAAGAAATGATACGGAAACCCCGTATTTACATATCTGCCACTGTGCAGGAGAATCCTTATAGGTGTTCGAGTGTTCGAACCGTAATGCGCAAGAAATGGTATGGAAACCCCGTATTTACATATCTGCCACTGTGCAGGAGAATCCGTATAGGTGTTCGAGTGTTCGAACCGTAATGCGCAAGAAATGGTACCGAAACCCCGTATTTACATATCTGCCACTGTGCAGGAGAATCCGTATAGGTGTTCGAGTGTTCGAACCGTAATGCGCAAGAAATGGTACGGAAACCCCATATTTACATATCTGCCACTCTGCAGGAGAATCCGCATAGGTGTTCGAGTGTTCGAACCGTAATGCGCAAGAAATGGTATGGAAACCCCGTATTTGCATATCTGCCACTGTGCCGGAGAATCCGTATAGGTGTTCGAGTGTTAGAACCGTAATGCGCAAAGAATGGTAGGGAAACCCCGTATTTACATATCTGCCACTGTACAGAAGAATCCATATAGGTGTTCGAGTGTTCAAACCGTAATGCGCAAGAAATGGTACGGAAACCCCGTACTTACATATCTGCCATTGTACAGGAGAATCCGCATAGGTGTTCGAGTGTTCGAACCGTAATGCGCAAGAAATGGTATGTAAACCCCGTATTTACATATCTGCCACTGTGCAGGAGAATCCGTATAGGTGTTCGAGTGTTCGAATCGAAATGCGCAAGAAATGGTATGTAAACCCCGTATTTACATATCTGCCACTGTGGAGGAGAATCCGTATAGGTGTTCGAGTGTTCGAACCGTAATGCGCAAGAAATGGTACCGAAACCCCGTATTTACATATCTGCCACTGTGCAGGAGAATCCGTATAGGTGTTCGAGTGTTCGAACCGTAATGCGGAAGAAATGGTATGGAAACCCCGTATTTACATATCTGCCACTGTGCAGGAGAATCCGTATAGGTGTTCGAGTGTTCGAACCGTAATGCGCAAGAAATGGTACGGAAACCCCGTATTTACATATCTGCCACTGTGCAGGAGAATCCGTATAGGTGTTCGAGTGTTCGAACCGTAATGCGCAAGAAATGGTATGGAAACCCCGTATTTACATATCTGCCACTGTGCAGGAGAATCCGTATAGGTGTTCGAGTGTTCGAACCGTAATGCGCAAGAAATGGTACCGAAACCCCGTATTTACATATCTGCCACTGTGTAGGAGAATCCGTATAGGTGTTCGAGTGTTCGAACCGTAATGCGCAAGAAATGGTACGGAAACCCCATATTTACATATCTGCCACTGTGCAGGAGAATCCGCATAGGTGTTCGAGTGTTCGAACCGTAATGCGCAAGAAATGGTATGGAAACCCCGTATTTACATATCTGCCACTGTGCAGGAGAATCCGTATAGGTGTTCGAGTGTTCGAACCGTAATGCGCAAGAAATGGTATGGAAACCCCGTATTTACATATCTGCCACTGTACAGGAGAATCCGTATAGGTGTTCGAGTGTTCGAACCGTAATGCGCAAGAAATGGTACGGAAACCCCGTATTTACATATCTGCCACTGTGCAGGAGAATCCGCATAGGTGTTCGAGTGTTCGAACCGTAATGCGCAAGAAATGGTATGTAAACCCCGTATTTACATATCCGCCACTGTGCAGGAGAATCCGTATAGCTGTTCGAGTGTTCGAACCGTAATGCGCAAGAAATGGTACGGAAACCCCGTATTTACATATCTGCCACTGTGCAGGAGAATCCGCACAGGTGTTCGAGTGTTCGAACCGTAATGCGCAAGAAATGGTAGGTAAACCCCGTATTTACATACATGCCACTATGCAGGAGAATCCGTATAGGTGTTCGAGTGTTCGAACCGTAATGCGCAAGAAATGGTACGGAAACCCCGTATTTACATATCTGCCACGGTACAGGAGAATCCGTATAGGTGTTCGAGTGTTCGAACAGTAATGCGCAAGAAATGGTACGGAAACCCCGTATTTACATATCTGCCACTGTGCAGGAGAATCCGCATAGGTGTTCGAGTGTTCGAACCGTAATGCGCAAGAAATGGTATGTAAACCCCGTATTTACATATCTGTCACTGTGCAGGAGAATCCGTATAGGTGTTCGAGTGTTCGAACCGTAATGCGCAAGAAATGGTACGGAAACCCCGTATTTACATATCTGCCACTGTGCAGGAGAATCCGCATAGGTGTTCGAGGGTTCGAACCGTAATGCGCAAGAAATGGTATGTAAACCCCGTATTTACATATCTGCCACTGTGCAGGAGAATCCGTATAGGTGTTCGAGTGTTCGAACCGTAATGCGCAAGAAATGATACGGAAACCCCGTATTTACATATCTGCCACTGTGCAGGAGAATCCGTATAGGTGTTCGAGTGTTCGAACCGTAATGCGCAAGAAATGGTATGGAAACCCCGTATTTACATATCTGCCACTGTGCAGGAGAATCCGTATAGGTGTTCGAGTGTTCGAACCGTAATGCGCAAGAAATGGTACCGAAACCCCGTATTTACATATCTGCCACTGTGCAGGAGAATCCGTATAGGTGTTCGAGTGTTCGAACCGTAATGCGCAAGAAATGGTACGGAAACCCCATATTTACATATCTGCCACTCTGCAGGAGAATCCGCATAGGTGTTCGAGTGTTCGAACCGTAATGCACAAGAAATGGTATGGAAACCCCGTATTTACATATCTGCCACTGTGCCGGAGAATCCGTATAGGTGTTCGAGTGTTAGAACCGTAATGCGCAAGAAATGGTAGGGAAACCCCGTATTTACATATCTGCCACTGTACAGAAGAATCCATATAGGTGTTCGAGTGTTCAAACCGTAATGCGCAAGAAATGGTACGGAAACCCCGTACTTACATATCTGCCATTGTACAGGAGAATCCGCATAGGTGTTCGAGTGTTCGAACCGTAATGCGCAAGAAATGGTATGTAAACCCCGTATTTACATATCTGCCACTGTGCAGGAGAATCCGTATAGGTGTTCGAGTGTTCGAATCGAAATACGCAAGAAATGGTATGTAAACCCCGTATTTACATATCTGCCACTGTGGAGGAGAATCCGTATAGGTGTTCGAGTGTTCGAACCGTAATGCGCAAGAAATGGTACCGAAACCCCGTATTTACATATCTGCCACTGTGCAGGAGAATCCGTATAGGTGTTCGAGTGTTCGAACCGTAATGCGGAAGAAATGGTATGGAAACCCCGTATTTACATATCTGCCACTGTGCAGGAGAATCCGTATAGGTGTTCGAGTGTTCGAACCGTAATGCGCAAGAAATGGTACGGAAACCCCGTATTTACATATCTGCCACTGTGCAGGAGAATCCGTATAGGTGTTCGACTGTTCGAACCGTAATGCGCAAGAAATGGTATGGAAACCCCGTATTTACATATCTGCCACTGTGCAGGAGAATCCGTATAGGTGTTCGAGTGTTCGAACCGTAATGCGCAAGAAATGGTACCGAAACCCCGTATTTACATATCTGCCACTGTGCAGGAGAATCCGTATAGGTGTTCGAGTGTTCGAACCGTAATGCGCAAGAAATGGTACGGAAACCCCGTATTTACATATCTGCCACTGTGCAGGAGAATCCGCATAGGTGTTCGAGTGTTCGAACCGTAATGCGCAAGAAATGGTGTGGAAACCCCGTATTTACATATCTGCCACTGTGCAAGAGAATCCGTATAGGTGTTCGAGTGTTCGAACCGTAATGCGCAAGAAATGGTATGGAAACCCCGTATTTACATATCTGCCACTGTACAGGAGAATCCGTATAGGTGTTCGAGTGTTCGAACCGTAATGCGCAAGAAATGGTACGGAAACCCCGTATTTACATATCTGCCACTGTGCAGGAGAATCCGCATAGGTGTTCGAGTGTTCGAACCGTAATGCGCAAGAAATGGTATGTAAACCCCGTATTTACATATCTGCCACTGTGCAGGAGAATCCGTATAGCTGTTCGAGTGTTCGAACCGTAATCCGCAAGAAATGGTACGGAAACCCCGTATTTACATATCTGCCACTGTGCAGGAGAATCCGCATAGGTGTTCGACTGTTCGAACCGTAATGCGCAAGAAATGGTAGGTAAACCCCGTATTTACACACATGCCACTATGCAGGAGAATCCGTATAGGTGTTCGAGTGTTCGAACCGTAATGCGCAAGAAATGGTACGGAAACCCCGTATTTACATATCTGCCACTGTGCAGGAGAATCCGCATAGGTGTTCGAGTGTTCGAACCGTAATGCGCAAGAAATGGTATGTAAACCCCGTATTTACATATCTGCCACTGTGCAGGAGAATCCGTATAGCTGTTCGAGTGTTCGAACCGTAATCCGCAAGAAATGGTACGGAAACCCCGTATTTACATATCTGCCACTGTGCAGGAGAATCCGCATAGGTGTTCGACTGTTCGAACCGTAATGCGCAAGAAATGGTAGGTAAACCCCGTATTTACATACATGCCACTATGCAGGAGAATCCGTATAGGTGTTCGAGTGTTCGAACCGTAATGCGCAAGAAATGGTACGGAAACCCCGTATTTACATATCTGCCACTGTGCAGGAGAATCCGCATAGGTGTTCGAGTGTTCGAACCGTAATGCGCAAGAAATGGTATGTAAACCCCGTATTTACATATCTGCCACTGTGCAGGAGAATCCGTATAGGTGTTCGAGTGTTCGAACCGTAATGCGCAAGAAATGATACGGAAACCCCGTATTTACATATCTGCCACTGTGCAGGAGAATCCGTATAGGTGTTCGAGTGTTCGAACCGTAATGCGCAAGAAATGGTATGGAAAGCCCGTATTTACATATCTGCCACTGTGCAGGAGAATCCGTATAGGTATTCGAGTGTTCGAACCGTAATGCGCAAGAAATGGTACCGAAACCCCGTATTTACATATCTGCCACTGTGCAGGAGAATCCGTATAGGTGTTCGAGTGTTCGAACCCTAATGCGCAAGAAATGGTACGGAAACCCCATATTTACATATCTGCCACTCTGCAGGAGAATCCGCATAGGTGTTCGAGTGTTCGAACCGTAATGCGCAAGAAATGGTATGGAAACCCCGTATTTACATATCTGCCACTGTGCAGGAGAATCCGTATAGGTGTTCGAGTGTTCGAACCGTAATGCGCAAGAAATGGTAGGGAAACCCCGTATTTACATATCTGCCACCGTACAGAAGAATCCATATAGGTGTTCGAGTGTTCAAACCGTAATGCGCAAGAAATGGTACGGAAACCCCGTATTTACATATCTGCCATTGTACAGGAGAATCCGTATAGGTGTTCGAGTGTTCGAACCGTAATGCGCAAGAAATGGTAGGTAAACCCCGTATTTACATATCTGCCACTGTGCAGGAGAATCCGTATAGGTATTCGAGTGTTCGAACCGTAATGCGCAAGAAATGGTACCGAAACCCCGTATTTACATATCTGCCACTGTGCAGGACAATCCGTATAGGTGTTCGAGTGTTCGAACCGTAATGCGCAAGAAATGGTACGGAAACCCCATATTTACATATCTGCCACTCTGCAGGAGAATCCGCATAGGTGTTCGAGTGTTCGAACCGTAATGCGCAAGAAATGGTATGGAAACCCCGTATTTGCATATCTGCCACTGTGCCGGAGAATCCGTATAGGTGTTCGAGTGTTAGAACCGTAATGCGCAAAGAATGGTAGGGAAACCCCGTATTTACATATCTGCCACTGTACAGAAGAATCCATATAGGTGTTCGAGTGTTCAAACCGTAATGCGCAAGAAATGGTACGGAAACCCCGTACTTACATATCTGCCATTGTACAGGAGAATCCGCATAGGTGTTCGAGTGTTCGAACCGTAATGCGCAAGAAATGGTATGTAAACCCCGTATTTACATATCTGCCACTGTGCAGGAGAATCCGTATAGGTGTTCGAGTGTTCGAATCGAAATGCGCAAGAAATGGTATGTAAACCCCGTATTTACATATCTGCCACTGTGGAGGAGAATCCGTATAGGTGTTCGAGTGTTCGAACCGTAATGCGCAAGAAATGGTACCGAAACCCCGTATTTACATATCTGCCACTGTGCAGGAGAATCCGTATAGGTGTTCGAGTGTTCGAACCGTAATGCGGAAGAAATGGTATGGAAACCCCGTAATTACATATCTGCCACTGTGCAGGAGAATCCGTATAGGTGTTCGAGTGTTCGAACCGTAATGCACAAGAAATGGTACCGAAACCCCGTATTTACATATCTGCCACTGTGCAGGAGAATCCGTATAGGTGTTCGAGTGTTCGAACCGTAATGCGCAAGAAATGGTATGGAAACCCCGTATTTACATATCTGCCACTGTGCAGGAGAATCCCTATAGGTGTTCGAGTGTTCGAACCGTAATGCGCAAGAAATGGTACCGAAACCCCGTATTTACATATCTGCCACTGTGTAGGAGAATCCGTATAGGTGTTCGAGTGTTCGAACCGTAATGCGCAAGAAATGGTACGGAAACCCCATATTTACATATCTGCCACTGTGCAGGAGAATCCGCATAGGTGTTCGAGTGTTCGAACCGTAATGCGCAAGAAATGGTATGGAAACCCCGTATTTACATATCTGCCACTGTGCAGGAGAATCCGTATAGGTGTTCGAGTGTTCGAACCGTAATGCGCAAGAAATGGTATGGAAACCCCGTATTTACATATCTGCCACTGTACAGGAGAATCCGTATAGGTGTTCGAGTGTTCGACCCGTAATGCGCAAGAAATGGTACGGAAACCCCGTATTTACATATCTGCCACTGTGCAGGAGAATCCGCATCGGTGTTCGAGTGTTCGAACCGTAATGCGCAAGAAATGGTATGTAAACCCCGTATTTACATATCCGCCACTGTGCAGGAGAATCCGTATAGCTGTTCGAGTGTTCGAACCGTAATGCGCAAGAAATGGTACGGAAACCCCGTATTTACATATCTGCCACTGTGCAGGAGAATCCGCACAGGTGTTCGAGTGTTCGAACCGTAATGCGCAAGAAATGGTAGGTAAACCCCGTATTTACATACATGCCACTATGCAGGAGAATCCGTATAGGTGTTCGAGTGTTCGAACCGTAATGCGCAAGAAATGGTACGGAAACCCCGTATTTACATATCTGCAACTGTACAGGAGAATCCGTATAGGTGTTCGAGTGTTCGAACAGTAATGCGCAAGAAATGGTACGGAAACCCCGTATTTACATATCTGCCACTATGCAGGAGAATCCGCATAGGTGTTCGAGTGTTCGAACCGTAATGCGCAAGAAATGGTATGTAAACCCCGTATTTACATATCTGTCACTGTGCAGGAGAATCCGTATAGGTGTTCGAGTGTTCGAACCGTAATGCGCAAGAAATGGTACGGAAACCCCGTATTTACATATCTGCCACTGTGCAGGAGAATCCGCATAGGTGTTCGAGGGTTCGAACCGTAATGCGCAAGAAATGGTATGTAAACCCCGTATTTACATATCTGCCACTGTGCAGGAGAATCCGTATAGGTGTTCGAGTGTTCGAACCGTAATGCGCAAGAAATGATACGGAAACCCCGTATTTACATATCTGCCACTGTGCAGGAGAATCCGTATAGGTGTTCGAGTGTTCGAACCGTAATGCGCAAGAAATGGTATGGAAACCCCGTATTTACATATCTGCCACTGTGCAGGAGAATCCGTATAGGTGTTCGAGTGTTCGAACCGTAATGCGCAAGAAATGGTACCGAAACCCCGTATTTACATATCTGCCACTGTGCAGGAGAATCCGTATAGGTGTTCGAGTGTTCGAACCGTAATGCGCAAGAAATGGTACGGAAACCCCATATTTACATATCTGCCACTCTCCAGGAGAATCCGCATAGGTGTTCGAGTGTTCGAACCGTAATGCACAAGAAATGGTATGGAAACCCCGTATTTACATATCTGCCACTGTGCCGGAGAATCCGTATAGGTGTTCGAGTGTTAGAACCGTAATGCGCAAGAAATGGTAGGGAAACCCCGTATTTACATATCTGCCACTGTACAGAAGAATCCATATAGGTGTTCGAGTGTTCAAACCGTAATGCGCAAGAAATGGTACGGAAACCCCGTACTTACATATCTGCCATTGTACAGGAGAATCCGCATAGGTGTTCGAGTGTTCGAACCGTGATGCGCAAGAAATGGTATGGAAACCCCGTATTTACATATCTGCCACTGTGCAGGAGAATCCGTATAGGTGTTCGAGTGTTCGAACCGTAATGCGCAAGAAATGGTACTGAAACCCCGTATTTACATATCTGCCACTGTGCAGGAGAATCCGTATAGGTGTTCGAGTGTTCGAACCGTAATGCGCAAGAAATGGTAAGGAAACCTCGTATTTACATATCTGCCACTGTGCAGGAGAATCCGTATAGGTGTTCGAGTGTTCGAACCGTAATGCGCAAGAAATGGTACCGAAACCCCGTATTTACGTATCTGCCACTGTGCAGGAGAATCCGTATAGGTGTTCGAGTGTTCGAACCGTAATGCGCAAGAAATGGTACGGAAACCCCATATTTACATATCTGCCACTGTGCAGGAGAATCCGCATAGGTGTTCGAGTGTTCGAACCGTAATGCGCAAGAAATGGTATGGAAACCCCGTATTTACATATCTGCCACTGTGCAGGAGAATCCGTATAGGTGTTCGAGTGTTCGAACCGTAATGCGCAAGAAATGGTATGTAAACCCCGTATTTACATATCTGCCACTGTGCAGGAGAATCCGTATAGGTGTTCGAGTGTTCGAACCGTAATGCGCAAGAAATGATACGGAAACGCCGTATTTACATATCTGCCACTGTGCAGGAGAATCCGTATAGGTGTTCGAGTGTTCGAACCGTAATGCGCAAGAAATGGTATGGAAACCCCGTATTTACATATCTGCCACTGTGCAGGAGAATCCGTATAGGTGTTCGAGTGTTCGAACCGTAATGCGCAATAAATGGTACGGAAACCCCGTATTTACATATCTGCCACTGTGCAGGAGAATCCGTATAGGTGTTCGAGTGTTCGAACCGTAATGCGCAAGAAATGGTAGGGAAACCGCGTATTTACATATCTGCCACTGTACAGAAGAATCCATATAGGTGTTCGAGTGTTCAAACCGTAATGCGCAAGAAATGGTACGGAAACCCCGTATTTACATATCTTCCATTGTACAGGAGAATCCGTATAGGTGTTCGAGTGTTCGAACCGTAATGCGCAAGAAATGGTATGTAAACCCCGTATTTACATATCTGCCACTGTGCAGGAGAATCCGTATAGGTGTTCGAGTGTTCGAATCGAAATGCGCAAGAAATGGTACGGAAACCCCATATTTACATATCTGCCACTGTGCAGGAGAATCCGTATAGGTGTTCGAGTGTTCGAACCGTAATACGCAAGAAATGGTATGGAAACCCCGTATTTACATATCTGCCACTGTGCAGGAGAATCCGTATAGGTGTCCGAGTGTTCGAACCGTAATGCGGAAGAAATGGTATGGAAACCCCGTATTTACATATCTGCCACTGTACAGGAGAATCCGTATAGGTGTTCGAGTGTTCGAACCGTAATGCGCAAGAAATGGTACCGAAACCCCGTATTTACATATCTGCCACTGTGCAGGAGAATCCGTATAGGTGTTCGAGTGTTCGAACCGTAATGCGCAAGAAATGGTACGGAAACCCCGTATTTACATATCTGCCACTGTGCAGGAGAATCCGCATAGGTGTTCGAGTGTTCGAACCGTAATGCGCAAGAAATGGTATGGAAACCCCGTATTTACATATCTGCCACTGTGCAGGAGAATCCGTATAGGTGTTCGAGTGTTCGAACCGTAATGCGCAAGAAATGGTAGGGAAACCCCGTATTTACATATCTGCCACCGTACAGAAGAATCCATATAGGTGTTCGAGTGTTCAAACCGTAATGCGCAAGAAATGGTACGGAAACCCCGTATTTACATATCTGCCATTGTACAGGAGAATCCGTATAGGTGTTCGAGTGTTCGAACCGTAATGCGCAAGAAATGGTATGTAAACCCCGTATTTACATATCTGCCACTGTGCAGGAGAATCCGTATAGGTATTCGAGTGTTCGAACCGTAATGCGCAAGAAATGGTACCGAAACCCCGTATTTACATATCTGCCACTGTGCAGGAGAATCCGTATAGGTGTTCGAGTGTTCGAACCGTAATGCGCAAGAAATGGTACGGAAACCCCATATTTACATATCTGCCACTCTGCAGGAGAATCCGCATAGGTGTTCGAGTGTTCGAACCGTAATGCGCAAGAAATGGTACGGAAACCCCGTATTTACATATCTGCCACTGTGCAGGAGAATCCGCACAGGTGTTCGAGTGTTCGAACCGTAATGCGCAAGAAATGGTAGGTAAACCCCGTATTTACATACATGCCACTATGCAGGAGAATCCGTATAGGTGTTCGAGTGTTCGAACCGTAATGCGCAAGAAATGGTACGGAAACCCCGTATTTACATATCTGCCACTGTACAGGAGAATCCGTATAGGTGTTCGAGTGTTCGAACAGTAATGCGCAAGAAATGGTACGGAAACCCCGTATTTACATATCTGCCATTGTACAGGAGAATCCGTATAGGTGTTCGAGTGTTCGAACCGTAATGCGCAAGAAATGGTATGTAAACCCCGTATTTACATATCTGCCACTGTGCAGGAGAATCCGTATAGGTATTCGAGTGTTCGAACCGTAATGCGCAAGAAATGGTACCGAAACCCCGTATTTACATATCTGCCACTGTGCAGGAGAATCCGTATAGGTGTTCGAGTGTTCGAACCGTAATGCGCAAGAAATGGTACGGAAACCCCATATTTACATATCTGCCACTCTGCAGGAGAATCCGCATAGGTGTTCGAGTGTTCGAACCGTAATGCGCAAGAAATGGTACGGAAACCCCGTATTTACATATCTGCCACTGTGCAGGAGAATCCGCACAGGTGTTCGAGTGTTCGAACCGTAATGCGCAAGAAATGGTAGGTAAACCCCGTATTTACATACATGCCACTATGCAGGAGAATCCGTATAGGTGTTCGAGTGTTCGAACCGTAATGCGCAAGAAATGGTACGGAAACCCCGTATTTACATATCTGCCACTGTACAGGAGAATCCGTATAGGTGTTCGAGTGTTCGAACAGTAATGCGCAAGAAATGGTACGGAAACCCCGTATTTACATATCTGCCACTATGCAGGAGAATCCGCATAGGTGTTCGAGTGTTCGAACCGTAATGCGCAAGAAATGGTATGTAAACCCCGTATTTACATATCTGTCACTGTGCAGGAGAATCCGTATAGGTGTTCGAGTGTTCGAACCGTAATGCGCAAGAAATGGTACGGAAACCCCGTATTTACATATCTGCCACTGTGCAGGAGAATCCGCATAGGTGTTCGAGGGTTCGAACCGTAATGCGCAAGAAATGGTATGTAAACCCCGTATTTACATATCTGCCACTGTGCAGGAGAATCCGTATAGGTGTTCGAGTGTTCGAACCGTAATGCGCAAGAAATGATACGGAAACCCCGTATTTACATATCTGCCACTGTGCAGGAGAATCCGTATAGGTGTTCGAGTGTTCGAACCGTAATGCGCAAGAAATGGTATGGAAACCCCGTATTTACATATCTGCCACTGTGCAGGAGAATCCGTATAGGTGTTCGAGTGTTCGAACCGTAATGCGCAAGAAATGGTACCGAAACCCCGTATTTACATATCTGCCACTGTGCAGGAGAATCCGTATAGGTGTTCGAGTGTTCGAACCGTAATGCGCAAGAAATGGTACGGAAACCCCATATTTACATATCTGCCACTCTGCAGGAGAATCCGCATAGGTGTTCGAGTGTTCGAACCGTAATGCACAAGAAATGGTATGGAAACCCCGTATTTACATATCTGCCACTGTGCCGGAGAATCCGTATAGGTGTTCGAGTGTTAGAACCGTAATGCGCAAGAAATGGTAGGGAAACCCCGTATTTACATATCTGCCACTGTACAGAAGAATCCATATAGGTGTTCGAGTGTTCAAACCGTAATGCGCAAGAAATGGTACGGAAACCCCGTACTTACATATCTGCCATTGTACAGGAGAATCCGCATAGGTGTTCGAGTGTTCGAACCGTGATGCGCAAGAAATGGTATGGAAACCCCGTATTTACATATCTGCCACTGTGCAGGAGAATCCGTATAGGTGTTCGAGTGTTCGAACCGTAATGCGCAAGAAATGGTACTGAAACCCCGTATTTACATATCTGCCACTGTGCAGGAGAATCCGTATAGGTGTTCGAGTGTTCGAACCGTAATGCGCAAGAAATGGTAAGGAAACCTCGTATTTACATATCTGCCACTGTGCAGGAGAATCCGTATAGGTGTTCGAGTGTTCGAACCGTAATGCGCAAGAAATGGTACCGAAACCCCGTATTTACGTATCTGCCACTGTGCAGGAGAATCCGTATAGGTGTTCGAGTGTTCGAACCGTAATGCGCAAGAAATGGTACGGAAACCCCATATTTACATATCTGCCACTGTGCAGGAGAATCCGCATAGGTGTTCGAGTGTTCGAACCGTAATGCGCAAGAAATGGTATGGAAACCCCGTATTTACATATCTGCCACTGTGCAGGAGAATCCGTATAGGTGTTCGAGTGTTCGAACCGTAATGCGCAAGAAATGGTATGTAAACCCCGTATTTACATATCTGCCACTGTGCAGGAGAATCCGTATAGGTGTTCGAGTGTTCGAACCGTAATGCGCAAGAAATGATACGGAAACGCCGTATTTACATATCTGCCACTGTGCAGGAGAATCCGTATAGGTGTTCGAGTGTTCGAACCGTAATGCGCAAGAAATGGTATGGAAACCCCGTATTTACATATCTGCCACTGTGCAGGAGAATCCGTATAGGTGTTCGAGTGTTCGAACCGTAATGCGCAATAAATGGTACGGAAACCCCGTATTTACATATCTGCCACTGTGCAGGAGAATCCGTATAGGTGTTCGAGTGTTCGAACCGTAATGCGCAAGAAATGGTAGGGAAACCGCGTATTTACATATCTGCCACTGTACAGAAGAATCCATATAGGTGTTCGAGTGTTCAAACCGTAATGCGCAAGAAATGGTACGGAAACCCCGTATTTACATATCTTCCATTGTACAGGAGAATCCGTATAGGTGTTCGAGTGTTCGAACCGTAATGCGCAAGAAATGGTATGTAAACCCCGTATTTACATATCTGCCACTGTGCAGGAGAATCCGTATAGGTGTTCGAGTGTTCGAATCGAAATGCGCAAGAAATGGTACGGAAACCCCATATTTACATATCTGCCACTGTGCAGGAGAATCCGTATAGGTGTTCGAGTGTTCGAACCGTAATACGCAAGAAATGGTATGGAAACCCCGTATTTACATATCTGCCACTGTGCAGGAGAATCCGTATAGGTGTCCGAGTGTTCGAACCGTAATGCGGAAGAAATGGTATGGAAACCCCGTATTTACATATCTGCCACTGTACAGGAGAATCCGTATAGGTGTTCGAGTGTTCGAACCGTAATGCGCAAGAAATGGTACCGAAACCCCGTATTTACATATCTGCCACTGTGCAGGAGAATCCGTATAGGTGTTCGAGTGTTCGAACCGTAATGCGCAAGAAATGGTACGGAAACCCCGTATTTACATATCTGCCACTGTGCAGGAGAATCCGCATAGGTGTTCGAGTGTTCGAACCGTAATGCGCAAGAAATGGTATGGAAACCCCGTATTTACATATCTGCCACTGTGCAGGAGAATCCGTATAGGTGTTCGAGTGTTCGAACCGTAATGCGCAAGAAATGGTAGGGAAACCCCGTATTTACATATCTGCCACCGTACAGAAGAATCCATATAGGTGTTCGAGTGTTCAAACCGTAATGCGCAAGAAATGGTACGGAAACCCCGTATTTACATATCTGCCATTGTACAGGAGAATCCGTATAGGTGTTCGAGTGTTCGAACCGTAATGCGCAAGAAATGGTATGTAAACCCCGTATTTACATATCTGCCACTGTGCAGGAGAATCCGTATAGGTATTCGAGTGTTCGAACCGTAATGCGCAAGAAATGGTACCGAAACCCCGTATTTACATATCTGCCACTGTGCAGGAGAATCCGTATAGGTGTTCGAGTGTTCGAACCGTAATGCGCAAGAAATGGTACGGAAACCCCATATTTACATATCTGCCACTCTGCAGGAGAATCCGCATAGGTGTTCGAGTGTTCGAACCGTAATGCGCAAGAAATGGTATGGAAACCCCGTATTTACATATCTGCCACTGTGCAGGAGAATCCGTATAGGTGTTCGAGTGTTCGAACCGTAATGCGCAAGAAATGGTAGGGAAACCCCGTATTTACATATCTGCCACTGTACAGAAGAATCCATATAGGTGTTCGAGTGTTCAAACCGTAATGCGCAAGAAATGGTACGGAAACCCCGTATTTACATATCTTCCATTGTACAGGAGAATCCGTATAGGTGTTCGAGTGTTCGAACCGTAATGCGCAAGAAATGGTATGTAAACCCCGTATTTACATATCTGCCACTGTGCAGGAGAATCCGCATAGGTGTTCGAGTGTTCGAATCGAAATGCGCAAGAAATGGTATGTAAACCCCGTATTTACATATCTGCCACTGTGCAGGAGAATCCGTATAGGTGTTCGAGTGTTCGAACCGTAATGCGCAAGAAATGGTACCGAAACCCCGTATTTACATATCTGCCACTGTGCAGGAGAATCCGTATAGGTGTTCGAGTGTTCGAACCGTAATGCGGAAGAAATGGTATGGAAACCCCGTATTTACATATCTTCCACTGTGCAGGAGAATCCGTATAGGTGTTCGAGTGTTCGAACCGTAATGCGCAAGAAATGGTACTGAAACCCCGTATTTACATATCTGCCACTGTGCAGGAGAATTCGTATAGGTGTTCGAGTGTTCGAACCGTAATGCGCAAGAAATGGTAAGGAAACCTCGTATTTACATATCTGCCACTGTGCAGGAGAATCCGTATAGGTGTTCGAGTGTTCGAACCGTAATGCGCAAGAAATGGTACCGAAACCCCGTATTTACATATCTGCCACTGTGCAGGAGAATCCGTATAGGTGTTCGAGTGTTCGAACCGTAATGCGCAAGAAATGGTACGAAAACCCCATATTTACATATCTGCCACTGTGCAGGAGAATCCGCATAGGTGTTCGAGTGTTCGAACCGTAATGCGCAAGCAATGGTATGGAAACCCCGTATTTACATATCTGCCACTGTGCAGGAGAATCCGTATAGGCGTTCGAGTGTTCGAACCGTAATGCGCAAGAAATGGTATGTAAACCCCGTATTTACATATCTGCCACTGTGCAGGAGAATCCGTATAGGTGTTCGAGTGTTCGAACCGTAATGCGCAAGAAATGGTAGGGAAACCGCGTATTTACATATCTGCCACTGTACAGAAGAATCCATATAGGTGTTCGAGTGTTCAAACCGTAATGCGCAAGAAATGGTACGGAAACCCCGTATTTACATATCTTCCATTGTACAGGAGAATCCGTATAGGTGTTCGAGTGTTCGAACCGTAATGCGCAAGAAATGGTATGTAAACCCCGTATTTACATATCTGCCACTGTGCAGGAGAATCCGTATAGGTGTTCGAGTGTTCGAATCGAAATGCGCAAGAAATGGTACGGAAACCCCATATTTACATATCTGCCACTGTGCAGGAGAATCCGTATAGGTGTTCGAGTGTTCGAACCGTAATGCGCAAGAAATGGTATGGAAACCCCGTATTTACATATCTGCCACTGTGCAGGAGAATCCGTATAGGTGTTCGAGTGTTCGAACCGTAATGCGCAAGAAATGGTACTGAAACCCCGTATTTACATATCTGCCACTGTGCAGGAGAATCCGTATAGGTGTTCGAGTGTTCGAACCGTAATGCGCAAGAAATGGTAGGGAAACGCCGTATTTACATATCTGCCACCGTACAGAAGAATCCATATAGGTGTTCGAGTGTTCAAACCGTAATGCGCAAGAAATGGTACGGAAACACCGTATTTACATATCTGCCATTGTACAGGAGAATCCGTATAGGTGTTCGAGTGTTCGAACCGTAATGCGCAAGAAATGGTATGTAAACCCCGTATTTACATATCTGCCACTGTGCAGGAGAATCCGTATAGGTATTCGAGTGTTCGAACCGTAATGCGCAAGAAATGGTACCGAAACCCCGTATTTACATATCTGCCACTGTGCAGGAGAATCCGTATAGGTGTTCGAGTGTTCGAACCGTAATGCGCAAGAAATGGTACGGAAACCCCATATTTACATATCTGCCACTCTGCAGGAGAATCCGCATAGGTGTTCGAGTGTTCGAACCGTAATGCGCAAGAAATGGTACTGAAACCCCGTATTTACATATCTGCCACTGTGCAGGAAAATCCGTATAGGTGTTCGAGTGTTCGAACCGTAATGCGCAAGAAATGGTATGGAAACCTCGTATTTACATATCTGCCACTGTGCAGGAGAATCCGTATAGGTGTTCGAGTGTTCGAACCGTAATGCGCAAGAAATGGTACTGAAACCCCGTATTTACATATCTGCCACTGTGCAGGAGAATCCGTATAGGTGTTCGAGTGTTCGAACCGTAATGCGCAAGAAATGGTAAGGAAACCTCGTATTTACATATCTGCCACTGTGCAGGAGAATCCGTATAGGTGTTCGAGTGTTCGAACCGTAATGCGCAAGAAATGGTACCGAAACCCCGTATTTACATATCTGCCACTGTGCAGGAGAATCCGTATAGGTGTTCGAGTGTTCGAACCGTAATGCGCAAGAAATGGTACGGAAACCCCATATTTACATATCTGCCACTGTGCAGGAGAATCCGCATAGGTGTTCGAGTGTTCGAACCGTAATGCGCAAGAAATGGTATTGAAACCCCGTATTTACATATCTGCCACTGTGCAGGAGAATCCGTATAGGTGTTCGAGTGTTCGAACCGTAATGCGCAAGAAATGGTATGTAAACCCCGTATTTACATATCTGCCACTGTGCAGGAGAATCCGTATAGGTGTTCGAGTGTTCGAACCGTAATGCGCAAGAAATTATACGGAAACGCCGTATTTACATATCTGCCACTGTGCAGGAGAATCCGTATAGGTGTTCGAGTGTTCGAACCGTAATGCGCAAGAAATGGTATGGAAACCCCGTATTTACATATCTGCCACTTTGCAGGAGAATCCGTATAGGTGTTCGAGTGTTCGAACCGTAATGCGCAATAAATGGTACGGAAACCCCGTATTTACATATCTGCCACTGTGCAGGAGAATCCGTATAGGTGTTCGAGTGTTCGAACCGTAATGCGCAAGAAATGGTAGGGAAACCGCGTATTTACATATCTGCCACTGTACAGAAGAATCCATATAGGTGTTCGAGTGTTCAAACCGTAATGCGCAAGAAATGGTATGTAAACCCCGTATTTACATATCTGCCACTGTGCAGGAGAATCCGTATAGGTGTTCGAGTGTTCGAACCGTAATGCGCAAGAAATGGTACCGAAACCCCGTATTTACATATCTGCCACTGTGCAGGAGAATCCGTATAGGTGTTCGAGTGTTCGAACCGTAATGCGCAAGAAATTATACGGAAACGCCGTATTTACATATCTGCCACTGTGCAGGAGAATCCGTATAGGTGTTCGAGTGTTCGAACCGTAATGCGCAAGAAATGGTATGGAAACCCCGTATTTACATATCTGCCACTTTGCAGGAGAATCCGTATAGGTGTTCGAGTGTTCGAACCGTAATGCGCAAGAAATGGTACGGAAACCCCGTATTTACATATCTGCCACTGTGCAGGAGAATCCGTATAGGTGTCCGAGTGTTCGAACCGTAATGCGGAAGAAATGGTATGGAAACCCCGTATTTACATATCTGCCACTGTACAGGAGAATCCGTATAGGTGTTCGAGTGTTCGAACCGTAATGCGCAAGAAATGGTACCGAAACCCCGTATTTACATATCTGCCACTGTGCAGGAGAATCCGTATAGGTATTCGAGTGTTCAAACCGTAATGCGCAAGAAATGGTACGGAAACCCCGTATTTACATATCTGCCACTGTGCAGGAGTATCCGCATAGGTGTTCGAGTGTTCGAACCGTAATGCGCAAGAAATGGTATGGAAACCCCGTATTTACATATCTGCCACTGTGCAGGAGAATCCGTATAGGTGTTCGAGTGTTCGAACCGTAATGCGCAAGAAATGGTACCGAAACCCCGTATTTACATATCTGCCACTGTGCAGGAGAATCCGTATAGGTGTTCGAGTGTTCGAACCGTAATGCGCAAGAAATTATACGGAAACGCCGTATTTACATATCTGCCACTGTGCAGGAGAATCCGTATAGGTGTTCGAGTGTTCGAACCGTAATGCGCAAGAAATGGTATGGAAACCCCGTATTTACATATCTGCCACTTTGCAGGAGAATCCGTATAGGTGTTCGAGTGTTCGAACCGTAATGCGCAAGAAATGGTACGGAAACCCCGTATTTACATATCTGCCACTGTGCAGGAGAATCCGTATAGGTGTCCGAGTGTTCGAACCGTAATGCGGAAGAAATGGTATGGAAACCCCGTATTTACATATCTGCCACTGTACAGGAGAATCCGTATAGGTGTTCGAGTGTTCGAACCGTAATGCGCAAGAAATGGTACCGAAACCCCGTATTTACATATCTGCCACTGTGCAGGAGAATCCGTATAGGTATTCGAGTGTTCGAACCGTAATGCGCAAGAAATGGTACGGAAACCCCGTATTTACATATCTGCCACTGTGCAGGAGTATCCGCATAGGTGTTCGAGTGTTCGAACCGTAATGCGCAAGAAATGGTATGGAAACCCCGTATTTACATATCTGCCACTGTGCAGGAGAATCCGTATAGGTGTTCGAGTGTTCGAACCGTAATGCGCAAGAAATGGTTGGGAAACCCCGTATTTACATATCTGCCACCGTACAGAAGAATCCATATAGGTGTTCGAGTGTTCAAACCGTAATGCGCAAGAAATGGTACGGAAACCCCGTATTTACATATCTGCCATTGTACAGGAGAATCCGTATAGGTGTTCGAGTGTTCGAACCGTAATGCGCAAGAAATGGTATGTAAACCCCGTATTTACATATCTGCCACTGTGCAGGAGAATCCGTATAGGTATTCGAGTGTTCGAACCGTAATGCGCAAGAAATGGTACCGAAACCCCGTATTTACATATCTGCCACTGTGCAGGAGAATCCGTATAGGTGTTCGAGTGTTCGAACCGTAATGCGCAAGAAATGGTACGGAAACCCCATATTTACATATCTGCCACTCTGCAGGAGAATCCGCATAGGTGTTCGAGTGTTCGAACCGTAATGCGCAAGAAATGGTATGGAAACCCCGTATTTACATATCTGCCACTGTGCAGGAGAATCCGTATAGGTGTTCGAGTGTTCGAACCGTAATGCGCAAGAAATGGTAGGGAAACCCCGTATTTACATATCTGCCACTGTACAGAAGAATCCATATAGGTGTTCGAGTGTTCAAACCGTAATGCGCAAGAAATGGTACGGAAACCCCGTATTTACATATCTTCCATTGTACAGGAGAATCCGTATAGGTGTTCGAGTGTTCGAACCGTAATGCGCAAGAAATGGTATGTAAACCCCGTATTTAGATATCTGCCACTGTGCAGGAGAATCCGTATAGGTGTTCGAGTGTTCGAATCGAAATGCGCAAGAAATGGTATGTAAACCCCGTATTTACATATCTGCCACTGTGCAGGAGAATCCGTATAGGTGTTCGAGTGTTCGAACCGTAATGCGCAAGAAATGGTACCGAAACCCCGTATTTACATATCTGCCACTGTGCAGGAGAATCCGTATAGGTGTTTGAGTGTTCGAACCGTAATGCGGAAGAAATGGTATGGAAACCCCGTATTTACATATCTGCCACTGTGCAGGAGAATCCGTATAGGTGTTCGAGTGTTCGAACCGTAATGCGCAAGAAATGGTACTGAAACCCCGTATTTACATATCTGCCACTGTGCAGGAGAATCCGTATAGGTGTTCGAGTGTTCGAACCGTAATGCGCAAGAAATGGTAAGGAAAACTCGTATTTACATATCTGCCACTGTGCAGGAGAATCCGTATAGGTGTTCGAGTGTTCGAACCGTAATGCGCAAGAAATGGTACCGAAACCCCGTATTTACATATCTGCCACTGTGCAGGAGAATCCGTATAGGTGTTCGAGTGTTCGAACCGTAATGCGCAAGAAATGGTACGGAAACCCCATATTTACATATCTGCCACTGTGCAGGAGAATCCGCATAGGTGTTCGAGTGTTCGAACCGTAATGCGCAAGAAATGGTATGGAAACCCCGTATTTACATATCTGCCACTGTGCAGGAGAATCCGTATAGGTGTTCGAGTGTTCGAACCGTAATGCGCAAGAAATGGTATGTAAACCCCGTATTTACATATCTGCCACTGTGCAGGAGAATCCGTATAGGTGTTCGAGTGTTCGAACCGTAATGCGCAAGAAATGATACGGAAACGCCGTATTTACATATCTGCCACTGTGCAGGAGAATCCGTATAGGTGTTCGAGTGTTCGAACCGTAATGCGCAAGAAATGGTATGGAAACCCCGTATTTACATATCTGCCACTGTGCAGGAGAATCCGTATAGGTGTTCGAGTGTTCGAACCGTAATGCGCAATAAATGGTACGGAAACCCCGTATTTACATATCTGCCACTGTGCAGGAGAATCCGTATAGGTGTTCGAGTGTTCGAACCGTAATGCGCAAGAAATGGTAGGGAAACCGCGTATTTACATATCTGCCACTGTACAGAAGAATCCATATAGGTGTTCGAGTGTTCAAACCGTAATGCGCAAGAAATGGTACGGAAACCCCGTATTTAAATATCTTCCATTGTACAGGAGAATCCGTATAGGTGTTCGAGTGTTCGAACCGTAATGCGCAAGAAATGGTATGTAAACCCCGTATTTACATATCTGCCACTGTTCAGGAGAATCCGTATAGGTGTTCGAGTGTTCGAATCGAAATGCGCAAGAAATGGTACGGAAACCCCATATTTACATATCTGCCACTGTGCAGGAGAATCCGTATAGGTGTTCGAGTGTTCGAACCGTAATGCGCAAAAAATGGTATGGAAACCCCGTATTTACATATCTGCCACTGTGCAGGAGAATCCGTATAGGTGTCCGAGTGTTCGAACCGTAATGCGGAAGAAATGGTATGGAAACCCCGTATTTACATATCTGCCACTTTACAGGAGAATCCGTATAGGTGTTCGAGTGTTCGAACCGTAATGCGCAAGAAATGGTACCGAAACCCCGTATTTACATATCTGCCACTGTGCAGGAGAATCCGCATAGGTGTTCGAGTGTTCGAACCGTAATGCGCAAGAAATGGTATGGAAACCCCGTATTTACATATCTGCCACTGTGCAGGAGAATCCGTATAGCTGTTCGAGTGTTCGAACCGTAATGCGCAAGAAATGGTACGGAAACCCCGTATTTATATATCTGCCACTGTGCAGGAGAATCCGTATAGGTGTTCGAGTGTTCGAACCGTAATGCGCAAGAAATTATACGGAAACGCCGTATTTACATATCTGCCACTGTGCAGGAGAATCCGTATAGGTGTTCGAGTGTTCGAACCGTAATGCGCAAGAAATGGTATGGAAACCCCGTATTTACATATCTGCCACTTTGCAGGAGAATCCGTATAGGTGTTCGAGTGTTCGAACCGTAATGCGCAATAAATGGTACGGAAACCCCGTATTTACATATCTGCCACTGTGCAGGAGAATCCGTATAGGTGTTCGAGTGTTCGAACCGTAATGCGCAAGAAATGGTAGGGAAACCGCGTATTTACATATCTGCCACTGTACAGAAGAATCCATATAGGTGTTCGAGTGTTCAAACCGTAATGCGCAAGAAATGGTACGGAAACCCCGTATTT
This sequence comes from Camellia sinensis, assembly GCF_055761805.1. NCBI lineage: Eukaryota > Viridiplantae > Streptophyta > Magnoliopsida > Ericales > Theaceae > Camellia > Camellia sinensis. The sequence goes on from NC_138971.1 coordinate 378,057, forward strand.
ACATATCTTCCATTGTACAGGAGAATCCGTATAGGTGTTCGAGTGTTCGAACCGTAATGCGCAAGAAATGGTATGTAAACCCCGTATTTACATATCTGCCACTGTGCAGGAGAATCCGTATAGGTGTTCGAGTGTTCGAATCGAAATGCGCAAGAAATGGTACGGAAACCCCATATTTACATATCTGCCACTGTGCAGGAGAATCCGTATAGGTGTTCGAGTGTTCGAACCGTAATGCGCAAGAAATGGTACGGAAACCCCGTATTTACATATCTGCCACTGTGCAGGAGAATCCGTATAGGTGTCCGAGTGTTCGAACCGTAATGCGGAAGAAATGGTATGGAAACCCCGTATTTACATATCTGCCACTGTACAGGAGAATCCGTATAGGTGTTCGAGTGTTCGAACCGTAATGCGCAAGAAATGGTACCGAAACCCCGTATTTACATATCTGCCACTGTGCAGGAGAATCCGTATAGGTGTTCGAGTGTTCGAACCGTAATGCGCAAGAAATGGTACGGAAACCCCGTATTTACATATCTGCCACTGTGCAGGAGTATCCGCATAGGTGTTCGAGTGTTCGAACCGTAATGCGCAAGAAATGGTATGGAAACCCCGTATTTACATATCTGCCACTGTGCAGGAGAATCCGTATAGGTGTTCGAGTGTTCGAACCGTAATGCGCAAGAAATGGTAGGGAAACCCCGTATTTACATATCTGCCACCGTACAGAAGAATCCATATAGGTGTTCGAGTGTTCAAACCGTAATGCGCAAGAAATGGTACGGAAACCCCGTATTTACATATCTGCCATTGTACAGGAGAATCCGTATAGGTGTTCGAGTGTTCGAACCGTAATGCGCAAGAAATGGTATGTAAACCCCGTATTTACATATCTGCCACTGTGCAGGAGAATCCGTATAGGTATTCGAGTGTTCGAACCGTAATGCGCAAGAAATGGTACCGAAACCCCGTATTTACATATCTGCCACTGTGCAGGAGAATCCGTATAGGTGTTCGAGTGTTCGAACCGTAATGCGCAAGAAATGGTACGGAAACCCCATATTTACATATCTGCCACTCTGCAGGAGAATCCGCATAGGTGTTCGAGTGTTCGAACCGTAATGCGCAAGAAATGGTATGGAAACCCCGTATTTACATATCTGCCACTGTGCAGGAGAATCCGTATAGGTGTTCGAGTGTTCGAACCGTAATGCGCAAGAAATGGTAGGGAAACCCCGTATTTACATATCTGCCACTGTACAGAAGAATCCATATAGGTGTTCGAGTGTTCAAACCGTAATGCGCAAGAAATGGTACGGAAACCCCGTATTTACATATCTTCCATTGTACAGGAGAATCCGTATAGGTGTTCGAGTGTTCGAACCGTAATGCGCAAGAAATGGTATGTAAACCCCGTATTTAGATATCTGCCACTGTGCAGGAGAATCCGTATAGGTGTTCGAGTGTTCGAATCGAAATGCGCAAGAAATGGTATGTAAACCCCGTATTTACATATCTGCCACTGTGCAGGAGAATCCGTATAGGTGTTCGAGTGTTCGAACCGTAATGCGCAAGAAATGGTACCGAAACCCCGTATTTACATATCTGCCACTGTGCAGGAGAATCCGTATAGGTGTTCGAGTGTTCGAACCGTAATGCGGAAGAAATGGTATGGAAACCCCGTATTTACATATCTGCCACTGTGCAGGAGAATCCGTATAGGTGTTCGAGTGTTCGAACCGTAATGCGCAAGAAATGGTACTGAAACCCCGTATTTACATATCTGCCACTGTGCAGGAGAATCCGTATAGGTGTTCGAGTGTTCGAACCGTAATGCGCAAGAAATGGTAAGGAAAACTCGTATTTACATATCTGCCACTGTGCAGGAGAATCCGTATAGGTGTTCGAGTGTTCGAACCGTAATGCGCAAGAAATGGTACCGAAACCCCGTATTTACATATCTGCCACTGTGCAGGAGAATCCGTATAGGTGTTCGAGTGTTCGAACCGTAATGCGCAAGAAATGGTACGGAAACCCCATATTTACATATCTGCCACTGTGCAGGAGAATCCGCATAGGTGTTCGAGTGTTCGAACCGTAATGCGCAAGAAATGGTATGGAAACCCCGTATTTACATATCTGCCACTGTGCAGGAGAATCCGTATAGGTGTTCGAGTGTTCGAACCGTAATGCGCAAGAAATGGTATGTAAACCCCGTATTTACATATCTGCCACTGTGCAGGAGAATCCGTATAGGTGTTCGAGTGTTCGAACCGTAATGCGCAAGAAATGATACGGAAACGCCGTATTTACATATCTGCCACTGTGCAGGAGAATCCGTATAGGTGTTCGAGTGTTCGAACCGTAATGCGCAAGAAATGGTATGGAAACCCCGTATTTACATATCTGCCACTGTGCAGGAGAATCCGTATAGGTGTTCGAGTGTTCGAACCGTAATGCGCAATAAATGGTACGGAAACCCCGTATTTACATATCTGCCACTGTGCAGGAGAATCCGTATAGGTGTTCGAGTGTTCGAACCGTAATGCGCAAGAAATGGTAGGGAAACCGCGTATTTACATATCTGCCACTGTACAGAAGAATCCATATAGGTGTTCGAGTGTTCAAACCGTAATGCGCAAGAAATGGTACGGAAACCCCGTATTTAAATATCTTCCATTGTACAGGAGAATCCGTATAGGTGTTCGAGTGTTCGAACCGTAATGCGCAAGAAATGGTATGTAAACCCCGTATTTACATATCTGCCACTGTGCAGGAGAATCCGTATAGGTGTTCGATTGTTCGAACCGTAATGCGCAAGAAATGGTATGTAAACCCCGTATTTACATATCTGCCACTGTGCAGGAGAATCCGTATAGGTGTTCGAGTGTTCGAACCGTAATGCGCAAGAAATGGTATGGAAACCCCGTATTTACATATCTGCCACTGTGCAGGAGAATCCGTATAGGTGTTCGAGTGTTCGAACCGTAATGCGCAGGAAATGGTACCGAAACCCCGTATTTACATATCTGTCACTGTGCAGGAGAATTCGTATAGGTGTTCGAGTGGTCGAACCGTAATGCGCAAGAAATGGTATGGAAACCCCATATTTACATATCTGTCACTGTGCAGGAGAATCCGTATAGGTGTTCGAGTGTTCGAACCGTAATGCGCAAGAAATGGTACGGAAACCCCGTATTTACATATCTGCCATTGTGCAGGAGAATCCGCATAGGTATTCGAGTGTTCGAACCGTAATGCGCAAGAAATGGTACGGAAACCCCGTATTTACATATCTGCCACTGTGCAGGAGAATCCGCATAGGTGTTCGAGTGTTCGAACCGTAATGCGCAAGAAATGGTAGGTAAACCCCGTATTTACATATCTGCCACTGTGCAGGAGAATCCGTATAGGTGTTCGAGTGTTCGAACCGTAATGCGCAAGAAATGATACGGAAACCCCGTATTTACATATCTGCCACTGTGCAGGAGAATCCGTATAGGTGTTCGAGTGTTCGAACCGTAATGCGCAAGAAATGGTATGGAAACCCCGTATTTACATATCTGCCACTGTGCAGGAGAATCCGTATAGGTGTTCGAGTGTTCGAACCGTAATGCGCAAGAAATGGTACCGAAACCCCGTATTTACATATCTGCCACTGTGCAGGAGAATCCGTATAGGTGTTCGAGTGTTCGAACCGTAATGCGCAAGAAATGGTACGGAAACCCCATATTTACATATCTGCCACTGTGCAGGAGAATCCGCATAGGTGTTCGAGTGTTCGAACCGTAATGCGCAAGAAATGGTACGGAAACCCCGTATTTACATATCTGCCACTGTGCAGGAGAATCCGCATAGGTGTTCGAGTGTTCGAACCGTAATGCGCAAGAAATGGTATGTAAACCCCGTATTTACATATCTGCCACTGTGCAGGAGAATCCGTATAGCTGTTCGAGTGTTCGAACCGTAATGCGCAAGAAATGGTACGGAAACCCCGTATTTACATATCTGCCACTGTGCAGGAGAATCCGTATAGGTGTTCGAGTGTTCGAACCGTAATGCGCAAGAAATGGTATGGAAACCCCGTATTTACATATCTGCCACTGTGCAGGAGAATGCGTATAGGTGTTCGAGTGTTCGAACCGTAATGCGCAAGAAATGGTACCGAAACCCCGTATTTACATATCTGCCACTGTGCAGGAGAATCCGTATAGGTGTTCGAGTGTTCGAACCGTAATGCGCAAGAAATGGTACGGAAACTCCATATTTACATATCTGCCACTGTGCAGGAGAATCCGCATAGGTGTTCGAGTGTTCGAACCGTAATGCGCAAGAAATGGTACGGAAACCCCGTATTTACATATCTGCCACTGTGCAGGAGAATCCGCATAGGTGTTCGAGTGTTCGAACCGTAATGCGCAAGAAATGGTATGTAAACCCCGTATTTACATATCTGCCACTGTGCAGGAGAATCCGTATAGCTGTTCGAGTGTTCGAACCGTAATGCGCAAGAAATGGTACGGAAACCCCGTATTTACATATCTGCCACTGTGCAGGAGAATCCGTATAGGTGTTCGAGTGTTCGAACCGTAATGCGCAAGAAATGGTAGGGAAACCCCGTATTTACATATCTGCCACTGTACAGAAGAATCCATATAGGTGTTCGAGTGTTCAAACCGTAATGCGCAAGAAATGGTACGGAAACCCCGTATTTACATATCTTCCATTGTACAGGAGAATCCGTATAGGTGTTCGAGTGTTCGAACCGTAATGCGCCAGAAACGGTATGTAAACCCCGTATTTACATATCTGCCACTGTGCAGGAGAATCCGTATAGGTGTTCGAGTGTTCGAACCGTAATGCGCAAGAAATGGTACCGAAACCCCGTATTTACATATCTGCCACTGTGCAGGAGAATCCGTATAGGTGTTCGAGTGTTCGAACCGTAATGCGGAAGAAATGGTATGGAAACCCCGTATTTACATATCTGCCACTGTACAGGAGAATCCGTATAGGTGTTCGAGTGTTCGAACCGTAATGCGCAAGAAATGGTACCGAAACCCCGTATTTACATATCTGCCACTGTGCAGGAGAATCCGTATAGGTGTTCGAGTGTTCGAACCGTAATGCGCAAGAAATGGTATGGAAACCTCGTATTTACATATCTGCCACTGTGCAGGAGAATCCGTATAGGTGTTCGAGTGTTCGAACCGTAATGCGCAAGAAATGGTACCGAAACCCCGTATTTACATATCTGCCACTGTGCAGGAGAATCCGTATAGGTGTTCGAGTGTTCGAACCGTAATGCGCAAGAAATGGTACGGAAACCCCAGATTTACATATCTGCCACTGTGCAGGAGAATCCGCATAGGTGTTCGAGTGTTCGAACCGTAATGCGCAAGAAATGGTATGGAAACCCCGTATTTACATATCTGCCACTGTGCAGGAGAATCCGTATAGGTGTTCGAGTGTTCGAACCGTAATGCGCAAGAAATGGTAGGGAAACCCCGTATTTACATATCTGCCACTGTACAGGAGAATCCGTATAGGTGTTCGAGTGTTCGAACCGTAATGCGCAAGAAATGGTACGGAAACCCCGTATTTACATATCTGCCACTGTGCAGGAGAATCCGCATAGGTGTTCGAGTGTTCGAACCGTAATGCGCAAGAAATGGTATGTAAACCCCGTATTTACATATCTGCCACTGTGCAGGAGAATCCGTATAGCTGTTCGAGTGTTCGAACCGTAATGCGCAAGAAATGGTACGGAAACCCCGTATTTACATATCTGCCACTGTGCAGGAGAATCCGCATAGGTGTTCGAGTGTTCGAACCGTAATGCGCAAGAAATGGTATGTAAACCCCGTATTTACATACATGCCACTATGCAGGAGAATCCGTATAGGTGTTCGAGTGTTCGAACCGTAATGCGCAAGAAATGGTACGGAAACCCCATATTTACATATCTGCCACTGTGCAGGAGAATCCGTATAGGTGTTCGATTGTTCGAACCGTAATGCGCAAGAAATGGTATGTAAACCCCGTATTTACATATCTGCCACTGTGCAGGAGAATCCGTATAGGTGTTCGAGTGTTCGAACCGTAATGCGCAAGAAATGGTATGGAAACCCCGTATTTACATATCTGCCACTGTGCAGGAGAATCCGTATAGGTGTTCGAGTGTTCGAACCGTAATGCGCAGGAAATGGTACCGAAACCCCGTATTTACATATCTGTCACTGTGCAGGAGAATTCGTATAGGTGTTCGAGTGTTCGAACCGTAATGCGCAAGAAATGGTATGGAAACCCCGTATTTACATATCTGCCACTGTGCAGGAGAATCCGTATAGGTGTTCGAGTGTTCGAACCGTAATGCGCAAGAAATGGTATGGAAACCCCGTATTTACATATCTGCCACTGTGCAGGAGAATCCGTATAGGTGTTCGAGTGTTCGAACCGTAATGCGCAAGAAATGGTATGGAAACCCCGTATTTACATATCTGCCACTGTGCAGGAGAATCCATATAGGTGTTCGAGTGTTCGAACCGTAATGCGCAAGAAATGGTACCGAAACCCCGTATTTACATATCTGCCACTGTGCAGGAGAATCCGTATAGGTGTTCGAGTGTTCGAACCGTAATGCGCAAGAAATGGTATGGAAACCTCGTATTTACATATCTGCCACTGTGCAGGAGAATCCGTATAGGTGTTCGAGTGTTCGAACCGTAATGCGCAAGAAATGGTACCGAAACCCCGTATTTACATATCTGCCACTGTGCAGGAGAATCCGTATAGGTGTTCGAGTGTTCGAACCGTAATGCGCAAGAAATGGTATGGAAACCTCGTATTTACATATCTACCACTGTGCAGGAGAATCCGTATAGGTGTTCGAGTGTTCGAACCGTAATGCGCAAGAAATGGTACCGAAACCCCGTATTTACATATCTGCCACTGTGCAGGAGAATCCGTATAGGTGTTCGAGTGTTCGAACCGTAATGCGCAAGAAATGGTACGGAAACCCCATATTTACATATCTGCCACTGTGCAGGAGAATCCGCATAGGTGTTCGAGTGTTCGAACCGTAATGCGCAAGAAATGGTATGGAAACCCCGTATTTACATATCTGCCACTGTGCAGGAGAATCCGTATAGGTGTTCGAGTGTTCGAACCGTAATGCGCAAGAAATGGTATGGAAACCCCGTATTTACATATCTGCCACTGTACAGGAGAATCCGTATAGGTGTTCGAGTGTTCGAACCGTAATGCGCAAGAAATGGTATGTAAACCCCGTATTTACATACATGCCACTATGCAGGAGAATCCGTATAGGTGTTCGAGTGTTCGAACCGTAATGCGCAAGAAATGGTACGGAAACCCCATATTTACATATCTGCCACTGTGTAGGAGAATCCGTATAGGTGTTCGATTGTTCGAACCGTAATGCGCAAGAAATGGTATGTAAACCACGTATTTACATATCTGCCACTGTGCAGGAGAATCCGTATAGGTGTTCGAGTGTTCGAACCGTAATGCGCAAGAAATGGTATGGAAACCCCGTATTTACATATCTGCCACTGTGCAGGAGAATCCGTATAGGTGTTCGAGTGTTCGAACCGTAATGCGCAGGAAATGGTACCGAAACCCCGTATTTACATATCTGTCACTGTGCAGGAGAATTCGTATAGGTGTTCGAGTGGTCGAACCGTAATGCGCAAGAAATGGTATGGAAACCCCATATTTACATATCTGTCACTGTGCAGGAGAATCCGTATAGGTGTTCGAGTGTTCGAACCGTAATGCGCAAGAAATGGTACGGAAACCCCGTATTTACATATCTGCCATTGTGCAGGAGAATCCGCATAGGTATTCGAGTGTTCGAACCGTAATGCGCAAGAAATGGTACGGAAACCCCGTATTTACATATCTGCCACTGTGCAGGAGAATCCGCATAGGTGTTCGAGTGTTCGAACCGTAATGCGCAAGAAATGGTACGGAAACCCCATATTTACATATCTGCCACTGTGTAGGAGAATCCGTATAGGTGTTCGATTGTTCGAACCGTAATGCGCAAGAAATGGTATGTAAACCACGTATTTACATATCTGCCACTGTGCAGGAGAATCCGTATAGGTGTTCGAGTGTTCGAACCGTAATGCGCAAGAAATGGTATGGAAACCCCGTATTTACATATCTGCCACTGTGCAGGAGAATCCGTATAGGTGTTCGAGTGTTCGAACCGTAATGCGCAAGAAATGGTATGGAAACCCCGTATTTACATATCTGCCACTGTGCAGGAGAATCCATATAGGTGTTCGAGTGTTCGAACCGTAATGCGCAAGAAATGGTACCGAAACCCCGTATTTACATATCTGCCACTGTGCAGGAGAATCCGTATAGGTGTTCGAGTGTTCGAACCGTAATGCGCAAGAAATGGTATGGAAACCTCGTATTTACATATCTGCCACTGTGCAGGAGAATCCGTATAGGTGTTCGAGTGTTCGAACCGTAATGCGCAAGAAATGGTACCGAAACCCCGTATTTACATATCTGCCACTGTGCAGGAGAATCCGTATAGGTGTTCGAGTGTTCGAACCGTAATGCGCAAGAAATGGTATGGAAACCTCGTATTTACATATCTACCACTGTGCAGGAGAATCCGTATAGGTGTTCGAGTGTTCGAACCGTAATGCGCAAGAAATGGTACCGAAACCCCGTATTTACATATCTGCCACTGTGCAGGAGAATCCGTATAGGTGTTCGAGTGTTCGAACCGTAATGCGCAAGAAATGGTACGGAAACCCCATATTTACATATCTGCCACTGTGCAGGAGAATCCGCATAGGTGTTCGAGTGTTCGAACCGTAATGCGCAAGAAATGGTATGGAAACCCCGTATTTACATATCTGCCACTGTGCAGGAGAATCCGTATAGGTGTTCGAGTGTTCGAACCGTAATGCGCAAGAAATGGTATGGAAACCCCGTATTTACATATCTGCCACTGTACAGGAGAATCCGTATAGGTGTTCGAGTGTTCGAACCGTAATGCGCAAGAAATGGTATGTAAACCCCGTATTTACATACATGCCACTATGCAGGAGAATCCGTATAGGTGTTCGAGTGTTCGAACCGTAATGCGCAAGAAATGGTACGGAAACCCCATATTTACATATCTGCCACTGTGTAGGAGAATCCGTATAGGTGTTCGATTGTTCGAACCGTAATGCGCAAGAAATGGTATGTAAACCACGTATTTACATATCTGCCACTGTGCAGGAGAATCCGTATAGGTGTTCGAGTGTTCGAACCGTAATGCGCAAGAAATGGTATGGAAACCCCGTATTTACATATCTGCCACTGTGCAGGAGAATCCGTATAGGTGTTCGAGTGTTCGAACCGTAATGCGCAGGAAATGGTACCGAAACCCCGTATTTACATATCTGTCACTGTGCAGGAGAATTCGTATAGGTGTTCGAGTGGTCGAACCGTAATGCGCAAGAAATGGTATGGAAACCCCATATTTACATATCTGTCACTGTGCAGGAGAATCCGTATAGGTGTTCGAGTGTTCGAACCGTAATGCGCAAGAAATGGTACGGAAACCCCGTATTTACATATCTGCCATTGTGCAGGAGAATCCGCATAGGTATTCGAGTGTTCGAACCGTAATGCGCAAGAAATGGTACGGAAACCCCGTATTTACATATCTGCCACTGTGCAGGAGAATCCGCATAGGTGTTCGAGTGTTCGAACCGTAATGCGCAAGAAATGGTATGTAAACCCCGTATTTACATATCTGCCACTGTGCAGGAGAATCCGTATAGGTGTTCGAGTGTTCGAACCCTAATGCACGAGAAATGGTAACTAAACGCCGTATTTGCATATCTGCCACTGTGCAGGAGAATCCGTTTAGGTGTTCGAGTGTTCGAACCCTAATGCATGAGAAATGGTACGTAAACGTCGTATTTACATATCTGCCACTGTGCAGGAGAATCCGTATAGGTGTTCGAGTGTTCGAACCGTAATGCGCAAGAAATGGTACCGAAACCCCGTATTTACATATCTGCCACTGTGCAGGAGAATCCGTATAGGTGTTCGAGTGTTCGAACCGTAATGCGCAAGAAATGGTACGGAAACCCCCTATTTACATATCTGCCACTGTGCAGGAGAATCCGCATAGGTGTTCGAGTGTTCGAACCGTAATGCGCAAGAAATGGTATGGAAACCCCGTATTTACATATCTGCCACTGTGCAGGAGAATCCGTATAGGTGTTCGAGTGTTCGAACCGTAATGCGCAAGAAATGGTATGGAAACCCCGTATTTACATATCTGCCACTGTACAGGAGAATCCGTATAGGTGTTCGAGTGTTCGAACCGTAATGCGCAAGAAATGGTACGGAAACCCCGTATTTACATATCTGCCACTGTGCAGGAGAATCCGCATAGGTGTTCGAGTGTTCGAACCGTAATGCGCAAGAAATGGTATGTAAACCCCGTATTTACATATCTGCCACTGTGCAGGAGAATCCGTATAGGTGTTCGAGTGTTCGAACCGTAATGCGCAAGAAATGGTACGGAAACCCCGTATTTACATATCTGCCACTGTGCAGGAGAATCCGCATAGGTGTTCGAGTGTTCGAACCGTAATGCGCAAGAAATGGTATGTAAACCCCGTATTTACATACATGCCACTATGCAGGAGAATCCGTATAGGTGTTCGAGTGTTCGAACCGTAATGCGCAAGAAATGGTACGGAAACCCCGTATTTACATATCTGCCACTGTGTAGGAGAATCCGTATAGGTGTTCGATTGTTCGAACCGTAATGCGCAAGAAATGGTATGTAAACCCCGTATTTACATATCTGCCACTGTGCAGGAGAATCCGTATAGGTGTTCGAGTGTTCGAACCGTAATGCGCAAGAAATGGTATGGAAACCCCGTATTTACATATCTGCCACTGTGCAGGAGAATCCGTATAGGTGTTCGAGTGTTCGAACCGTAATGCGGAAGAAATGGTATGGAAACCCCGTATTTACATATCTGCCACTGTGCAGGAGAATCCGTATAGGTGTTCGAGTGTTCGAACCGTAATGCGCAAGAAATGGTACCGAAACCCCGTATTTACATATCTGCCACTGTGCAGGAGAATCCGTATAGGTGTTCGAGTGTTCGAACCGTAATGCGCAAGAAATGGTAAGGAAACCTCGTATTTACATATCTGCCACTATGCAGGAGAATCCGTATAGGTGTTCGAGTGTTCGAACCGTAATGCGCAAGAAATGGTAGGGAAACCCCGTATTTACATATCTGCCACTGTACAGAAGAATCCATATAGGTGTTCGAGTGTTCAAACCGTAATGCGCAAGAAATGGTACGGAAACCCCGTATTTACATATCTTCCATTGTACAGGAGAATCCGTATAGGTGTTCGAGTGTTCGAACCGTAATGCGCAAGAAATGGTATGTAAACACCGTATTTACATATCTGCCACTGTGCAGGAGAATCCGTATAGGTGTTCGAGTGTTCGAATCGAAATGCGCAAGAAATGGTATGTAAACCCCGTATTTACATATCTGCCACTGTGCAGGAGAATCCGTATAGGTGTTCGAGTGTTCGAACCGTAATGCGCAAGAAATGGTACCGAAACCCCGTATTTACATATCTGCCACTGTGCAGGAGAATCCGTATAGGTGTTCGAGTGTTCGAACCGTAATGCGGAAGAAATGGTATGGAAACCCCGTATTTACATATCTGCCACTGTGCAGGAGAATCCGTATAGGTGTTCGAGTGTTCGAACCGTAATGCGCAAGAAATGGTACCGAAACCCCGTATTTACATATCTGCCACTGTGCAGGAGAATCCGTATAGGTGTTCGAGTGTTCGAACCGTAATGCGCAAGAAATGGTATGGAAACCTCGTATTTACATATCTGCCATTGTGCAGGAGAATCCGTATAGGTGTTCGAGTGTTCGAACCGTAATGCGCAAGAAATGGTACCGAAACCCCGTATTTACATATCTGCCACTGTGCAGGAGAATCCGTATAGGTGTTCGAGTGTTCGAACCGTAATGCGCAAGAAATGGTATGGAAACCTCGTATTTACATATCTGCTACTGTGCAGGAGAATCCGTATAGGTGTTCGAGTGTTCGAACCGTAATGCGCAAGAAATGGTACCGAAACCCCGTATTTACATATCTGCCACTGTGCAGGAGAATCCGTATAGGTGTTCGAGTGTTCGAACCGTAATGCGCAAGAAATGGTACGGAAACCCCATATTCACATATCTGCCACTGTGCAGGACAATCCGTATAGGTGTTCGAGTGTTCGAACCGTAATGCGCAAGAAATGGTAGGGAAACCCCGTATTTACATATCTGCCACTGTACAGAAGAATCCATATAGGTGTTCGAGTGTTCAAACCGTAATGCGCAAGAAATGGTACGGAAACCCCGTATTTACATATCTTCCATTGTACAGGAGAATCCGTATAGGTGTTCGAGTGTTCGAACCGTAATGCGCAAGAAATGGTATGTAAACCCCGTATTTACATACATGCCACTATGCAGGAGAATCCGTATAGGTGTTCGAGTGTTCGAACCGTAATGCGCAAGAAATGGTACGGAAACCCCGTATTTACATATCTGCCACTGTGCAGGAGAATCCGTATAGGTGTTCGATTGTTCGAACCGTAATGCGCAAGAAATGGTATGTAAACCCCGTATTTACATATCTGCCACTGTGCAGGAGAATCCGTATAGGTGTTCGAGTGTTCGAACCGTAATGCGCAAGAAATGGTATGGAAACCCCGTATTTACATATCTGCCACTGTGCAGGAGAATCCGTATAGGTGTTCGAGTGTTCGAACCGTAATGCGCAAGAAATGGTATGGAAACCCCGTATTTACATATCTGCCACTGTGCAGGAGAATCCATATAGGTGTTCGAGTGTTCGAACCGTAATGCGCAAGAAATGGTACCGAAACCCCGTATTTACATATCTGCCACTGTGCAGGAGAATCCGTATAGGTGTTCGAGTGTTCGAACCGTAATGCGCAAGAAATGGTATGGAAACCTCGTATTTACATATCTGCCACTGTGCAGGAGAATCCGTATAGATATTCGAGTGTTCGAACCGTAATGCGCAAGAAATGGTACCGAAACCCCGTATTTACATATCTGCCACTGTGCAGGAGAATCCGTATAGGTGTTCGAGTGTTCGAACCGTAATGCGCAAGAAATGGTACCGAAACCCCGTATTTACATATCTGCCACTGTGCAGGAGAATCCGTATAGGTGTTCGAGTGTTCGAACCGTAATGCGCAAGAAATGGTACGGAAACCCCATATTCACATATCTGCCACTGTGCAGGAGAATCCGTATAGGTGTTCGAGTGTTCAAACCGTAATGCGCAAGAAATGGTACGGAAACCCCGTATTTACATATCTTCCATTGTACAGGAGAATCCGTATAGGTGTTCGAGTGTTCGAACCGTAATGCGCAAGAAATGGTATGTAAACCCCGTATTTACATACATGCCACTATGCAGGAGAATCCGTATAGGTGTTCGAGTGTTCGAACCGTAATGCGCAAGAAATGGTACGGAAACCCCGTATTTACATATCTGCCACTGTGCAGGAGAATCCGTATAGGTGTTCGATTGTTCGAACCGTAATGCGCAAGAAATGGTATGTAAACCCCGTATTTGCATATCTGCCACTGTGCAGGAGAATCCGTATAGGTGTTCGAGTGTTCGAACCGTAATGCGCAAGAAATGGTATGGAAACCCCGTATTTACATATCTGCCACTGTGCAGGAGAATCCGTATAGGTGTTCGAGTGTTCGAACCGTAATGCGGAAGAAATGGTATGGAAACCCCGTATTTACATATCTGCCACTGTGCAGGAGAATCCGTATAGGTGTTCGAGTGTTCGAACCGTAATGCGCAAGAAATGGTACCGAAACCCCGTATTTACATATCTGCCACTGTGCAGGAGAATCCGTATAGGTGTTCGAGTGTTCGAACCGTAATGCGCAAGAAATGGTACGGAAACCCCATATTTACATATCTGCCACTGTGCAGGAGAATCCGCATAGGTGTTCGAGTGTTCGAACCGTAATGCGCAAGAAATGGTATGGAAACCCCGTATTTACATATCTGCCACTGTGCAGGAGAATCCGTATAGGTGTTCGAGTGTTCGAACCGTAATGCGCAAGAAATGGTATGGAAACCCCGTATTTACATATCTGCCACTGTACAGGAGAATCCGTATAGGTGTTCGAGTGTTCGAACCGTAATGCGCAAGAAATGGTACGGAAACCCCGTATTTACATATCTGCCACTGTGCAGGAGAATCCGCATAGGTGTTCGAGTGTTCGAACCGTAATGCGCAAGAAATGGTATGTAAACCCCGTATTTACATATCTGCCACTGTGCAGGGAATCCGTATAGGTGTTCGAGTGTTCGAACCGTAATGCGCAAGAAATGGTACGGAAACCCCGTATTTACATATCTGCCACTGTGCAGGAGAATCCGCATAGGTGTTCGAGTGTTCGAACCGTAATGCGCAAGAAATGGTATGTAAACCCCGTATTTACATACATGCCACTATGCAGGAGAATCCGTATAGGTGTTCGAGTGTTCGAACCGTAATGCGCAAGAAATGGTACGGAAACCCCGTATTTACATATCTGCCACTGTGTAGGAGAATCCGTATAGGTGTTCGATTGTTCGAACCGTAATGCGCAAGAAATGGTATGTAAACCCCGTATTTACATATCTGCCACTGTGCAGGAGAATCCGTATAGGTGTTCGAGTGTTCGAAACGTAATGCGCAAGAAATGGTATGGAAACCCCGTATTTACATATCTGCCACTGTGCAGGAGAATCCGTATAGGTGTTCGAGTGTTCGAACCGTAATGCGCAAGAAATGGTATGGAAACCCCGTATTTACATATCTGCCACTGTGCAGGAGAATCCATATAGGTGTTCGAGTGTTCGAACCGTAATGCGCAAGAAATGGTACCGAAACCCCGTATTTACATATCTGCCACTGTGCAGGAGAATCCGTATAGGTGTTCGAGTGTTCGAACCGTAATGCGCAAGAAATGGTATGGAAACCTCGTATTTACATATCTGCCACTGTGCAGGAGAATCCGTATAGGTGTTCGAGTGTTCGAACCGTAATGCGCAAGAAATGGTACCGAAACCCCGTATTTACATATCTGCCACTGTGCAGGAGAATCCGTATAGGTGTTCGAGTGTTCGAACCGTAATGCGCAAGAAATGGTATGGAAACCTCGTATTTACATATCTGCCACTGTGCAGGAGAATCCGTATAGGTGTTCGAGTGTTCGAACCGTAATGCGCAAGAAATGGTACCGAAACCCCGTATTTACATATCTGCCACTGTGCAGGAGAATCCGTATAGGTGTTCGAGTGTTCGAACCGTAATGCGCAAGAAATGGTACGGAAACCCCATATTCACATATCTGCCACTGTGCAGGACAATCCGTATAGGTGTTCGAGTGTTCGAACCGTAATGCGCAAGAAATGGTAGGGAAACCCCGTATTTACATATCTGCCACTGTACAGAAGAATCCATATAGGTGTTCGAGTGTTCAAACCGTAATGCGCAAGAAATGGTACGGAAACCCCGTATTTACATATCTTCCATTGTACAGGAGAATCCGTATAGGTGTTCGAGTGTTCGAACCGTAATGCGCAAGAAATGGTATGTAAACCCCGTATTTACATACATGCCACTATGCAGGAGAATCCGTATAGGTGTTCGAGTGTTCGAACCGTAATGCGCAAGAAATGGTACGGAAACCCCGTATTTACATATCTGCCACTGTGCAGGAGAATCCGTATAGGTGTTCGATTGTTCGAACCGTAATGCGCAAGAAATGGTATGTAAACCCCGTATTTACATATCTGCCACTGTGCAGGAGAATCCGTATAGGTGTTCGAGTGTTCGAACCGTAATGCGCAAGAAATGGTATGGAAACCCCGTATTTACATATCTGCCACTGTGCAGGAGAATCCGTATAGGTGTTCGAGTGTTCGAACCGTAATGCGCAAGAAATGGTATGGAAACCCCGTATTTACATATCTGCCACTGTGTAGGAGAATCCATATAGGTGTTCGAGTGTTCGAACCGTAATGCGCAAGAAATGGTACCGAAACCCCGTATTTACATATCTGCCACTGTGCAGGAGAATCCGTATAGGTGTTCGAGTGTTCGAACCGTAATGCGCAAGAAATGGTATGGAAACCTCGTATTTACATATCTGCCACTGTGCAGGAGAATCCGTATAGGTGTTCGAGTGTTCGAACCGTAATGCGCAAGAAATGGTACCGAAACCCCGTATTTACATATCTGCCACTGTGCAGGAGAATCCGTATAGGTGTTCGAGTGTTCGAACCGTAATGCGCAAGAAATGGTACGGAAACCCCATATTCACATATCTGCCACTGTGCAGGAGAATCCGTATAGGTGTTCGAGTGTTCAAACCGTAATGCGCAAGAAATGGTACGGAAACCCCGTATTTACATATCTTCCATTGTACAGGAGAATCCGTATAGGTGTTCGAGTGTTCGAACCGTAATGCGCAAGAAATGGTATGTAAACCCCGTATTTACATACATGCCACTATGCAGGAGAATCCGTATAGGTGTTCGAGTGTTCGAACCGTAATGCGCAAGAAATGGTACGGAAACCCCGTATTTACATATCTGCCACTGTGCAGGAGAATCCGTATAGGTGTTCGATTGTTCGAACCGTAATGCGCAAGAAATGGTATGTAAACCCCGTATTTGCATATCTGCCACTGTGCAGGAGATCCGTATAGGTGTTCGAGTGTTCGAACCGTAATGCGCAAGAAATGGTATGGAAACCCCGTATTTACATATCTGCCACTGTGCAGGAGAATCCGTATAGGTGTTCGAGTGTTCGAACCGTAATGCGGAAGAAATGGTATGGAAACCCCGTATTTACATATCTGCCACTATGTAGGAGAATCCGTATAGGTGTTCGAGTGTTCGAACCGTAATGCGCAAGAAATGGTACCGAAACCCCGTATTTACATATCTGCCACTGTGCAGGAGAATCCGTATAGGTGTTCGAGTGTTCGAACCGTAATGCGCAAGAAATGGTACGGAAACCCCATATTTACATATCTGCCACTGTGCAGGAGAATCCGCATAGGTGTTCGAGTGTTCGAACCGTAATGCGCAAGAAATGGTATGGAAACCCCGTATTTACATATCTGCCACTGTGCAGGAGAATCCGTATAGGTGTTCGAGTGTTCGAACCGTAATGCGCAAGAAATGGTATGGAAACCCCGTATTTACATATCTGCCACTGTACAGGAGAATCCGTATAGGTGTTCGAGTGTTCGAACCGTAATGCGCAAGAAATGGTACGGAAACCCCGTATTTACATATCTGCCACTGTGCAGGAGAATCCGCATAGGTGTTCGAGTGTTCGAACCGTAATGCGCAAGAAATGGTATGTAAACCCCGTATTTACATATCTGCCACTGTGCAGGAGAATCCGTATAGGTGTTCGAGTGTTCGAACCGTAATGCGCAAGAAATGGTACGGAAACCCCGTATTTACATATCTGCCACTGTGCAGGAGAATCCGCATAGGTGTTCGAGTGTTCGAACCGTAATGCGCAAGAAATGGTATGTAAACCCCGTATTTACATACATGCCACTATGCAGGAGAATCCGTATAGGTGTTCGAGTGTTCGAACCGTAATGCGCAAGAAATGGTACGGAAACCCCGTATTTACATATCTGCCACTGTGCAGGAGAATCCGTATAGGTGTTCGATTGTTCGAACCGTAATGCGCAAGAAATGGTATGTAAACCCCGTATTTACATATCTGCCACTGTGCAGGAGAATCCGTATAGGTGTTCGAGTGTTCGAAACGTAATGCGCAAGAAATGGTATGGAAACCCCGTATTTACATATCTGCCACTGTGCAGGAGAATCCGTATAGGTGTTCGAGTGTTCGAACCGTAATGCGCAAGAAATGGTATGGAAACCCCGTATTTACATATCTGCCACTGTGCAGGAGAATCCATATAGGTGTTCGAGTGTTCGAACCGTAATGCGCAAGAAATGGTACCGAAACCCCGTATTTACATATCTGCCACTGTGCAGGAGAATCCGTATAGGTGTTCGAGTGTTCGAACCGTAATGCGCAAGAAATGGTATGGAAACCTCGTATTTACATATCTGCCACTGTGCAGTAGAATCCGTATAGGTGTTCGAGTGTTCGAACCGTAATGCGCAAGAAATGGTACCGAAACCCCGTATTTACATATCTGCCACTGTGCAGGAGAATCCGTATAGGTGTTCGAGTGTTCGAACCGTAATGCGCAAGAAATGGTATGGAAACCTCGTATTTACATATCTGCCACTGTGCAGGAGAATCCGTATAGGTGTTCGAGTGTTCGAACCGTAATGCGCAAGAAATGGTACCGAAACCCCGTATTTACATATCTGCCACTGTGCAGGAGAATCCGTATAGGTGTTCGAGTGTTCGAACCGTAATGCGCAAGAAATGGTATGGAAACCTCGTATTTACATATCTGCCACTGTGCAGGAGAATCCGTATAGGTGTTCGAGTGTTCGAACCGTAATGCGCAAGAAATGGTACCGAAACCCCGTATTTACATATCTGCCACTGTGCAGGAGAATCCGTATAGGTGTTCGAGTGTTCGAACCGTAATGCGCAAGAAATGGTACGGAAACCCCATATTCACATATCTGCCACTGTGCAGGAGAATCCGTATAGGTGTTCGAGTGTTCAAACCGTAATGCGCAAGAAATGGTACGGAAACCCCGTATTTACATATCTTCCATTGTACAGGAGAATCCGTATAGGTGTTCGAGTGTTCGAACCGTAATGCGCAAGAAATGGTATGTAAACCCCGTATTTACATACATGCCACTATGCAGGAGAATCCGTATAGGTGTTCGAGTGTTCGAACCGTAATGCGCAAGAAATGGTACGGAAACCCCGTATTTACATATCTGCCACTGTGCAGGAGAATCCGTATAGGTGTTCGATTGTTCGAACCGTAATGCGCAAGAAATGGTATGTAAACCCCGTATTTGCATATCTGCCACTGTGCAGGAGAATCCGTATAGGTGTTCGAGTGTTCGAACCGTAATGCGCAAGAAATGGTATGGAAACCCCGTATTTACATATCTGCCACTGTGCAGGAGAATCCGTATAGGTGTTCGAGTGTTCGAACCGTAATGCGGAAGAAATGGTATGGAAACCCCGTATTTACATATCTGCCACTGTGCAGGAGAATCCGTATAGGTGTTCGAGTGTTCGAACCGTAATGCGCAAGAAATGGTACCGAAACCCCGTATTTACATATCTGCCACTGTGCAGGAGAATCCGTATAGGTGTTCGAGTGTTCGAACCGTAATGCGCAAGAAATGGTACGGAAACCCCATATTTACATATCTGCCACTGTGCAGGAGAATCCGCATAGGTGTTCGAGTGTTCGAACCGTAATGCGCAAGAAATGGTATGGAAACCCCGTATTTACATATCTGCCACTGTGCAGGAGAATCCGTATAGGTGTTCGAGTGTTCGAACCGTAATGCGCAAGAAATGGTATGGAAACCCCGTATTTACATATCTGCCACTGTACAGGAGAATCCGTATAGGTGTTCGAGTGTTCGAACCGTAATGCGCAAGAAATGGTACGGAAACCCCGTATTTACATATCTGCCACTGTGCAGGAGAATCCGCATAGGTGTTCGAGTGTTCGAACCGTAATGCGCAAGAAATGGTATGTAAACCCCGTATTTACATATCTGCCACTGTGCAGGAGAATCCGTATAGGTGTTCGAGTGTTCGAACCGTAATGCGCAAGAAATGGTACGGAAACCCCGTATTTACATATCTGCCACTGTGCAGGAGAATCCGCATAGGTGTTCGAGTGTTCGAACCGTAATGCGCAAGAAATGGTATGTAAACCCCGTATTTACATACATGCCACTATGCAGGAGAATCCGTATAGGTGTTCGAGTGTTCGAACCGTAATGCGCAAGAAATGGTACGGAAACCCCGTATTTACATATCTGCCACTGTGCAGGAGAATCCGTATAGGTGTTCGATTGTTCGAACCGTAATGCGCAAGAAATGGTATGTAAACCCCGTATTTACATATCTGCCACTGTGCAGGAGAATCCGTATAGGTGTTCGAGTGTTCGAAACGTAATGCGCAAGAAATGGTATGGAAACCCCGTATTTACATATCTGCCACTGTGCAGGAGAATCCGTATAGGTGTTCGAGTGTTCGAACCGTAATGCGCAAGAAATGGTATGGAAACCCCGTATTTACATATCTGCCACAGTGCAGGAGAATCCATATAGGTGTTCGAGTGTTCGAACCGTAATGCGCAAGAAATGGTACCGAAACCCCGTATTTACATATCTGCCACTGTGCAGGAGAATCCGTATAGGTGTTCGAGTGTTCGAACCGTAATGCGCAAGAAATGGTATGGAAACCTCGTATTTACATATCTGCCACTGTGCAGTAGAATCCGTATAGGTGTTCGAGTGTTCGAACCGTAATGCGCAAGAAATGGTACCGAAACCCCGTATTTACATATCTGCCACTGTGCAGGAGAATCCGTATAGGTGTTCGAGTGTTCGAACCGTAATGCGCAAGAAATGGTATGGAAACCTCGTATTTACATATCTGCCACTGTGCAGGAGAATCCGTATAGGTGTTCGAGTGTTCGAACCGTAATGCGCAAGAAATGGTACCGAAACCCCGTATTTACATATCTGCCACTGTGCAGGAGAATCCGTATAGGTGTTCGAGTGTTCGAACCGTAATGCGCAAGAAATGGTACGGAAACCCCATATTCACATATCTGCCACTGTGCAGGAGAATCCGTATAGGTGTTCGAGTGTTCGAACCGTAATGCGCAAGAAATGGTAGGGAAACCCCGTATTTACATATCTGCCACTGTACAGAAGAATCCATATAGGTGTTCGAGTGTTCAAACCGTAATGCGCAAGAAATGGTACGGAAACCCCGTATTTACATATCTTCCATTGTACAGGAGAATCCGTATAGGTGTTCGAGTGTTCGAACCGTAATGCGCAAGAAATGGTATGTAAACCCCGTATTTACATACATGCCACTATGCAGGAGAATCCGTATAGGTGTTCGAGTGTTCGAACCGTAATGCGCAAGAAATGGTACGGAAACCCCGTATTTACATATCTGCCACTGTGCAGGAGAATCCGTATAGGTGTTCGATTGTTCGAACCGTAATGCGCAAGAAATGGTATGTAAACCCCGTATTTACATATCTGCCACTGTGCAGGAGAATCCGTATAGGTGTTCGAGTGTTCGAACCGTAATGCGCAAGAAATGGTATGGAAACCCCGTATTTACATATCTGCCACTGTGCAGGAGAATCCGTATAGGTGTTCGAGTGTTCGAACCGTAATGCGGAAGAAATGGTATGGAAACCCCGTATTTACATATCTGCCACTGTGCAGGAGAATCCGTATAGGTGTTCGAGTGTTCGAACCGTAATGCGCAAGAAATGGTACCGAAACCCCGTATTTACATATCTGCCACTGTGCAGGAGAATCCGTATAGGTGTTCGAGTGTTCGAACCGTAATGCGCAAGAAATGGTACGGAAACCCCATATTTACATATCTGCCACTGTGCAGGAGAATCCGCATAGGTGTTCGAGTGTTCGAACCGTAATGCGCAAGAAATGGTATGGAAACCCCGTATTTACATATCTGCCACTGTGCAGGAGAATCCGTATAGGTGTTCGAGTGTTCGAACCGTAATGCGCAAGAAATGGTATGGAAACCCCGTATTTACATATCTGCCACTGTACAGGAGAATCCGTATAGGTGTTCGAGTGTTCGAACCGTAATGCGCAAGAAATGGTACGGAAACCCCGTATTTACATATCTGCCACTGTGCAGGAGAATCCGCATAGGTGTTCGAGTGTTCGAACCGTAATGCGCAAGAAATGGTATGTAAACCCCGTATTTACATATCTGCCACTGTGCAGGAGAATCCGTATAGGTGTTCGAGTGTTCGAACCGTAATGCGCAAGAAATGGTACGGAAACCCCGTATTTACATATCTGCCACTGTGCAGGAGAATCCGCATAGGTGTTCGAGTGTTCGAACCGTAATGCGCAAGAAATGGTATGTAAACCCCGTATTTACATACATGCCACTATGCAGGAGAATCCGTATAGGTGTTCGAGTGTTCGAACCGTAATGCGCAAGAAATGGTACGGAAACCCCGTATTTACATATCTGCCACTGTGCAGGAGAATCCGTATAGGTGTTCGATTGTTCGAACCGTAATGCGCAAGAAATGGTATGTAAACCCCGTATTTACATATCTGCCACTGTGCAGGAGAATCCGTATAGGTGTTCGAGTGTTCGAACCGTAATGCGCAAGAAATGGTATGGAAACCCCGTATTTACATATCTGCCACTGTGCAGGAGAATCCGTATAGGTGTTCGAGTGTTCGAACCGTAATGCGCAAGAAATGGTATGGAAACCCCGTATTTACATATCTGCCACTGTGCAGGAGAATCCATATAGGTGTTCGAGTGTTCGAACCGTAATGCGCAAGAAATGGTACCGAAACCCCGTATTTACATATCTGCCACTGTGCAGGAGAATCCGTATAGGTGTTCGAGTGTTCGAACCGTAATGCGCAAGAAATGGTATGGAAACCTCGTATTTACATATCTGCCACTGTGCAGTAGAATCCGTATAGGTGTTCGAGTGTTCTAACCGTAATGCGCAAGAAATGGTACCGAAACCCCGTATTTACATATCTGCCACTGTGCAGGAGAATCCGTATAGGTGTTCGAGTGTTCGAACCGTAATGCGCAAGAAATGGTATGGAAACCTCGTATTTACATATCTGCCACTGTGCAGGAGAATCCGTATAGGTGTTCGAGTGTTCGAACCGTAATGCGCAAGAAATGGTACCGAAACCCCGTATTTACATATCTGCCACTGTGCAGGAGAATCCGTATAGGTGTTCGAGTGTTCGAACCGTAATGCGCAAGAAATGGTATGGAAGCCTCGTATTTACATATCTGCCACTGTGCAGGAGAATCCGTATAGGTGTTCGAGTGTTCGAACCGTAATGCGCAAGAAATGGTACCGAAACCCCGTATTTACATATCTGCCACTGTGCAGGAGAATCCGTATAGGTGTTCGAGTGTTCGAACCGTAATGCGCAAGAAATGGTACGGAAACCCCATATTCACATATCTGCCACTGTGCAGGAGAATCCGTATAGGTGTTCGAGTGTTCGAACCGTAATGCGCAAGAAATGGTAGGGAAACCCCGTATTTACATATCTGCCACTGTACAGAAGAATCCAAATAGGTGTTCGAGTGTTCAAACCGTAATGCGCAAGAAATGGTACGGAAACCCCGTATTTACATATCTTCCACTGTACAGGAGAATCCGTATAGGTGTTCGAGTGTTCGAACCGTAATGCGCAAGAAATGGTATGTAAACCCCGTATTTACATACATGCCACTATGCAGGAGAATCCGTATAGGTGTTCGAGTGTTCGAACCGTAATGCGCAAGAAATGGTACGGAAACCCCGTATTTACATATCTGCCACTGTGCAGGAGAATCCGTATAGGTGTTCGATTGTTCGAACCGTAATGCGCAAGAAATGGTATGTAAACCCCGTATTTACATATCTGCCACTGTGCAGGAGAATCCGTATAGGTGTTCGAGTGTTCGAACCGTAATGCGCAAGAAATGGTATGGAAACCCCGTATTTACATATCTGCCACTGTGCAGGAGAATCCGTATAGGTGTTCGAGTGTTCGAACCGTAATGCGGAAGAAATGGTATGGAAACCCCGTATTTACATATCTGCCACTGTGCAGGAGAATCCGTATAGGTGTTCGAGTGTTCGAACCGTAATGCGCAAGAAATGGTACCGAAACCCCGTATTTACATATCTGCCACTGTGCAGGAGAATCCGTATAGGTGTTCGAGTGTTCGAACCGTAATGCGCAAGAAATGGTACGGAAACCCCATATTTACATATCTGCCACTGTGCAGGAGAATCCGCATAGGTGTTCGAGTGTTCGAACCGTAATGCGCAAGAAATGGTATGGAAACCCCGTATTTACATATCTGCCACTGTGCAGGAGAATCCGTATAGGTGTTCGAGTGTTCGAACCGTAATGCGCAAGAAATGGTATGGAAACCCCGTATTTACATATCTGCCACTGTACAGGAGAATCCGTATAGGTGTTCGAGTGTTCGAACCGTAATGCGCAAGAAATGGTACGGAAACCCCGTATTTACATATCTGCCACTGTGCAGGAGAATCCGCATAGGTGTTCGAGTGTTCGAACCGTAATGCGCAAGAAATGGTATGTAATCCCCGTATTTACATATCTGCCACTGTGCAGGAGAATCCGTATAGGTGTTCGAGTGTTCGAACCGTAATGCGCAAGAAATGGTACGGAAACCCCGTATTTACATATCTGCCACTGTGCAGGAGAATCCGCATAGGTGTTCGAGTGTTCGAACCGTAATGCGCAAGAAATGGTATGTAAACCCCGTATTTACATACATGCCACTATGCAGGAGAATCCGTATAGGTGTTCGAGTGTTCGAACCGTAATGCGCAAGAAATGGTACGGAAACCCCGTATTTACATATCTGCCACTGTGCAGGAGAATCCGTATAGGTGTTCGATTGTTCGAACCGTAATGCGCAAGAAATGGTATGTAAACCCCGTATTTACATATCTGCCACTGTGCAGGAGAATCCGTATAGGTGTTCGAGTGTTCGAACCGTAATGCGCAAGAAATGGTATGGAAACCCCGTATTTACATATCTGCCACTGTGCAGGAGAATCCGTATAGGTGTTCGAGTGTTCGAACCGTAATGCGGAAGAAATGGTATGGAAACCCCGTATTTACATATCTGCCACTGTGCAGGAGAATCCGTATAGGTGTTCGAGTGTTCGAACCGTAATGCGCAAGAAATGGTACCGAAACCCCGTATTTACATATCTGCCACTGTGCAGGAGAATCCGTATAGGTGTTCGAGTGTTCGAACCGTAATGCGCAAGAAATGGTAAGGAAACCTCGTATTTACATATCTGCCACTATGCAGGAGAATCCGTATAGGTGTTCGACTGTTCGAACCGTAATGCGCAAGAAATGGTAGGGAAACCCCGTATTTACATATCTGCCACTGTACAGAAGAATCCATATAGGTGTTCGAGTGTTCAAACCGTAATGCGCAAGAAATGGTACGGAAACCCCGTATTTACATATCTTCCATTGTACAGGAGAATCCGTATAGGTGTTCGAGTGTTCGAACCGTAATGCGCAAGAAATGGTATGTAAACCCCGTATTTACATATCTGCCACTGTGCAGGAGAATCCGTATAGGTGTTCGAGTGTTCGAATCGAAATGCGCAAGAAATGGTATGTAAACCCCGTATTTACATATCTGCCACTGTGCAGGAGAATCCGTATAGGTGTTCGAGTGTTCGAACCGTAATGCGCAAGAAATGGTACCGAAACCCCGTATTTACATATCTGCCACTGTGCAGGAGAATCCGTATAGGTGTTCGAGTGTTCGAACCGTAATGCGGAAGAAATGGTATGGAAACCCCGTATTTACATATCTGCCACTGTGCAGGAGAATCCGTATAGGTGTTCGAGTGTTCGAACCGTAATGCGCAAGAAATGGTACCGAAACCCCGTATTTACATATCTGCCACTGTGCAGGAGAATCCGTATAGGTGTTCGAGTGTTCGAACCGTAATGCGCAAGAAATGGTATGGAAACCTCGTATTTACATATCTGCCACTGTGCAGGAGAATCCGTATAGGTGTTCGAGTGTTCGAACCGTAATGCACAAGAAATGGTACCGAAACCCCGTATTTACATATCTGCCACTGTGCAGGAGAATCCGTATAGGTGTTCGAGTGTTCGAACCGTAATGCGCAAGAAATGGTACGGAAACCCCATATTCACATATCTGCCACTGTGCAGGAGAATCCGCATGGGTGTTCGAGTGTTCGAACCGTAATGCGCAAGAAATGGTATGGAAACCCCGTATTTACATATCTGCCACTGTGCAGGAGAATCCGTATAGGTGTTCGAGTGTTCGAACCGTAATGCGCAAGAAATGGTACGGAAACCCCGTATTTACATATCTGCCACTGTACAGGAGAATCCGTATAGGTGTTCGAGTGTTCGAACCGTAATGCGCAAGAAATGGTACGGAAACCCCGTATTTACATATCTGCCACTGTGCAGGAGAATCCGCATAGGTGTTCGAGTGTTCGAACCGTAATGCGCAAGAAATGGTATGTAAACCCGTATTTACATATCTGCCATTGTGCAGGAGAATCCGTATAGCTGTTCGAGTGTTCGAACCGTAATGCGCAAGAAATGGTACGGAAACCCCGTATTTACATATCTGCCACTGTGCAGGAGAATCCGCATAGGTGTTCGAGTGTTCGAACCGTAATGCGCAAGAAATGGTATGTAAACCCCGTATTTACATACATGCCACTATGCAGGAGAATCCGTATAGGTGTTCGAGTGTTCGAACCGTAATGCGCAAGAAATGGTACGGAAACCCCATATTTACATATCTGCCACTGTGCAGGAGAATCCGTATAGGTGTTCGATTGTTCGAACCGTAATGCGCAAGAAATGGTATGTAAACCCCGTATTTACATATCTGCCACTGTGCAGGAGAATCCGTATAGGTGTTCGAGTGTTCGAACCGTAATGCGCAAGAAATGGTATGGAAACCTCGTATTTACATATCTGCCACTATGCAGGAGAATCCGTATAGGTGTTCGAGTGTTCGAACCGTAATGCGCAGGAAATGGTACCGAAACCCCGTATTTACATATCTGTCACTGTGCAGGAGAATCCGTATAGGTGTTCGAGTGTTCGAACCGTAATGCGCAAGAAATGGTACGGAAATCCCATATTTACATATCTGCCACTGTGCAGGAGAATCCGCATAGGTGTTCGAGTGTTCGAACCGTAATGCGCAAGAAATGGTATGGAAACCCCGTATTTACATATCTGCCACTGTGCAGGAGAATCCGTATAGGTGTTCGAGTGTTCGAACCGTAATGCGCAAGAAATGGTATGGAAACCCCGTATTTACATATCTGCCACTGTACAGGAGAATCCGTATAGGTGTTCGAGTGTTCGAACCGTAATACGCAGGAAATGGTACCGAAACCCCGTATTTACATATCTGTCACTGTGCAGGAGAATTCGTATAGGTGTTCGAGTGGTCGAACCGTAATGCGCAAGAAATGGTATGGAAACCCCATATTTACATATCTGTCACTGTGCAGGAGAATCCGTATAGGTGTTCGAGTGTTCGAACCGTAATGCGCAAGAAATGGTACGGAAATCCCGTATTTACATATCTGCCATTGTGCAGGAGAATCCGCATAGGTATTCGAGTGTTCGAACCGTAATGCGCAAGAAATGGTACGGAAACCCCGTATTTACATATCTGCCACTGTGCAGGAGAATCCGCATAGGTGTTCGAGTGTTCGAACCGTAATGCGCAAGAAATGGTATGTAAACCCCGTATTTACATATCTGCCACTGTGCAGGAGAATCCGTATAGGTGTTCGAGTGTTCGAACCGTAATGCGCAAGAAATGATACGGAAACCCCGTATTTACATATCTGCCACTGTGCAGGAGAATCCGTATAGGTGTTCGAGTGTTCGAACCGTAATGCGCAAGAAATGGTATGGAAACCCCGTATTTACATATCTGCCACTGTGCAGGAGAATCCGTATAGGTGTTCGAGTGTTCGAACCGTAATGCGCAAGAAATGGTACGGAAACCCCGTATTTACATATCTGCCACTGTGCAGGAGAATCCGTATAGGTGTTCGAGTGTTCGAACCGTAATGCGCAAGAAATGGTAGGGAAACCCTGTATTTACATATCTGCCACTGTACAGAAGAATCCATATAGGTGTTCGAGTGTTCAAACCGTAATGCGCAAGAAATGGTACGGAAACCCCGTATTTACATATCTTCCATTGTACAGGAGAATCCGTATAGGTGTTCGAGTGTTCGAACCGTAATGCGCAAGAAATGGTATGTAAACCCCGTATTTACATATCTACCACTGTGCAGGAGAATCCGTATAGGTGTTCGAGTGTTCGAATCGAAATGCGCAAGAAATGGTATGTAAACCCCGTATTTACATATCTGCCACTGTGCAGGAGAATCCGTATAGGTGTTCGAGTGTTCGAACCGTAATGCGCAAGAAATGGTACCGAAACCCCGTATTTACATATCTGCCACTGTGCAGGAGAATCCGTATAGGTGTTCGAGTGTTCGAACCGTAATGCGGAAGAAATGGTATGGAAACCCCGTATTTACATATCTGCCACTGTGCAGGAGAATCCGTATAGGTGTTCGAGTGTTCGAACCGTAATGCGCAAGAAATGGTACCGAAACCCCGTATTTACATATCTGCCACTGTGCAGGAGAATCCGTATAGGTGTTCGAGTGTTCGAACCGTAATGTGCAAGAAATGGTATGGAAACCTCGTATTTACATATCTGCCACTGTGCAGGAGAATCCGTATAGGTGTTCGAGTGTTCGAACCGTAATGCGCAAGAAATGGTACCGAAACCCCGTATTTACATATCTGCCACTGTGCAGGAGAATCCGTATAGGTGTTCGAGTGTTCGAACCGTAATGCGCAAGAAATGGTACGGAAACCCCATATTTACATATCTGCCACTGTGCAGGAGAATCCGCATAGGTGTTCGAGTGTTCGAACCGTAATGCGCAAGAAATTGTATGGAAACCCCGTATTTACATATCTGCCACTGTGCAGGAGAATCCGTATAGGTGTTCGAGTGTTCGAACCGTAAAGCGCAAGAAATGGTATGAAAACCCCGTATTTAAATATCTGCCACTGTACAGGAGAATCCGTATAGGTGTTCGAGTGTTCGAACCGTAATGCGCAAGAAATGGTACGGAAACCCCGTATTTACATATCTGCCACTGTGCAGGAGAATCCGCATAGGTGTTCGAGTGTTCGAACCGTAATGCGCAAGAAATGGTATGTAAACCCCGTATTTACATATCTGCCACTGTGCAGGAGAATCCGTATAGCTGTTCGAGTGTTCGAACCGTAATGCGCAAGAAATGGTACGGAAACCCCGTATTTACATATCTGCCACTGTGCAGGAGAATCCGCATAGGTGTTCGAGTGT
The DNA here is from genome assembly GCF_055761805.1 of Camellia sinensis. Lineage (NCBI taxonomy): Eukaryota > Viridiplantae > Streptophyta > Magnoliopsida > Ericales > Theaceae > Camellia > Camellia sinensis. The sequence goes on from NC_138971.1 coordinate 407,381, forward strand.
TCGAACCGTAATGCGCAAGAAATGGTATGTAAACCCCGTATTTACATACATGCCACTATGCAGGAGAATCCGTATAGGTGTTCGAGTGTTCGAACCGTAATGCGCAAGAAATGGTACGAAAACCCCATATTTACATATCTGCCACTGTGCAGGAGAATCCGTATAGGTGTTCGATTGTTCGAACCGTAATGCGCAAGAAATGGTATGTAAACCCCGTATTTACATATCTGCCACTGTGCAGGAGAATCCGTATAGGTGTTCGAGTGTTCGAACCGTAATGCGCAAGAAATGGTATGGAAACCCCGTATTTACATATCTGCCACTGTGCAGGAGAATCCGTATAGGTGTTCGAGTGTTCGAACCGTAATGCGCAGGAAATGGTACCGAAACCCCGTATTTACATATCTGTCACTGTGCAGGAGAATTCGTATAGGTGTTCGAGTGGTCGAACCGTAATGCGCAAGAAATGGTATGGAAACCCCATATTTACATATCTGTCACTGTGCAGGAGAATCCGTATAGGTGTTCGAGTGTTCGAACCGTAATGCGCAAGAAATGGTACGGAAACCCCGTATTTACATATCTGCCATTGTGCAGGAGAATCCGCATAGGTATTCGAGTGTTCGAACCGTAATGCGCAAGAAATGGTACGGAAACCCCGTATTTACATATCTGCCACTGTGCAGGAGAATCCGCATAGGTGTTCGAGTGTTCGAACCGTAATGCGCAAGAAATGGTAGGTAAACCCCGTATTTACATATCTGCCACTGTGCAGGAGAATCCGTATAGGTGTTCGAGTGTTCGAACCGTAATGCGCAAGAAATGATAGGGAAACCCCGTATTTACATATCTGCCACTGTGCAGGAGAATCCGTATAGGTGTTCGAGTGTTCGAACCGTAATGCGCAAGAAATGGTATGGAAACCCCGTATTTACATATCTGCCACTGTGCAGGAGAATCCGTATAGGTGTTCGAGTGTTCGAACCGTAATGCGCAAGAAATGGTATGGAAACACCGTATTTACATATCTGCCACTGTGCAGGAGAATCCGTATAGGTGTTCGAGTGTTTGAACCGTAATGCGCAAGAAATGGTATGGAAACCCCGTATTTACATGTCTGCCACTGTGCAGGAGAATCCGTATAGGTGTTCGAGTGTTTGAACCGTAATGCGCAAGAAATGGTACGGAAACCCCATATTTACATATCTGCCACTCTGCAGGAGAATCCGCATAGGTGTTCGAGTGTTCGAACCGTAATGCGCAAGAAATGGTATGGAAACACCGTATTTACATATCTGCCACTGTGCAGGAGAATCCGTATAGGTGTTCGAGTGTTCGAACCGTAATGCGCAAGAAATGGTAGGGAAACCCCGTATTTACATATCTGCCACTGTACAGAAGAATCCATATAGGTGTTCGAGTGTTCGAACCGTAATGCGCAAGAAATGGTACCGAAACCCCGTATTTACATATCTGCCACTGTGCAGGAGAATCCGTATAGGTGTTCGAGTGTTCGAACCGTAATGCGGAAGAAATGGTATGGAAACCCCGTATTTACATATCTGCCACTGTGCAGGAGAATCCGTATAGGTGTTCGAGTGTTCGAACCGTAATGCGCAAGAAATGGTACCGAAACCCCGTATTTACATATCTGCCACTGTGCAGGAGAATCCGTATAGGTGTTCGAGTGTTCGAACCGTAATGCGCAAGAAATGGTATGGAAACCTCGTATTTACATATCTGCCACTGTGCAGGAGAATCCGTATAGGTGTTCGAGTGTCCGAACCGTAATGCGCAAGAAATGGTACCGAAACCCCGTATTTACATATCTGCCACTGTGCAGGAGAATCCGTATAGGTGTTCGAGTGTTCGAACCGTAATGCGCAAGAAATGGTACGGAAACCCCATATTTACATATCTGCCACTGTGCAGGAGAATCCGCATAGGTGTTCGAGTGTTCGAACCGTAATGCGCAAGAAATGGTATGGAAACCCCGTATTTACATATCTGCCACTGTGCAGGAGAATCCGTATAGGTGTTCGAGTGTTCGAACCGTAATGCGCAAGAAATGGTATGGAAACCCCGTATTTACATATCTGCCACTGTACAGGAGAATCCGTATAGGTGTTCGAGTGTTCGAACCGTAATGCGCAAGAAATGGTACGGAAACCCCGTATTTACATATCTGCCGCTGTGCAGGAGAATCCGCATAGGTGTTCGAGTGTTCGAACCGTAATGCGCAAGAAATGGTATGTAAACCCCGTATTTACATATCTGCCACTGTGCAGGAGAATCCGTATAGCTGTTCGAGTGTTCGAACCGTAATGCGCAAGAAATGGTACGGAAACCCCGTATTTACATATCTGCCACTGTGCAGGAGAATCCGCATAGGTGTTCGAGTGTTCGAACCGTAATGCGCAAGAAATGGTATGTAAACCCCGTATTTACATACATGCCACTATGCAGGAGAATCCGTATAGGTGTTCGAGTGTTCGAACCGTAATGCGCAAGAAATGGTACGGAAACCCCGTATTTATATATCTGCCACTGTGCAGGAGAATCCGTATAGGTGTTCGAGTGTTCGAACCGTAATGCGCAAGAAATGGTACGGAAACCCCGTATTTATATATCTGCCACTGTGCAGGAGAATCCGTATAGGTGTTCGATTGTTCGAACCGTAATGCGCAAGAAATGGTATGTAAACCCCGTATTTACATATCTGCCACTATGCAGGAGAATCCGTATAGGTGTTCGAGTGTTCGAACCGTAATGCGCAAGAAATGGTATGGAAACCCCGTATTTACATATCTGCCACTGTGCAGGAGAATCCGTATAGGTGTTCGAGTGTTCGAACCGTAATGCGCAAGAAATGGTATGGAAACCCCGTATTTACATGTCTGCCACTGTGCCGTAGAATCCGTATAGGTGTTCGAGTGTTCGAACCGTAATGCGCAAGAAATGGTACCGAAACCCCGTATTTACATATCTGCCACTGTGCAGGAGAATCCGTATAGGTGTTCGAGTGTTCGAACCGTAATGCGCAAGAAATGGTACGGAAACCCCATATTTACATATCTGCCACTCTGCAGGAGAATCCGCATAGGTGTTCGAGTGTTCGAACCGTAATGCGCAAGAAATGGTATGGAAACCCTGTATTTACATATCTGCCACTGTGCAGGAGAATCCGTATAGGTGTTCGAGTGTTCGAACCGTAATGCGCAAGAAATGGTAGGGAAACCCCGTATTTACATATCTGCCACTGTACAGAAGAATCCATATAGGTGTTCGAGTGTTCAAACCGTAATGCGCAAGAAATGGTACGGAAACCCCGTATTTACATATCTGCCATTGTACAGGAGAATCCGCATAGGTGTTCGAGTGTTCGAACCGTAATGCGCAAGAAATAGTATGGAAACCCCGTATTTACATATCTGCCACTGTGCAGGAGAATCCGTATAGGTGTTCGAGTGTTCGAACCGTAATGCGCAGGAAATGGTACCGAAACCCCGTATTTACATATCTGTCACTGTGGAGGAGAATTCGTATAGGTGTTCGAGTGGTCGAACCGTAATGCGCAAGAAATGGTATGGAAACCCCATATTTACATATCTGTCACTGTGCAGGAGAATCCGTATAGGTGTTCGAGTGTTCGAACCGTAATGCGCAAGAAATGGTACGGAAACCCCGTATTTACATATCTGCCAATGTGCAGGAGAATCCGCATAGGTATTCGAGTGTTCGAACCGTAATGCGCAAGAAATGGTACGGAAACCCCGTATTTACATATCTGCCACTGTGCAGGATTATCCGCATAGGTGTTCGAGTGTTCGAACCGTAATGCGCAAGAAATGGTATGTAAACCCCGTATTTACATATCTGCCACTGTGCAGGAGAATCCGTATAGGTGTTCGAGTGTTCGAACCGTAATGCGCAAGAAATGATACGGAAACCCCGTATTTACATATCTGCCACTGTGCAGGAGAATCCGTATAGGTGTTCGAGTGTTCGAACCGTAATGCGCAAGAAATGGTATGGAAACCCCGTATTTACATATCTGCCACTGTGCAGGAGAATCCGTATAGGTGTTCGAGTGTTCGAACCGTAATGCGCAAGAAATGGTACCGAAACCCCGTATTTACATATCTGCCACTGTGCAGGAGAATCCGTATAGGTGTTCGAGTGTTCGAACCGTAATGCGCAAGAAATGGTACGGAAACCCCCTATTTACATATCTGTCACTGTGCAGGAGAATCCGCATAGGTGTTCGAGTGTTCGAACCGTAATGCGCAAGAAATGGTATGGAAACCCCGTATTTACATATCTGCCACTGTGCAGGAGAATCCGTATAGGTGTTCGAGTGTTCGAACTGTAATGCGCAAGAAATGGTATGGAAACCCCGTATTTACATATCTGCCACTGTACAGGAGAATCCGTATAGGTGTTCGAGTGTTCGAACCGTAATGCGCAAGAAATGGTACGGAAACCCCGTATTTACATATCTGCCACTGTGCAGGAGAATCCGCATAGGTGTTCGAGTGTTCGAACCGTAATGCGCAAGAAATGGTATGTAAACCCCGTATTTACATATCTGCCACTGTGCAGGAGAATCCGTATAGCTGTTCGAGTGTTCGAACCGTAATGCGCAAGAAATGGTACGGAAACCCCGTATTTACATATCTGCCACTGTGCAGGAGAATCCGCATAGGTGTTCGAGTGTTCGAACCGTAATGCGCAAGAAATGGTATGTAAACCCCGTATTTACATACATGCCACTATGCAGGAGAATCCGTATAGGTGTTCGAGTGTTCGAACCGTAATGCGCAAGAAATGGTACGAAAACCCCGTATTTACATATCTGCCACTGTGCAGGAGAATCCGTATAGGTGTTCGATTGTTCGAACCGTAATGCGCAAGAAATGGTATGTAAACCCCGTATTTACATATCTGCCACTGTGCAGGAGAATCCGTATAGGTGTTCGAGTGTTCGAACCGTAATGCGCAAGAAATGGTATGGAAACCCCGTATTTACATATCTGCCACTGTGCAGGAGAATCCGTATAGGTGTTCGAGTGTTCGAACCGTAATGCGCAAGAAATGGTATGGAAACCCCGTATTTACATATCTGCCACTGTGCTGGAGAATCCGTATAGGTGTTCGAGTGTTCGAACCGTAATGCGCAAGAAATGGTACCGAAACCCCGTATTTACATATCTGCCACTGTGCAGGAGAATCCGTATAGGTGTTCGAGTGTTCGAACCGTAATGCGCAAGAAATGGTACGGAAACCCCATATTTACATATCTGCCACTCTGCAGGAGAATCCGCATAGGTGTTCGAGTGTTCGAACCGTAATGCGCAAGAAATGGTATGGAAACACCGTATTTACATATCTGCCACTGTGCAGGAGAATCCGTATAGGTGTTCGAGTGTTCGAACCGTAATGCGCAAGAAATGGTAGGGAAACCCCGTATTTACATATCTGCCACTGTACAGAAGAATCCATATAGGTGTTCGAGTGTTCAAACCGTAATGCGCAAGAAATGGTACGGAAACCCCGTATTTACATATCTGCCATTGTACAGGAGAATCCGCATAGGTGTTCGAGTGTTCGAACCGTAATGCGCAAGAAATGGTATGTAAACCCCGTATTTACATATCTGCCACTGTGCAGGAGAATCCGTATAGGTGTTCGAGTGTTCGAATCGAAATGCGCAAGAAATGGTATGTAAACCCCGTATTTACATATCTGCCACTGTGCAGGAGAATCCGTATAGGTGTTCGAGTGTTCGAACCGTAATGCGCCAGAAATGGTACCGAAACCCCGTATTTACATATCTGCCACTGTGCAGGAGAATCCGTATAGGTGTTCGAGTGTTCGAACCGTAATGCGGAAGAAATGGTATGGAAACCCCGTATTTACATATCTGCCACTGTGCAGGAGAATCCGTATAGGTGTTCGAGTGTTCGAGCCGTAATGCGCAAGAAATGGTACCGAAACCCCGTATTTACATATCTGCCACTGTGCAGGAGAATCCGTATAGGTGTTCGAGTGTTCGAACCGTAATGCGCAAGAAATGGTATGGAAACCTCGTATTTACATATCTGCCACTGTGCAGGAGAATCCGTATAGGTGTTCGAGTGTCCGAACCGTAATGCGCAAGAAATGGTACCGAAACCCCGTATTTACATATCTGCCACTGTGCAGGAGAATCCGTATAGGTGTTCGAGTGTTCGAACCGTAATGCGCAAGAAATGGTACGGAAACCCCATATTTACATATCTGCCACTGTGCAGGAGAATCCGCATAGGTGTTCGAGTGTTCGAACCGTAATGCGCAAGAAATGGTATGGAAACCCCGTATTTACATATCTGCCACTGTGCAGGAGAATCCGTATAGGTGTTCGAGTGTTCGAACCGTAATGCGCAAGAAATGGTATGGAAACCCCGTATTTACATATCTGCCACTGTACAGGAGAATCCGTATAGGTGTTCGAGTGTTCGAACCGTAATGCGCAAGAAATGGTACGGAAACCCCGTATTTACATATCTGCCACTGTGCAGGAGAATCCGCATAGGTGTTCGAGTGTTCAAACCGTAATGCGCAAGAAATGGTATGTAAACCCCGTATTTACATATCTGCCACTGTGCAGGAGAATCCGTATAGCTGTTCGAGTGTTCGAACCGTAATGCGCAAGAAATGGTACGGAAACCCCGTATTTACATATCTGCCACTGTGCAGGAGAATCCGCATAGGTGTTCGAGTGTTCGAACCGTAATGCGCAAGAAATGGTATGTAAACCCCGTATTTACATACATGCCACTATGCAGGAGAATCCGTATAGGTGTTCGAGTGTTCGAACCGTAATGCGCAAGAAATGGTACGGAAACCCCGTATTTACATATCTGCCACTGTGCAGGAGAATCCGTATAGGTGTTCGATTGTTCGAACCGTAATGCGCAAGAAATGGTATGTAAACCCCGTATTTACATATCTGCCACTGTGCAGGAGAATCCGTATAGGTGTTCCAGTGTTCGAACCGTAATGCGCAAGAAATGGTATGGAAACCCCGTATTTACATATCTGCCACTGTGCAGGAGAATCCGTATAGGTGTTCGAGTGTTCGAACCGTAATGCGCAAGAAATGGTATGGAAACCCCGTATTTACATATCTGCCACTGTGCAGGAGAATCCGTATAGGTGTTCGAGTGTTCGAACCGTAATGCGCAAGAAATGGTACCGAAACCCCGTATTTACATATCTGCCACTGTGCAGGAGAATCCGTATAGGTGTTCGAGTGTTCGAACCGTAATGCGCAAGAAATGGTACGGAAACCCCATATTTACATATCTGCCACTCTGCAGGAGAATCCGCATAGGTGTTCGAGTGTTCGAACCGTAATGCGCAAGAAATGGTATGGAAACCCTGTATTTACATATCTGCCACTGTGCAGGAGAATCCGTATAGGTGTTCGAGTGTTCGAACCGTAATGCGCAAGAAATGGTAGGGAAACCCCGTATTTACATATCTGCCACTGTACAGAAGAATCCATATAGGTGTTCGAGTGTTCAAACCGTAATGCGCAAGAAATGGTACGGAAACCCCGTATTTACATATCTGCCATTGTACAGGAGAATCCGCATAGGTGTTCGAGTGTTCGAACCGTAATGCGCAAGAAATGGTATGTAAACCCCGTATTTACATATCTGCCACTGTGCAGGAGAATCTGTATAGGTGTTCGAGTGTTCGAATCGAAATGTGCAAGAAATGGTATGTAAACCCCGTATTTACATATCTGCCACTGTGCAGGAGAATCCGTATAGGTGTTCGAGTGTTCGAACCGTAATGCGCAAGAAATGGTACCGAAACCCCGTATTTACATATCTGCCACTGTGCAGGAGAATCCGTATAGGTGTTCGAGTGTTCGAACCGTAATGCGGAAGAAATGGTATGGAAACCCCGTATTTACATATCTGCCACTGTGCAGGAGAATCCGTATAGGTGTTCGAGTGTTCGAACCGTAATGCGCAAGAAATGGTACCGAAACCCCGTATTTACATATCTGCCACTGTGCAGGAGAATCCGTATAGGTGTTCGAGTGTTCGAACCGTAATGCGCAAGAAATGGTATGGAAACCTCGTATTTAAATATCTGCCACTGTGCAGGAGAATCCGTATAGGTGTTCGAGTGTCCGAACCGTAATGCGCAAGAAATGGTACCGAAACACCGTATTTACATATCTGCCACTGTGCAGGAGAATCCGTATAGGTGTTCGAGTGTTCGAACCGTAATGCGCAAGAAATGGTACGGAAACCCCATATTTACATATCTGCCACTGTGCAGGAGAATCCGCATAGGTGTTCGAGTGTTCGAACCGTAATGCGCAAGAAATGGTATGGAAACCCCGTATTTACATATCTGCCACTGTGCAGGAGAATCCGTATAGGTGTTCGAGTGTTTGAACCGTAATGCGCAAGAAATGGTACGGAAACCCCATATTTACATATCTGCCACTCTGCAGGAGAATCCGCATAGGTGTTCGAGTGTTCGAACCGTAATGCGCAAGAAATGGTATGGAAACACCGTATTTACATATCTGCCACTGTGCAGGAGAATCCGTATAGGTGTTCGAGTGTTCGAACCGTAATACGCAAGAAATGGTAGGGAAACCCCGTATTTACATATCTGCCACTGTACAGAAGAATCCATATAGGTGTTCGAGTGTTCAAACCGTAATGCGCAAGAAATGGTACGGAAACCCCGTATTTACATATCTGCCATTGTACAGGAGAATCCGCATAGGTGTTCGAGTGTTCGAACCGTAATGCGCAAGAAATGGTATGTAAACCCCGTATTTACATATCTGCCACTGTGCAGGAGAATCCGTATAGGTGTTCGAGTGTTCGAATCGAAATGCGCAAGAAATGGTATGTAAACCCCGTATTTACATATCTGCCACTGTGCAGGAGAATCCGTATAGGTGTTCGAGTGTTCGAACCGTAATGCGCAAGAAATGGTACCGAAACCCCGTATTTACATATCTGCCACTATGCAGGAGAATCCGTATAGGTGTTCGAGTGTTCGAACCGTAATGCGGAAGAAATGGTATGGAAACCCCGTATTTACATATCTGCCACTGTGCAGGAGAATCCGTATAGGTGTTCGAGTGTTCGAACCGTAATGCGCAAGAAATGGTACCGAAACCCCGTATTTACATATCTGCCACTGTGCAGGAGAATCCGTATAGGTGTTCGAGTGTTCGAACCGTAATGCGCAAGAAATGGTATTGAAACCTCGTATTTACATATCTGCCACTGTGCAGGAGAATCCGTATAGGTGTTCGAGTGTCCGAACCGTAATGCGCAAGAAATGGTACCGAAACCCCGTATTTACATATCTGCCACTGTGCAGGAGAATCCGTATAGGTGTTCGAGTGTTCGAACCGTAATGCGCAAGAAATGGTACGGAAACCCCATATTTACATATCTGCCACTGTGCAGGAGAATCCGCATAGGTGTTCGAGTGTTCGAACCGTAATGCGCAAGAAATGGTATGGAAACCCCGTATTTACATATCTGCCACTGTGCAGGAAAATCCGTATAGGTGTTCGAGTGTTCGAACCGTAATGCGCAAGAAATGGTATGGAAACCCCGTATTTACATATCTGCCACTGTACAGGAGAATCCGTATAGGTGTTCGAGTGTTCGAACCGTAATGCGCAAGAAATGGTACGGAAACCCCGTATTTACATATCTGCCACTGTGCAGGAGAATCCGCATAGGTGTTCGAGTGTTCGAACCGTAATGCGCAAGAAATGGTATGTAAACCCCGTATTTACATATCTGCCACTGTGCAGGAGAATCCGTATAGCTGTTCGAGTGTTCGAACCGTAATGCGCAAGAAATGGTACGGAAACCCCGTATTTACATATCTGCCACTGTGCAGGAGAATCCGCATAGGTGTTCGAGTGTTCGAACCGTAATGCGCAAGAAATGGTATGTAAACCCCGTATTTACATACATGCCACTATGCAGGAGAATCCGTATAGGTGTTCGAGTGTTCGAACCGTAATGCGCAAGAAATGGTACGGAAACCCCGTATTTACATATCTGCCACTGTGCAGGAGAATCCGTATAGGTGTTCGATTGTTCGAACCGTAATGCGCAAGAAATGGTATGTAAACCCCGTATTTACATATCTGCCACTGTGCAGGAGAATCCGTATAGGTGTTCCAGTGTTCGAACCGTAATGCGCAAGAAATGGTATGGAAACCCCGTATTTACATATCTGCCACTGTGCAGGAGAATCCGTATAGGTGTTCGAGTGTTCGAACCGTAATGCGCAAGAAATGGTATGGAAACCCCGTATTTACATATCTGCCACTGTGCAGGAGAATCCGTATAGGTGTTCGAGTGTTCGAACCGTAATGCGCAAGAAATGGTACCGAAACCCCGTATTTACATATCTGCCACTGTGCAGGAGAATCCGTATAGGTGTTCGAGTGTTCGAACCGTAATGCGCAAGAAATGGTACGGAAACCCCATATTTACATATCTGCCACTCTGCAGGAGAATCCGCATAGGTGTTCGAGTGTTCGAACCGTAATGCGCAAGAAATGGTATGGAAACCCTGTATTTACATATCTGCCACTGTGCAGGAGAATCCGTATAGGTGTTCGAGTGTTCGAACCGTAATGCGCAAGAAATGGTAGGGAAACCCCGTATTTACATATCTGCCACTGTACAGAAGAATCCATATAGGTGTTCGAGTGTTCAAACCATAATGCGCAAGAAATGGTACGGAAACCCCGTATTTACATATCTGCCATTGTACAGGAGAATCCGCATAGGTGTTCGAGTGTTCGAACCGTAATGCGCAAGAAATGGTATGTAAACCCCGTATTTACATATCTGCCACTGTGCAGGAGAATCCGTATAGGTGTTCGAGTGTTCGAATCGAAATGCGCAAGAAATGGTATGTAAACCCCGTATTTACATATCTGCCACTGTGCAGGAGAATCCGTATAGGTGTTCGAGTGTTCGAACCGTAATGCGCAAGAAATGGTACCGAAACCCCGTATTTACATATCTGCCACTGTGCAGGAGAATCCGTATAGGTGTTCGAGTGTTCGAACCGTAATGCGGAAGAAATGGTATGGAAACCCCATATTTACATATCTGCCACTGTGCAGGAGAATCCGTATAGGTGTTCGAGTGTTCGAACCGTAATGCGCAAGAAATGGTACCGAAACCCCGTATTTACATATCTGCCACTGTGCAGGAGAATCCGTATAGGTGTTCGAGTGTTCGAACCGTAATGCGCAAGAAATGGTATGGAAACCTCGTATTTACATATCTGCCACTGTGCAGGAGAATCCGTATAGGTGTTCGAGTGTCCGAACCGTAATGCGCAAGAAATGGTACCGAAACACCGTATTTACATATCTGCCACTGTGCAGGAGAATCCGTATAGGTGTTCGAGTGTTCGAACCGTAATGCGCAAGAAATGGTACGGAAACCCCATATTTACATATCTGCCATTGTGCAGGAGAATCCGCATAGGTGTTCGAGTGTTCGAACCGTAATGCGCAAGAAATGGTATGGAAACCCCGTATTTACATATCTCCCACTGTGCAGGAGAATCCGTATAGGTGTTCGAGTGTTTGAACCGTAATGCGCAAGAAATGGTATGGAAACCCGGTATTTACATATCTGCCACTGTACAGGAGAATCCGTATAGGTGTTCGAGTGTTCGAACCGTAATGCGCAAGAAATGGTACGGAAACCCCGTATTTACATATCTGCCACTGTGCAGGAGAATCCGCATAGGTGTTCGAGTGTTCGAACCGTAATGCGCAAGAAATGGTATGTAAACCCCGTATTTACATATCTGCCACTGTGCAGGAGAATCCGTATAGCTGTTCGAGTGTTCGAACCGTAATGCGCAAGAAATGGTACGGAAACCCCGTATTTACATATCTGCCACTGTGCAGGAGAATCCGCATAGGTGTTCGAGTGTTCGAACCGTAATGCGCAAGAAATGGTATGTAAACCCCGTATTTACATACATGCCACTATGCAGGAGAATCCGTATAGGTGTTCGAGTGTTAGAACCGTAATGCGCAAGAAATGGTACGGAAACCCCATATTTACATATCTGCCACTGTGCAGGAGAATCCGTATAGGTGTTCGATTGTTCGAACCGTAATGCGCAAGAAATGGTATGTAAACCCCGTATTTACATATCTGCCACTGTGCAGGAGAATCCGTATAGGTGTTCGAGTGTTCGAACCGTAATGCGCAAGAAATGGTACGGAAACCCCGTATTTACATATCTGCCATTGTGCAGGAGAATCCGCATAGGTATTCGAGTGTTCGAACCGTAATGCGCAAGAATTGGTACGGAAACCCCGTATTTACATATCTGCCACTGTGCAGGAGAATCCGCATAGGTGTTCGAGTGTTCGAACCGTAATGCGCAAGAAATGGTATGTAAACCCCGTATTTACATATCTGCCACTGTGCAGGAGAATCCGTATAGGTGTTCGAGTGTTCGAACCGTAATGCGCAAGAAATGATACGGAAACCCCGTATTTAAATATCTGCCACTGTGCAGGAGAATCCGTATAGGTGTTCGAGTGTTCGAACCGTAATGCGCAAGAAATGGTATGGAAACCCCGTATTTACATATCTGCCACTGTGCAGGAGAATCCGTATAGGTGTTCGAGTGTTCGAACCGTAATGCGCAAGATATGGTACCGAAACCCCGTATTTACATATCTGCCACTGTGCAGGAGAATCCGTATAGGTGTTCGAGTGTTCGAACCGTAATGCGCAAGAAATGGTACGGAAACCCCATATTTACATATCTGCCACTCTGCAGGAGAATCCGCATAGGTGTTCGAGTGTTCGAACCATAATGCGCAAGAAATGGTATGGAAACCCCGTATATACATATCTGCCACTGTGCAGGAGAATCCGTATAGGTGTTCGAGTGTTCGAACCGTAATGCGCAAGAAATGGTAGGGAAACCCCGTATTTACATATCTGCCACTGTACAGAAGAATCCATATAGGTGTTCGAGTGTTCAAACCGTAATGCGCAAGAAATGGTACGGAAACCCCGTATTTACATATCTGCCATTGTGCAGGAGAATCCGCATAGGTGTTCGAGTGTTCGAACCGTAATGCGCAAGAAATGGTACGGAAACCCCGTATTTACATATCTGCCATTGTACAGGAGAATCCGCATAGGTGTTCGAGTGTTCGAACCGTAATGCGCAAGAAATGGTATGTAAACCCCGTATTTACATATCTGCCACTGTGCAGGAGAATCCGTATAGGTGTTCGAGTGTTCGAATCGAAATGCGCAAGAAATGGTATGTAAACCCCGTATTTACATATCTGCCACTGTGCAGGAGAATCCGTATAGGTGTTCGAGTGTTCGAACCGTAATGCGCAAGAAATGGTACCGAAACCCCGTATTTACATATCTGCCACTTTGCAGGAGAATCGGTATAGGTGTTCGAGTGTTCGAACCGTAATGCGGAAGAAATGGTATGGAAACCCCGTATTTACATATCTGCACTGTGCAGGAGAATCCGTATAGGTGTTCGAGTGTTCGAATCGAAATGCGCAAGAAATGGTATGTAAACCCCGTATTTACATATCTGCCACTGTGGAGGAGAATCCGTATAGGTGTTCGAGTGTTCGAACCGTAATGCGCAAGAAATGGTACCGAAACCCCGTATTTACATATCTGCCACTGTGCAGCAGAATCCGTATAGGTGTTCGAGTGTTCGAACCGTAATGCGCAAGAAATGGTAGGGAAACCCCGTATTTACATATCTGCCACTGTACAGAAGAATCCATATAGGTGTTCGAGTGTTCAAACTGTAATGCGCAAGAAATCGTACGGAAACCCCGTATTTACATATCTGCCATTGTGCAGGAGAATCCGCATAGTTGTTCGAGTGTTCGAACCGTAATGCGCAAGAAATGGTATGTAAGCCCCGTATTTACATATCTGCCACTGTGCAGGAGAATCCGTATAGGTGTTCGAGTGTTCGAATCGAAATGCGCAAGAAATGGTATGTAAACCCCGGATTTACATATCTGCCACTGTGCAGGAGAATCCGTATAGGTGTTCGAGTGTTCGAACCGTAATGCGCAAGAAATGGTACCGAAACCCCGTATTTACATATCTGCCACTGTGCAGGAGAATCCGTATAGGTGTTCGAGTGTTCGAACCGTAATGCGCAAGAAATGGTATGGAAACCTCGTATTTACAAATCTGCCACTGTGCAGGAGAATCCGTATAGGTGTTCGAGTGTTCGAACCGTAATGCGCAAGAAATGGTACCGAAACCCCGTATTTACATATCTGCCTCTCTACAGGAGAATCCGTATAGGTGTTCGAGTGTTCGAACCGTAATGCGCAAGAAATGTTACGGAAACCCCATATTTACATATCTGCCACTCTGCAGGAGAATCCGCATAGGTGTTCGAGTGTTCGAACCGTAATGCGCAAGAAATGGTACCGAAACCCCGTATTTACATATCTGCCACTGTGCAGGAGAATCCGTATAGGTGTTCGAGTGTTCGAACCGTAATGCGGAAGAAATGGTATGGAAACCCCATATTTACATATCTGCCACTGTGCAGGAGAATCCGTATAGGTGTTCGAGTGTTCAAACCGTAATGCGCAAGAAATGGTACCGAAACCCCGTATTTACATATCTGCCACTGTGCAGGAGAATCCGTATAGGTGTTCGAGTGTTCGAACCGTAATGCGCAAGAAATGGTATGTAAACCCCGTATTTACGTATCTGCCACTGTGCAGGAGAATCCGTATAGGTGTTCGAGTGTTCGAATCGAAATGCGCAAGAAATTGTATGTAAACCCCGTATTTACATATCTGCCACTGTGCAGGAGAATCCGTATAGGTGTTCGAGTGTTCGAACCGTAATGCGCAAGAAATGGTACCGAAACCCCGTATTTACATATCTGCCACTGTGCAGGAGAATCCGTATAGGTGTTCGAGTGTTCGAACCGTAATGCGGAAGAAATGGTATGGAAACCCCGTATTTACATATCTGCCACTGTGTAGGAGAATCCGTATAGGTGTTCGAGTGTTCGAACCGTAATGCGCAAGAAATGGTACCGAAACCCCGTATTTGCATATCTGCCACTGTGCAGGAGAATCCGTATAGGTGTTCGAGTGTTCGAACCGTAATGCGCAAGAAATGGTACGGAAACCCTGTATTTACATATCTGCCACTGTGCAGGAGAATCCGTATAGGTGTTCGAGTGTTCGAACCGTAATGCGCAAGAAATGGTAGGGAAACCCCGTATTTACATATCTGCCACTGTACAGAAGAATCCATATAGGTGTTCGAGTGTTCAAACCGTAATGCGCAAGAAATGGTACGGAAACCCCGTATTTACATATCTGCCATTGTACAGGAGAATCCGCATAGGTGTTCGAGTGTTCGAACCGTAATGCGCAAGAAATGGTATGTAAACCCCGTATTTACATATCTGCCACTGTGCAGGAGAATCCGTATAGGTGTTCGAGTGTTCGAATCGAAATGCGCAAGAAATGATACGGAAACCCCGTATTTACATATCTGCCACTGTGCAGGAGAATCCGTATAGGTGTTCGAGTGTTCGAACCGTAATGCGCAAGAAATGGTATGGAAACCCCGTATTTACATATCTGCCACTGTGCAGGAGAATCCGTATAGGTGTTCGAGTGTTCGAACCGTAATGCGCAAGATATGGTACCGAAACCCCGTATTTACATATCTGCCACTGTGCAGGAGAATCCGTATAGGTGTTCGAGTGTTCGAACCGTAATGCGCAAGAAATGGTACGGAAACCCCATATTTACATATCTGCCACTCTGCAGGAGAATCCGCATAGGTGTTCGAGTGTTCGAACCATAATGCGCAAGAAATGGTATGGAAACCCCGTATATACATATCTGCCACTGTGCAGGAGAATCCGTATAGGTGTTCGAGTGTTCGAACCGTAATGCGCAAGAAATGGTAGGGAAACCCCGTATTTACATATCTGCCACTGTACAGAAGAATCCATATAGGTGTTCGAGTGTTCAAACCGTAATGCGCAAGAAATGGTACGGCAACCCCGTATTTACATATCTGCCATTGTGCAGGAGAATCCGCATAGGTGTTCGAGTGTTCGAACCGTAATGCGCAAGAAATGGTACGGAAACCCCGTATTTACATATCTGCCATTGTACAGGAGAATCCGCATAGGTGTTCGAGTGTTCGAACCGTAATGCGCAAGAAATGGTATGTAAACCCCGTATTTACATATCTGCCACTGTGCAGGAGAATCCGTATAGGTGTTCGAGTGTTCGAATCGAAATGCGCAAGAAATGGTATGTAAACCCCGTATTTACATATCTGCCACTGTGCAGGAGAATCCGTATAGGTGTTCGAGTGTTCGAACCGTAATGCGCAAGAAATGGTACCGAAACCCCGTATTTACATATCTGCCACTGTGCAGGAGAATCGGTATAGGTGTTCGAGTGTTCGAACCGTAATGCGGAAGAAATGGTATGGAAACCCCGTATTTACATATCTGCACTGTGCAGGAGAATCCGTATAGGTGTTCGAGTGTTCGAATCGAAATGCGCAAGAAATGGTATGTAAACCCCGTATTTACATATTTGCCACTGTGGAGGAGAATCCGTATAGGTGTTCGAGTGTTCGAACCGTAATGCGCAAGAAATGGTACCGAAACCCCGTATTTACATATCTGCCACTGTGCAGCAGAATCCGTATAGGTGTTCGAGTGTTCGAACCGTAATGCGCAAGAAATGGTAGGGAAACCCCGTATTTACATATCTGCCACTGTACAGAAGAATCCATATAGGTGTTCGAGTGTTCAAACTGTAATGCGCAAGAAATCGTACGGAAACCCCGTATTTACATATCTGCCATTGTGCAGGAGAATCCGCATAGTTGTTCGAGTGTTCGAACCGTAATGCGCAAGAAATGGTATGTAAACCCCGTATTTACATATCTGCCACTGTGCAGGAGAATCCGTATAGGTGTTCGAGTGTTCGAACCGTAATGCGCAAGAAATGGTACCGAAACCCCGTATTTACATATCTGCCAGTGTGCAGGAGAATCCGTATAGGTGTTCGAGTGTTCGAACCGTAATGCGGAAGAAATGGTATGGAAACCCCGTATTTACATATCTGCCACTGTGCAGGAGAATCCGTATTGGTGTTCGAGTGTTCGAACCGTAATGCGCAAGAAATGGTACCGAAACCCCGTATTTACATATCTGCCACTGTGCAGGAGAATCCGTATAGGTGTTCGAGTGTTCGAACCGTAATGCGCAAGAAATGGTATGGAAACCTCGTATTTACATATCTGCCACTGTGCAGGAGAATCCGTATAGGTGTTCGAGTGTTCGAACCGTAATGCGCAAGAAATGGTACCGAAACCCCGTATTTACATATCTGCCACTGTGCAGGAGAATCCGTATAGGTGTTCGAGTGTTCGAACCGTAATGCGCAAGAAATGTTACGGAAACCCCATATTTACATATCTGCCACTCTGCAGGAGAATCCGCATAGGTGTTCGAGTGTTCGAACCGTAATGCGCAAGAAATGGTATGGAAACCCTGTATTTACATATCTGCCACTGTGCAGGAGAATCCGTATAGGTGTTCGAGTGTTCGAACCGTAATGCGCAAGAAATGGTAGGGAAACCCCGTATTTACATATCTGCCACTGTACAGAAGAATCCATATAGGTGTTCGAGTGTTCAAACCGTAATGCGCAAGAAATGGTACGGAAACCCCGTATTTACATATCTGCCATTGTACAGGAGAATCCGCATAGGTGTTCGAGTGTTCGAACCGTAATGCGCAAGAAATGGTATGTAAACCCCGTATTTACATATCTGCCACTGTGCAGGAGAATCCGTATAGGTGTTCGAGTGTTCGAATCGAAATGCGCAAGAAATGGTATGTAAACCCCGTATTTACATATCTGCCACTGTGCAGGAGAATCCGTATAGGTGTTCGAGTGTTCGAACCGTAATGCGCAAGAAATGGTACCGAAACCCCGTATTTACATATCTGCCACTGTGCAGGAGAATCCGTATAGGTGTTCGAGTGTTCGAACCGTAATGCGCAAGAAATGGTATGGAAACCCCGTATTTACATATCTGCCACTGTGCAGGAGAATCCGTATAGGTGTTCGAGTGTCCGAACCGTAATGCGCAAGAAATGGTACCGAAACACCGTATTTACATATCTGCCACTGTGCAGGAGAATCCGTATAGGTGTTCGAGTGTTCGAACCGTAATGCGCAAGAAATGGTACGGAAACCCCATATTTACATATCTGCCACTGTGCAGGAGAATCCGTATAGGTGTTCGAGTGTTCGAATCGAAATGCGCAAGAAATGGTATGTAAACCCCGTATTTACATATCTGCCACTGTGCAGGAGAATCCGTATAGGTGTTCGAGTGTTCGAACCGTAATGCGCAAGAAATGGTACCGAAACCCCGTATTTACATATCTGCCACTGTGCAGGAGAATCCGTATAGGTGTTCGAGTGTTCGAACCGTAATGCGGAAGAAATGGTATGGAAACCCCGTATTTACATATCTGCCACTGGGCAGGAGAATCCGTATAGGTGTTCGAGTGTTCGAACCGTAATGCGCAAGAAATGGTACCGAAACCCCGTATTTACATATCTGCCACTGTGCAGGAGAATCCGTATAGGTGTTCGAGTGTTCGAACCGTAATGCGCAAGAAATGGTATGGAAACCCCGTATTTACATATCTGCCACTGTGCAGGAGAATCCGTATAGGTGTTCGAGTGTCCGAACCGTAATGCGCAAGAAATGGTACCGAAACACCGTATTTACATATCTGCCACTGTGCAGGAGAATCCGTATAGGTGTTCGAGTGTTCGAACCGTAATGCGCAAGAAATGGTACGGAAACCCCATATTTACATATCTGCCACTGTGCAGGAGAATCCGCATAGGTGTTCGAGTGTTCGAACCGTAATGCGCAAGAAATGGTATGGAAACCCCGTATTTACATATCTGCCACTGTGCAGGAGAATCCGTATAGGTGTTCGAGTGTTTGAACCGTAATGCGCAAGAAATGGTATGGAAACCCGGTATTTACATATCTGCCACTGTACAGGAGAATCCGTATAGGTGTTCGAGTGTTCGAACCGTAATGCGCAAGAAATGGTACGGAAACCCCGTATTTACATATCTGCCACTGTGCAGGAGAATCCGCATAGGTGTTCGAGTGTTCGAACCGTAATGCGCAAGAAATGGTATGTAAACCCCGTATTTACATATCTGCCACTGTGCAGGAGAATCCGTATAGCTGTTCGAGTGTTCGAACCGTAATGCGCAAGAAATGGTACGGAAACCCCGTATTTACATATCTGCCACTGTGCAGGAGAATCCGCATAGGTGTTCGAGTGTTCGAACCGTAATGCGCAAGAAATGGTATGTAAACCCCGTATTTACATACATGCCACTATGCAGGAGAATCCGTATAGGTGTTCGAGTGTTCGAACCGTAATGCGCAAGAAATGGTACGGAAACCCCATATTTACATATCTGCCACTGTGCAGGAGAATCCGTATAGGTGTTCGATTGTTCGAACCGTAACGCGCAAGAAATGGTATGTAAACCCCGTATTTACATATCTGCCACTGTGCAGGAGAATCCGTATAGGTGTTCGAGTGTTCGAACCGTAATGCGCAAGAAATGGTACGGAAACCCCGTATTTACATATCTGCCATTGTGCAGGAGAATCCGCATAGGTATTCGAGTGTTCGAACCGTAATGCGCAAGAATTGGTACGGAAACCCCGTATTTACATATCTGCCACTGTGCAGGAGAATCCGCATAGGTGTTCGAGTGTTCGAACCGTAATGCGCAAGAAATGGTATGTAAACCCCGTATTTACATATCTGCCACTGTGCAGGAGAATCCGTATAGGTGTTCGAGTGTTCGAACCGTAATGCGCAAGAAATGATACGGAAACCCCGTATTTACATATCTGCCACTGTGCAGGAGAATCCGTATAGGTGTTCGAGTGTTCGAACCGTAATGCGCAAGAAATGGTATGGAAACCCCGTATTTACATATCTGCCACTGTGCAGGAGAATCCGTATAGGTGTTCGAGTGTTCGAACCGTAATGCGCAAGAAATGGTACGGAAACCCCATATTTACATATCTGCCACTGTGCAGGAGAATCCGTATAGGTGTTCGAGTGTTCGAATCGAAATGCGCAAGAAATGGTATGTAAACCCCGTATTTACATATCTGCCACTGTGCAGGAGAATCCGTATAGGTGTTCGAGTGTTCGAACCGTAATGCGCAAGAAATGGTACCGAAACCCCGTATTTACATATCTGCCACTGTGCAGGAGAATCCGTATAGGTGTTCGAGTGTTCGAACCGTAATGCGGAAGAAATGGTATGGAAACCCCGTATTTACATATCTGCCACTGGGCAGGAGAATCCGTATAGGTGTTCGAGTGTTCGAACCGTAATGCGCAAGAAATGGTACCGAAACCCCGTATTTACATATCTGCCACTGTGCAGGAGAATCCGTATAGGTGTTCGAGTGTTCGAACCGTAATGCGCAAGAAATGGTATGGAAACCCCGTATTTACATATCTGCCACTGTGCAGGAGAATCCGTATAGGTGTTCGAGTGTTCGAACCGTAATGCGCAAGAAATGGTACCGAAACCCCGTATTTACATATCTGCCACTGTGCAGGAGAATCCGTATAGGTGTTCGAGTGTTCGAACCGTAATGCGCAAGAAATGGTATGGAAACCCCGTATTTACATATCTGCCACTGTGCAGGAGAATCCGTATAGGTGTTCGAGTGTCCGAACCGTAATGCGCAAGAAATGGTACCGAAACACCGTATTTACATATCTGCCACTGTGCAGGAGAATCCGTATAGGTGTTCGAGTGTTCGAACCGTAATGCGCAAGAAATGGTACGGAAACCCCATATTTACATATCTGCCACTGTGCAGGAGAATCCGTATAGGTGTTCGAGTGTTCGAATCGAAATGCGCAAGAAATGGTATGTAAACCCCGTATTTACATATCTGCCACTGTGCAGGAGAATCCGTATAGGTGTTCGAGTGTTCGAACCGTAATGCGCAAGAAATGGTACCGAAACCCCGTATTTACATATCTGCCACTGTGCAGGAGAATCCATATAGGTGTTCGAGTGTTCGAACCGTAATGCGGAAGAAATGGTATGGAAACCCCGTATTTACATATCTGCCACTGGGCAGGAGAATCCGTATAGGTGTTCGAGTGTTCGAACCGTAATGCGCAAGAAATGGTACCGAAACCCCGTATTTACATATCTGCCACTGTGCAGGAGAATCCGTATAGGTGTTCGAGTGTTCGAACCGTAATGCGCAAGAAATGGTATGGAAACCCCGTATTTACATATCTGCCACTGTGCAGGAGAATCCGTATAGGTGTTCGAGTGTCCGAACCGTAATGCGCAAGAAATGGTACCGAAACACCGTATTTACATATCTGCCACTGTGCAGGAGAATCCGTATAGGTGTTCGAGTGTTCGAACCGTAATGCGCAAGAAATGGTACGGAAACCCCATATTTACATATCTGCCACTGTGCAGGAGAATCCGCATAGGTGTTCGAGTGTTCGAACCGTAATGCGCAAGAAATGGTATGGAAACCCCGTATTTACATATCTGCCACTGTGCAGGAGAATCCGTATAGGTGTTCGAGTGTTTGAACCGTAATGCGCAAGAAATGGTATGGAAACCCGGTATTTACATATCTGCCACTGTACAGGAGAATCCGTATAGGTGTTCGAGTGTTCGAACCGTAATGCGCAAGAAATGGTACGGAAACCCCGTATTTACATATCTGCCACTGTGCAGGAGAATCCGCATAGGTGTTCGAGTGTTCGAACCGTAATGCGCAAGAAATGGTATGTAAACCCCGTATTTACATATCTGCCACTGTGCAGGAGAATCCGTATAGCTGTTCGAGTGTTCGAACCGTAATGCGCAAGAAATGGTACGGAAACCCCGTATTTACATATCTGCCACTGTGCAGGAGAATCCGCATAGGTGTTCGAGTGTTCGAACCGTAATGCGCAAGAAATGGTATGTAAACCCCGTATTTACATACATGCCACTATGCAGGAGAATCCGTATAGGTGTTCGAGTGTTCGAACCGTAATGCGCAAGAAATGGTACGGAAACCCCATATTTACATATCTGCCACTGTGCAGGAGAATCCGTATAGGTGTTCGATTGTTCGAACCGTAACGCGCAAGAAATGGTATGTAAACCCCGTATTTACATATCTGCCACTGTGCAGGAGAATCCGTATAGGTGTTCGAGTGTTCGAACCGTAATGCGCAAGAAATGGTACGGAAACCCCGTATTTACATATCTGCCATTGTGCAGGAGAATCCGCATAGGTATTCGAGTGTTCGAACCGTAATGCGCAAGAATTGGTACGGAAACCCCGTATTTACATATCTGCCACTGTGCAGGAGAATCCGCATAGGTGTTCGAGTGTTCGAACCGTAATGCGCAAGAAATGGTATGTAAACCCCGTATTTACATATCTGCCACTGTGCAGGAGAATCCGTATAGGTGTTCGAGTGTTCGAACCGTAATGCGCAAGAAATGATACGGAAACCCCGTATTTACATATCTGCCACTGTGCAGGAGAATCCGTATAGGTGTTCGAGTGTTCGAACCGTAATGCGCAAGAAATGGTATGGAAACCCCGTATTTACATATCTGCCACTGTGCAGGAGAATCCGTATAGGTGTTCGAGTGTTCGAACCGTAATGCGCAAGAAATGGTACCGAAACCCCGTATTTACATATCTGCCACTGTGCAGGAGAATCCGTATAGGTGTTCGAGTGTTCGAACCGTAATGCGCAAGAAATGGTATGTAAACCCCGTATTTACATACATGCCACTATGCAGGAGAATCCGTATAGGTGTTCGAGTGTTCGAACCGTAATGCGCAAGAAATGGTACGGAAACCCCATATTTACATATCTGCCACTGTGCAGGAGAATCCGTATAGGTGTTCGATTGTTCGAACCGTAACGCGCAAGAAATGGTATGTAAACCCCGTATTTACATATCTGCCACTGTGCAGGAGAATCCGTATAGGTGTTCGAGTGTTCGAACCGTAATGCGCAAGAAATGGTACGGAAACCCCGTATTTACATATCTGCCATTGTGCAGGAGAATCCGCATAGGTATTCGAGTGTTCGAACCGTAATGCGCAAGAATTGGTACGGAAACCCCGTATTTACATATCTGCCACTGTGCAGGAGAATCCGCATAGGTGTTCGAGTGTTCGAACCGTAATGCGCAAGAAATGGTATGTAAACCCCGTATTTACATATCTGCCACTGTGCAGGAGAATCCGTATAGGTGTTCGAGTGTTCGAACCGTAATGCGCAAGAAAATGATACGGAAACCCCGTATTTACATATCTGCCACTGTGCAGGAGAATCCGTATAGGTGTTCGAGTGTTCGAACCGTAATGCGCAAGAAATGGTATGTAAACCCCGTATTTACATATCTGCCACTGTGCAGGAGAATCCGTATAGGTGTTCAAGTGTTCGAACCGTAATGCGCAAGAAATGGTACCGAAACCCCGTATTTACATATCTGCCACTGTGCAGGAGAATCCGTATAGGTGTTCGAGTGTTCGAACCGTAATGCGCAAGAAATGGTATGTAAACCCCGTATTTACATATCTGCCACTGTGCAGGAGAATCCGTATAGGTGTTCGAGTGTTCGAATCGAAATGCGCAAGAAATGGTATGTAAACCCCGTATTTACATATCTGCCACTGTGCAGGAGAATCCGTATAGGTGTTCGAGTGTTCGAACCGTAATGCGCAAGAAATGGTACCGAAACCCCGTATTTACATATCTGCCACTGTGCAGGAGAATCGGTATAGGTGTTCGAGTGTTCGAACCGTAATGCGGAAGAAATGGTATGGAAACCCCGTATTTACATATCTGCACTGTGCAGGAGAATCCGTATAGGTGTTCGAGTGTTCGAATCGAAATGCGCAAGAAATGGTATGTAAACCCCGTATTTACATATCTGCCACTGTGCAGGAGAATCCGTATAGGTGTTCGAGTGTTCGAACCGTAATGCGCAAGAAATGGTACCGAAACCCCGTATTTACATATCTGCCACTGTGCAGCAGAATCCGTATAGGTGTTCGAGTGTTCGAACCGTAATGCGCAAGAAATGGTAGGGAAACCCCGTATTTACATATCTGCCACTGTACAGAAGAATCCATATAGGTGTTCGAGTGTTCAAACTGTAATGCGCAAGAAATCGTACGGAAACCCCGTATTTACATATCTGCCATTGTGCAGGAGAATCCGCATAGTTGTTCGAGTGTTCGAACCGTAATGCGCAAGAAATGGTATGTAAACCCCGTATTTACATATCTGCCACTGTGCAGGAGAATCCGTATAGGTGTTCGAGTGTTCGAATCGAAATGCGCAAGAAATGGTATGTAAACCCCGGATTTACATATCTGCCACTGTGCAGGAGAATCCGTATAGGTGTTCGAGTGTTCGAACCGTAATGCGGAAGAAATGGTATGGAAACCCCGTATTTACATATCTGCCACTGTGCAGGAGAATCCGTATTGGTGTTCGAGTGTTCGAACCGTAATGCGCAAGAAATGGTACCGAAACCCCGTATTTACATATCTGCCACTGTGCAGGAGAATCCGTATAGGTGTTCGAGTGTTCGAACCGTAATGCGCAAGAAATGGTAGGGAAACCTCGTATTTACATATCTGCCACTGTGCAGGAGAATCCGTATAGGTGTTCGAGTGTTCGAACCGTAATGCGCAAGAAATGGTACCGAAACCCCGTATTTACATATCTGCCACTGTGCAGGAGAATCCGTATAGGTGTTCGAGTGTTCGAACCGTAATGCGCAAGAAATGTTACGGAAACCCCATATTTACATATCCGCCACTCTGCAGGAGAACCCGCATAGGTGTTCGAGTGTTCGAACCGTAATGCGCAAGAAATGGTATGGAAACCCTGTATTTACATATCTGCCACTGTGCAGGAGAATCCGTATAGGTGTTCGAGTGTTCGAACCGTAATGCGCAAGAAATGGTAGGGAAACCCCGTATTTACATATCTGCCACTGTACAGAAGAATCCATATAGGTGTTCGAGTGTTCAAACCGTAATGCGCAAGAAATGGTACGGAAACCCCGTATTTACATATCTGCCATTGTACAGGAGAATCCGCATAGGTGTTCGAGTGTTCGAACCGTAATGCGCAAGAAATGGTATGTAAACCCCGTATTTACATATCTGCCACTGTGCAGGAGAATCCGTATAGGTGTTCGAGTGTTCGAATCGAAATGCGCAAGAAATGGTATGTAAACCCCGTATTTACATATCTGCCACTGTGCAGGAGAATCCGTATAGGTGTTCGAGTGTTCGAACCGTAATGCGCAAGAAATGGTACCGAAACCCCGTATTTACATATCTGCCACTGTGCAGGAGAATCCGTATAGGTGTTCGAGTGTTCGAACCGTAATGCGGAAGAAATGGTATGGAAACCCCGTATTTACATATCTGCCACTGTGCAGGAGAATCCGTATAGGTGTTCGAGTGTTCGAACCGTAATGCGCAAGAAATGGTACCGAAACCCCGTATTTACATATCTGCCACTGTGCAGGAGAATCCGTATAGGTGTTCGAGTGTTCGAACCGTAATGCGCAAGAAATGGTATGGAAACCTCGTATTTACATATCTGCCACTGTGCAGGAGAATCCGTATAGGTGTTCGAGTGTCCGAACCGTAATGCGCAAGAAATGGTACCGAAACACCGTATTTACATATCTGCCACTGTGCAGGAGAATCCGTATAGGTGTTCGAGTGTTCGAACCGTAATGCGCAAGAAATGGTACGGAAACCCCATATTTACATATCTGCCACTGTGCAGGAGAATCCGCATAGGTGTTCGAGTGTTCGAACCGTAATGCGCAAGAAATGGTATGGAAACCCCGTATTTACATATCTGCCACTGTGCAGGAGAATCCGTATAGGTGTTCGAGTGTTTGAACCGTAATGCGCAAGAAATGGTATGGAAACCCGGTATTTACATATCTGCCACTGTACAGGAGAATCCGTATAGGTGTTCGAGTGTTCGAACCGTAATGCGCAAGAAATGGTACGGAAACCCCGTATTTACATATCTGCCACTGTGCAGGAGAATCCGCATAGGTGTTCGAGTGTTCGAACCGTAATGCGCAAGAAATGGTATGTAAACCCCGTATTTACATATCTGCCACTGTGCAGGAGAATCCGTATAGCTGTTCGAGTGTTCGAACCGTAATGCGCAAGAAATGGTACGGAAACCCCGTATTTACATATCTGCCACTGTGCAGGAGAATCCGCATAGGTGTTCGAGTGTTCGAACCGTAATGCGCAAGAAATGGTATGTAAACCCCGTATTTACATACATGCCACTATGTAGGAGAATCCGTATAGGTGTTCGAGTGTTCGAACCGTAATGCGCAAGAAATGGTACGGAAACCCCATATTTACATATCTGCCACTGTGCAGGAGAATCCGTATAGGTGTTCGATTGTTCGAACCGTAACGCGCAAGAAATGGTATGTAAACCCCGTATTTACATATCTGCCACTGTGCAGGAGAATCCGTATAGGTGTTCGAGTGTTCGAACCGTAATGCGCAAGAAATGGTACGGAAACCCCGTATTTACATATCTGCCATTGTGCAGGAGAATCCGCATAGGTATTCGAGTGTTCGAACCGTAATGCGCAAGAATTGGTACGGAAACCCCGTATTTACATATCTGCCACTGTGCAGGAAAATCCGCATAGGTGTTCGAGTGTTCGAACCGTAATGCGCAAGAAATGGTATGTAAACCCCGTATTTACATATCTGCCACTGTGCAGGAGAATCCGTATAGGTGTTCGAGTGTTCGAACCGTAATGCGCAAGAAATGATACGGAAACCCCGTATTTACATATCTGCCACTGTGCAGGAGAATCCGTATAGGTGTTCGAGTGTTCGAACCGTAATGCGCAAGAAATGGTATGGAAACCCCGTATTTACATATCTGCCACTGTGCAGGAGAATCCGTATAGGTGTTCGAGTGTTCGAACCGTAATGCGCAAGAAATGGTACCGAAACCCCGTATTTACATATCTGCCACTGTGCAGGAGAATCCGTATAGGTGTTCGAGTGTTCGAACCGTAATGCGCAAGAAATGGTATGTAAACCCCGTATTTACATATCTGCCACTGTGCAGGAGAATCCGTATAGGTGTTCGAGTGTTCGAATCGAAATGCGCAAGAAATGGTATGTAAACCCCGTATTTACATATCTGCCACTGTGCAGGAGAATCCGTATAGGTGTTCGAGTGTTCGAACCGTAATGCGCAAGAAATGGTACCGAAACCCCGTATTTACATATCTGCCACTGTGCAGGAGAATCGGTATAGGTGTTCGAGTGTTCGAACCGTAATGCGGAAGAAATGGTATGGAAACCCCGTATTTACATATCTGCACTGTGCAGGAGAATCCGTATAGGTGTTCGAGTGTTCGAATCGAAATGCGCAAGAAATGGTATGTAAACCCCGTATTTACATATCTGCCACTGTGCAGGAGAATCCGTATAGGTGTTCGAGTGTTCGAACCGTAATGCGCAAGAAATGGTACCGAAACCCCGTATTTACATATCTGCCACTGTGCAGCAGAATCCGTATAGGTGTTCGAGTGTTCGAACCGTAATGCGCAAGAAATGGTAGGGAAACCCCGTATTTACATATCTGCCACTGTACAGAAGAATCCATATAGGTGTTCGAGTGTTCAAACTGTAATGCGCAAGAAATCGTACGGAAACCCCGTATTTACATATATGCCATTGTGCAGGAGAATCCGCATAGTTGTTCGAGTGTTCGAACCGTAATGCGCAAGAAATGGTATGTAAACCCCGTATTTACATATCTGCCACTGTGCAGGAGAATCCGTATAGGTGTTCGAGTGTTCGAATCGAAATGCGCAAGAAATGGTATGTAAACCCCGGATTTACATATCTGCCACTGTGCAGGAGAATCCGTATAGGTGTTCGAGTGTTCGAACCGTAATGCGCAAGAAATGGTACCGAAACCCCGTATTTACATATCTGCCAGTGTGCAGGAGAATCCGTATAGGTGTTCGAGTGTTCGAACCGTAATGCGGAAGAAATGGTATGGAAACCCCGTATTTACATATCTGCCACTGTGCAGGAGAATCCGTATTGGTGTTCGAGTGTTCGAACCGTAATGCGCAAGAAATGGTACCGAAACCCCGTATTTACATATCTGCCACTGTGCAGGAGAATCCGTATAGGTGTTCGAGTGTTCGAACCGTAATGCGCAAGAAATGGTATGGAAACCTCGTATTTACATATCTGCCACTGTGCAGGAGAATCCGTATAGGTGTTCGAGTGTTCGAACCGTAATGCGCAAGAAATGGTACCGAAACCCCGTATTTACATATCTGCCACTGTGCAGGAGAATCCGTATAGGTGTTCGAGTGTTCGAACCGTAATGCGCAAGAAATGTTACGGAAACCCCATATTTACATATCTGCCACTCTGCAGGAGAATCCGTATAGGTGTTCGAGTGTTCGAACCGTAATGCGCAAGAAATGATACGGAAACCCCGTATTTACATATCTGCCACTGTGCAGGAGAATCCGTATAGGTGTTCGAGTGTTCGAACCGTAATGCGCAAGAAATGGTAGGGAAACCCCGTATTTACATATCTGCCACTGTGCAGGAGAATCCGTATAGGTGTTCGAGTGTTCGAACCGTAATGCGCAAGAAATGGTACCGAAACCCCGTATTTACATATCTGCCACTGTGCAGGAGAATCCGTATAGGTGTTCGAGTGTTCGAACCGTAATGCGCAAGAAATGGTATGTAAACCCCGTATTTACATATCTGCCACTGTGCAGGAGAATCCGTATGGGTGTTCGAGTGTTCGAATCGAAATGCGCAAGAAATGGTATGTAAACCCCGTATTTACATATCTGCCACTGTGCAGGAGAATCCGTATAGGTGTTCGAGTGTTCGAACCGTAATGCGCAAGAAATGGTACCGAAACCCCGTATTTACATATCTGCCACTGTGCAGGAGAATCCGTATAGGTGTTCGAGTGTTCGAACCGTAATGCGGAAGAAATGGTATGGAAACCCCGTATTTACATATCTGCACTGTGCAGGAGAATCCGTATAGGTGTTCGGGTGTTCGAATCGAAATGCGAAAGAAATGGTATGTAAACCCCGTATTTACATATCTGCCACTGTGCAGGAGAATCCGTATAGGTGTTCGAGTGTTCGAACCGTAATGCGCAAGAAATGGTACCGAAACCCCGTATTTACATATCTGCCACTGTGCAGCAGAATCCGTATAGGTGTTCGAGTGTTCGAACCGTAATGCGCAAGAAATGGTAGGGAAACCCCGTATTTACATATCTGCCACTGTACAGAAGAATCCATATAGGTGTTCGAGTGTTCAAACTGTAATGCGCAAGAAATCGTACGGAAACCCCGTATTTACATATATGCCATTGTGCAGGAGAATCCGCATAGGTGTTCGAGTGTTCGAACCGTAATGCGCAAGAAATGGTATGTAAACCCCGTATTTACATATCTGCCACTGTGCAGGAGAATCCGTATAGGTGTTCGAGTGTTCGAATCGAAATGCGCAACAAATGGTATGTAAACCCCGGATTTACATATCTGCCACTGTGCAGGAGAATCCGTATAGGTGTTCGAGTGTTCGAACCGTAATGCGCAAGAAATGGTACCGAAACCCCGTATTTACATATCTGCCAGTGTGCAGGAGAATCCGTATAGGTGTTCGAGTGTTCGAACCGTAATGCGGAAGAAATGGTATGGAAACCCCGTATTTACATATCTGCCACTGTGCAGGAGAATCCGTATTGGTGTTCGAGTGTTCGAACCGTAATGCGCAAGAAATGGTACCGAAACCCCGTATTTACATATCTGCCACTGTGCAGGAGAATCCGTATAGGTGTTCGAGTGTTCGAACCGTAATGCGCAAGAAATGGTATGGAAACCTCGTATTTACATATCTGCCACTGTGCAGGAGAATCCGTATAGGTGTTCGAGTGTTCGAACCGTAATGCGCAAGAA
Source organism: Camellia sinensis (assembly GCF_055761805.1). Classification (NCBI taxonomy): domain Eukaryota; kingdom Viridiplantae; phylum Streptophyta; class Magnoliopsida; order Ericales; family Theaceae; genus Camellia; species Camellia sinensis. Next base: position 437,658 of record NC_138971.1, read on the forward strand.
ATGGTACCGAAACCCCGTATTTACATATCTGCCACTGTGTAGGAGAATCCGTATAGGTGTTCGAGTGTTCGAACCGTAATGCGCAAGAAATGGTACGGAAACCCCATATTTACATATCTGCCACTGTGCAGGAGAATCCGCATAGGTGTTCGAGTGTTCGAACCGTAATGCGCAAGAAATGGTATGGAAACCCTGTATTTACATATCTGCCACTGTGCAGGAGAATCCGTATAGGTGTTCGAGTGTTCGAACCGTAATGCGCAAGAAATGGTATGGAAACCCCGTATTTACATATCTGCCACTATACAGGAGAATTCGTATAGGTGTTCGAGTGTTCGAACCGTAATGCGCAAGAAATGGTACGGAAACCCCGTATTTACATATCTGCCACTGTGCAGGAGAATCCGCATAGGTGTTCGAGTGTTCGAACCGTAATGCGCAAGAAATGGTATGTAAACCCCGTATTTACATATCTGCCACTGTGCAGGAGAATCCGTATGGGTGTTCGAGTGTTCGAATCGAAATGCGCAAGAAATGGTATGTAAACCCCGTATTTACATATCTGCCACTGTGCAGGAGAATCCGTATAGGTGTTCGAGTGTTCGAACCGTAATGCGCAAGAAATGGTACCGAAACCCCGTATTTACATATCTGCCACTGTGCAGGAGAATCCGTATAGGTGTTCGAGTGTTCGAACCGTAATGCGGAAGAAATGGTATGGAAACCCCGTATTTACATATCTGCACTGTGCAGGAGAATCCGTATAGGTGTTCGGGTGTTCGAATCGAAATGCGCAAGAAATGGTATGTAAACCCCGTATTTACATATCTGCCACTGTGGAGGAGAATCCGTATAGGTGTTCGAGTGTTCGAACCGTAATGCGCAAGAAATGGTACCGAAACCCCGTATTTACATATCTGCCACTGTGCAGCAGAATCCGTATAGGTGTTCGAGTGTTCGAACCGTAATGCGCAAGAAATGGTAGGGAAACCCCGTATTTACATATCTGCCACTGTACAGAAGAATCCATATAGGTGTTCGAGTGTTCAAACCGTAATGCGCAAGAAATGGTACGGAAACCCCGTATTTACATATCTGCCATTGTGCAGGAGAATCCGCATAGGTGTTCGAGTGTTCGAACCGTAATGCGCAAGAAATGGTATGTAAACCCCGTATTTACATATCTGCCACTGTGCAGGAGAATCCGTATAGGTGTTCGAGTGTTCGAATCGAAATGCGCAACAAATGGTACGGAAACCCCGTATTTACATATCTGCCACTGTGCAGGAGAATCCGTATAGGTGTTCGAGTGTTCGAACCGTAATGCGCAAGAAATGGTACCGAAACCCCGTATTTACATATCTGCCAGTGTGCAGGAGAATCCGTATAGGTGTTCGAGTGTTCGAACCGTAATGCGGAAGAAATGGTATGGAAACCCCGTATTTACATATCTGCCACTGTGCAGCAGAATCCGTATTGGTGTTCGAGTGTTCGAACCGTAATGCGCAAGAAATGGTACCGAAACCCCGTATTTACATATCTGCCACTGTGCAGGAGAATCCGTATAGGTGTTCGAGTGTTCGAACCGTAATGCGCAAGAAATGGTATGGAAACCTCGTATTTACATATCTGCCACTGTGCAGGAGAATCCGTATAGGTGTTCGAGTGTTCGAACCGTAATGCGCAAGAAATGGTACCGAAACCCCGTATTTACATATCTGCCACTGTGTAGGAGAATCCGTATAGGTGTTCGAGTGTTCGAACCGTAATGCGCAAGAAATGGTACGGAAACCCCATATTTACATATCTGCCACTGTGCAGGAGAATCCGCATAGGTGTTCGAGTGTTCGAACCGTAATGCGCAAGAAATGGTATGGAAACCCCGTATTTACATATCTGCCACTGTGCAGGAGAATCCGTATAGGTGTTCGAGTGTTCGAACCGTAATGCGCAAGAAATGGTATGGAAACCCCGTATTTACATATCTGCCACTATACAGGAGAATTCGTATAGGTGTTCGAGTGTTCGAACCGTAATGCGCAAGAAATGGTACGGAAACCCCGTATTTACATATCTGCCACTGTGCAGGAGAATCCGCATAGGTGTTCGAGTGTTCGAACCGTAATGCGCAAGAAATGGTATGTAAACCCCGTATTTACATATCTGCCACTGTGCAGGAGAATCCGTATAGGTGTTCGAGTGTTCGAACCGTAATGCGCAAGAAATGGTACCGAAACCCCGTATTTACATATCTGCCACTGTGCAGGAGAATCCGTATAGGTGTTCGAGTGTTCGAACCGTAATGCGCAAGAAATGGTACGGAAACCCCATATTTACATATCTGCCACTGTGCAGGAGAATCCGTATAGGTGTTCGAGTGTTCGAACCGTAATGCGCAAGAAATGGTACGGAAACCCCGTATTTACATATCTGCCACTGTGCAGGAGAATCCGTATAGGTGTTCGAGTGTTCGAACCGTAATGCGCAAGAAATGGTACGGAAACCCCGTATTTACATATCTGCCACTGTGCAGGAGAATCCGCATGGGTGTTCGAGTGTTCGAACCGTAATGCGCAAGAAATGGTAGGTAAACCCCGTATTTACATATCTGCCACTGTGCAGGAGAATCCGTATAGCTGTTCGAGTGTTCGAACCGTAATGCGCAAGAAATGGTACGGAAACCCCGTATTTACATATCTGCCACTGTGCAGGAGAATCCGCATAGGTGTTCGAGTGTTCGAACCGTAATGCGCAAGAAATGGTATGTAAACCCCGTATTTACATACATGCCACTATGCAGGAGAATCCGTATAGGTGTTCGAGTGTTCGAACCGTAATGCGCAAGAAATGGTACGGAAACCCCGTATTTACATATCTGCCACTGTGCAGGAGAATCCGTATAGGTGTTCGATTGTTCGAACCGTAATGCGCAAGAAATGGTATGTAAACCCCGTATTTACATATCTGCCACTGTGCAGGAGAATCCGTATAGGTGTTCGAGTGTTCGAACCGTAATGCGCAAGAAATGGTATGTAAACCCCGTATTTACATATCTGCCACTGTGCAGGAGAATCCGTATAGGTGTTCGAGTGTTCGAACCGTAATGCGCAAGAAATGGTACGGAAACCCCATATTTACATATCTGCCACTGTGCAGGAGAATCCGCATAGGTGTTCGAGTGTTCGAACCGTAATGCGCAAGAAATGGTATGGAAACCCCGTATTTACATATCTGCCACTGTGCAGGAGAATCCGTATAGGTGTTCGAGTGTTCGAACCGTAATGCGCAAGAAATGGTATGGAAACCCCGTATTTACATATCTGCCACTGTACAGGAGAATCCGTATAGGTGTTCGAGTGTTCGAACCGTAATGCGCAAGAAATGGTACGGAAACCCCGTATTTACATATCTGCCACTGTGCAGGAGAATCCGCATAGGTGTTCGAGTGTTCGAACCGTAATGCGCAAGAAATGGTATGTAAACCCCGTATTTACATATCTGCCACTGTGCAGGAGAATCCGTATAGGTGTTCGAGTGTTCGAACCGTAATGCGCAAGAAATGGTACCGAAACCCCGTATTTACATATCTGCCAGTGTGCAGGAGAATCCGTATAGGTGTTCGAGTGTTCGAACCGTAATGCGCAAGAAATGGTATGGAAACCCCGTATTTACATACATGCCACTGTGCAGGAGAATCCGTATAGGTGTTCGAGTGTTCGAACCGTAATGCGCAAGAAATGGTACGGAAACCCCGTATTTACATATCTGCCACTGTGCAGGAGAATCCGTATAGGTGTTCGATTGTTCGAACCGTAATGCGCAAGAAATGGTATGTAAACCCTGTATTTACATATCTGCCACTGTGCAGGAGAATCCGTATAGGTGTTCGAGTGTTCGAACCGTAATGCGCAAGAAATGGTATGGAAACCCCGTATTTACATATCTGCCGCTGTGCAGGAGAATCCGTATAGGTGTTCGAGTGTTCGAACCGTAATGCGCAGGAAATGGTACCGAAACCCCGTATTTACATATCTGTCACTGTGCAGGAGAATTCGTATAGGTGTTCGAGTGGTCGAACCGTAATGCGCAAGAAATGGTATGGAAACCCCATATTTACATATCTGTCACTGTGCAGGAGAATCCGTATAGGTGTTCGAGTGTTCGAACCGTAATGCGCAAGAAATGGTACGGAAACCCCGTATTTACATATCTGCCATTGTACAGGAGAATCCGCATAGGTATTCGAGTGTTCGAACCGTAATGCGCAAGAAATGGTACGGAAACCCCGTATTTACATATCTGCCACTGTGCAGGAGAATCCGCATAGGTGTTCGAGTGTTCGAACCGTAATGCGCAAGAAATGGTATGTAAACCCCGTATTTACATACATGCCACTATGCAGGAGAATCCGTATAGGTGTTCGAGTGTTCGAACCGTAATGCGCAAGAAATGGTACGGAAACCCCGTATTTACATATCCGCCACTGTGCAGGAGAATCCGTATAGGTGTTCGATTGTTCGAACCGTAATGCGCAAGAAATGGTATGTAAACCCCGTATTTACATATCTGCCACTGTGCAGGAGAATCCGTATAGGTGTTCGAGTGTCCGAACCGTAATGCGCAAGAAATGGTATGGAAACCCCGTATTTACATATCTGCCACTGTACAGGAGAATCCGTATAGGTGTTCGAGTGTTCGAACCGTAATGCGCAAGAAATGGTACGGAAACCCCGTATTTACATATCTGCCACTGTGCAGGAGAATCCGCATGGGTGTTCGAGTGTTCGAACCGTAATGCGCAAGAAATGGTATGTAAACCCCGTATTTACATACATGCCACTATGCAGGAGAATCCGTATAGGTGTTCGAGTGTTCGAACCGTAATGCGCAAGAAATGGTACGGAAACCCCGTATTTACATATCTGCCACTGTGCAGGAGAATCCGTATAGGTGTTCGATTGTTCGAACCGTAATGCGCAAGAAATGGTATGTAAACCCCGTATTTACATATCTGCCACTGTGCAGGAGAATCCGTATAGCTGTTCGAGTGTTCGAACCGTAATGCGCAAGAAATGGTACGGAAACCCCGTATTTACATATCTGCCACTGTGCAGGAGAATCCGCATAGGTGTTCGAGTGTTCGAACCGTAATGCGCAAGAAATGGTATGTAAACCCCGTATTTACATACATGCCACTATGCAGGAGAATCCGTATAGGTGTTCGAGTGTTCGAACCGTAATGCGCAAGAAATGGTACGGAAACCCCGTATTTACATATCTGCCACTGTGCAGGAGAATCCGTATAGGTGTTCGATTGTTCGAACCGTAATGCGCAAGAAATGGTATGTAAACCCCGTATTTACATACATGCCACTATGCAGGAGAATCCGTATAGGTGTTCGAGTGTTCGAACCGTAATGCGCAAGAAATGGTACGGAAACCCCGTATTTACATATCCGCCACTGTGCAGGAGAATCCGTATAGGTGTTCGATTGTTCGAACCATAATGCGCAAGAAATGGTATGTAAACCCCGTATTTACATATCTGCCACTGTGCAGGAGAATCCGTATAGGTGTTCGAGTGTCCGAACCGTAATGCGCAAGAAATGGTATGGAAACCCCGTATTTACATATCTGCCACTGTACAGGAGAATCCGTATAGGTGTTCGAGTGTTCGAACCGTAATGCGCAAGAAATGGTACGGAAACCCCGTATTTACATATCTGCCACTGTGCAGGAGAATCCGCATGGGTGTTCGAGTGTTCGAACCGTAATGCGCAAGAAATGGTATGTAAACCCCGTATTTACATACATGCCACTATGCAGGAGAATCCGTATAGGTGTTCGAGTGTTCGAACCGTAATGCGCAAGAAATGGTACGGAAACCCCGTATTTACATATCTGCCACTGTGCAGGAGAATCCGTATAGGTGTTCGATTGTTCGAACCGTAATGCGCAAGAAATGGTAGGTAAACCCCGTATTTACATATCTGCCACTGTGCAGGAGAATCCGTATAGCTGTTCGAGTGTTCGAACCGTAATGCGCAAGAAATGGTACGGAAACCCCGTATTTACATATCTGCCACTGTGCAGGAGAATCCGCATAGGTGTTCGAGTGTTCGAACCGTAATGCGCAAGAAATGGTATGTAAACCCCGTATTTACATACATGCCACTATGCAGGAGAATCCGTATAGGTGTTCGAGTGTTCGAACCGTAATGCGCAAGAAATGGTACGGAAACCCCGTATTTACATATCTGCCACTGTGCAGGAGAATCCGTATAGGTGTTCGATTGTTCGAACCGTAATGCGCAAGAAATGGTATGTAAACCCCGTATTTACATATCTGCCACTGTGCAGGAGAATCCGTATAGGTGTTCGAGTGTTCGAACCGTAATGCGCAAGAAATGGTACCGAAACCCCGTATTTACATATCTGCCACTGTGCAGGAGAATCCGTATAGGTGTTCGAGTGTTCGAACCGTAATGCGCAAGAAATGGTACGGAAACCCCATATTTACATATCTGCCACTGTGCAGGAGAATCCGCATAGGTGTTCGAGTGTTCGAACCGTAATGCGCAAGAAATGGTATGGAAACCCCGTATTTACATATCTGCCACTGTGCAGGAGAATCCGTATAGGTGTTCGAGTGTTCGAACCGTAATGCGCAAGAAATGGTATGGAAACCCCGTATTTACATATCTGCCACTGTACAGGAGAATCCGTATAGGTGTTCGAGTGTTCGAACCGTAATGCGCAAGAAATGGTACGGAAACCCCGTATTTACATATCTGCCACTGTGCAGGAGAATCCGCATAGGTGTTCGAGTGTTCGAACCGTAATGCGCAAGAAATGGTATGTAAACCCCGTATTTACATATCTGCCACTGTGCAGGAGAATCCGTATAGCTGTTCGAGTGTTCGAACCGTAATGCGCAAGAAATGGTACGGAAACCCCGTATTTACATATCTGCCACTGTGCAGGAGAATCCGTATAGGTGTTCGATTGTTCGAACCGTAATGCGCAAGAAATGGTATGTAAACCCCGTATTTACATATCTGCCACTGTGCAGGAGAATCCGTATAGGTGTTCGAGTGTTCGAACCGTAATGCGCAAGAAATGGTATGGAAACCCCGTATTTACATATCTGCCACTGTGCAGGAGAATCCGTATAGGTGTTCGAGTGTTCGAACCGTAATGCGCAGGAAATGGTACCGAAACCCCGTATTTACATATCTGTCACTGTGCAGGAGAATTCGTATAGGTGTTCGAGTGGTCGAACCGTAATGCGCAAGAAATGGTATGGAAACCCCATATTTACATATCTGTCACTGTGCAGGAGAATCCGTATAGGTGTTCGAGTGTTCGAACCGTAATGCGCAAGAAATGGTACGGAAACCCCGTATTTACATATCTGCCACTGTGCAGGAGAATCCGCATAGGTGTTCGAGTGTTCGAACCGTAATGCGCAAGAAATGGTATGTAAACCCCGTATTTACATACATGCCACTATGCAGGAGAATCCGTATAGGTGTTCGAGTGTTCGAACCGTAATGCGCAAGAAATGGTACGGAAACCCCGTATTTACATATCCGCCACTGTGCAGGAGAATCCGTATAGGTGTTCGATTGTTCGAACCGTAATGCGCAAGAAATGGTATGTAAACCCCGTATTTACATATCTGCCACTGTGCAGGAGAATCCGTATAGGTGTTCGAGTGTTCGAACCGTAATGCGCAAGAAATGGTACGGAAACCCCGTATTTACATATCTGCCACTGTGCAGGAGAATCCGCATAGGTGTTCGAGTGTTCGAACCGTAATGCGCAAGAAATGGTATGTAAACCCCGTATTTACATATCTGTCACTGTGCAGGAGAATCCGTATAGGTGTTCGAGTGTTCGAACCGTAATGCGCAAGAAATGGTACGGAAACCCCGTATTTACATATCTGCCACTGTGCAGGAGAATCCGTATAGGTGTTCGATTGTTCGAACCGTAATGCGCAAGAAATGGTATGTAAACCCCGTATTTACATATCTGCCACTGTGCAGGAGAATCCGTATAGGTGTTCGAGTGTTCGAACCGTAATGCGCAAGAAATGGTACCGAAACCCCGTATTTAAATATCTGCCACTGTGCAGGAGAATCCGTATAGGTGTTCGAGTGTTCGAACCGTAATGCGCAAGAAATGGTACGGAAACCCCGTATTTACATATCTGCCACTGTGCAGGAGAATCCGCATAGGTGTTCGAGTGTTCGAACCGTAATGCGCAAGAAATGGTATGGAAACCCCGTATTTACATATCTGCCACTGTGCAGGAGAATCCGTATAGGTGTTCGAGTGTTCGAACCGTAATGCGCAAGAAATGGTATGGAAACCCCGTATTTACATATCTGCCACTGTACAGGAGAATCCGTATAGGTGTTCGAGTGTTCGAACCGTAATGCGCAAGAAATGGTACGGAAACCCCGTATTTACATATCTGCCACTGTGCAGGAGAATCCGCATAGGTGTTCGAGTGTTCGAACCGTAATGCGCAAGAAATGGTATGTAAACCCCGTATTTACATATCTGCCACTGTGCAGGAGAATCCGTATAGCTGTTCGAGTGTTCGAACCGTAATGCGCAAGAAATGGTACGGAAACCCCGTATTTACATATCTGCCACTGTGCAGGAGAATCCGTATAGGTGTTCGATTGTTCGAACCGTAATGCGCAAGAAATGGTATGTAAACCCCGTATTTACATATCTGCCACTGTGCAGGAGAATCGGTATAGGTGTTCGAGTGTTCGAACCGTAATGCGCAAGAAATGGTATGGAAACCCCGTATTTACATATCTGCCACTGTGCAGGAGAATCCGTATAGGTGTTCGAGTGTTCGAACCGTAATGCGCAGGAAATGGTATGTAAACCCCGTATTTACATATCTGTCACTGTGCAGGAGAATTCGTATAGGTGTTCGAGTGGTCGAACCGTAATGCGCAAGAAATGGTATGGAAACCCCATATTTACATATCTGTCACTGTGCAGGAGAATCCGTATAGGTGTTCGAGTGTTCGAACCGTAATGCGCAAGAAATGGTACGGAAACCCCGTATTTACATATCTGCCATTGTGCAGGAGAATCCGTATTGGTGTTCGAGTGTTCGAACCGTAATGCGCAAGAAATGGTACGGAAACCCCGTATTTACATATCTGCCACTGTGCAGGAGAATCCGTATAGGTGTTCGAGTGTTCGAACTGTAATGCGCAAGAAATGGTATGGAAACCTCGTATTTACATATCTGCCACTGTGCAGGAGAATCCGTATAGGTGTTCGAGTGTTCGAACCGTAATGCGCAAGAAATGGTACGGAAACCCCGTATTTACATATCCGCCACTGTGCAGGAGAATCCGTATAGGTGTTCGATTGTTCGAACCGTAATGCGCAAGAAATGGTACGGAAACCCCGTATTTACATATCTGCCACTGTGCAGGAGAATCCGCATAGGTGTTCGAGTGTTCGAACCGTAATGCGCAAGAAATGGTATGGAAACCCCGTATTTACATATCTGCCACTGTGCAGGAGAATCCGTATAGGTGTTCGAGTGTTCGAACCGTAATGCGCAAGAAATGGTATGGAAACCCCGTATTTACATATCTGCCACTGTACAGGAGAATCCGTATAGGTGTTCGAGTTTTCAAACCGAAATGCGCAAGAAATGGTACGGAAACCCCGTATTTACATATCTGCCACTGTGCAGGAGAATCCGCATAGGTGTTCGAGTGTTCGAACCGTAATGCGCAAGAAATGGTATGTAAACCCCGTATTTACATATCTGCCACTGTGCAGGAGAATCCGTATAGCTGTTCGAGTGTTCGAACCGTAATGCGCAAGAAATGGTACGGAAACCCCGTATTTACATATCTGCCACTGTGCAGGAGAATCCGCATAGGTGTTCGAGTGCTCGAACCGTAATGCGCAAGAAATGGTATGTAAACCCCGTATTTACATACATGCCACTATGTAGGAGAATCCGTATAGGTGTTCGAGTGTTCGAACCGTAATGCGCAAGAAATGGTACGGAAACCCCGTATTTACCTATCTGCCACTGTGCAAGAGAATCCGTATAGGTGTTCGATTGTTCGAACCGTAATGCGCAAGAAATGGTATGGAAACCCCGTATTTACATATCTGCCACTGTGCAGGAGAATCCGTATAGGTGTTCGAGTGTTCGAACCGTAATGCGCAAGAAATGGTATGGAAACCCCGTATTTACATATCTGCCACTGTGCAGGAGAATCCGTATAGGTGTTTGAGTGTTCGAACCGTAATGCGCAGGAAATGGTACCGAAACCCCGTATTTACATATCTGTCACTGTGCAGGAGAATTCGTATAGGTGTTCGAGTGGTCGAACCGTAATGCGCAAGAAATGGTATGGAAACCCCATATTTACATATCTGTCACTGTGCAGGAGAATCCGTATAGGTGTTCGAGTGTTCGAATCGAAATGCGCAAGAAATGGTATGTAAACCCCGTATTTACATATCTGCCACTGTGCAGGAGAATCCGTATAGGTGTTCGAGTGTTCGAACCGTAATGCGCAAGAAATGGTACCGAAACCCCGTATTTACATATCTGCCAGTGTGCAGGAGAATCCGTATAGGTGTTCGAGTGTTCGAACCGTAATGCGGAAGAAATGGTATGGAAACCCCGTATTTACATATCTGCCACTGTGCAGGAGAATCCGTATTGGTGTTCGAGTGTTCGAACCGTAATGCGCAAGAAATGGTACCGAAACCCCGTATTTACATATCTGCCACTGTGCAGGAGAATCCGTATTGGTGTTCGAGTGTTCGAACCGTAATGCGGAAGAAATGGTACCGAAACCTCGTATTTACATATCTGCCACTGTGCAGGAGAATCCGTATAGGTGTTCGAGTGTTCGAACCGTAATGCGCAAGAAATGGTACCGAAACCCCGTATTTACATATCTGCCACTGTGCAGGAGAATCCGTATAGGTGTTCGAGTGTTCGAACCGTAATGCGCAAGAAATGGTACGGAAACCCCATATTTACATATCTGCCACTGTGCAGGAGAATCCGCATAGGTGTTCGAGTGTTCGAACCGTAATGCGCAAGAAATGGTATGGAAACCCCGTATTTACATATCTGCCACTGTGCAGGAGAATCCGTATAGGTGTTCGAGTGTTCGAACCGTAATGCGCAAGAAATGGTATGGAAACCCCGTATTTACATATCTGCCACTGTACAGGAGAATCCGTATAGGTGTTCGAGTGTTCAAACCGTAATGCGCAAGAAATGGTACGGAAACCCCGTATTTACATATCTGCCACTGTGCAGGAGAATCCGCATAGGTGTTCGAGTGTTCGAACCGTAATGCGCAAGAAATGGTATGTAAACCCCGTATTTACATATCTGCCACTGTGCAGGAGAATCCGTATAGCTGTTCGAGTGTTCGAACCGTAATGCGCAAGAAATGGTACGGAAACCCCGTATTTACATATCTGCCACTGTGCAGGAGAATCCGCATAGGTGTTCGAGTGCTCGAACCGTAATGCGCAAGAAATGGTATGTAAACCCCGTATTTACATACATGCCACTATGCAGGAGAATCCGTATAGGTGTTCGAGTGTTCGAACCGTAATGCGCAAGAAATGGTACGGAAACCCCGTATTTACATATCTGCCACTGTGCAAGAGAATCCGTATAGGTGTTCGATTGTTCGAACCGTAATGCGCAAGAAATGGTATGTAAACCCCGTATTTACATATCTGCCACTGTGCAGGAGAATCCGTATAGGTGTTCGAGTGTTCGAACCGTAATGCGCAAGAAATGGTATGGAAACCCCGTATTTACATATCTGCCACTGTGCAGGAGAATCCGTATAGGTGTTCGAGTGTTCGAACCGTAATGCGCAGGAAATGGTACCGAAACCCCGTATTTACATATCTGTCACTGTGCAGGAGAATTCGTATAGGTGTTCGAGTGGTCGAACCGTAATGCGCAAGAAATGGTATGGAAACCCCAAATTTACATATCTGTCACTGTGCAGGAGAATCCGTATAGGTGTTCGAGTGTTCGAACCGTAATGCGCAAGAAATGGTACGGAAACCCCGTATTTACATATCTGCCATTGTGCAGGAGAATCCGCATAGGTATTCGAGTGTTCGAACCGTAATGCGCAAGAAATGGTACGGAAACCCCGTATTTACATATCTGCCACTGTGCAGGAGAATCCGCATAAGTGTTCGAGTGTTCGAACCGTAATGCGCAAGAAATGGTATGTAAACCCCGTATTTACATACATGCCACTATGAAGGAGAATCCGTATAGGTGTTCGAGTGTTCGAACCGTAATGCGCAAGAAATGGTACGGAAACCCCGTATTTACATACCTGCCACTGTGCAGGAGAATCCGTATAGGTGTTCGATTGTTCGAACCGTAATGCGCAAGAAATGGTATGTAAACCCCGTATTTACATATCTGCCACTGTGCAGGAGAATCCGTATAGGTGTTCGAGTGTTCGAACCGTAATGCGCAAGAAATGGTATGGAAACCCCGTATTTACATATCTGCCACTGTGCAGGAGAATCCGTATAGGTGTTCGAGTGTTCGAACCGGAATGCGCAGGAAATGGTACCGAAACCCCGTATTTACATATCTGTCACTGTGCAGGAGAATTCGTATAGGTGTTCGAGTGGTCGAACCGTAATGCGCAAGAAATGGTATGGAAACCCCATATTTACATATCTGTCACTGTGCAGGAGAATCCGTATAGGTGTTCGACTGTTCGAACCGTAATGCGCAAGAAATGGTACGGAAACCCCGTATTTACATATCTGCCATTGTGCAGGAGAATCCGCATAGGTATTCGAGTGTTCGAACCGTAATGCGCAAGAAATGGTACGGAAACCCCGTATTTACATATCTGCCACTGTGCAGGAGAATCCGCATAGGTGTTCGAGTGTTCGAACCGTAATGCGCAAGAAATGGTATGTAAACCCCGTATTTACATATCTGCCACTATGCAGGAGAATCCGTATAGGTGTTCGAGTGTTCGAACCGTAATGCGCAAGAAATGATACGGAAACCCCGTATTTACATATCTGCCACTGTGCAGGAGAATCCGTATAGGTGTTCGAGTGTTCGAACCGTAATGCGCAAGAAATGGTATGGAAACCCCGTATTTACATATCTGCCACTGTGCAGGAGAATCCGTATAGGTGTTCGAGTGTTCGAACCGTAATGCGCAAGAAATGGTACCGAAACCCCGTATTTACATATCTGCCACTGTGCAGGAGAATCCGTATAGGTGTTCGAGTGTTCGAACCGTAATGCGCAAGAAATGGTACGGAAACCCCATATTTACATATCTGCCACTGTGCAGGAGAATCCGCATAGGTGTTCGAGTGTTCGAACCGTAATGCGCAAGAAATGGTATGGAAACCCCGTATTTACATATCTGCCACTGTGCAGGAGAATCCGTATAGGTATTCGAGTGTTCGAACCGTAATGCGCAAGAAATGGTATGGAAACCCCGTATTTACATATCTGCCACTGTACAGGAGAATCCGTATAGGTGTTCGAGTGTTCAAACCGTAATGCGCAAGAAATGGTACGGAAACCCCGTATTTACATATCTGCCACTGTGCAGGAGAATCCGCATAGGTGTTCGAGTGTTCGAACCGTAATGCGCAAGAAATGGTATGTAAACCCCGTATTTACATATCTGCCACTGTGCAGGAGAATCCGTATAGGTGTTCGAGTGTTCGAACCGTAATGCGCAAGAAATGATACGGAAACCCCGTATTTACATATCTGCCACTGTGCAGGAGAATCCGTATAGGTGTTCGAGTGTTCGAACCGTAATGCGCAAGAAATGGTATGGAAACCCCGTATTTACATATCTGCCACTGTGCAGGAGAATCCGTATAGGTGTTCGAGTGTTCGAACCGTAATGCGCAAGAAATGGTACCGAAACCCCGTATTTACATATCTGCCACTGTGCAGGAGAATCCGTATAGGTGTTCGAGTGTTCGAACCGTAATGCGCAAGAAATGGTACGGAAACCCCATATTTACATATCTGCCACTGTGCAGGAGAATCCGCATAGGTGTTCGAGTGTTCGAACCGTAATGCGCAAGAAATGGTATGGAAACCCCGTATTTACATATCTGCCACTGTGCAGGAGAATCCGTATAGGTATTCGAGTGTTCGAACCGTAATGCGCAAGAAATGGTATGGAAACCCCGTATTTACATATCTGCCACTGTACAGGAGAATCCGTATAGGTGTTCGAGTGTTCAAACCGTAATGCGCAAGAAATGGTACGGAAACCCCGTATTTACATATCTGCCACTGTGCAGGAGAATCCGCATAGGTGTTCGAGTGTTCGAACCGTAATGCGCAAGAAATGGTATGTAAACCCCGTATTTACATATCTGCCACTGTGCAGGAGAATCCGTATAGCTGTTCGAGTGTTCGAACCGTAATGCGCAAGAAATGGTACGGAAACCCCGTATTTACATATCTGCCACTGTGCAGGAGAATCCGCATAGGTGTTCGAGTGCTCGAACCGTAATGCGCAAGAAATGGTATGTAAACCCCGTATTTACATACATGCCACTATGCAGGAGAATCCGTATAGGTGTTCGAGTGTTCGAACCGTAATGCGCAAGAAATGGTACGGAAACCCCGTATTTACATATCTGCCACTGTGCAAGAGAATCCGTATAGGTGTTCGATTGTTCGAACCGTAATGCGCAAGAAATGGTATGTAAACCCCGTATTTACATATCTGCCACTGCGCAGGAGAATCCGTATAGGTGTTCGAGTGTTCGAACCGTAATGCGCAAGAAATGGTATGGAAACCCCGTATTTACATATCTGCCACTGTGCAGGAGAATCCGTATAGGTGTTCGAGTGTTCGAACCGTAATGCGCAGGAAATGGTACCGAAACCCCGTATTTACATATCTGTCACTGTGCAGGAGAATTCGTATAGGTGTTCGAGTGGTCGAACCGTAATGCGCAAGAAATGGTATGGAAACCCCATATTTACATATCTGTCACTGTGCAGGAGAATCCGTATAGGTGTTCGAGTGTTCGAACCGTAATGCGCAAGAAATGGTACGGAAACCCCGTATTTACATATCTGCCATTGTGCAGGAGAATCCGCATAGGTATTCGAGTGTTCGAACCGTAATGCGCAAGAAATGGTACGGAAACCCCGTATTTACATATCTGCCACTGTGTAGGAGAATCCGCATAAGTGTTCGAGTGTTCGAACCGTAATGCGCAAGAAATGGTATGTAAACCCCGTATTTACATACATGCCACTATGCAGGAGAATCCGTATAGGTGTTCGAGTGTTCGAACCGTAATGCGCAAGAAATGGTACGGAAACCCCGTATTTACATATCTGCCACTGTGCAGGAGAATCCGTATAGGTGTTCGAGTGTTCGAACCGTAATGCGCAAGAAATGGTATGGAAACCCCGTATTTACATATCTGCCACTGTGCAGGAGAATCCGTATAGGTGTTCGAGTGTTCGAACCGTAATGCGCAAGAAATGGTATGGAAACCCCGTATTTACATATCTGCCACTGTACAGGAGAATCCGTATAGGTGTTCGAGTGTTCAAACCGTAATGCGCAAGAAATGGTACGGAAACCCCGTATTTACATATCTGCCACTGTGCAGGAGAATCCGCATAGGTGTTCGAGTGTTCGAACCGTAATGCGCAAGAAATGGTATGTAAACCCCGTATTTACATATCTGCCACTGTGCAGGAGAATCCGTATAGCTGTTCGAGTGTTCGAACCGTAATGCGCAAGAAATGGTACGGAAACCCCGTATTTACATATCTGCCACTGTGCAGGAGAATCCGCATAGGTGTTCGAGTGCTCGAACCGTAATGCGCAAGAAATGGTATGTAAACCCCGTATTTACATACATGCCACTATGCAGGAGAATCCGTATAGGTGTTCGAGTGTTCGAACCGTAATGCGCAAGAAATGGTACGGAAATCCCGTATTTACATATCTGCCACTGTGCAAGAGAATCCGTATAGGTGTTCGATTGTTCGAACCGTAATGCGCAAGAAATGGTATGTAAACCCCGTATTTACATATCTGCCACTGTGCAGGAGAATCCGTATAGGTGTTCGAGTGTTCGAACCGTAATGCGCAAGAAATGGTATGGAAACCCCGTATTTACATATCTGCCACTGTGCAGGAGAATCCGTATAGGTGTTCGAGTGTTCGAACCGTAATGCGCAGGAAATGGTACCGAAACCCCGTATTTACATATCTGTCACTGTGCAGGAGAATTCGTATAGGTGTTCGAGTGGTCGAACCGTAATGCGCAAGAAATGGTATGGAAACCCCAAATTTACATATCTGTCACTGTGCAGGAGAATCCGTATAGGTGTTCGAGTGTTCGAACCGTAATGCGCAAGAAATGGTACGGAAACCCCGTATTTACATATCTGCCATTGTGCAGGAGAATCCGCATAGGTATTCGAGTGTTCGAACCGTAATGCGCAAGAAATGGTACGGAAACCCCGTATTTACATATCTGCCACTGTGCAGGAGAATCCGCATAAGTGTTCGAGTGTTCGAACCGTAATGCGCAAGAAATGGTATGTAAACCCCGTATTTACATACATGCCACTATGAAGGAGAATCCGTATAGGTGTTCGAGTGTTCGAACCGTAATGCGCAAGAAATGGTACGGAAACCCCGTATTTACATACCTGCCACTGTGCAGGAGAATCCGTATAGGTGTTCGATTGTTCGAACCGTAATGCGCAAGAAATGGTATGTAAACCCCGTATTTACATATCTGCCACTGTGCAGGAGAATCCGTATAGGTGTTCGAGTGTTCGAACCGTAATGCGCAAGAAATGGTATGGAAACCCCGTATTTACATATCTGCCACTGTGCAGGAGAATCCGTATAGGTGTTCGAGTGTTCGAACCGGAATGCGCAGGAAATGGTACCGAAACCCCGTATTTACATATCTGTCACTGTGCAGGAGAATTCGTATAGGTGTTCGAGTGGTCGAACCGTAATGCGCAAGAAATGGTATGGAAACCCCATATTTACATATCTGTCACTGTGCAGGAGAATCCGTATAGGTGTTCGACTGTTCGAACCGTAATGCGCAAGAAATGGTACGGAAACCCCGTATTTACATATCTGCCATTGTGCAGGAGAATCCGCATAGGTATTCGAGTGTTCGAACCGTAATGCGCAAGAAATGGTACGGAAACCCCGTATTTACATATCTGCCACTGTGCAGGAGAATCCGCATAGGTGTTCGAGTGTTCGAACCGTAATGCGCAAGAAATGGTATGTAAACCCCGTATTTACATATCTGCCACTATGCAGGAGAATCCGTATAGGTGTTCGAGTGTTCGAACCGTAATGCGCAAGAAATGATACGGAAACCCCGTATTTACATATCTGCCACTGTGCAGGAGAATCCGTATAGGTGTTCGAGTGTTCGAACCGTAATGCGCAAGAAATGGTATGGAAACCCCGTATTTACATATCTGCCACTGTGCAGGAGAATCCGTATAGGTGTTCGAGTGTTCGAACCGTAATGCGCAAGAAATGGTACCGAAACCCCGTATTTACATATCTGCCACTGTGCAGGAGAATCCGTATAGGTGTTCGAGTGTTCGAACCGTAATGCGCAAGAAATGGTACGGAAACCCCATATTTACATATCTGCCACTGTGCAGGAGAATCCGCATAGGTGTTCGAGTGTTCGAACCGTAATGCGCAAGAAATGGTATGGAAACCCCGTATTTACATATCTGCCACTGTGCAGGAGAATCCGTATAGGTATTCGAGTGTTCGAACCGTAATGCGCAAGAAATGGTATGGAAACCCCGTATTTACATATCTGCCACTGTACAGGAGAATCCGTATAGGTGTTCGAGTGTTCAAACCGTAATGCGCAAGAAATGGTACGGAAACCCCGTATTTACATATCTGCCACTGTGCAGGAGAATCCGCATAGGTGTTCGAGTGTTCGAACCGTAATGCGCAAGAAATGGTATGTAAACCCCGTATTTACATATCTGCCACTGTGCAGGAGAATCCGTATAGGTGTTCGAGTGTTCGAACCGTAATGCGCAAGAAATGATACGGAAACCCCGTATTTACATATCTGCCACTGTGCAGGAGAATCCGTATAGGTGTTCGAGTGTTCGAACCGTAATGCGCAAGAAATGGTATGGAAACCCCGTATTTACATATCTGCCACTGTGCAGGAGAATCCGTATAGGTGTTCGAGTGTTCGAACCGTAATGCGCAAGAAATGGTACCGAAACCCCGTATTTACATATCTGCCACTGTGCAGGAGAATCCGTATAGGTGTTCGAGTGTTCGAACCGTAATGCGCAAGAAATGGTACGGAAACCCCATATTTACATATCTGCCACTGTGCAGGAGAATCCGCATAGGTGTTCGAGTGTTCGAACCGTAATGCGCAAGAAATGGTATGGAAACCCCGTATTTACATATCTGCCACTGTGCAGGAGAATCCGTATAGGTATTCGAGTGTTCGAACCGTAATGCGCAAGAAATGGTATGGAAACCCCGTATTTACATATCTGCCACTGTACAGGAGAATCCGTATAGGTGTTCGAGTGTTCAAACCGTAATGCGCAAGAAATGGTACGGAAACCCCGTATTTACATATCTGCCACTGTGCAGGAGAATCCGCATAGGTGTTCGAGTGTTCGAACCGTAATGCGCAAGAAATGGTATGTAAACCCCGTATTTACATATCTGCCACTGTGCAGGAGAATCCGTATAGCTGTTCGAGTGTTCGAACCGTAATGCGCAAGAAATGGTACGGAAACCCCGTATTTACATATCTGCCACTGTGCAGGAGAATCCGCATAGGTGTTCGAGTGCTCGAACCGTAATGCGCAAGAAATGGTATGTAAACCCCGTATTTACATACATGCCACTATGCAGGAGAATCCGTATAGGTGTTCGAGTGTTCGAACCGTAATGCGCAAGAAATGGTACGGAAACCCCGTATTTACATATCTGCCACTGTGCAAGAGAATCCGTATAGGTGTTCGATTGTTCGAACCGTAATGCGCAAGAAATGGTATGTAAACCCCGTATTTACATATCTGCCACTGCGCAGGAGAATCCGTATAGGTGTTCGAGTGTTCGAACCGTAATGCGCAAGAAATGGTATGGAAACCCCGTATTTACATATCTGCCACTGTGCAGGAGAATCCGTATAGGTGTTCGAGTGTTCGAACCGTAATGCGCAGGAAATGGTACCGAAACCCCGTATTTACATATCTGTCACTGTGCAGGAGAATTCGTATAGGTGTTCGAGTGGTCGAACCGTAATGCGCAAGAAATGGTATGGAAACCCCATATTTACATATCTGTCACTGTGCAGGAGAATCCGTATAGGTGTTCGAGTGTTCGAACCGTAATGCGCAAGAAATGGTACGGAAACCCCGTATTTACATATCTGCCATTGTGCAGGAGAATCCGCATAGGTATTCGAGTGTTCGAACCGTAATGCGCAAGAAATGGTACGGAAACCCCGTATTTACATATCTGCCACTGTGCAGGAGAATCCGCATAAGTGTTCGAGTGTTCGAACCGTAATGCGCAAGAAATGGTATGTAAACCCCGTATTTACATACATGCCACTATGCAGGAGAATCCGTATAGGTGTTCGAGTGTTCGAACCGTAATGCGCAAGAAATGGTACGGAAACCCCGTATTTACATATCTGCCACTGTGCAGGAGAATCCGTATAGGTGTTCGATTGTTCGAACCGTAATGCGCAAGAAATGGTATGTAAACCCCGTATTTACATATCTGCCACTGTGCAGGAGAATCCGTATAGGTGTTCGAGTGTTCGAACCGTAATGCGCAAGAAATGGTATGGAAACCCCGTATTTACATATCTGCCACTGTGTAGGAGAATCCGTATAGGTGTTCGAGTGTTCGAACCGTAATGCGCAGGAAATGGTACCGAAACCCCGTATTTACATATCTGTCACTGTGCAGGAGAATTCGTATAGGTGTTCGAGTGGTCGAACCGTAATGCGCAAGAAATGGTATGGAAACCCCATATTTACATATCTGTCACTGTGCAGGAGAATCCGTATAGGTGTTCGACTGTTCGAACCGTAATGCGCAAGAAATGGTACGGAAACCCCGTATTTACATATCTGCCATTGTGCAGGAGAATCCGCATAGGTATTCGAGTGTTCGAACCGTAATGCGCAAGAAATGGTACGGAAACCCCGTATTTACATATCTGCCACTGTGCAGGAGAATCCGCATAGGTGTTCGAGTGTTCGAACCGTAATGCGCAAGAAATGGTATGTAAACCCCGTATTTACATATCTGCCACTATGCAGGAGAATCCGTATAGGTGTTCGAGTGTTCGAACCGTAATGCGCAAGAAATGATACGGAAACCCCGTATTTACATATCTGCCACTGTGCAGGAGAATCCGTATAGGTGTTCGAGTGTTCGAACCGTAATGCGCAAGAAATGGTATGGAAACCCCGTATTTACATATCTGCCACTGTGCAGGAGAATCCGTATAGGTGTTCGAGTGTTCGAACCGTAATACGCAAGAAATGGTACCGAAACCCCGTATTTACATATCTGCCACTGTGCAGGAGAATCCGTATAGGTGTTCGAGTGTTCGAACCGTAATGCGCAAGAAATGGTACGGAAACCCCATATTTACATATCTGCCACTGTGCAGGAGAATCCGCATAGGTGTTCGAGTGTTCGAACCGTAATGCGCAAGAAATGGTATGGAAACCCCGTATTTACATATCTGCCACTGTGCAGGAGAATCCGTATAGGTATTCGAGTGTTCGAACCGTAATGCGCAAGAAATGGTATGGAAACCCCGTATTTACATATCTGCCACTGTACAGGAGAATCCGTATAGGTGTTCGAGTGTTCAAACCGTAATGCGCAAGAAATGGTACGGAAACCCCGTATTTACATATCTGCCACTGTGCAGGAGAATCCGCATAGGTGTTCGAGTGTTCGAACCGTAATGCGCAAGAAATGGTATGTAAACCCCGTATTTACATATCTGCCACTGTGCAGGAGAATCCGTATAGCTGTTCGAGTGTTCGAACCGTAATGCGCAAGAAATGGTACGGAAACCCCGTATTTACATATCTGCCACTGTGCAGGAGAATCCGCATAGGTGTTCGAGTGCTCGAACCGTAATGCGCAAGAAATGGTATGTAAACCCCGTATTTACATACATGCCACTATGCAGGAGAATCCGTATAGGTGTTCGAGTGTTCGAACCGTAATGCGCAAGAAATGGTACGGAAACCCCGTATTTACATATCTGCCACTGTGCAAGAGAATCCGTATAGGTGTTCGATTGTTCGAACCGTAATGCGCAAGAAATGGTATGTAAACCCCGTATTTACATATCTGCCACTGTGCAGGAGAATCCGTATAGGTGTTCGAGTGTTCGAACCGTAATGCGCAAGAAATGGTATGGAAACCCCGTATTTACATATCTGCCACTGTGCAGGAGAATCCGTATAGGTGTTCGAGTGTTCGAACCGTAATGCGCAGGAAATGGTACCGAAACCCCGTATTTACATATCTGTCACTGTGCAGGAGAATTCGTATAGGTGTTCGAGTGGTCGAACCGTAATGCGCAAGAAATGGTATGGAAACCCCATATTTACATATCTGTCACTGTGCAGGAGAATCCGTATAGGTGTTCGAGTGTTCGAACCGTAATGCGCAAGAAATGGTACGGAAACCCCGTATTTACATATCTGCCATTGTGCAGGAGAATCCGCATAGGTATTCGAGTGTTCGAACCGTAATGCGCAAGAAATGGTACGGAAACCCCGTATTTACATATCTGCCACTGTGCAGGAGAATCCGCATAAGTGTTCGAGTGTTCGAACCGTAATGCGCAAGAAATGGTATGTAAACCCCGTATTTACATACATGCCACTATGCAGGAGAATCCGTATAGGTGTTCGAGTGTTCGAACCGTAATGCGCAAGAAATGGTACGGAAACCCCGTATTTACATATCTGCCACTGTGCAGGAGAATCCGTATAGGTGTTCGATTGTTCGAACCGTAATGCGCAAGAAATGGTATGTAAACCCCGTATTTACATATCTGCCACTGTGCAGGAGAATCCGTATAGGTGTTCGAGTGTTCGAACCGTAATGCGCAAGAAATGGTATGGAAACCCCGTATTTACATATCTGCCACTGTGCAGGAGAATCCGTATAGGTGTTCGAGTGTTCGAACCGTAATGCGCAGGAAATGGTACCGAAACCCCGTATTTACATATCTGTCACTGTGCAGGAGAATTCGTATAGGTGTTCGAGTGGTCGAACCGTAATGCGCAAGAAATGGTATGGAAACCCCATATTTACATATCTGTCACTGTGCAGGAGAATCCGTATAGGTGTTCGACTGTTCGAACCGTAATGCGCAAGAAATGGTACGGAAACCCCGTATTTACATATCTGCCACTGTGTAGGAGAATCCGTATAGGTGTTCGAGTGTTCGAACCGTAATGCGCAGGAAATGGTACCGAAACCCCGTATTTACATATCTGTCACTGTGCAGGAGAATTCGTATAGGTGTTCGAGTGTTCGAACCGTAATGCGCAAGAAATGGTAGGGAAACCCCGTATTTACATATCTGCCACTGTACAGAAGAATCCATATAGGTGTTCGAGTGTTCAAACCGTAATGCGCAAGAAATCGTACGGAAACCCCGTATTTACATATCTGCCATTGTGCAGGAGAATCCGCATAGGTGTTCGAGTGTTCGAACCGTAATGCGCAAGAAATGGTATGTAAACCCCGTATTTACATATCTGCCACTGTGCAGGAGAATCCGCATAGGTGTTCGAGTGTTCGAACCGTAATGCGCAAGAAATGGTATGTAAACCCCGTATTTACATATCTGCCACTGTGCAGGAGAATCCGTATAGGTGTTCGAGTGTTCGAACCGTAATGCGCAAGAAATGGTACCGAAACCCCGTATTTACATATCTGCCACTGTGCAGCAGAATCCGTATAGGTGTTCGAGTGTTCGAACCGTAATGCGCAAGAAATGGT
This sequence comes from Camellia sinensis, assembly GCF_055761805.1. Taxonomy (NCBI): domain Eukaryota; kingdom Viridiplantae; phylum Streptophyta; class Magnoliopsida; order Ericales; family Theaceae; genus Camellia; species Camellia sinensis. Next base: position 460,802 of record NC_138971.1, read on the forward strand.
AGGGAAACCCCGTATTTACATATCTGCTACTGTACAGAAGAATCCATATAGGTGTTCGAGTGTTCAAACCGTAATGCGCAAGAAATCGTCCGGAAACCCCGTATTTACATATCTGCCATTGTGCAGGAGAATCCGCATAGGTGTTCGAGTGTTCGAACCGTAATGCGGAAGAAATGGTATGGAAACCCCGTATTTACATATCTGCCACTGTGCAGGAGAATCCGTATTGGTGTTCGAGTGTTCGAACCGTAATGCGCAAGAAATGGTACCGAAACCCCGTATTTACATATCTGCCACCGTGCAGGAGAATCCGTATAGGTGTTCGAGTGTTCGAACCGTAATGCGCAAGAAATGGTATGGAAACCTCGTATTTACATATCTGCCACTGTGCAGGAGAATCCGTATAGGTGTTCGAGTGTTCGAACCGTAATGCGCAAGAAATGGTACCGAAACCCCGTATTTACATATCTGCCACTGTGTAGGAGAATCCGTATAGGTGTTCGAGTGTTCGAACCGTAATGCGCAAGAAATGGTACGGAAACCCCATATTTACATATCTGCCACTGTGCAGGAGAATCCGCATAGGTGTTCGAGTGTTCGAACCGTAATGCGCAAGAAATGGTATGGAAACCCCGTATTTACATATCTGCCACTGTGCAGGAGAATCCGTATAGGTGTTCGAGTGTTCGAACCGTAATGCGCAAGAAATGGTATGGAAACCCCGTATTTACATATCTGCCACTGTACAGGAGAATCCGTATAGGTGTTCGAGTGTTCGAACCGTAATGCGCAAGAAATGGTACGGAAACCCCGTATTTATATATCTGCCACTGTGCAGGAGAATCCGCATAGGTGTTCGAGTGTTCGAACCGTAATGCGCAAGAAATGGTATGTAAACCCCGTATTTACATATCTGCCACTGTGCAGGAGAATCCGTATAGCTGTTCGAGTGTTCGAACCGTAATGCGCAAGAAATGGTACGGAAACCCCGTATTTACATATCTGCCACTGTGCAGGAGAATCCGCATAGGTGTTCGAGTGTTCGAACCGTAATGCGCAAGAAATGGTATGTAAACCCCGTATTTACATACATGCCACTATGCAGGAGAATCCGTATAGGTGTTCGAGTGTTCGAACCGTAATGCGCAAGAAATGGTACGGAAACCCCGTATTTACATATCTGCCACTGTGCAGGAGAATCCGTATAGGTGTTCGATTGTTCGAACCGTAATGCGGAAGAAATGGTATGGAAACCCCGTATTTACATATCTGCCACTGTGCAGGAGAATCCGTATAGGTGTTCGAGTGTTCGAACCGTAATGCGCAAGAAATGGTATGGAAACCCCGTATTTACATATCTGCCACTGTGCAGGAGAATCCGTCTAGGTGTTCGAGTGTTCGAACCGTAATGCGCAGGAAATTGTACCGAAACCCCGTATTTACATATCTGCCACTGTGCAGGAGAATCGGTATAGGTGTTCGAGTGTTCGAACCGTAATGCGGAAGAAATGGTATGGAAACCCCGTATTTACATATCTGCCACTATGCAGGAGAATCCGTATAGGTGTTCGAGTGTTCGAATCGAAATGCGCAAGAAATGGTATGTAAACCCCGTATTTACATATCTGCCACTGTGCAGGAGAATCCGTATAGGTGTTCGAGTGTTCGAACCGTAATGCGCAAGAAATGGTACCGAAACCCCGTATTTACATATCTGCCACTGTGCAGCAGAATCCGTATAGGTGTTCGAGTGTTCGAACCGTAATGCGCAAGAAATGGTAGGGAAACCCCGTATTTACATATCTGCCACTGTACAGAGGAATCCATATAGGTGTTCGAGTGTTCAAACCGTAATGCGCAAGAAATCGTACGGAAACCCCGTATTTACATATCTGCCATTGTGCAGGAGAATCCGCATAGGTGTTCGAGTGTTCGAACCGTAATGCGCAAGAAATGGTATGTAAACCCCGTATTTACATATCTGCCACTGTGCAGGAGAATCCGCATAGGTGTTCGAGTGTTCGAACCGTAATGCGCAAGAAATGGTATGTAAACCCCGTATTTACATATCTGCCACTGTGCAGGAGAATCCGTATAGGTGTTCGAGTGTTCGAACCGTAATGCGCAAGAAATGGTACCGAAACCCCGTATTTACATATCTGCCACTGTTCAGCAGAATCCGTATAGGTGTTCGAGTGTTCGAACCGTAATGCGCAAGAAATGGTAGGGAAACCCCGTATTTACATATCTGCCACTGTACAGAAGAATCCATATAGGTGTTCGAGTGTTCAAACCGTAATGCGCAAGAAATCGTACGGAAACCCCGTATTTACATATCTGCCATTGTGCAGGAGAATCCGCATAGGTGTTCGAGTGTTCGAACCGTAATGCGGAAGAAATGGTATGGAAACCCCGTATTTACATATCTGCCACTGTGCAGGAGAATCCGTATTGGTGTTCGAGTGTTCGAACCGTAATGCGCAAGAAATGGTACCGAAACCCCGTATTTACATATCTGCCACTGTGCAGGAGAATCCGTATAGGTGTTCGAGTGTTCGAACCGTAATGCGCAAGAAATGGTATGGAAACCTCGTATTTACATATCTGCCACTGTGCAGGAGAATCCGTATAGGTGTTCGAGTGTTCGAACCGTAATGCGCAAGAAATGGTACCGAAACCCCGTATTTACATATCTGCCACTGTGTAGGAGAATCCGTATAGGTGTTCGAGTGTTCGAACCGTAATGCGCAAGAAATGGTACGGAAACCCCATATTTACATATCTGCCACTGTGCAGGAGAATCCGCATAGGTGTTCGAGTGTTCGAACCGTAATGCGCAAGAAATGGTATGGAAACCCCGTATTTACATATCTGCCACTGTGCAGGAGAATCCGTATAGGTGTTCGAGTGTTCGAACCGTAATGCGCAAGAAATGGTATGGAAACCCCGTATTTACATATCTGCCACTATACAGGAGAATCCGTATAGGTGTTCGAGTGTTCGAACCGTAATGCGCAAGAAATGGTACGGAAACCCCGTATTTATATATCTGCCACTGTGCAGGAGAATCCGCATTGGTGTTCGAGTGTTCGAACCGTAATGCGCAATAAATGGTATGTAAACCCCGTATTTACATATCTGCCACTGTGCAGGAGAATCCGTATAGCTGTTCGAGTGTTCGAACCGTAATGCGCAAGAAATGGTACGGAAACCCCGTATTTACATATCTGCCACTGTGCAGGAGAATCCGCATAGGTGTTCGAGTGTTCGAACCGTAATGCGCAAGAAATGGTATGTAAACCCCGTATTTACATACATGCCACTATGCAGGAGAATCCGTATAGGTGTTCGAGTGTTCGAACCGTAATGCGCAAGAAATGGTACGGAAACCCCGTATTTACATATCTGCCACTGTGCAGGAGAATCCGTATAGGTGTTCGATTGTTCGAACCGTAATGCGCAAGAAATGGTATGTAAACCCCGTATTTACATATCTGCCACTGCGCAGGAGAATCCGTATAGGTGTTCGAGTGTTCGAACCGTAATGCGCAAGAAATGGTATGGAAACCCCGTATTTACATATCTGCCACTGTGCAGGAGAATCCGTCTAGGTGTTCGAGTGTTCGAACCGTAATGCGCAGGAAATTGTACCGAAACCCCGTATTTACATATCTGCCACTGTGCAGGAGAATCGGTATAGGTGTTCGAGTGTTCGAACCGTAATGCGGAAGAAATGGTATGGAAACCCCGTAGTTACATATCTGCCACTGTGCAGGAGAATCCGTATAGGTGTTCGAGTGTTCGAATCGAAATGCGCAAGAAATGGTATGTAAACCCCGTATTTACATATCTGCCACTGTGCAGGAGAATCCGTATAGGTGTTCGAGTGTTCGAACCGTAATGCGCAAGAAATGGTACCGAAACCCCGTATTTACATATCTGCCACTGTGCAGCAGAATCCGTATAGGTGTTCGAGTGTTCGAACCGTAATGCGCAAGAAATGGTAGGGAAACCCCGTATTTACATATCTGCCACTGTACAGAAGAATCCATATAGGTGTTCGAGTGTTCAAACCGTAATGCGCAAGAAATCGTACGGAAACCCCGTATTTACATATCTGCCATTGTGCAGGAGAATCCGCATAGGTGTTCGAGTGTTCGAACCGTAATGCGCAAGAAATTGTATGTAAACCCCGTATTTACATATCTGCCACTGTGCAGGAGAATCCGCATAGGTGTTCGAGTGTTCGAACCGTAATGCGCAAGAAATGGTATGTAAACCCCGTATTTACATATCTGCCACTGTGCAGGAGAATCCGTATAGGTGTTCGAGTGTTCGAACCGTAATGCGCAAGAAATGGTACCGAAACCCCGTATTTACATATCTGCCACTGTGCAGCAGAATCCGTATAGGTGTTCGAGTGTTCGAACCGTAATGCGCAAGAAATGGTAGGGAAACCCCGTATTTACATATCTGCCACTGTACAGAAGAATCCATATAGGTGTTCGAGTGTTCAAACCGTAATGCGCAAGAAATCGTACGGAAACCCCGTATTTACATATCTGCCATTGTGCAGGAGAATCCGCATAGGTGTTCGAGTTTTCGAACCGTAATGCGGAAGAAATGGTATGGAAACCCCGTATTTACATATCTGCCACTGTGCAGGAGAATCCGTATTGGTGTTCGAGTGTTCGAACCGTAATGCGCAAGAAATGGTACCGAAACCCCGTATTTACATATCTGCCACTGTGCAGGAGAATCCGTATAGGTGTTCGAGTGTTCGAACCGTAATGCGCAAGAAATGGTATGGAAACCTCGTATTTACATATCTGCCACTGTGCAGGAGAATCCGTATAGGTGTTCGAGTGTTCGAACCGTAATGCGCAAGAAATGGTACCGAAACCCCGTATTTACATATCTGCCACTGTGTAGGAGAATCCGTATAGGTGTTCGAGTGTTCGAACCGTAATGCGCAAGAAATGGTACGGAAACCCCATATTTACATATCTGCCACTGTGCAGGAGAATCCGCATAGGTGTTCGAGTGTTCGAACCGTAATGCGCAAGAAATGGTATGTAAACCCCGTATTTACATATCTGCCACTGTGCAGGAGAATCCGTATAGGTGTTCGAGTGTTCGAACCGTAATGCGCAAGAAATGGTATGGAAACCCCGTATTTACATATCTGCCACTGTACAGGAGAATCCGTATAGGTGTTCGAGTGTTCGAACCGTAATGCGCAAGAAATGGTACGGAAACCCCGTATTTATATATCTGCCACTGTGCAGGAGAATCCGCATAGGTGTTCGAGTGTTCGAACCGTAATGCGCAAGAAATGGTATGTAAACCCCGTATTTACATATCTGCCACTGTGCAGGAGAATCCGTATAGCTGTTCGAGTGTTCGAACCGTAATGCGCAAGAAATGGTACGGAAACCCCGTATTTACATATCTGCCACTGTGCAGGAGAATCCGCATAGGTGTTCGAGTGTTCGAACCGTAATGCGCAAGAAATGGTATGTAAACCCCGTATTTACATACATGCCACTATGCAGGAGAATCCGTATAGGTGTTCGAGTGTTCGAACCGTAATGCGCAAGAAATGGTATGGAAACCCCGTATTTACATATCTGCCACTGTGCAGGAGAATCCGTCTAGGTGTTCGAGTGTTCGAACCGTAATGCGCAGGAAATTGTACCGAAACCCCGTATTTACATATCTGTCACTGTGCAGGAGAATTCGTATAGGTGTTCGAGTGCTCGAACCGTAATGCGCAAGAAATGGTATGGAAACCCCATATTTACATATCTGTCACTGTGCAGGAGAATCCGTATAGGTGTTCGAGTGTTCGAACCGTAATGCGCAAGAAATGGTACGGAAACCCCGTATTTACATATCTGCCATTGTGCAGGAGAATCCGCATAGGTATTCTAGTGTTCGAACCGTAATGCGCAAGAAAAGGTACGGAAACCCCGTATTTACATATCTGCCACTGTGCAGGAGAATCCGCATAGGTGTTCGAGTGTTCGAACCGTAATGCGCAAGAAATGGTATGTAAACCCCGTATTTACATATCTGCCACTGTGCAGGAGAATCCGTATAGGTGTTCGAGTGTTCGAACTGTAATGCGCAAGAAATGATACGGAAACCCCGTATTTACATATCTGCCACTGTGCAGGAGAATCCGTATAGATGTTCGAGTGTTCGAACCGTAATGCGCAAGAAATGGTATGGAAACCCCGTATTTACATATCTGCCACTGTGCAGGAGAATCCGTATAGGTGTTCGAGTGTTCGAATCGAAATGCGCAAGAAATGGTATGTAAACCCCGTATTTACATATCTGCCACTGTGCAGGAGAATCCGTATAGGTGTTCGAGTGTTCGAACCGTAATGCGCAAGAAATGGTACCGAAACCCCGTATTTACATATCTGCCACTGTGCAGCAGAATCCGTATAGGTGTTCGAGTGTTCGAACCGTAATGCGCAAGAAATGGTAGGGAAACCCCGTATTTACATATCTGCCACTGTACAGAAGAATCCATATAGGTGTTCGAGTGTTCAAACCGTAATGCGCAAGAAATCGTACGGAAACCCCGTATTTACATATCTGCCATTGTGCAGGAGAATCCGCATAGGTGTTCGAGTGTTCGAACCGTAATGCGCAAGAAATGGTATGTAAACCCCGTATTTACATATCTGCCACTGTGCAGGAGAATCCGCATAGGTGTTCGAGTGTTCGAACCGTAATGCGCAAGAAATGGTATGTAAACCCCGTATTTACATATCTGCCACTGTGCAGGAGAATCCGTATAGGTGTTCGAGTGTTCGAACCGTAATGCGCAAGAAATGGTACCGAAACCCCGTATTTACATATCTGCCACTGTGCAGCAGAATCCGTATAGGTGTTCGAGTGTTCGAACCGTAATGCGCAAGAAATGGTAGGGAAACCCCGTATTTACATATCTGCCACTGTACAGAAGAATCCATATAGGTGTTCGAGTGCTCAAACCGTAATGCGCAAGAAATCGTACGGAAACCCCGTATTTACATATCTGCCATTGTGCAGGAGAATCCGCATAGGTGTTCGAGTGTTCGAACCGTAATGCGGAAGAAATGGTATGGAAACCCCGTATTTACATATCTGCCACTGTGCAGGAGAATCCGTATTGGTGTTCGAGTGTTCGAACCGTAATGCGCAAGAAATGGTACCGAAACCCCGTATTTACATATCTGCCACTGTGCAGGAGAATCCGTATAGGTGTTCGAGTGTTCGAACCGTAATGCGCAAGAAATGGTATGGAAACCTCGTATTTACATATCTGCCACTGTGCAGGAGAATCCGTATAGGTGTTCGAGTGTTCGAACCGTAATGCGCAAGAAATGGTACCGAAACCCCGTATTTACATATCTGCCACTGTGTAGGAGAATCCGTATAGGTGTTCGAGTGTTCGAACCGTAATGCGCAAGAAATGGTACGGAAACCCCATATTTACATATCTGCCACTGTGCAGGAGAATCCGCATAGGTGTTCGAGTGTTCGAACCGTAATGCGCAAGAAATGGTATGTAAACCCCGTATTTACATATCTGCCACTGTGCAGGAGAATCCGTATAGGTGTTCGAGTGTTCGAACCGTAATGCGCAAGAAATGGTATGGAAACCCCGTATTTACATATCTGCCACTGTACAGGAGAATCTGCATAGGTGTTCGAGTGTTCGAACCGTAATGCGCAAGAAATGGTACGGAAACCCCGTATTTATATATCTGCCACTGTGCAGGAGAATCCGCATAGGTGTTCGAGTGTTCGAACCGTAATGCGCAAGAAATGGTATGTAAACCCCGTATTTACATATCTGCCACTGTGCAGGAGAATCCGTATAGCTGTTCGAGTGTTCGAACCGTAATGCGCAAGAAATGGTACGGAAACCCCGTATTTACATATCTGCCACTGTGCAGGAGAATCCGCATAGGTGTTCGAGTGTTCGAACCGTAATGCGCAAGAAATGGTATGTAAACCCCGTATTTACATACATGCCACTATGCAGGAGAATCCGTATAGGTGTTCGAGTGTTCGAACCGTAATGCGCAAGAAATGGTATGGAAACCCCGTATTTACATATCTGCCACTGTGCAGGAGAATCCGTCTAGGTGTTCGAGTGTTCGAACCGTAATGCGCAGGAAATTGTACCGAAACCCCGTATTTACATATCTGTCACTGTGCAGGAGAATTCGTATAGGTGTTCGAGTGCTCGAACCGTAATGCGCAAGAAATGGTATGGAAACCCCATATTTACATATCTGTCACTGTGCAGGAGAATCCGTATAGGTGTTCGAGTGTTCGAACCGTAATGCGCAAGAAATGGTACGGAAACCCCGTATTTACATATCTGCCATTGTGCAGGAGAATCCGCATAGGTATTCTAGTGTTCGAACCGTAATGCGCAAGAAAAGGTACGGAAACCCCGTATTTACATATCTGCCACTGTGCAGGAGAATCCGCATAGGTGTTCGAGTGTTCGAACCGTAATGCGCAAGAAATGGTATGTAAACCCCGTATTTACATATCTGCCACTGTGCAGGAGAATCCGTATAGGTGTTCGAGTGTTCGAACTGTAATGCGCAAGAAATGATACGGAAACCCCGTATTTACATATCTGCCACTGTACAGGAGAATCCGTATAGATGTTCGAGTGTTCGAACCGTAATGCGCAAGAAATGGTATGGAAACCCCGTATTTACATATCTGCCACTGTGCAGGAGAATCCGTATAGGTGTTCGAGTGTTCGAACCATAATGCGCAAGAAATGGTATGGAAACCCCGTATTTACATATCTGCCACTATGCAGGAGAATCCGTATAGGTGTTCGAGTGTTCGAACCGTAATGCGCAAGAAATGGTAGGGAAACCCCGTATTTACATATCTGCCACTGTACAGAAGAATCCATATAGGTGTTCGAGTGTTCAAACCGTAATGCGCAAGAAATGGTACGGAAACCCCGTATTTACATATCTGCCATTGTGCAGGAGAATCCGCATAGGTGTTCGAGTGTTCGAACCGTAATGCGCAAGAAATGGTATGTAAACCCCGTATTTACATATCTGCCACTGTGCAGGAGAATCCGTATAGGTGTTCGAGTGTCTGAATCGAAATGCGCAAGAAATGGTATGTAAACCCCGTATTTACATATCTGCCACTGTGCAGGAGAATCCGTATAGGTGTTCGAGTGTTCAAACCGTAATGCGCAAGAAATGGTACCGAAACCCCGTATGTACATATCTGCCACTGTGCAGGAGAATCCGTATAGGTGTTCGAGTGTTCGAACCGTAATGCGGAAGAAATGGTATGGAAACCCCGTATTTACATATCTGCCACTGTGCAGGAGAATCCGTATAGGTGTTCGAGTGTTCGAACCGTAATGCGCAAGAAATGGTACCGAAACCCCGTATTTACATATCTGCCACTGTGCAGGAGAATCCGTATAGGTGTTCGAGTGTTCGAACCGTAATGCGCAAGAAATGGTATGGAAACCTCGTATTTACATATCTGCCACTGTGCAGGAGAATCCGTATAGGTGTTCGAGTGTTCGAACCGTAATGCGCAAGAAATGGTACCGAAACCCCGTATTTACATATCTGCCACTGTGCAGGAGAATCCGTATAGGTGTTCGAGTGTTCGAACCGTAATGCGCAAGAAATGGTACGGAAACCCCGTATTTACATATCTGCCATTGTGCAGGAGAATCCGCATAGGTATTCGAGTGTTCGAACCGTAATGCGCAAGAAATGGTACGGAAACCCCGTATTTACATATCTGCCGCTGTGCAGGAGAATCCGCATAGGTGTTCGAGTGTTCGAACCGTAATGCGCAAGAAATGGTATGTAAACCCCGTATTTACATATCTGCCACTGTGCAGGAGAATCCGTATAGGTGTTCGTGTGTTCGAACCGTAATGCGCAAGAAATGGTACGGAAACCCCGTATTTACATATCTGCCACTGTGCAGGAGAATCCGCATAGGTGTTCGAGTGTTCGGACCGTAATGCGCAAGAAATGGTATGTAAACCCCGTATTTACATATCTGCCACTGTGCAGGAGAATCCGTATAGGTGATCGAGTGTTCGAACCGTAATGCGCAAAAATGGTATGGAAACCCCGTATCTACATATCTGCCACTGTGCAGGAGAATCCGTATAGGTGTTCGAGTGTTCGAACCGTAATGCGCAAGAAATGGTACCGAAACCCCGTATTTACATATCTGCCACTGTGCAGGAGAATCCGTATAGGTGTTCGAGTGTTCGAACCGTAATGCGCAAGAAATGGTACGGAAACCCCATATTTACATATCTGCCACTGTGCAGGAGAATCCGAATAGGTGTTCGAGTGTTCGAACCGTAATGCGCAACAAATGGTATGGAAACCCCGTATTTACATATCTGCCACTGTGCAGGAGAATCCGTATAGGTGTTCGAGTGTTCGAACCGTAATGCGCAAGAAATGGTATGGAAACCCCGTATTTACATATCTGCCACTGTACAGGAGAATCCGTATAGGTGTTCGAGTGTTCGAACAGTAATGCGCAAGAAATGGTACGGAAACCCCGTATTTACATATCTGCCACTGTGCAGGAGAATCCGCATAGGTGTTCGAGTGTTCGAACCGGAATGCGCAAGAAATGGTATGTAAACCCCGTATTTACATATCTGTCACTGTGCAGGAGAATCCGTATAGGTGTTCGAGTGTTCGAACCGTAATGCGCAAGAAATGGTACGGAAACCCCGTATTTACATATCTGCCACTGTGCAGAAGAATCCGCATAGGTGTTCGAGTGTTCGAACCGTAATGCGCAAGAAATGGTATGTAAACCCCGTATTTACATATCTGCCACTGTGCAGGAGAATCCGTATAGGTGTTCGAGTGTTCGAACCGTAATGCGCAAGAAATGGTACGGAAACCCCGTATTTACATATCTGCCACTGTGCAGGAGAATCCGTATAGGTGTTCGAGTGTTCGAACCGTATTGCGCAAGAAATGGTATGGAAACCCCGTATTTACAAATCTGCCACTGTGCAGGAGAATCCGTATAGGTGTTCGAGTGTTTGAACCGTAATGCGCAAGAAATGGTACCGAAATCCCATATTTACAAATCTGCCACTGTGCAGGAGAATCCGTATAGGTGTTCGAGTGTTCGAACCGTAATGCGCAAGAAATGGTACGGAAACCCCGTATTTACATATCTGCCACTGTGCAGGAGAATCCGCATAGGTGTTCGAGTGTTCTAACCGTAATGCGCAAGAAATGGTATGTAAACCCCGTATTTACATATCTGTCACTGTGCAGGAGAATCCGTATAGGTGTTCGAGTGTTCGAACCGTAATGCGCAAGAAATGGTATGTAAACCCCGTATTTACATATCTACCACTGTGCAGGAGAATCCGTATAGGTGTTCGAGTGTTCGAACCGTAATGCGCAAGAAATGGTACGGAAACCCCGTATTTACATATCTGCCACTGTGCAGGGGAATCCGTATAGGTGTTCGAGTGTTCGAACCGTAATGCGCAAGAAATGGTACCGAAACCCCGTATTTACATATCTGCCACTGTGCAGGAGAATCCGTATAGGTGTTCGAGTGTTCGAACTGTAATGCGGAAGAAATGGTATGGAAACCCCGTATTTACATATCTGCCACTGTGCAGGAGAATCCGTATAGGTGTTCGAGTGTTCGAACCGTAATGCGCAAGAAATGGTACCGAAACCCCGTATTTACATATCTGCCAATGTGCAGGAGAATCCGTATAGGTGTTCAAGTGTTCGAACCGTAATGCGCAAGAAATGGTATGGAAACCTCGTATTTACATATCTGCCACTGTGCAGGAGAATCCGTATAGGTGTTCGAGTGTTCGAACCGTAATGCGCAAGAAATGGTACCGAAACCCCGTATTTACATATCTGCCACTGTGCAGGAGAATCCGTATAGGTGTTCGAGTGTTCGAACCGTAATGCGGAAGAAATGGTATGGAAACCCCGTATTTACATATCTGCCACTGTGCAGGAGAATCCGTATAGGTGTTCGAGTGTTCGAACCGTAATGCGCAAGAAATGGTACCGAAACCCCGTATTTACATATCTGCCACTGTGCAGGAGAATCCGTATAGGTGTTCGAGTGTTCGAACCGTAATGCGCAAGAAATGGTATGGAAACCTCGTATTTACATATCTGCCACTGTGCAGGAGAATCCGTATAGGTGTTCGAGTGTTCGAACCGTAATGCGCAAGAAATGGTACCGAAACCCCGTATTTACATATCTGCCACTGTGCAGGAGAATCCGTATAGGTGTTCGAGTGTTCGAACCGTAATGCGCAAGAAATGGTACGGAAACCCCGTATTTACATATCTGCCATTGTGCAGGAGAATCCGCATAGGTATTCGAGTGTTCGAACCGTAATGCGCAAGAAATGGTACGGAAACCCCGTATTTACATATCTGCCGCTGTGCAGGAGAATCCGCATAGGTGTTCGAGTGTTCGAACCGTAATGCGCAAGAAATGGTATGTAAACCCCGTATTTACATATCTGCCACTGTGCAGGAGAATCCGTATAGGTGTTCGTGTGTTCGAACCGTAATGCGCAAGAAATGGTACGGAAACCCTGTATTTACATATCTGCCACTGTGCAGGAGAATCCGCATAGGTGTTCGAGTGTTCGGACCGTAATGCGCAAGAAATGGTATGTAAACCCCGTATTTACATATCTGCCACTGTGCAGGAGAATCCGTATAGGTGATCGAGTGTTCGAACCGTAATGCGCAAAAATGGTATGGAAACCCCGTATCTACATATCTGCCACTGTGCAGGAGAATCCGTATAGGTGTTCGAGTGTTCGAACCGTAATGCGCAAGAAATGGTACCGAAACCCCGTATTTACATATCTGCCACTGTGCAGGAGAATCCGTATAGGTGTTCGAGTGTTCGAACCGTAATGCGCAAGAAATGGTACGGAAACCCCATATTTACATATCTGCCACTGTGCAGGAGAATCCGAATAGGTGTTCGAGTGTTCGAACCGTAATGCGCAACAAATGGTATGGAAACCCCGTATTTACATATCTGCCACTGTGCAGGAGAATCCGTATAGGTGTTCGAGTGTTCGAACCGTAATGCGCAAGAAATGGTATGGAAACCCCGTATTTACATATCTGCCACTGTACAGGAGAATCCGTATAGGTGTTCGAGTGTTCGAACAGTAATGCGCAAGAAATGGTACGGAAACCCCGTATTTACATATCTGCCACTGTGCAGGAGAATCCGCATAGGTGTTCGAGTGTTCGAACCGGAATGCGCAAGAAATGGTATGTAAACCCCGTATTTACATATCTGTCACTGTGCAGGAGAATCCGTATAGGTGTTCGAGTGTTCGAACCGTAATGCGCAAGAAATGGTACGGAAACCCCGTATTTACATATCTGCCACTGTGCAGAAGAATCCGCATAGGTGTTCGAGTGTTCGAACCGTAATGCGCAAGAAATGGTATGTAAACCCCGTATTTACATATCTGCCACTGTGCAGGAGAATCCGTATAGGTGTTCGAGTGTTCGAACCGTAATGCGCAAGAAATGGTACGGAAACCCCGTATTTACATATCTGCCACTGTGCAGGAGAATCCGTATAGGTGTTCGAGTGTTCGAACCGTATTGCGAAAGAAATGGTATGGAAACCCCGTATTTACATATCTGCCACTGTGCAGGAGAATCCGTATAGGTGTTCGAGTGTTCGAACCGTAATGCGCAAGAAATGGTACCGAAATCCCATATTTACAAATCTGCCACTGTGCAGGAGAATCCGTATAGGTGTTCGAGTGTTCGAACCGTAATGCGCAAGAAATGGTACGGAAACCCCGTATTTACATATCTGCCACTGTGCAGGAGAATCCGCATAGGTGTTCGAGTGTTCTAACCGTAATGCGCAAGAAATGGTATGTAAACCCCGTATTTACATATCTGTCACTGTGCAGGAGAATCCGTATAGGTGTTCGAGTGTTCGAACCGTAATGCGCAAGAAATGGTATGTAAACCCCGTATTTACATATCTACCACTGTGCAGGAGAATCCGTATAGGTGTTCGAGTGTTCGAACCGTAATGCGCAAGAAATGGTACGGAAACCCCGTATTTACATATCTGCCACTGTGCAGGGGAATCCGTATAGGTGTTCGAGTGTTCGAACCGTAATGCGCAAGAAATGGTACCGAAACCCCGTATTTACATATCTGCCACTGTGCAGGAGAATCCGTATAGGTGTTCGAGTGTTCGAACCGTAATGCGGAAGAAATGGTATGGAAACCCCGTATTTACATATCTGCCACTGTGCAGGAGAATCCGTATAGGTGTTCGAGTGTTCGAACCGTAATGCGCAAGAAATGGTACCGAAACCCCGTATTTACATATCTGCCAATGTGCAGGAGAATCCGTATAGGTGTTCAAGTGTTCGAACCGTAATGCGCAAGAAATGGTATGGAAACCTCGTATTTACATATCTGCCACTGTGCAGGAGAATCCGTATAGGTGTTCGAGTGTTCGAACCGTAATGCGCAAGAAATGGTTCCGAAACCCCGTATTTACATATCTGCCACTGTGCAGGAGAATCCGTATAGGTGTTCGAGTGTTCGAACCGTAATGCGCAAGAAATCGTACGGAAACCCCGTATTTACATATCTGCCATTGTGTAGGAGAATCCGCATAGGTATTCGAGTGTTCGAACCGTAATGCGCAAGAAATGGTACGGAAACCCCGTATTTACATATCTGCCACTGTGCAGGAGAATCCGCATAGGTGTTCGAGTGTTCGAACCGTAATCCGCACGAAATGGTATGTAAACCCCGTATTTACATATCTGCCACTGTGCAGGAGAATCCGTATAGGTATTCGTGTGTTCGAACCGTAATGCGCAAGAAATGGTACGGAAACCCCGTATTTACATATCTGCCACTGTGCAGGAGAATCCGCATAGGTGTTCGAGTGTTCGAACCGTAATGCGCAAGAAATGGTATGTAAACTCCGTATTTACATATCTGCCACTGTGCAGGAGAATCCGTATAGGTGATCGAGTGTTCGAACCGTAATGCGCAAGAAATGGTATGGAAACCTCGTATTTACATATCTGCCACTGTGCAGGAGAATCCGTATAGGTGTTCGAGTGTTCGAACCGTAATGCGCAAGAAATGGTACCGAAACCCCGTATTTACATATCTGCCACTGTGCAGGAGAATCCGTATAGGTGTTCGAGTGTTCGAACCGTAATGCGCAAGAAATGGTACAGAAACCCCATATTTACATATCTGCCACTGTGCAGGAGAATCCGCATAGGTGTTCGAGTGTTCGAATCGTAATGCGCAAGAAATGGTATGGAAACCCCGTATTTACATATCTGCCACTGTGCAGGAGAATCCGTATAGGTGTTCGAGTGTTCGAACCGTAATGCGCAAGAAATGGTATGGAAACCCCGTATTTACATATCTGCTACTGTACAGGAGAATCCGTATAGGTGTTCGAGTGTTCGAACAGTAATGCGCAAGAAATGGTACCGAAATCCCATATTTACAAATCTGCCACTGTGCAGGAGAATCCGCATAGGTGTTCGAGTGTTCGAACCGTAATGCGCAAGAAATGGTATGTAAACCCCGTATTTACATGTCTGTCACTGTGCAGGAGAATCCGTATAGGTGTTCGAGTGTTCGAACCGTAATGCGCAAGAAATGGTATGGAAACCCCGTATTTACATATCTGCCACTGTGCAGGAGAATCCGTATAGGTGTTCGAGTGTTCGAACCGTAATGCGCAAGAAATGGTATGGAAACCCCGTATTTACATATCTGCTACTGTACAGGAGAATCCGTATAGGTGTTCGAGTGTTCGAACAGTAATGCGCAAGAAATGGTACCGAAATCCCATATTTACAAATCTGCCACTGTGCAGGAGAATCCGCATAGGTGTTCGAGTGTTCGAACCGTAATGCGCAAGAAATGGTATGTAAACCCCGTATTTACATGTCTGTCACTGTGCAGGAGAATCCGTATAGGTGTTCGAGTGTTCGAACCGTAATGCGCAAGAAATGGTATGGAAACCCCGTATTTACATATCTGCCACTGTGCAGGAGAATCCGCATAGGTGTTCGAGTGTTCGAACCGTAATGCGCAAGAAATGGTATGTAAACCCCGTATTTACATATCTGCCACTGTGCAGGAGAATCCGTATAGGTGTTCGAGTGTTCGAACCGTAATGCGCAAGAAATGGTACGGAAACCCCGTATTTACATATCTGCCACTGTGCAGGAGAATCCGTATAGGTGTTCGAGTGTTCGAACCGTAATGCGCAAGAAATGGTATGGAAACCCCGTATTTACATATCTGCCACTGTGCAGGAGAATCCGTATAGGTGTTCGAGTGTTCGAACCGTAATGCGCAAGAAATGGTACCGAAATCCCATATTTACAAATCGGCCACTGTGCAGGAGAATCCGTATAGGTGTTCGAGTGTTCGAACCGTAATGCGCAAGAAATGGTACGGAAACCCCGTATTTACATATCTGCCACTGTGCAGGAGAATCCGCATAGGTGTTCGAGTGTTCTAACCGTAATGCGCAAGAAATGGTATGTAAACCCCGTATTTACATATCTGTCACTGTGCAGGAGAATCCGTATAGGTGTTCGAGTGTTCGAACCGTAATGCGCAAGAAATGGTACGGAAACCCCGTATTTACATATCTGCCACTGTGCAGGAGAATCCGTATAGGTGTTCGAGTGTTCGAACCGTAATGCGCAAGAAATGGTATGGAAACCCCGTATTTACATATCTGCCACTGTGCAGGAGAATCCGTATAGGTGTTCGAGTGTTCGAACCGTAATGCGCAAGAAATGGTACCGAAACCCCGTATTTACATATCTGCCACTGTGTAGGAGAATCCGTATAGGTGTTCGAGTGTTCGAACCGTATTGCGCAAGAAATGGTATGGAAACCCCGTATTTACATATCTGCCACAGTGCAGGAGAATCCGTATAGGTGTTCGAGTGTTCGAACCGTAATGCGCAAGAAATGGTACCGAAATCCCATATTTACAAATCTGCCACTGTGCAGGAGAATCCGTATAGGTGTTCGAGTGTTCGAACCGTAATGCGCAAGAAATGGTACGGAAACCCCGTATTTACATATCTGCCACTGTGCAGGAGAATCCGCATAGGTGTTCGAGTGTTCTAACCGTAATGCGCAAGAAATGGTATGTAAACCCCGTATTTACATATCTGTCACTGTGCAGGAGAATCCGTATAGGTGTTCGAGTGTTCGAACCGTAATGCGCAAGAAATGGTATGTAAACCCCGTATTTACATATCTACCACTGTGCAGGAGAATCCGTATAGGTGTTCGAGTGTTCGAACCGTAATGCGCAAGAAATGGTATGGAAACCCCGTATTTACATATCTGCCACTGTGCAGGGGAATCCGTATAGGTGTTCGAGTGTTCGAACCGTAATGCGCAAGAAATGGTACCGAAACCCCTATTTACATATCTGCCACTGTGCAGGAGAATCCGTATAGGTGTTCGAGTGTTCGAACCGTAATGCGGAAGAAATGGTATGGAAACCCCGTATTTACATATCTGCCACTGTGCAGGAGAATCCGTATAGGTGTTCGAGTGTTCGAACCGTAATGCGCAAGAAATGGTACCGAAACCCCGTATTTACATATCTGCCACTGTGCAGGAGAATCCGTATAGGTGTTCAAGTGTTCGAACCGTAATGCGCAAGAAATGGTATGGAAACCTCGTATTTACATATCTGCCACTGTGCAGGAGAATCCGTATAGGTGTTCGAGTGTTCGAACCGTAATGCGCAAGAAATGGTTCCGAAACCCCGTATTTACATATCTGCCACTGTGCAGGAGAATCCGTATAGGTGTTCGAGTGTTCGAACCGTAATGCGCAAGAAATCGTACGGAAACCCCGTATTTACATATCTACCATTGTGCAGGAGAATCCGCATAGGTATTCGAGTGTTCGAACCGTAATGCGCAAGAAATGGTACGGAAACCCCGTATTTACATATCTGCCACTGTGCAGGAGAATCCGCATAGGTGTTCGAGTGTTCGAACCGTAATCCGCACGAAATGGTATGTAAACCCCGTATTTACATATCTGCCACTGTGCAGGAGAATCCGTATAGGTATTCGTGTGTTCGAACCGTAATGCGCAAGAAATGGTACGGAAACCCCGTATTTACATATCTGCCACTGTGCAGGAGAATCCGCATAGGTGTTCGAGTGTTCGAACCGTAATGCGCAAGAAATGGTATGTAAACTCCGTATTTACATATCTGCCACTGTGCAGGAGAATCCGTATAGGTGATCGAGTGTTCGAACCGTAATGCGCAAGAAATGGTATGGAAACCTCGTATTTACATATCTGCCACTGTGCAGGGGAATCCGTATAGGTGTTCGAGTGTTCGAACCGTAATGCGCAAGAAATGGTACCGAAACCCCGTATTTACATATCTGCCACTGTGCAGGAGAATCCGTATAGGTGTTCGAGTGTTCGAACCGTAATGCGCAAGAAATGGTACGGAAACCCCATATTTACATATCTGCCACTGTGCAGGAGAATCCGCATAGGTGTTCGAGTGTTCGAATCGTAATGCGCAAGAAATGGTATGGAAACCCCGTATTTACATATCTGCCACTGTGCAGGAGAATCCGTATAGGTGTTCGAGTGTTCGAACCGTAATGCGCAAGAAATGGTATGGAAACCCCGTATTTACATATCTGCTACTGTACAGGAGAATCCGTATAGGTGTTCGAGTGTTCGAACAGTAATGCGCAAGAAATGGTACCGAAATCCCATATTTACAAATCTGCCACTGTGCAGGAGAATCCGCATAGGTGTTCGAGTGTTCGAACCGTAATGCGCAAGAAATGGTATGTAAACCCCGTATTTACATGTCTGTCACTGTGCAGGAGAATCCGTATAGGTGTTAGAGTGTTCGAACCGTAATGCGCAAGAAATGGTATGGAAACCCCGTATTTACATATCTGCCACTGTGCAGGAGAATCCGCATAGGTGTTCGAGTGTTCGAACCGTAATGCGCAAGAAATGGTATGTAAACCCCGTATTTACATATCTGCCACTGTGCAGTTGAATCCGTATAGGTGTTCGAGTGTTCGAACCGTAATGCGCAAGAAATGGTACGGAAACCCCGTATTTACATATCTGCCACTGTGCAGGAGAATCCGTATAGGTGTTCGAGTGTTCGAACCGTAATGCGCAAGAAATGGTATGGAAACCCCGTATTTACATATCTGCCACTGTGCAGGAGAATCCGTATAGGTGTTCGAGTGTTCGAACCGTAATGCGCAAGAAATGGTACCGAAATCCCATATTTACAAATCGGCCACTGTGCAGGAGAATCCGTATAGGTGTTCGAGTGTTCGAACCGTAATGCGCAAGAAATGGTACGGAAACCCCGTATTTACATATCTGCCACTGTGCAGGAGAATCTGCATAGGTGTTCGAGTGTTCTAACCGTAATGCGCAAGAAATGGTATGTAAACCCCGTATTTACATATCTGTCACTGTGCAGGAGAATCCGTATAGGTGTTCGAGTGTTCGAACCGTAATGCGCAAGAAATGGTACGGAAACCCCGTATTTACATATCTGCCACTGTGCAGGAGAATCCGCATAGGTGTTCGAGTGTTCTAACCGTAATGCGCAAGAAATGGTATGTAAACCCCGTATTTACATATCTGCCACTGTGCAGGAGAATCCGTATAGTTGTTCGAGTGTTCGAACCGTAATGCGCAAGAAATCGTACGGAAACCCCGTATTTACATATCTGCCATTGTGCAGGAGAATCCGCATAGGTATTCGAGTGTTCGAACCGTAATGCGCAAGAAATCGTACGGAAACCCCGTATTTACATATCTGCCACTGTGCAGGAGAATCCGCATAGGTGTTCGAGTGTTCGAACCGTAATCCGCACGAAATGGTATGTAAACCCCGTATTTACATATCTGCCACTGTGCAGGAGAATCCGTATAGGTATTCGTGTGTTCGAACCGTAATGCGCAAGAAATGGTACGGAAACCCCGTATTTACATATCTGCCACTGTGCAGGAGAATCCGCATAGGTGTTCGAGTGTTCGAACCGTAATGCGCAAGAAATGGTATGTAAACTCCGTATTTACATATCTGCCACTGTGCAGGAGAATCCGTATAGGTGATCGAGTGTTCGAACCGTAATGCGCAAGAAATGGTATGGAAACCTCGTATTTACATATCTGCCACTGTGCAGGAGAATCCGTATAGGTGTTCGAGTGTTCGAACCGTAATGCGCAAGAAATGGTACCGAAACCCCGTATTTACATATCTGCCACTGTGCAGGAGAATCCGTATAGGTGTTCGAGTGTTCGAACCGTAATGCGCAAGAAATGGTACGGAAACCCCATATTTACATATCTGCCACTGTGCAGGAGAATCCGCATAGGTGTTCGAGTGTTCGAATCGTAATGCGCAAGAAATGGTATGGAAACCCCGTATTTACATATCTGCCACTGTGTAGGAGAATCCGTATAGGTGTTCGAGTGTTCGAACCGTAATGCGCAAGAAATGGTATGGAAACCCCGTATTTACATATCTGCTACTGTACAGGAGAATCCGTATAGGTGTTCGAGTGTTCGAACAGTAATGCGCAAGAAATGGTACCGAAATCCCATATTTACAAATCTGCCACTGTGCAGGAGAATCCGCATAGGTGTTCGAGTGTTCGAACCGTAATGCGCAAGAAATGGTATGTAAACCCCGTATTTACATGTCTGTCACTGTGCAGGAGAATCCGTATAGGTGTTCGAGTGTTCGAACCGTAATGCGCAAGAAATGGTATGGAAACCCCGTATTTACATATCTGCCACTGTGCAGGAGAATCCGCATAGGTGTTCGAGTGTTCGAACCGTAATGCGCAAGAAATGGTATGTAAACCCCGTATTTACATATCTGCCACTGTGCAGGAGAATCCGTATAGGTGTTCGAGTGTTCGAACCGTAATGCGCAAGAAATGGTACGGAAACCCCGTATTTACATATCTGCCACTGTGCAGGAGAATCCGTATAGGTGTTCGAGTGTTCGAACCGTAATGCGCAAGAAATGGTATGGAAACCCCGTATTTACATATCTGCCACTGTGCAGGAGAATCCGTATAGGTGTTCGAGTGTTCGAACCGTAATGCGCAAGAAATGGTACCGAAATCCCATATTTACAAATCGGCCACTGTGCAGGAGAATCCGTATAGGTGTTCGAGTGTTCGAACCGTAATGCGCAAGAAATGGTACGGAAACCCCGTATTTACATATCTGCCACTGTGCAGGAGAATCTGCATAGGTGTTCGAGTGTTCTAACCGTAATGCGCAAGAAATGGTATGTAAACCCCGTATTTACATATCTGTCACGGTGCAGGAGAATCTGTATAGGTGTTCGAGTGTTCGAACCGTAATGCGCAAGAAATGGTACGGAAACCCCGTATTTACATATCTGCCACTGTGCAGGAGAATCCGCATAGGTGTTCGAGTGTTCTAACCGTAATGCGCAAGAAATGGTATGTAAACCCCGTATTTACATATCTGCCACTGTGCAGGAGAATCCGTATAGTTGTTCGAGTGTTCGAACCGTAATGCGCAAGAAATGGTATGGAAACCCCGTATTTACATATCTGCCACTGTGCAGGAGAATCCGTATAGGTGTTCGAGTGTTCGAACCGTAATGCGCAAGAAATGGTATGGAAACCCCGTATTTACATATCTGCCACTGTGCAGGAGAATCCGTATAGGTGTTCGAGTGTTCGAACCGTAATGCGCAAGAAATGGTATGGAAACCCCGTATTTACATATCTGCCACTGTGCAGGGGAATCCGTATTGGTGTTCGAGTGATCGAACCGTAATGCGCAAGAAATGGTACGGAAACCCCGTATTTACATATCTGCCACTGTGCAGGAGAATCCGTATAGGTGTTCGATTGTTCGAACCGTAATGCGCAAGAAAGGGTATGTAAACCCCGTATTTACATATCTGCAACTGTGCAGGAGAATCCGTATAGGTGTTCGAGTGTTCGAACCGTAATGCGCAAGAAATGGTACGGAAACCCCGTATTTACATATCTGCCACTCTGCAGGAGAATCCGTATAGGTGTTCGATTGTTCGAACCGTAATGCGCAAGAAATGATATGTAAACCCCGTATTTACATATCTGCCACTGTGCAGGAGAATCCGTATAGTTGTTCGAGTGTTCGAACCGTAATGCGCAAGAAATGGTATGGAAACCCCGTATTTACATATCTGCCACTGTGCAGGAGAATCCGTATAGGTGTTCGAGTGTTCGAACCGTAATGCGCAAGAAATGGTACGGAAACCCCATATTTACATATCTGCCACTGTGCAGGAGAATCCGTATAGGTGTTCGAGTGTTCGAACCGTAATGCGCAAAAAATGGTACGGAAACCCCGTATTTACATATCTGCCACTGTGCAGGAGAATCCGCATAGGTGTTCGAGTGTTCTAACCGTAATGCGCAAGAAATGGTATGTAAACCCCGTATTTACATATCTGTCACTGTGCAGGAGAATCCGTATAGGTGTTCGAGTGTTCGAACCGTAATGCGCAAGAAATGGTATGTAAACCCCGTATTTACATATCTGCCACTGTGCAGGAGAATCCGTATAGGTGTTCGAGTGTTCGAACCGTAATGCGCAAGAAATGGTATGGAAACCCCGTATTTACATATCTGCCACTGTGCAGGAGAATCCGTATAGGTGTTCGAGTGTTCGAACCGTAATGAGCAAGAAATGGTATGGAAACCCCGTATTTACATATCTGCCACTGTGCAGGGGAATCCGTATTGGTGTTCGAGTGTTCGAACCGTAATGCGCAAGAAATGGTACGGAAACCCCGTATTTACATATCTGCCACTGTACAGGAGAATCCGTATAGGTGTTCGAGTGTTTGAACCGTAATGCGCAAGAAATGGTATGGAAACCCTGTATTTACATATCTGCCACTGTGCGGGGGAATCCGTATTGGTGTTCGAGTGTTCGAACCGTAATGCGCAAGAAATTGTACGGAAACCCCGTATTTACATATCTGCCACTGTGCAGGAGAATCCGTATAGGTGTTCGAGTGTTCGAACCGTAATGCGCAAGAAATGGTATGGAAACCCCGTATTTACATATCTGCCACTGTGCAGGAGAATCCGTATAGGTGTTCGAGTGTTCGAACCGTAATGCACAAGAAATGGTACCGAAACCCCGTATTTACATATCTGCCACTGTGCAGGAGAATCCGTATAGGTGTTCGAGTGTTCGAACCGTAATGCGCAAGAAATGGTACGGAAACCCCATATTTACATATCTGCCACTCTGCAGGAGAATCCGCATAGGTGTTCGAGTGTTCGAACCATAATGCGCAAGAAATGGTATGGAAACCCCGTATTTACATATCTGCCACTGTGCAGGAGAATCCGTATAGGTGTTCGAGTGTTCGAACCGTAATGCGCAAGAAATGGTAGGGAAACCCCGTATTTACATATCTGCCACTGTACAGAAGAATCCATATAGGTGTTCGAGTGTTCAAACCGTAATGCGCAAGAAATGGTACGGAAACCCCGTATTTACATATCTGCCATTGTGCAGGAGAATCCGCATAGGTGTTCGAGTGTTCGAACCGTAATGCGCAAGAAATGGTATGTAAACCCCGTATTTACATATCTGCCACTGTGCAGGAGAATCCGTATAGGTGTTCGAGTGTCCGAATCGAAATGCGCAAGAAATGGTATGTAAACCCCGTATTTACATATCTGCCACTGTGCAGGAGAATCCGTATAGGTGTTCGAGTGTTCAAACCGTAATGCGCAAGAAATGGTACCGAAACCCCGTATTTACATATCTGCCACTGTGCAGGAGAAACCGTATAGGTGTTCGAGTGTTCGAACCGTAATGCGGAAGAAATGGTATGGAAACCCCGTATTTACATATCTGCCACTGTGCAGGAGAATCCGTATAGGTGTTCGAGTGTTCGAACCGTAATGCGCAAGAAATGGTACCGAAACCCCGTATTTACATATCTGCCACTGTGCAGGAGAATCCGTATAGGTGTTCGAGTGTTCGAACCGTAATGCGCAAGAAATGGTATGGAAACCTCGTATTTACATATCTGCCACTGTGCAGGAGAATCCGTATAGGTGTTCGAGTGTTCGAACCGTAATGCGCAAGAAATGGTTCCGAAACCCCGTATTTACATATCTGCCACTGTGCAGGAGAATCCGTATAGGTGTTCGAGTGTTCGAACCGTAATGCGCAAGAAATGGTACGGAAACCCCGTATTTACATATCTGCCATTGTGCAGGAGAATCCGCATAGGTATTCGAGTGTTCGAACCGTAATGCGCAAGAAATGGTACGGAAACCCCGTATTTACATATCTGCCACTGTGCAGGAGAATCCGCATAGGTGTTCGAGTGTTCGAACCGTAATGCGCAAGAAATGGTATGTAAACCCCGTATTTACATATCTGCCATTGTGCAGGAGAATCCGTATAGGTGTTCGTGTGTTCGAACCGTAATGCGCAAGAAATGGTACGGAAACCCCGTATTTACATATCTGCCACTGTGCAGGAGAATCCGCATAGGTGTTCGAGTGTTCGAACCGTAATTCGCAAGAAATGGTATGTAAACCCCGTATTTACATATCTGCCACTGTGCAGGAGAATCCGTATAGGTGATCGAGTGTTCGAACCGTAATGCGCAAGAAATGGTATGGAAACCCCGTATTTACATATCTGCCACTGTGCAGGAGAATCCGTATAGGTGTTCGAGTGTTCGAACCGTAATGCGCAAGAAATGGTACCGAAACCCCGTATTTACATATCTGCCACTGTGCAGGAGAATCCGTATAGGTGTTCGAGTGTTCGAACCGTAATGCGCAAGAAATGGTACGGAAACCCCATATTTACATATCTGCCACTGTGCAGGAGAATCCGCATAGGTGTTCGAGTGTTCGAACCGTAATGCGCAAGAAATGGTATGGAAACCCCGTATTTACATATCTGCCACTGTGCAGGAGAATCCGTATAGGTGTTCGAGTGTTCGAACCGTAATGCGCAAGAAATGGTATGGAAACCCCGTATTTACATATCTGCCACTGTACAGGAGAATCCGTATAGGTGTTCGAGTGTTCGAACAGTAATGCGCAAGAAATGGTACCGAAATCCCATATTTACAAATCTGCCACTGTGCAGGAGAATCCGCATAGGTGTTCGAGTGTTCGAACCGTAATGCGCAAGAAATGGTATGTAAACCCCGTATTTACATATCTGTCACTGTGCAGGAGAATCCGTATAGGTGTTCGAGTGTTCGAACCGTAATGCGCAAGAAATGGTACGGAAACCCCGTATTTACATATCTGCCACTGTGCAGGAGAATCCGCATAGGTGTTCGAGTGTTCGAACCGTAATGCGCAAGAAATGGTATGTAAACCCCGTATTTACATATCTGCCACTGTGCAGGAGAATCCGTATAGGTGTTCGAGTGTTCGAACCGTAATGCGCAAGAAATGGTACGGAAACCCCGTATTTACATATCTGCCACTGTGCAGGAGAATCCGTATAGGTGTTCGAGTGTTCGAACCGTAATGCGCAAGGTACGGAAACCCCGTATTTACATATCTGCCACTGTGCAGGAGAATCCGCATAGGTGTTCGAGTGTTCGAACCGTAATGCGCAGGAAATGGTACCGAAACCCCGTATTTACATATCTGTCACTGTGCAGGAGAATTCGTATAGGTGTTCGAGTGGTCGAACCGTAATGCGCAAGAAATGGTATGGAAACCCCATATTTACATATCTGTCACTGTGCAGGAGAATCCGTATAGGTGTTCGAGTGTTCGAACCGTAATGCGCAAGAAATGGTACGGAAACCCCGTATTTACATATCTGCCATTGTGCAGGAGAATCCGCATAGGTATTCGAGTGTTCGAACCGTAATGCGCAAGAAATGGTACGGAAACCCCGTATTTACATATGTGCCACTGTGCAGGAGAATCCGCATAGGTGTTCGAGTGTTCGAACCGTAATGCGCAAGAAATGGTACGGAAACCCCGTATTTACATATCTGCCACTGTGCAGAAGAATCCGCATAGGTGTTCGAGTGTTCGAACCGTAATGCGCAAGAAATGGTATGTAAACCCCGTATTTACATATCTGCCACTGTGCAGGAGAATCCGTATAGGTGTTCGAGTGTTCGAACCGTAATGCGCAAGAAATGGTACGGAAACCCCGTATTTACATATCTGCCACTGTGCAGGAGAATCCGTATAGGTGTTCGAGTGTTCGAACCGTATTGCGAAAGAAATGGTATGGAAACCCCGTATTTACATATCTGCCACTGTGCAGGAGAATCCGTATAGGTGTTCGAGTGTTCGAACCGTAATGCGCAAGAAATGGTACCGAAATCCCATATTTACAAATCTGCCACTGTGCAGGAGAATCCGTATAGGTGTTCGAGTGTTCGAACCGTAATGCGCAAGAAATGGTACGGAAACCCCGTATTTACATATCTGCCACTGTGCAGGAGAATCCGCATAGGTGTTCGAGTGTTCTAACCGTAATGCGCAAGAAATGGTATGTAAACCCCGTATTTACATATCTGTCACTGTGCAGGAGAATCCGTATAGGTGTTCGAGTGTTCGAACCGTAATGCGCAAGAAATGGTATGTAAACCCCGTATTTACATATCTACCACTGTGCAGGAGAATCCGTATAGGTGTTCGAGTGTTCGAACCGTAATGCGCAAGAAATGGTACGGAAACCCCGTATTTACATATCTGCCACTGTGCAGGGGAATCCGTATAGGTGTTCGAGTGTTCGAACCGTAATGCGCAAGAAATGGTACCGAAACCCCGTATTTACATATCTGCCACTGTGCAGGAGAATCCGTATAGGTGTTCGAGTGTTCGAACCGTAATGCGGAAGAAATGGTATGGAAACCCCGTATTTACATATCTGCCACTGTGCAGGAGAATCCGTATAGGTGTTCGAGTGTTCGAACCGTAATGCGCAAGAAATGGTACCGAAACCCCGTATTTACATATCTGCCAATGTGCAGGAGAATCCGTATAGGTGTTCAAGTGTTCGAACCGTAATGCGCAAGAAATGGTATGGAAACCTCGTATTTACATATCTGCCACTGTGCAGGAGAATCCGTATAGGTGTTCGAGTGTTCGAACCGTAATGCGCAAGAAATGGTTCCGAAACCCCGTATTTACATATCTGCCACTGTGCAGGAGAATCCGTATAGGTGTTCGAGTGTTCGAACCGTAATGCGCAAGAAATCGTACGGAAACCCCGTATTTACATATCTGCCATTGTGTAGGAGAATCCGCATAGGTATTCGAGTGTTCGAACCGTAATGCGCAAGAAATGGTACGGAAACCCCGTATTTACATATCTGCCACTGTGCAGGAGAATCCGCATAGGTGTTCGAGTGTTCGAACCGTAATCCGCACGAAATGGTATGTAAACCCCGTATTTACATATCTGCCACTGTGCAGGAGAATCCGTATAGGTATTCGTGTGTTCGAACCGTAATGCGCAAGAAATGGTACGGAAACCCCGTATTTACATATCTGCCACTGTGCAGGAGAATCCGCATAGGTGTTCGAGTGTTCGAACCGTAATGCGCAAGAAATGGTATGTAAACTCCGTATTTACATATCTGCCACTGTGCAGGAGAATCCGTATAGGTGATCGAGTGTTCGAACCGTAATGCGCAAGAAATGGTATGGAAACCTCGTATTTACATATCTGCCACTATGCAGGAGAATCCGTATAGGTGTTCGAGTGTTCGAACCGTAATGCGCAAGAAATGGTACCGAAACCCCGTATTTACATATCTGCCACTGTGCAGGAGAATCCGTATAGGTGTTCGAGTGTTCGAACCGTAATGCGCAAGAAATGGTACAGAAACCCCATATTTACATATCTGCCACTGTGCAGGAGAATCCGCATAGGTGTTCGAGTGTTCGAATCGTAATGCGCAAGAAATGGTATGGAAACCCCGTATTTACATATCTGCCACTGTGCAGGAGAATCCGTATAGGTGTTCGAGTGTTCGAACCGTAATGCGCAAGAAATGGTATGGAAACCCCGTATTTACATATCTGCTACTGTACAGGAGAATCCGTATAGGTGTTCGAGTGTTCGAACAGTAATGCGCAAGAAATGGTACCGAAATCCCATATTTACAAATCTGCCACTGTGCAGGAGAATCCGCATAGGTGTTCGAGTGTTCGAACCGTAATGCGCAAGAAATGGTATGTAAACCCCGTATTTACATGTCTGTCACTGTGCAGGAGAATCCGTATAGGTGTTCGAGTGTTCGAACCGTAATGCGCAAGAAATGGTATGGAAACCCCGTATTTACATATCTGCCACTGTGCAGGAGAATCCGTATAGGTGTTCGAGTGTTCGAACCGTAATGCGCAAGAAATGGTATGGAAACCCCGTATTTACATATCTGCTACTGTACAGGAGAATCCGTATAGGTGTTCGAGTGTTCGAACAGTAATGCGCAAGAAATGGTACCGAAATCCCATATTTACAAATCTGCCACTGTGCAGGAGAATCCGCATAGGTGTTCGAGTGTTCGAACCGTAATGCGCAAGAAATGGTATGTAAACCCCGTATTTACATGTCTGTCACTGTGCAGGAGAATCCGTATAGGTGTTCGAGTGTTCGAACCGTAATGCGCAAGAAATGGTATGGAAACCCCGTATTTACATATCTGCCACTGTGCAGGAGAATCCGCATAGGTGTTCGAGTGTTCGAACCGTAATGCGCAAGAAATGGTATGTAAACCCCGTATTTACATATCTGCCACTGTGCAGGAGAATCCGTATAGGTGTTCGAGTGTTCGAACCGTAATGCGCAAGAAATGGTACGGAAACCCCGTATTTACATATCTGCCACTGTGCAGGAGAATCCGTATAGGTGTTCGAGTGTTCGAACCGTAATGCGCAAGAAATGGTATGGAAACCCCGTATTTACATATCTGCCACTGTGCAGGAGAATCCGTATAGGTGTTCGAGTGTTCGAACCGTAATGCGCAAGAAATGGTACCGAAATCCCATATTTACAAATCGGCCACTGTGCAGGAGAATCCGTATAGGTGTTCGAGTGTTCGAACCGTAATGCGCAAGAAATGGTACGGAAACCCCGTATTTACATATCTGCCACTGTGCAGGAGAATCCGCATAGGTGTTCGAGTGTTCTAACCGTAATGCGCAAGAAATGGTATGTAAACCCCGTATTTACATATCTGTCACTGTGCAGGAGAATCCGTATAGGTGTTCGAGTGTTCGAACCGTAATGCGCAAGAAATGGTACGGAAACCCCGTATTTACATATCTGCCACTGTGCAGGAGAATCCGTATAGGTGTTCGAGTGTTCGAACCGTAATGCGCAAGAAATGGTATGGAAACCCCGTATTTACATATCTGCCACTGTGCAGGAGAATCCGTATAGGTGTTCGAGTGTTCGAACCGTAATGCGCAAGAAATGGTACCGAAACCCCGTATTTACATATCTGCCACTGTGTAGGAGAATCCGTATAGGTGTTCGAGTGTTCGAACCGTATTGCGCAAGAAATGGTATGGAAACCCCGTATTTACATATCTGCCACAGTGCAGGAGAATCCGTATAGGTGTTCGAGTGTTCGAACCGTAATGCGCAAGAAATGGTACCGAAATCCCATATTTACAAATCTGCCACTGTGCAGGAGAATCCGTATAGGTGTTCGAGTGTTCGAACCGTAATGCGCAAGAAATGGTACGGAAACCCCGTATTTACATATCTGCCACTGTGCAGGAGAATCCGCATAGGTGTTCGAGTGTTCTAACCGTAATGCGCAAGAAATGGTATGTAAACCCCGTATTTACATATCTGTCACTGTGCAGGAGAATCCGTATAGGTGTTCGAGTGTTCGAACCGTAATGCGCAAGAAATGGTATGTAAACCCCGTATTTACATATCTACCACTGTGCAGGAGAATCCGTATAGGTGTTCGAGTGTTCGAACCGTAATGCGCAAGAAATGGTATGGAAACCCCGTATTTACATATCTGCCACTGTGCAGGGGAATCCGTATAGGTGTTCGAGTGTTCGAACCGTAATGCGCAAGAAATGGTACCGAAACCCCTATTTACATATCTGCCACTGTGCAGGAGAATCCGTATAGGTGTTCGAGTGTTCGAACCGTAATGCGGAAGAAATGGTATGGAAACCCCGTATTTACATATCTGCCACTGTGCAGGAGAATCCGTATAGGTGTTCGAGTGTTCGAACCGTAATGCGCAAGAAATGGTACCGAAACCCCGTATTTACATATCTGCCACTGTGCAGGAGAATCCGTATAGGTGTTCAAGTGTTCGAACCGTAATGCGCAAGAAATGGTATGGAAACCTCGTATTTACATATCTGCCACTGTGCAGGAGAATCCGTATAGGTGTTCGAGTGTTCGAACCGTAATGCGCAAGAAATGGTTCCGAAACCCCGTATTTACATATCTGCCACTGTGCAGGAGAATCCGTATAGGTGTTCGAGTGTTCGAACCGTAATGCGCAAGAAATCGTACGGAAACCCCGTATTTACATATCTACCATTGTGCAGGAGAATCCGCATAGGTATTCGAGTGTTCGAACCGTAATGCGCAAGAAATGGTACGGAAACCCCGTATTTACATATCTGCCACTGTGCAGGAGAATCCGCATAGGTGTTCGAGTGTTCGAACCGTAATCCGCACGAAATGGTATGTAAACCCCGTATTTACATATCTGCCACTGTGCAGGAGAATCCGTATAGGTATTCGTGTGTTCGAACCGTAATGCGCAAGAAATGGTACGGAAACCCCGTATTTACATATCTGCCACTGTGCAGGAGAATCCGCATAGGTGTTCGAGTGTTCGAACCGTAATGCGCAAGAAATGGTATGTAAACTCCGTATTTACATATCTGCCACTGTGCAGGAGAATCCGTATAGGTGATCGAGTGTTCGAACCGTAATGCGCAAGAAATGGTATGGAAACCTCGTATTTACATATCTGCCACTGTGCAGGGGAATCCGTATAGGTGTTCGAGTGTTCGAACCGTAATGCGCAAGAAATGGTACCGAAACCCCGTATTTACATATCTGCCACTGTGCAGGAGAATCCGTATAGGTGTTCGAGTGTTCGAACCGTAATGCGCAAGAAATGGTACGGAAACCCCATATTTACATATCTGCCACTGTGCAGGAGAATCCGCATAGGTGTTCGAGTGTTCGAATCGTAATGCGCAAGAAATGGTATGGAAACCCCGTATTTACATATCTGCCACTGTGCAGGAGAATCCGTATAGGTGTTCGAGTGTTCGAACCGTAATGCGCAAGAAATGGTATGGAAACCCCGTATTTACATATCTGCTACTGTACAGGAGAATCCGTATAGGTGTTCGAGTGTTCGAACAGTAATGCGCAAGAAATGGTACCGAAATCCCATATTTACAAATCTGCCACTGTGCAGGAGAATCCGCATAGGTGTTCGAGTGTTCGAACCGTAATGCGCAAGAAATGGTATGTAAACCCCGTATTTACATGTCTGTCACTGTGCAGGAGAATCCGTATAGGTGTTAGAGTGTTCGAACCGTAATGCGCAAGAAATGGTATGGAAACCCCGTATTTACATATCTGCCACTGTGCAGGAGAATCCGCATAGGTGTTCGAGTGTTCGAACCGTAATGCGCAAGAAATGGTATGTAAACCCCGTATTTACATATCTGCCACTGTGCAGTTGAATCCGTATAGGTGTTCGAGTGTTCGAACCGTAATGCGCAAGAAATGGTACGGAAACCCCGTATTTACATATCTGCCACTGTGCAGGAGAATCCGTATAGGTGTTCGAGTGTTCGAACCGTAATGCGCAAGAAATGGTATGGAAACCCCGTATTTACATATCTGCCACTGTGCAGGAGAATCCGTATAGGTGTTCGAGTGTTCGAACCGTAATGCGCAAGAAATGGTACCGAAATCCCATATTTACAAATCGGCCACTGTGCAGGAGAATCCGTATAGGTGTTCGAGTGTTCGAACCGTAATGCGCAAGAAATGGTACGGAAACCCCGTATTTACATATCTGCCACTGTGCAGGAGAATCTGCATAGGTGTTCGAGTGTTCTAACCGTAATGCGCAAGAAATGGTATGTAAACCCCGTATTTACATATCTGTCACTGTGCAGGAGAATCCGTATAGGTGTTCGAGTGTTCGAACCGTAATGCGCAAGAAATGGTACGGAAACCCCGTATTTACATATCTGCCACTGTGCAGGAGAATCCGCATAGGTGTTCGAGTGTTCTAACCGTAATGCGCAAGAAATGGTATGTAAACCCCGTATTTACATATCTGCCACTGTGCAGGAGAATCCGTATAGTTGTTCGAGTGTTCGAACCGTAATGCGCAAGAAATCGTACGGAAACCCCGTATTTACATATCTGCCATTGTGCAGGAGAATCCGCATAGGTATTCGAGTGTTCGAACCGTAATGCGCAAGAAATCGTACGGAAACCCCGTATTTACATATCTGCCACTGTGCAGGAGAATCCGCATAGGTGTTCGAGTGTTCGAACCGTAATCCGCACGAAATGGTATGTAAACCCCGTATTTACATATCTGCCACTGTGCAGGAGAATCCGTATAGGTATTCGTGTGTTCGAACCGTAATGCGCAAGAAATGGTACGGAAACCCCGTATTTACATATCTGCCACTGTGCAGGAGAATCCGCATAGGTGTTCGAGTGTTCGAACCGTAATGCGCAAGAAATGGTATGTAAACTCCGTATTTACATATCTGCCACTGTGCAGGAGAATCCGTATAGGTGATCGAGTGTTCGAACCGTAATGCGCAAGAAATGGTATGGAAACCTCGTATTTACATATCTGCCACTGTGCAGGAGAATCCGTATAGGTGTTCGAGTGTTCGAACCGTAATGCGCAAGAAATGGTACCGAAACCCCGTATTTACATATCTGCCACTGTGCAGGAGAATCCGTATAGGTGTTCGAGTGTTCGAACCGTAATGCGCAAGAAATGGTACGGAAACCCCATATTTACATATCTGCCACTGTGCAGGAGAATCCGCATAGGTGTTCGAGTGTTCGAATCGTAATGCGCAAGAAATGGTATGGAAACCCCGTATTTACATATCTGCCACTGTGTAGGAGAATCCGTATAGGTGTTCGAGTGTTCGAACCGTAATGCGCAAGAAATGGTATGGAAACCCCGTATTTACATATCTGCTACTGTACAGGAGAATCCGTATAGGTGTTCGAGTGTTCGAACAGTAATGCGCAAGAAATGGTACCGAAATCCCATATTTACAAATCTGCCACTGTGCAGGAGAATCCGCATAGGTGTTCGAGTGTTCGAACCGTAATGCGCAAGAAATGGTATGTAAACCCCGTATTTACATGTCTGTCACTGTGCAGGAGAATCCGTATAGGTGTTCGAGTGTTCGAACCGTAATGCGCAAGAAATGGTATGGAAACCCCGTATTTACATATCTGCCACTGTGCAGGAGAATCCGCATAGGTGTTCGAGTGTTCGAACCGTAATGCGCAAGAAATGGTATGTAAACCCCGTATTTACATATCTGCCACTGTGCAGGAGAATCCGTATAGGTGTTCGAGTGTTCGAACCGTAATGCGCAAGAAATGGTACGGAAACCCCGTATTTACATATCTGCCACTGTGCAGGAGAATCCGTATAGGTGTTCGAGTGTTCGAACCGTAATGCGCAAGAAATGGTATGGAAACCCCGTATTTACATATCTGCCACTGTGCAGGAGAAT
This sequence comes from Camellia sinensis, assembly GCF_055761805.1. Classification (NCBI taxonomy): domain Eukaryota; kingdom Viridiplantae; phylum Streptophyta; class Magnoliopsida; order Ericales; family Theaceae; genus Camellia; species Camellia sinensis. The sequence goes on from NC_138971.1 coordinate 494,745, forward strand.
CCGTATAGGTGTTCGAGTGTTCGAACCGTAATGCGCAAGAAATGGTACCGAAATCCCATATTTACAAATCGGCCACTGTGCAGGAGAATCCGTATAGGTGTTCGAGTGTTCGAACCGTAATGCGCAAGAAATGGTACGGAAACCCCGTATTTACATATCTGCCACTGTGCAGGAGAATCTGCATAGGTGTTCGAGTGTTCTAACCGTAATGCGCAAGAAATGGTATGTAAACCCCGTATTTACATATCTGTCACGGTGCAGGAGAATCTGTATAGGTGTTCGAGTGTTCGAACCGTAATGCGCAAGAAATGGTACGGAAACCCCGTATTTACATATCTGCCACTGTGCAGGAGAATCCGCATAGGTGTTCGAGTGTTCTAACCGTAATGCGCAAGAAATGGTATGTAAACCCCGTATTTACATATCTGCCACTGTGCAGGAGAATCCGTATAGTTGTTCGAGTGTTCGAACCGTAATGCGCAAGAAATGGTATGGAAACCCCGTATTTACATATCTGCCACTGTGCAGGAGAATCCGTATAGGTGTTCGAGTGTTCGAACCGTAATGCGCAAGAAATGGTATGGAAACCCCGTATTTACATATCTGCCACTGTGCAGGAGAATCCGTATAGGTGTTCGAGTGTTCGAACCGTAATGCGCAAGAAATGGTATGGAAACCCCGTATTTACATATCTGCCACTGTGCAGGGGAATCCGTATTGGTGTTCGAGTGATCGAACCGTAATGCGCAAGAAATGGTACGGAAACCCCGTATTTACATATCTGCCACTGTGCAGGAGAATCCGTATAGGTGTTCGATTGTTCGAACCGTAATGCGCAAGAAAGGGTATGTAAACCCCGTATTTACATATCTGCAACTGTGCAGGAGAATCCGTATAGGTGTTCGAGTGTTCGAACCGTAATGCGCAAGAAATGGTACGGAAACCCCGTATTTACATATCTGCCACTCTGCAGGAGAATCCGTATAGGTGTTCGATTGTTCGAACCGTAATGCGCAAGAAATGATATGTAAACCCCGTATTTACATATCTGCCACTGTGCAGGAGAATCCGTATAGTTGTTCGAGTGTTCGAACCGTAATGCGCAAGAAATGGTATGGAAACCCCGTATTTACATATCTGCCACTGTGCAGGAGAATCCGTATAGGTGTTCGAGTGTTCGAACCGTAATGCGCAAGAAATGGTACGGAAACCCCATATTTACATATCTGCCACTGTGCAGGAGAATCCGTATAGGTGTTCGAGTGTTCGAACCGTAATGCGCAAAAAATGGTACGGAAACCCCGTATTTACATATCTGCCACTGTGCAGGAGAATCCGCATAGGTGTTCGAGTGTTCTAACCGTAATGCGCAAGAAATGGTATGTAAACCCCGTATTTACATATCTGTCACTGTGCAGGAGAATCCGTATAGGTGTTCGAGTGTTCGAACCGTAATGCGCAAGAAATGGTATGTAAACCCCGTATTTACATATCTGCCACTGTGCAGGAGAATCCGTATAGGTGTTCGAGTGTTCGAACCGTAATGCGCAAGAAATGGTATGGAAACCCCGTATTTACATATCTGCCACTGTGCAGGAGAATCCGTATAGGTGTTCGAGTGTTCGAACCGTAATGAGCAAGAAATGGTATGGAAACCCCGTATTTACATATCTGCCACTGTGCAGGGGAATCCGTATTGGTGTTCGAGTGTTCGAACCGTAATGCGCAAGAAATGGTACGGAAACCCCGTATTTACATATCTGCCACTGTACAGGAGAATCCGTATAGGTGTTCGAGTGTTTGAACCGTAATGCGCAAGAAATGGTATGGAAACCCTGTATTTACATATCTGCCACTGTGCGGGGGAATCCGTATTGGTGTTCGAGTGTTCGAACCGTAATGCGCAAGAAATTGTACGGAAACCCCGTATTTACATATCTGCCACTGTGCAGGAGAATCCGTATAGGTGTTCGAGTGTTCGAACCGTAATGCGCAAGAAATGGTATGGAAACCCCGTATTTACATATCTGCCACTGTGCAGGAGAATCCGTATAGGTGTTCGAGTGTTCGAACCGTAATGCACAAGAAATGGTACCGAAACCCCGTATTTACATATCTGCCACTGTGCAGGAGAATCCGTATAGGTGTTCGAGTGTTCGAACCGTAATGCGCAAGAAATGGTACGGAAACCCCATATTTACATATCTGCCACTCTGCAGGAGAATCCGCATAGGTGTTCGAGTGTTCGAACCATAATGCGCAAGAAATGGTATGGAAACCCCGTATTTACATATCTGCCACTGTGCAGGAGAATCCGTATAGGTGTTCGAGTGTTCGAACCGTAATGCGCAAGAAATGGTAGGGAAACCCCGTATTTACATATCTGCCACTGTACAGAAGAATCCATATAGGTGTTCGAGTGTTCAAACCGTAATGCGCAAGAAATGGTACGGAAACCCCGTATTTACATATCTGCCATTGTGCAGGAGAATCCGCATAGGTGTTCGAGTGTTCGAACCGTAATGCGCAAGAAATGGTATGTAAACCCCGTATTTACATATCTGCCACTGTGCAGGAGAATCCGTATAGGTGTTCGAGTGTCCGAATCGAAATGCGCAAGAAATGGTATGTAAACCCCGTATTTACATATCTGCCACTGTGCAGGAGAATCCGTATAGGTGTTCGAGTGTTCAAACCGTAATGCGCAAGAAATGGTACCGAAACCCCGTATTTACATATCTGCCACTGTGCAGGAGAAACCGTATAGGTGTTCGAGTGTTCGAACCGTAATGCGGAAGAAATGGTATGGAAACCCCGTATTTACATATCTGCCACTGTGCAGGAGAATCCGTATAGGTGTTCGAGTGTTCGAACCGTAATGCGCAAGAAATGGTACCGAAACCCCGTATTTACATATCTGCCACTGTGCAGGAGAATCCGTATAGGTGTTCGAGTGTTCGAACCGTAATGCGCAAGAAATGGTATGGAAACCTCGTATTTACATATCTGCCACTGTGCAGGAGAATCCGTATAGGTGTTCGAGTGTTCGAACCGTAATGCGCAAGAAATGGTTCCGAAACCCCGTATTTACATATCTGCCACTGTGCAGGAGAATCCGTATAGGTGTTCGAGTGTTCGAACCGTAATGCGCAAGAAATGGTACGGAAACCCCGTATTTACATATCTGCCATTGTGCAGGAGAATCCGCATAGGTATTCGAGTGTTCGAACCGTAATGCGCAAGAAATGGTACGGAAACCCCGTATTTACATATCTGCCACTGTGCAGGAGAATCCGCATAGGTGTTCGAGTGTTCGAACCGTAATGCGCAAGAAATGGTATGTAAACCCCGTATTTACATATCTGCCATTGTGCAGGAGAATCCGTATAGGTGTTCGTGTGTTCGAACCGTAATGCGCAAGAAATGGTACGGAAACCCCGTATTTACATATCTGCCACTGTGCAGGAGAATCCGCATAGGTGTTCGAGTGTTCGAACCGTAATTCGCAAGAAATGGTATGTAAACCCCGTATTTACATATCTGCCACTGTGCAGGAGAATCCGTATAGGTGATCGAGTGTTCGAACCGTAATGCGCAAGAAATGGTATGGAAACCCCGTATTTACATATCTGCCACTGTGCAGGAGAATCCGTATAGGTGTTCGAGTGTTCGAACCGTAATGCGCAAGAAATGGTACCGAAACCCCGTATTTACATATCTGCCACTGTGCAGGAGAATCCGTATAGGTGTTCGAGTGTTCGAACCGTAATGCGCAAGAAATGGTACGGAAACCCCATATTTACATATCTGCCACTGTGCAGGAGAATCCGCATAGGTGTTCGAGTGTTCGAACCGTAATGCGCAAGAAATGGTATGGAAACCCCGTATTTACATATCTGCCACTGTGCAGGAGAATCCGTATAGGTGTTCGAGTGTTCGAACCGTAATGCGCAAGAAATGGTATGGAAACCCCGTATTTACATATCTGCCACTGTACAGGAGAATCCGTATAGGTGTTCGAGTGTTCGAACAGTAATGCGCAAGAAATGGTACCGAAATCCCATATTTACAAATCTGCCACTGTGCAGGAGAATCCGCATAGGTGTTCGAGTGTTCGAACCGTAATGCGCAAGAAATGGTATGTAAACCCCGTATTTACATATCTGTCACTGTGCAGGAGAATCCGTATAGGTGTTCGAGTGTTCGAACCGTAATGCGCAAGAAATGGTACGGAAACCCCGTATTTACATATCTGCCACTGTGCAGGAGAATCCGCATAGGTGTTCGAGTGTTCGAACCGTAATGCGCAAGAAATGGTATGTAAACCCCGTATTTACATATCTGCCACTGTGCAGGAGAATCCGTATAGGTGTTCGAGTGTTCGAACCGTAATGCGCAAGAAATGGTACGGAAACCCCGTATTTACATATCTGCCACTGTGCAGGAGAATCCGTATAGGTGTTCGAGTGTTCGAACCGTAATGCGCAAGGTACGGAAACCCCGTATTTACATATCTGCCACTGTGCAGGAGAATCCGCATAGGTGTTCGAGTGTTCGAACCGTAATGCGCAGGAAATGGTACCGAAACCCCGTATTTACATATCTGTCACTGTGCAGGAGAATTCGTATAGGTGTTCGAGTGGTCGAACCGTAATGCGCAAGAAATGGTATGGAAACCCCATATTTACATATCTGTCACTGTGCAGGAGAATCCGTATAGGTGTTCGAGTGTTCGAACCGTAATGCGCAAGAAATGGTACGGAAACCCCGTATTTACATATCTGCCATTGTGCAGGAGAATCCGCATAGGTATTCGAGTGTTCGAACCGTAATGCGCAAGAAATGGTACGGAAACCCCGTATTTACATATGTGCCACTGTGCAGGAGAATCCGCATAGGTGTTCGAGTGTTCGAACCGTAATGCGCAAGAAATGGTACGTAAACCCCGTATTTACATATCTGCCACTGTGCAGGAGAATCCGTATAGGTGTTCGAGTGTTCGAACCGTAATGCGCAAGAAATGATATGGAAACCCCGTATTTACATATCTGCCACTGTGCAGGAGAATCCGTATAGGTGTTCGAGTGTTCGAACCGTAATGCGCAAGAAATGGTATGGAAACCCCGTATTTACATATCTGCCACTGTGCAGGAGAATCCGTATAGGTGTTCGAGTGTTCGAACCGTAATGCGCAAGAAATGGTACCGAAACCCCGTATTTACATATCTGCCACTGCGCAGGAGAATCCGTATAGGTGTTCGAGTGTTCGAACCGTAATGCGCAAGAAATGGTACGGAAACCCCATATTTACATATCTGCCACTCTGCAGGAGAATCCGCATAGGTGTTCGAGTGTTCGAACCATAATGCGCAAGAAATGGTATGGAAACCCCGTATTTACATATCTGCCACTGTGCAGGAGAATCCGTATAGGTGTTCGAGTGTTCGAACCGTAATGCGCAAGAATTGGTAGGGAAACCCCGTATTTACATATCTGCAACTGTACAGAAGAATCCATATAGGTGTTCGAGTGTTCAAACCGTAATGCGCAAGAAATGGTACGGAAACCCCGTATTTACATATCTGCCATTGTGCAGGAGAATCCGCATAGGTGTTCGAGTGTTCGAACCATAATGCGCAAGAAATGGTATGTAAACCCCGTATTTACATATCTGCCACTGTGCAGGAGAATCCGTATAGGTGTTCGAGTGTCCGAATCGAAATGCGCAAGAAATGGTTTGTAAACCCCGTATTTACATATCTGCCACTGTGCAGGAGAATCCGTATAGGTGTTCGAGTGTTCAAACCGTAATGCGCAAGAAATGGTACCGAAACCCCGTATTTACATATCTGCCACTGTGCAGGAGAATCCGTATAGGTGTTCGAGTGTTCGAACCGTAATGCGGAAGAAATGGTATGGAAACCCCGTATTTACATATCTGCCACTGTGCAGGAGAATCCGTATAGGTGTTCGAGTGTTCGAACCGTAATGCGCAAGAAATGGTACCGAAACCCCGTATTTACATATCTGCCACTGTGCAGGAGAATCCGTATAGGTGTTCGAGTGTTCGAACCGTAATGCGCAAGAAATGGTATGGAAACCTCGTATTTACATATCTGCCACTGCGCAGGAGAATCCGTATAGGTGTTCGAGTGTTCGAACCGTAATGCGCAAGAAATGGTTCCGAAACCCCGTATTTACATATCTGCCACTGTGCAGGAGAATCCGTATAGGTGTTCGAGTGTTCGAACCGTAATGCGCAAGAAATGGTACGGAAACCCCGTATTTACATATCTGCCATTGTGCAGGAGAATCCGCATAGGTATTCGAGTGTTCGAACCGTAATGCGCAAGAAATGGTACGGAAACCCCGTATTTACATATCTGCCACTATGCAGGAGAATCCGCATAGGTGTTCGAGTGTTCGAACCGTAATGCGCAAGAAATGGTATGTAAACCCCGTATTTACATATCTGCCATTGTGCAGGAGAATCCGTATAGGTGTTCGTGTGTTCGAACCGTAATGCGCAAGAAATGGTACGGAAACCCCATATTTACATATCTGCCACTGTGCAGGAGAATCCGCATAGGTGTTCGAGTGTTCGAACCGTAATGCGCAAGAAATGGTATGTAAACCCCGTATTTACATATCTGCCACTGTGCAGGAGAATCCGTATAGGTGATCGAGTGTTCGAACCGTAATGCGTAAGAAATGGTAGGGAAACCCCGTATTTACATATCTGCCACTGTGCAGGAGAATCCGTATAGGTGTTCGAGTGTTCGAACCGTAATGCGCAAGAAATGGTACCGAAACCCCGTATTTACATATCTGCCACTGTGCAGGACAATCCGTATAGGTGTTCGAGTGTTCGAACCGTAATGCGCAAGAAATGGTACGGAAACCCCATATTTACATATCTGCCACTGTGCAGGAGAATCCGCATAGGTGTTCGAGTGTTCGAACCGTAATGCGCAAGAAATGGTATGGAAACCCCGTATTTACATATCTGCCACTGTGCAGGAGAATCCGTATAGGTGTTCGAGTGTTCGAACCGTAATGCGCAAGAAATGGTATGGAAACCCCGTATTTACATATCTGCCACTGTACAGGAGAATCCGTATAGGTGTTCGAGTGTTCGAACAGTAATGCGCAAGAAATGGTACCGAAATCCCATATTTACAAATCTGCCACTGTGAAGGAGAATCCGCATAGGTGTTCGAGTGTTCTAACCGTAATGCGCAAGAAATGGTATGTAAACCCCGTATTTACATATCTGTCACTGTGCAGGAGAATCCGTATAGGTGTTCGAGTGTTCGAACCGTAATGCGCAAGAAATGGTACGGAAACCCCGTATTTACATATCTGCCACTGTGCAGGAGAATCCGCATAGGTGTTCGAGTGTTCGAACCGTAATGCGCAAGAAATGGTATGTAAACCCCGTATTTACATATCTGCCACTGTGCAGGAGAATCCGTAGAGGTGTTCGAGTGTTCGAACCGTAATGCGCAAGAAATGGTACGGAAACCCCGTATTTACATATCTGCCACTGTGCAGGAGAATCCGTATAGGTGTTCGAGTGTTCGAACCGTAATGCGCAAGAAATGGTATGGAAACCCCGTATTTACATATCTGCCACTGTGCAGGAGAATCCGTATAGGTGTTCGAGTGTTCGAACCGTAATGCGCAAGAAATGGTACCGAAATCCCATATTTACAAATCTGCCACTGTGCAGGAGAATCCGTATAGGTGTTCGAGTCTTCGAACCGTAATGCGCAAGAAATGGTACGGAAATCCCGTATTTACATATCTGCCACTGTGCAGGAGAATCCGCATAGGTGTTCGAGTGTTCTAACCGTAATGCGCAAGAAATGGTATGTAAACCCCGTATTTACATATCTGTCACTGTGCAGGAGAATCCGTATAGGTGTTCGAGTGTTCGAACCGTAATGCGCAAGAAATGGTACGGAAACCCCGTATTTACATATCTGCCACTGTGCAGTAGAATCCGCATAGGTGTTCGAGTGTTCTAACCGTATTGCGCAAGAAATGGTATGTAAACCCCGTATTTACATATCTGCCACTGTGCAGGAGAATCCGTATAGTTGTTCGAGTGTTCGAACCGTAATGCGCAAGAAATGGTATGGAAACCCCGTATTTACATATCTGCCACTGTGCAGGAGAATCCGTATAGGTGTTCGAGTGTTCGAACCGTAATGCGCAAGAAATGGTATGGAAACCCCGTATTTACATATCTGCCACTGTGCAGGGGAATCCGTATTGGTGTTCGAGTGTTCGAACCGTAATGCGCAAGAAATGGTACGGAAACCCCGTATTTACATATCTGCCACTGTGCAGGAGAATCCGTATAGGTGTTCGATTGTTCGAACCGTAATGCGCAAGAAATGGTATGTAAACCCCGTATTTACATATCTGCCACTGTGCAGGAGAATCCGTATAGGTGTTCGAGTGTTCGATCCGTAATGCGCAAGAAATGGTACGGAAACCCCGTATTTACATATCTGCCATTGTGCAGGAGAATCCGTATAGGTGTTCGATTGTTCGAACCGTAATGCGCAAGAAATGATATGTAAACCCCGTATTTACATATCTGCCACTGTGCAGGAGAATCCGTATAGTTGTTCGAGTGTTCGAACCGTAATGCGCAAGAAATGGTATGGAAACCCCGTATTTACATATCTGCCACTGTACAGGAGAATCCGTATAGGTGTTCGAGTGTTCGAACCGTAATGCGCAAGAAATGGTATGGAAACCCCATATTTACATATCTGCCACTGTGCAGGAGAATCCGTATAGGTGTTCGAGTGTTCGAACCGTAATGCGCAAAAAATGGTACGGAAACCCCGTATTTACCTATCTGCCACTGTGCAGGAGAATCCGCATAGCTGTTCGAGTGTTCTAACCGTAATGCGCAAGAAATGGTATGTAAACCCCGTATTTACATATCTGTCACTGTGCAGGAGAATCCGTATAGGTGTTCGAGTGTTCGAACCGTAATGCGCAAGAAATGGTACGGAAACCCGTATTTACATATCTGCCACTGTGCAGGAGAATCCGCGTAGGTGTTCGAGTGTTCGAACCGTAATGCGCAAGAAATGGTATGGAAACCCCATATTTACATATCTGCCACTGTGCAGGAGAATCCGTATAGGTGTTCGAGTGTTCGAACCGTAATGCGCAAAAAATGGTACGGAAACCCCGTATTTACATATCTGCCACTGTGCAGGAGACTCCGCATAGCTGTTCGAGTGTTCTAACCGTAATGCGCAAGAAATGGTATGTAAACCCCGTATTTACATATCTGTCACTGTGTAGGAGAATCCGTATAGGTGTTCGAGTGTTCGAACCGTAATGCGCAAGAAATGGTATGGAAACCCCGTATTTACATATCTGCCACTGTGCAGGAGAATCCGTATAGGTGTTCGAGTGTTCGAACCGTAATGCGCAAGAAATGGTTCCGAAACCCCGTATTTACATATCTGCCACTGTGCAGGAGAATCCGTATAGGTGTTCGAGTGTTCGAACCGTAATGCGCAAGAAATGGTACGGAAACCCCGTATTTACATATCTGCCATTGTGCAGGAGAATCCGCATAGGTATTCGAGTGTTCGAACCGTAATGCGCAAGAAATGGTACGGAAACCCCGTATTTACATATCTGCCACTATGCAGGAGAATCCGTATAGGTGTTCGAGTGTTCGAACCGTAATGCGCAAGAAATGGTACCGAAACCCCGTATTTACATATCTGCCACTGTGCAGGAGAATCCGTATAGGTGTTCGAGTGTTCGAACCGTAATGCGCAAGAAATGGTATGGAAACCTCGTATTTACATATCTGCCACTGCGCAGGAGAATCCGTATAGGTGTTCGAGTGTTCGAACCGTAATGCGCAAGAAATGGTTCCGAAACCCCGTATTTACATATCTGCCACTGTGCAGGAGAATCCGTATAGGTGTTCGAGTGTTCGAACCGTAATGCGCAAGAAATGGTACGGAAACCCCGTATTTACATATCTGCCATTGTGCAGGAGAATCCGCATAGGTATTTGAGTGTTCGAACCGTAATGCGCAAGAAATGGTACGGAAACCCCGTATTTACATATCTGCCACTATGCAGGAGAATCCGCATAGGTGTTCGAGTGTTCGAACCGTAATGCGCAAGAAATGGTATGTAAACCCCGTATTTACATATCTGCCATTGTGCAGGAGAATCCGTATAGGTGTTCGTGTGTTCGAACCGTAATGCGCATGAAATGGTACGGAAACCCCATATTTACATATCTGCCACTGTGCAGGAGAATCCGCATAGGTGTTCGAGTGTTCGAACCGTAATGCGCAAGAAATGGTATGTAAACCCCGTATTTACATATCTGCCACTGTGCAGGAGAATCCGTATAGGTGATCGAGTGTTCGAACCGTAATGCGCAAGAAATGGTAGGGAAACCCCGTATTTACATATCTGCCACTGTGCAGGAGAATCCGTATAGGTGTTCGAGTGTTCGAACCGTAATGCGCAAGAAATGGTACCGAAACCCCGTATTTACATATCTGCCACTGTGCAGGAGAATCCGTATAGGTGTTCGAGTGTTCGAACCGTAATGCGCAAGAAATGGTACGGAAACCCCATATTTACATATCTGCCACTGTGCAGGAGAATCCGCATAGGTGTTCGAGTGTTCGAACCGTAATGCGCAAGAAATGGTATGGAAACCCCGTATTTACATATCTGCCACTGTGCAGGAGAATCCGTATAGGTGTTCGAGTGTTCGAACCGTAATGCGCAAGAAATGGTATGGAAACCCCGTATTTACATATCTGCCACTGTACAGGAGAATCCGTATAGGTGTTCGAGTGTTCGAACAGTAATGCGCAAGAAATGGTACCGAAATCCCATATTTACAAATCTGCCACTGTGAAGGAGAATCCGCATAGGTGTTCGAGTGTTCTAACCGTAATGCGCAAGAAATGGTATGTAAACCCCGTATTTACATATCTGTCACTGTGCAGGAGAATCCGTATAGGTGTTCGAGTGTTCGAACCGTAATGCGCAAGAAATGGTACGGAAACCCCGTATTTACATATCTGCCACTGTGCAGGAGAATCCGCATAGGTGTTCGAGTGTTCGAACCGTAATGCGCAAGAAATGGTATGTAAACCCCGTATTTACATATCTGCCACTGTGCAGGAGAATCCGTAGAGGTGTTCGAGTGTTCGAACCGTAATGCGCAAGAAATGGCACGGAAACCCCGTATTTACATATCTGCCACTGTGCAGGAGAATCCGTATAGGTGTTCGAGTGTTCGAACCGTAATGCGCAAGAAATGGTATGGAAACCCCGTATTTACATATCTGCTACTGTGCAGGAGAATCCGTATAGGTGTTCGAGTGTTCGAACCGTAATGCGCAAGAAATGGTACCGAAATCCCATATTTACAAATCTGCCACTGTGCAGGAGAATCCGTATAGGTGTTCGAGTCTTCGATCCGTAATGCGCAAGAAATGGTACGGAAATCCCGTATTTACATATCTGCCACTGTGCAGGAGAATCCGCATAGGTGTTCGAGTGTTCTAACCGTAATGCGCAAGAAATGGTATGTAAACCCCGTATTTACATATCTGTCACTGTGCAGGAGAATCCGTATAGGTGTTCGAGTGTTCGAACCGTAATGCGCAAGAAATGGTATGTAAACCCCGTATTTACATATCTGCCACTGTGCAGGAGAATCCGTATAGTTGTTCGAGTGTTCGAACCGTAATGCGCAAGAAATGGTATGGAAACCCCGTATTTACATATCTGCCACTGTGCAGGAGAATCCGTATAGGTGTTCGAGTGTTCGAACCGTAATGCGCAAGAAATGGTATGGAAACCCCGTATTTACATATCTGCCACTGTGCAGGGGAATCCGTATTGGTGTTCGAGTGTTCGAACCGTAATGCGCAAGAAATGGTACGGAAACCCCGTATTTACATATCTGCCACTGTGCAGGAGAATCCGTATAGGTGTTCGATTGTTCGAACCGTAATGCGCAAGAAATGGTATGTAAACCCCGTATTTACATATCTGCCACTGTGCAGGAGAATCCGTATAGGTGTTCGAGTGTTCGATCCGTAATGCGCAAGAAATGGTACGGAAACCCCGTATTTACATATCTGCCATTGTGCAGGAGAATCCGTATAGGTGTTCGATTGTTCGAACCGTAATGCGCAAGAAATGATATGTAAACCCCGTATTTACATATCTGCCACTGTGCAGGAGAATCCGTATAGTTGTTCGAGTGTTCGAACCGTAATGCGCAAGAAATGGTATGGAAACCCCGTATTTACATATCTGCCACTGTACAGGAGAATCCGTATAGGTGTTCGAGTGTTCGAACCGTAATGCGCAAGAAATGGTATGGAAACCCCATATTTACATATCTGCCACTGTGCAGGAGAATCCGTATAGGTGTTCGAGTGTTCGAACCGTAATGCGCAAAAAATGGTACGGAAACCCCGTATTTACCTATCTGCCACTGTGCAGGAGAATCCGCATAGCTGTTCGAGTGTTCTAACCGTAATGCGCAAGAAATGGTATGTAAACCCCGTATTTACATATCTGTCACTGTGCAGGAGAATCCGTATAGGTGTTCGAGTGTTCGAACCGTAATGCGCAAGAAATGGTACGGAAACCCCGTATTTACATATCTGCCACTGTGCAGGAGAATCCGCGTAGGTGTTCGAGTGTTCGAACCGTAATGCGCAAGAAATGGTATGGAAACCCCATATTTACATATCTGCCACTGTGCAGGAGAATCCGTATAGGTGTTCGAGTGTTCGAACCGTAATGCGCAAAAAATGGTACGGAAACCCCGTATTTACATATCTGCCACTGTGCAGGAGACTCCGCATAGCTGTTCGAGTGTTCTAACCGTAATGCGCAAGAAATGGTATGTAAACCCCGTATTTACATATCTGTCACTGTGTAGGAGAATCCGTATAGGTGTTCGAGTGTTCGAACCGTAATGCGCAAGAAATGGTATGGAAACCCCGTATTTACATATCTGCCACTGTGCAGGAGAATCCGTATAGGTGTTCGAGTGTTCGAACCGTAATGCGCAAGAAATGGTTCCGAAACCCCGTATTTACATATCTGCCACTGTGCAGGAGAATCCGTATAGGTGTTCGAGTGTTCGAACCGTAATGCGCAAGAAATGGTACGGAAACCCCGTATTTACATATCTGCCATTGTGCAGGAGAATCCGCATAGGTATTCGAGTGTTCGAACCGTAATGCGCAAGAAATGGTATGGAAACCCCGTATTTACATATCTGCCACTGTGCAGGAGAATCCGTATAGGTGTTCGAGTGTTCGAACCGTAATGCGCAAGAAATGGTATGGAAACCCCGTATTTACATATCTGCCACTGTGCAGGGGAATCCGTATTGGTGTTCGAGTGTTCGAACCGTAATGCGCAAGAAATGGTACGGAAACCCCGTATTTACATATCTGCCACTGTGCAGGAGAATCCGTATAGGTGTTCGATTGTTCGAACCGTAATGCGCAAGAAATGGTATGTAAACCCCGTATTTACATATCTGCCACTGTGCAGGAGAATCCGTATAGGTGTTCGAGTGTTCGATCCGTAATGCGCAAGAAATGGTACGGAAACCCCGTATTTACATATCTGCCATTGTGCAGAAGAATCCGCATAGGTATTCGAGTGTTCGAACCGTAATGCGCAAGAAATGGTACGGAAACCCCGTATTTACATATCTGCCACTATGCAGGAGAATCCGCATAGGTGTTCGAGTGTTCGAACCGTAATGCGCAAGAAATGGTATGTAAACCCCGTATTTACATATCTGCCATTGTGCAGGAGAATCCGTATAGGTGTTCGTGTGTTCGAACCGTAATGCGCAAGAAATGGTACGGAAACCCCATATTTACATATCTGCCACTGTGCAGGAGAATCCGCATAGGTGTTCGAGTGTTCGAACCGTAATGCGCAAGAAATGGTATGTAAACCCCGTATTTACATATCTGCCACTGTGCAGGAGAATCCGTATAGGTGATCGAGTGTTCGAACCGTAATGCGCAAGAAATGGTAGGGAAACCCCGTATTTACATATCTGCCACTGTGCAGGAGAATCCGTATAGGTGTTCGAGTGTTCGAACCGTAATGCGCAAGAAATGGTACCGAAACCCCGTATTTACATATCTGCCACTGTGCAGGAGAATCCGTATAGGTGTTCGAGTGTTCGAACCGTAATGCGCAAGAAATGGTACGGAAACCCCATATTTACATATCTGCCACTGTGCAGGAGAATCCGCATAGGTGTTCGAGTGTTCGAACCGTAATGCGCAAGAAATGGTATGGAAACCCCGTATTTACATATCTGCCACTGTGCAGGAGAATCCGTATAGGTGTTCGAGTGTTCGAACCGTAATGCGCAAGAAATGGTATGGAAACCCCGTATTTACATATCTGCCACTGTACAGGAGAATCCGTATAGGTGTTCGAGTGTTCGAACAGTAATGCGCAAGAAATGGTACCGAAATCCCATATTTACAAATCTGCCACTGTGAAGGAGAATCCGCATAGGTGTTCGAGTGTTCTAACCGTAATGCGCAAGAAATGGTATGTAAACCCCGTATTTACATATCTGTCACTGTGCAGGAGAATCCGTATAGGTGTTCGAGTGTTCGAACCGTAATGCGCAAGAAATGGTACGGAAACCCCGTATTTACATATCTGCCACTGTGCAGGAGAATCCGCATAGGTGTTCGAGTGTTCGAACCGTAATGCGCAAGAAATGGTATGTAAACCCCGTATTTACATATCTGCCACTGTGCAGGAGAATCCGTAGAGGTGTTCGAGTGTTCGAACCGTAATGCGCAAGAAATGGTACGGAAACCCCGTATTTACATATCTGCCACTGTGCAGGAGAATCCGTATAGGTGTTCGAGTGTTCGAACCGTAATGCGCAAGAAATGGTATGGAAACCCCGTATTTACATATCTGCTACTGTGCAGGAGAATCCGTATAGGTGTTCGAGTGTTCGAACCGTAATGCGCAAGAAATGGTACCGAAATCCCATATTTACAAATCTGCCACTGTGCAGGAGAATCCGTATAGGTGTTCGAGTCTTCGATCCGTAATGCGCAAGAAATGGTACGGAAATCCCGTATTTACATATCTGCCACTGTGCAGGAGAATCCGCATAGGTGTTCGAGTGTTCTAACCGTAATGCGCAAGAAATGGTATGTAAACCCCGTATTTACATATCTGTCACTGTGCAGGAGAATCCGTATAGGTGTTCGAGTGTTCGAACCGTAATGCGCAAGAAATGGTACGGAAACCCCGTATTTACATATCTGCCACTGTGCAGTAGAATCCGCATAGGTGTTCGAGTGTTCTAACCGTATTGCGCAAGAAATGGTATGTAAACCCCGTATTTACATATCTGCCACTGTGCAGGAGAATCCGTATAGTTGTTCGAGTGTTCGAACCGTAATGCGCAAGAAATGGTATGGAAACCCCGTATTTACATATCTGCCACTGTGCAGGAGAATCCGTATAGGTGTTCGAGTGTTCGAACCGTAATGCGCAAGAAATGGTATGGAAACCCCGTATTTACATATCTGCCACTGTGCAGGAGAATCCGTATAGGTGTTCGAGTGTTCGAACCGTAATGCGCAAGAAATGGTATGGAAACCCCGTATTTACATATCTGCCACTGTGCAGGGGAATCCGTATTGGTGTTCGAGTGTTCGAACCGTAATGCGCAAGAAATGGTACGGAAACCCCGTATTTACATATCTGCCACTGTGCAGGAGAATCCGTATAGGTGTTCGATTGTTCGAACCGTAATGCGCAAGAAATGGTATGTAAACCCCGTATTTACATATCTGCCACTGTGCAGGAGAATCCGTATAGGTGTTCGAGTGTTCGATCCGTAATGCGCAAGAAATGGTACGGAAACCCCGTATTTACATATCTGCCATTGTGCAGAAGAATCCGCATAGGTATTCGAGTGTTCGAACCGTAATGCGCAAGAAATGGTACGGAAACCCCGTATTTACATATCTGCCACTATGCAGGAGAATCCGCATAGGTGTTCGAGTGTTCGAACCGTAATGCGCAAGAAATGGTATGTAAACCCCGTATTTACATATCTGCCATTGTGCAGGAGAATCCGTATAGGTGTTCGTGTGTTCGAACCGTAATGCGCAAGAAATGGTACGGAAACCCCATATTTACATATCTGCCACTGTGCAGGAGAATCCGCATAGGTGTTCGAGTGTTCGAACCGTAATGCGCAAGAAATGGTATGTAAACCCCGTATTTACATATCTGCCACTGTGCAGGAGAATCCGTATAGGTGATCGAGTGTTCGAACCGTAATGCGCAAGAAATGGTAGGGAAACCCCGTATTTACATATCTGCCACTGTGCAGGAGAATCCGTATAGGTGTTCGAGTGTTCGAACCGTAATGCGCAAGAAATGGTACCGAAACCCCGTATTTACATATCTGCCACTGTGCAGGAGAATCCGTATAGGTGTTCGAGTGTTCGAACCGTAATGCGCAAGAAATGGTACGGAAACCCCATATTTACATATCTGCCACTGTGCAGGAGAATCCGCATAGGTGTTCGAGTGTTCGAACCGTAATGCGCAAGAAATGGTATGGAAACCCCGTATTTACATATCTGCCACTGTGCAGGAGAATCCGTATAGGTGTTCGAGTGTTCGAACCGTAATGCGCAAGAAATGGTATGGAAACCCCGTATTTACATATCTGCCACTGTACAGGAGAATCCGTATAGGTGTTCGAGTGTTCGAACAGTAATGCGCAAGAAATGGTACCGAAATCCCATATTTACAAATCTGCCACTGTGAAGGAGAATCCGCATAGGTGTTCGAGTGTTCTAACCGTAATGCGCAAGAAATGGTATGTAAACCCCGTATTTACATATCTGTCACTGTGCAGGAGAATCCGTATAGGTGTTCGAGTGTTCGAACCGTAATGCGCAAGAAATGGTACGGAAACCCCGTATTTACATATCTGCCACTGTGCAGGAGAATCCGCATAGGTGTTCGAGTGTTCGAACCGTAATGCGCAAGAAATGGTATGTAAACCCCGTATTTACATATCTGCCACTGTGCAGGAGAATCCGTAGAGGTGTTCGAGTGTTCGAACCGTAATGCGCAAGAAATGGTACGGAAACCCCGTATTTACATATCTGCCACTGTGCAGGAGAATCCGTATAGGTGTTCGAGTGTTCGAACCGTAATGCGCAAGAAATGGTATGGAAACCCCGTATTTACATATCTGCTACTGTGCAGGAGAATCCGTATAGGTGTTCGAGTGTTCGAACCGTAATGCGCAAGAAATGGTACCGAAATCCCATATTTACAAATCTGCCACTGTGCAGGAGAATCCGTATAGGTGTTCGAGTCTTCGATCCGTAATGCGCAAGAAATGGTACGGAAATCCCGTATTTACATATCTGCCACTGTGCAGGAGAATCCGCATAGGTGTTCGAGTGTTCTAACCGTAATGCGCAAGAAATGGTATGTAAACCCCGTATTTACATATCTGTCACTGTGCAGGAGAATCCGTATAGGTGTTCGAGTGTTCGAACCGTAATGCGCAAGAAATGGTACGGAAACCCCGTATTTACATATCTGCCACTGTGCAGTAGAATCCGCATAGGTGTTCGAGTGTTCTAACCGTATTGCGCAAGAAATGGTATGTAAACCCCGTATTTACATATCTGCCACTGTGCAGGAGAATCCGTATAGTTGTTCGAGTGTTCGAACCGTAATGCGCAAGAAATGGTATGGAAACCCCGTATTTACATATCTGCCACTGTGCAGGAGAATCCGTATAGGTGTTCGAGTGTTCGAACCGTAATGCGCAAGAAATGGTATGGAAACCCCGTATTTACATATCTGCCACTGTGCAGGAGAATCCGTATAGGTGTTCGAGTGTTCGAACCGTAATGCGCAAGAAATGGTATGGAAACCCCGTATTTACATATCTGCCACTGTGCAGGGGAATCCGTATTGGTGTTCGAGTGTTCGAACCGTAATGCGCAAGAAATGGTACGGAAACCCCGTATTTACATATCTGCCACTGTGCAGGAGAATCCGTATAGGTGTTCGATTGTTCGAACCGTAATGCGCAAGAAATGGTATGTAAACCCCGTATTTACATATCTGCCACTGTGCAGGAGAATCCGTATAGGTGTTCGAGTGTTCGATCCGTAATGCGCAAGAAATGGTACGGAAACCCCGTATTTACATATCTGCCATTGTGCAGGAGAATCCGCATAGGTATTCGAGTGTTCGAACCGTAATGCGCAAGAAATGGTACGGAAACCCCGTATTTACATATCTGCCACTATGCAGGAGAATCCGCATAGGTGTTCGAGTGTTCGAACCGTAATGCGCAAGAAATTGTATGTAAACCCCGTATTTACATATCTGCCATTGTGCAGGAGAATCCGTATAGGTGTTCGTGTGTTCGAACCGTAATGCGCAAGAAATGGTACGGAAACCCCATATTTACATATCTGCCACTGTGCAGGAGAATCCGCATAGGTGTTCGAGTGTTCGAACCGTAATGCGCAAGAAATGGTATGTAAACCCCGTATTTACATATCTGCCACTGTGCAGGAGAATCCGTATAGGTGATCGAGTGTTCGAACCGTAATGCGCAAGAAATGGTAGGGAAACCCCGTATTTACATATCTGCCACTGTGCAGGAGAATCCGTATAGGTGTTCGAGTGTTCGAACCGTAATGCGCAAGAAATGGTACCGAAACCCCGTATTTACATATCTGCCACTGTGCAGGAGAATCCGTATAGGTGTTCGAGTGTTCGAACCGTAATGCGCAAGAAATGGTACGGAAACCCCATATTTACATATCTGCCACTGTGCAGGAGAATCCGCATAGGTGTTCGAGTGTTCGAACCGTAATGCGCAAGAAATGGTATGGAAACCCCGTATTTACATATCTGCCACTGTGCAGGAGAATCCGTATAGGTGTTCGAGTGTTCGAACCGTAATGCGCAAGAAATGGTATGGAAACCCCGTATTTACATATCTGCCACTGTACAGGAGAATCCGTATAGGTGTTCGAGTGTTCGAACAGTAATGCGCAAGAAATGGTACCGAAATCCCATATTTACAAATCTGCCACTGTGAAGGAGAATCCGCATAGGTGTTCGAGTGTTCTAACCGTAATGCGCAAGAAATGGTATGTAAACCCCGTATTTACATATCTGTCACTGTGCAGGAGAATCCGTATAGGTGTTCGAGTGTTCGAACCGTAATGCGCAAGAAATGGTACGGAAACCCCGTATTTACATATCTGCCACTGTGCAGGAGAATCCGCATAGGTGTTCGAGTGTTCGAACCGTAATGCGCAAGAAATGGTATGTAAACCCCGTATTTACATATCTGCCACTGTGCAGGAGAATCCGTAGAGGTGTTCGAGTGTTCGAACCGTAATGCGCAAGAAATGGTACGGAAACCCCGTATTTACATATCTGCCACTGTGCAGGAGAATCCGTATAGGTGTTCGAGTGTTCGAACCGTAATGCGCAAGAAATGGTATGGAAACCCCGTATTTACATATCTGCTACTGTGCAGGAGAATCCGTATAGGTGTTCGAGTGTTCGAACCGTAATGCGCAAGAAATGGTACCGAAATCCCATATTTACAAATCTGCCACTGTGCAGGAGAATCCGTATAGGTGTTCGAGTCTTCGATCCGTAATGCGCAAGAAATGGTACGGAAATCCCGTATTTACATATCTGCCACTGTGCAGGAGAATCCGCATAGGTGTTCGAGTGTTCTAACCGTAATGCGCAAGAAATGGTATGTAAACCCCGTATTTACATATCTGTCACTGTGCAGGAGAATCCGTATAGGTGTTCGAGTGTTCGAACCGTAATGCGCAAGAAATGGTACGGAAACCCCGTATTTACATATCTGCCACTGTGCAGTAGAATCCGCATAGGTGTTCGAGTGTTCTAACCGTATTGCGCAAGAAATGGTATGTAAACCCCGTATTTACATATCTGCCACTGTGCAGGAGAATCCGTATAGTTGTTCGAGTGTTCGAACCGTAATGCGCAAGAAATGGTATGGAAACCCCGTATTTACATATCTGCCACTGTGCAGGAGAATCCGTATAGGTGTTCGAGTGTTCGAACCGTAATGCGCAAGAAATGGTATGGAAACCCCGTATTTACATATCTGCCACTGTGCAGGAGAATCCGTATAGGTGTTCGAGTGTTCGAACCGTAATGCGCAAGAAATGGTATGGAAACCCCGTATTTACATATCTGCCACTGTGCAGGGGAATCCGTATTGGTGTTCGAGTGTTCGAACCGTAATGCGCAAGAAATGGTACGGAAACCCCGTATTTACATATCTGCCACTGTGCAGGAGAATCCGTATAGGTGTTCGATTGTTCGAACCGTAATGCGCAAGAAATGGTATGTAAACCCCGTATTTACATATCTGCCACTGTGCAGGAGAATCCGTATAGGTGTTCGAGTGTTCGATCCGTAATGCGCAAGAAATGGTACGGAAACCCCGTATTTACATATCTGCCATTGTGCAGGAGAATCCGCATAGGTATTCGAGTGTTCGAACCGTAATGCGCAAGAAATGGTACGGAAACCCCGTATTTACATATCTGCCACTATGCAGGAGAATCCGCATAGGTGTTCGAGTGTTCGAACCGTAATGCGCAAGAAATTGTATGTAAACCCCGTATTTACATATCTGCCATTGTGCAGGAGAATCCGTATAGGTGTTCGTGTGTTCGAACCGTAATGCGCAAGAAATGGTACGGAAACCCCATATTTACATATCTGCCACTGTGCAGGAGAATCCGCATAGGTGTTCGAGTGTTCGAACCGTAATGCGCAAGAAATGGTATGTAAACCCCGTATTTACATATCTGCCACTGTGCAGGAGAATCCGTATAGGTGATCGAGTGTTCGAACCGTAATGCGCAAGAAATGGTAGGGAAACCCCGTATTTACATATCTGCCACTGTGCAGGAGAATCCGTATAGGTGTTCGAGTGTTCGAACCGTAATGCGCAAGAAATGGTACCGAAACCCCGTATTTACATATCTGCCACTGTGCAGGAGAATCCGTATAGGTGTTCGAGTGTTCGAACCGTAATGCGCAAGAAATGGTACGGAAACCCCATATTTACATATCTGCCACTGTGCAGGAGAATCCGCATAGGTGTTCGAGTGTTCGAACCGTAATGCGCAAGAAATGGTATGGAAACCCCGTATTTACATATCTGCCACTGTGCAGGAGAATCCGTATAGGTGTTCGAGTGTTCGAACCGTAATGCGCAAGAAATGGTATGGAAACCCCGTATTTACATATCTGCCACTGTACAGGAGAATCCGTATAGGTGTTCGAGTGTTCGAACAGTAATGCGCAAGAAATGGTACCGAAATCCCATATTTACAAATCTGCCACTGTGAAGGAGAATCCGCATAGGTGTTCGAGTGTTCTAACCGTAATGCGCAAGAAATGGTATGTAAACCCCGTATTTACATATCTGTCACTGTGCAGGAGAATCCGTATAGGTGTTCGAGTGTTCGAACCGTAATGCGCAAGAAATGGTACGGAAACCCCGTATTTACATATCTGCCACTGTGCAGGAGAATCCGCATAGGTGTTCGAGTGTTCGAACCGTAATGCGCAAGAAATGGTATGTAAACCCCGTATTTACATATCTGCCACTGTGCAGGAGAATCCGTAGAGGTGTTCGAGTGTTCGAACCGTAATGCGCAAGAAATGGTACGGAAACCCCGTATTTACATATCTGCCACTGTGCAGGAGAATCCGTATAGGTGTTCGAGTGTTCGAACCGTAATGCGCAAGAAATGGTATGGAAACCCCGTATTTACATATCTGCTACTGTGCAGGAGAATCCGTATAGGTGTTCGAGTGTTCGAACCGTAATGCGCAAGAAATGGTACCGAAATCCCATATTTACAAATCTGCCACTGTGCAGGAGAATCCGTATAGGTGTTCGAGTCTTCGATCCGTAATGCGCAAGAAATGGTACGGAAATCCCGTATTTACATATCTGCCACTGTGCAGGAGAATCCGCATAGGTGTTCGAGTGTTCTAACCGTAATGCGCAAGAAATGGTATGTAAACCCCGTATTTACATATCTGTCACTGTGCAGGAGAATCCGTATAGGTGTTCGAGTGTTCGAACCGTAATGCGCAAGAAATGGTACGGAAACCCCGTATTTACATATCTGCCACTGTGCAGTAGAATCCGCATAGGTGTTCGAGTGTTCTAACCGTATTGCGCAAGAAATGGTATGTAAACCCCGTATTTACATATCTGCCACTGTGCAGGAGAATCCGTATAGTTGTTCGAGTGTTCGAACCGTAATGCGCAAGAAATGGTATGGAAACCCCGTATTTACATATCTGCCACTGTGCAGGAGAATCCGTATAGGTGTTCGAGTGTTCGAACCGTAATGCGCAAGAAATGGTATGGAAACCCCGTATTTACATATCTGCCACTGTGCAGGAGAATCCGTATAGGTGTTCGAGTGTTCGAACCGTAATGCGCAAGAAATGGTATGGAAACCCCGTATTTACATATCTGCCACTGTGCAGGGGAATCCGTATTGGTGTTCGAGTGTTCGAACCGTAATGCGCAAGAAATGGTACGGAAACCCCGTATTTACATATCTGCCACTGTGCAGGAGAATCCGTATAGGTGTTCGATTGTTCGAACCGTAATGCGCAAGAAATGGTATGTAAACCCCGTATTTACATATCTGCCACTGTGCAGGAGAATCCGTATAGGTGTTCGAGTGTTCGATCCGTAATGCGCAAGAAATGGTACGGAAACCCCGTATTTACATATCTGCCATTGTGCAGGAGAATCCGCATAGGTATTCGAGTGTTCGAACCGTAATGCGCAAGAAATGGTACGGAAACCCCGTATTTACATATCTGCCACTATGCAGGAGAATCCGCATAGGTGTTCGAGTGTTCGAACCGTAATGCGCAAGAAATTGTATGTAAACCCCGTATTTACATATCTGCCATTGTGCAGGAGAATCCGTATAGGTGTTCGTGTGTTCGAACCGTAATGCGCAAGAAATGGTACGGAAACCCCATATTTACATATCTGCCACTGTGCAGGAGAATCCGCATAGGTGTTCGAGTGTTCGAACCGTAATGCGCAAGAAATGGTATGTAAACCCCGTATTTACATATCTGCCACTGTGCAGGAGAATCCGTATAGGTGATCGAGTGTTCGAACCGTAATGCGCAAGAAATGGTAGGGAAACCCCGTATTTACATATCTGCCACTGTGCAGGAGAATCCGTATAGGTGTTCGAGTGTTCGAACCGTAATGCGCAAGAAATGGTACCGAAACCCCGTATTTACATATCTGCCACTGTGCAGGAGAATCCGTATAGGTGTTCGAGTGTTCGAACCGTAATGCGCAAGAAATGGTACGGAAACC
The DNA here is from genome assembly GCF_055761805.1 of Camellia sinensis. Taxonomy (NCBI): domain Eukaryota; kingdom Viridiplantae; phylum Streptophyta; class Magnoliopsida; order Ericales; family Theaceae; genus Camellia; species Camellia sinensis. The sequence continues at coordinate 518,290 of NC_138971.1, forward strand.
CCATATTTACATATCTGCCACTGTGCAGGAGAATCCGCATAGGTGTTCGAGTGTTCGAACCGTAATGCGCAAGAAATGGTATGGAAACCCCGTATTTACATATCTGCCACTGTGCAGGAGAATCCGTATAGGTGTTCGAGTGTTCGAACCGTAATGCGCAAGAAATGGTATGGAAACCCCGTATTTACATATCTGCCACTGTACAGGAGAATCCGTATAGGTGTTCGAGTGTTCGAACAGTAATGCGCAAGAAATGGTACCGAAATCCCATATTTACAAATCTGCCACTGTGAAGGAGAATCCGCATAGGTGTTCGAGTGTTCTAACCGTAATGCGCAAGAAATGGTATGTAAACCCCGTATTTACATATCTGTCACTGTGCAGGAGAATCCGTATAGGTGTTCGAGTGTTCGAACCGTAATGCGCAAGAAATGGTACGGAAACCCCGTATTTACATATCTGCCACTGTGCAGGAGAATCCGCATAGGTGTTCGAGTGTTCGAACCGTAATGCGCAAGAAATGGTATGTAAACCCCGTATTTACATATCTGCCACTGTGCAGGAGAATCCGTAGAGGTGTTCGAGTGTTCGAACCGTAATGCGCAAGAAATGGTACGGAAACCCCGTATTTACATATCTGCCACTGTGCAGGAGAATCCGTATAGGTGTTCGAGTGTTCGAACCGTAATGCGCAAGAAATGGTATGGAAACCCCGTATTTACATATCTGCTACTGTGCAGGAGAATCCGTATAGGTGTTCGAGTGTTCGAACCGTAATGCGCAAGAAATGGTACCGAAATCCCATATTTACAAATCTGCCACTGTGCAGGAGAATCCGTATAGGTGTTCGAGTCTTCGATCCGTAATGCGCAAGAAATGGTACGGAAATCCCGTATTTACATATCTGCCACTGTGCAGGAGAATCCGCATAGGTGTTCGAGTGTTCTAACCGTAATGCGCAAGAAATGGTATGTAAACCCCGTATTTACATATCTGTCACTGTGCAGGAGAATCCGTATAGGTGTTCGAGTGTTCGAACCGTAATGCGCAAGAAATGGTACGGAAACCCCGTATTTACATATCTGCCACTGTGCAGTAGAATCCGCATAGGTGTTCGAGTGTTCTAACCGTATTGCGCAAGAAATGGTATGTAAACCCCGTATTTACATATCTGCCACTGTGCAGGAGAATCCGTATAGTTGTTCGAGTGTTCGAACCGTAATGCGCAAGAAATGGTATGGAAACCCCGTATTTACATATCTGCCACTGTGCAGGAGAATCCGTATAGGTGTTCGAGTGTTCGAACCGTAATGCACAAGAAATGGTATGGAAACCCCGTATTTACATATCTGCCACTGTGCAGGAGAATCCGTATAGGTGTTCGAGTGTTCGAACCGTAATGAGCAAGAAATGGTATGGAAACCCCGTATTTACATATCTGCCACTGTGCAGGGGAATCCGTATTGGTGTTCGAGTGTTCGAACCGTAATGCGCAAGAAATGGTACGGAAACCCCGTATTTACATATCTGCCACTGTGCAGGAGAATCCGTATAGGTGTTCGATTGTTCGAACCGTAATGCGCAAGAAATGGTATGTAAACCCCGTATTTACATATCTGCCACTGTGCAGGAGAATCCGTATAGGTGTTCGAGTGTTCGATCCGTAATGCGCAAGAAATGGTACGGAAACCCCGTATTTACATATCTGCCATTGTGCAGGAGAATCCGTATAGGTGTTCGATTGTTCGAACCGTAATGCGCAAGAAATGATATGTAAACCCCGTATTTACATATCTGCCACTGTGCAGGAGAATCCGTATAGTTGTTCGAGTGTTCGAACCGTAACGCGCCAGGAATGGTATGGAAACCCCGTATTTACATATCTGCCACTGTACAGGAGAATCCGTATAGGTGTTCGAGTGTTCGAACCGTAATGCGCAAGAAATGGTATGGAAACCCCATATTTACATATCTGCCACTGTGCAGGAGAATCCGTATAGGTGTTCGAGTGTTCGAACCGTAATGCGCAAGAAATGGTACCGAAATCCCATATTTACAAATCTGCCACTGTGCAGGAGAATCCGTATAGGTGTTCGAGTCTTCGAACCGTAATGCGCAAGAAATGGTACGGAAATCCCGTATTTACATATCTGCCACTGTGCAGGAGAATCCGCATAGGTGTTCGAGTGTTCTAACCGTAATGCGCAAGAAATGGTATGTAAACCCCGTATTTACATATCTGTCACTGTGCAGGAGAATCCGTATAGGTGTTCGAGTGTTCGAACCGTAATGCGCAAGAAATGGTACGGAAACCCCGTATTTACATATCTGCCACTGTGCAGTAGAATCCGCATAGGTGTTCGAGTGTTCTAACCGTATTGCGCAAGAAATGGTATGTAAACCCCGTATTTACATATCTGCCACTGTGCAGGAGAATCCGTATAGTTGTTCGAGTGTTCGAACCGTAATGCGCAAGAAATGGTATGGAAACCCCGTATTTACATATCTGCCACTGTGCAGGAGAATCCGTATAGGTGTTCGAGTGTTCGAACCGTAATGCGCAAGAAATGGTATGGAAACCCCGTATTTACATATCTGCCACTGTGCAGGGGAATCCGTATTGGTGTTCGAGTGTTCGAACCGTAATGCGCAAGAAATGGTACGGAAACCCCGTATTTACATATCTGCCACTGTGCAGGAGAATCCGTATAGGTGTTCGATTGTTCGAACCGTAATGCGCAAGAAATGGTATGTAAACCCCGTATTTACATATCTGCCACTGTGCAGGAGAATCCATATAGGTGTTCGAGTGTTCGATCCGTAATGCGCAAGAAATGGTACGGAAACCCCGTATTTACATATCTGCCATTGTGCAGGAGAATCCGTATAGGTGTTCGATTGTTCGAACCGTAATGCGCAAGAAATGATATGTAAACCCCGTATTTACATATCTGCCACTGTGCAGGAGAATCCGTATAGTTGTTCGAGTGTTCGAACCGTAATGCGCAAGGAATGGTATGGAAACCCCGTATTTACATATCTGCCACTGTACAGGAGAATCCGTATAGGTGTTCGAGTGTTCGAACCGTAATGCGCAAGAAATGGTATGGAAACCCCATATTTACATATCTGCCACTGTGCAGGAGAATCCGTATAGGTGTTCGAGTGTTCGAACCGTAATGCGCAAAAAATGGTACGGAAACCCCGTATTTACCTATCTGCCACTGTGCAGGAGAATCCGCATAGCTGTTCGAGTGTTCTAACCGTAATGCGCAAGAAATGGTATGTAAACCCCGTATTTACATATCTGTCACTGTGCAGGAGAATCCGTATAGGTGTTCGAGTATTCGAACCGTAATGCGCAAGAAATGGTACGGAAACCCCGTATTTACATATCTGCCACTGTGCAGGAGAATCCGCATAGGTGTTCGAGTGTTCGAACCGTAATGCGCAAGAAATGGTATGGAAACCCCATATTTACATATCTGCCACTGTGCAGGAGAATCCGTATAGGTGTTCGAGTGTTCGAACCGTAATGCGCAAAAAATGGTACGGAAACCCCGTATTTACATATCTGCCACTGTGCAGGAGACTCCGCATAGCTGTTCGAGTGTTCTAACCGTAATGCGCAAGAAATGGTATGTAAACCCCGTATTTACATATCTGTCACTGTGTAGGAGAATCCGTATAGGTGTTCGAGTGTTCGAACCGTAATGCGCAAGAAATGGTATGGAAACCCCGTATTTACATATCTGCCACTGTGCAGGAGAATCCGTATAGGTGTTCGAGTGTTCGAACCGTAATGCGCAAGAATTGGTTCCGAAACCCCGTATTTACATATCTGCCACTGTGCAGGAGAATCCGTATAGGTGTTCGAGTGTTCGAACCGTAATGCGCAAGAAATGGTACGGAAACCCCGTATTTACATATCTGCCATTGTGCAGGAGAATCCGCATAGGTATTCGAGTGTTCGAACCGTAATGCGCAAGAAATGGTACGGAAACCCCGTATTTACATATCTGCCACTATGCAGGAGAATCCGCATAGGTGTTCGAGTGTTCGAACCGTAATGCGCAAGAAATGGTATGTAAACCCCGTATTTACATATCTGCCATTGTGCAGGAGAATCCGTATAGGTGTTCGTGTGTTCGAACCGTAATGCGCAAGAAATGGTACGGAAACCCCATATTTACATATCTGCCACTGTGCAGGAGAATCCGCATAGGTGTTCGAGTGTTCGAACCGTAATGCGCAAGAAATGGTATGTAAACCCCGTATTTACATATCTGCCACTGTGCAGGAGAATCCGTATAGGTGATCGAGTGTTCGAACCGTAATGCGCAAGAAATGGTAGGGAAACCCCGTATTTACATATCTGCCACTGTGCAGGAGAATCCGTATAGGTGTTCGAGTGTTCGAACCGTAATGCGCAAGAAATGGTACCGAAACCCCGTATTTACATATCTGCCACTGTGCAGGAGAATCCGTATAGGTGTTCGAGTGTTCGAACCGTAATGCGCAAGAAATGGTACGGAAACCCCATATTTACATATCTGCCACTGTGCAGGAGAATCCGCATAGGTGTTCGAGTGTTCGAACCGTAATGCGCAAGAAATGGTATGGAAACCCCGTATTTACATATCTGCCACTGTGCAGGAGAATCCGTATAGGTGTTCGAGTGTTCGAACCGTAATGCGCAAGAAATGGTATGGAAACCCCGTATTTACATATCTGCCACTGTGCAGGAGACTCCGCATAGCTGTTCGAGTGTTCTAACCGTAATGCGCAAGAAATGGTATGTAAACCCCGTATTTACATATCTGTCACTGTGTAGGAGAATCCGTATAGGTGTTCGAGTGTTCGAACCGTAATGCGCAAGAAATGGTATGGAAACCCCGTATTTACATATCTGCCACTGTGCAGGAGAATCCGTATAGGTGTTCGAGTGTTCGAACCGTAATGCGCAAGAAATGGTTCCGAAACCCCGTATTTACATATATGCCACTGTGCAGGAGAATCCGTATAGGTGTTCGAGTGTTCGAACCGTAATGCGCAAGAAATGGTACGGAAACCCCGTATTTACATATCTGCCATTGTGCAGGAGAATCCGCATAGGTATTCGAGTGTTCGAACCGTAATGCGCAAGAAATGGTACGGAAACCCCGTATTTACATATCTGCCACTATGCAGGAGAATCCGCATAGGTGTTCGAGTGTTCGAACCGTAATGCGCAAGAAATGGTACCGAAACCCCGTATTTACATATCTGCCACTGTGCAGGAGAATCCGTATAGGTGTTCGAGTGTTCGAACCGTAATGCGCAAGAAATGGTATGGAAACCTCGTATTTACATATCTGCCACTGCGCAGGAGAATCCGTATAGGTGTTCGAGTGTTCGAACCGTAATGCGCAAGAAATGGTTCCGAAACCCCGTATTTACATATCTGCCACTGTGCAGGAGAATCCGTATAGGTGTTCGAGTGTTCGAACCGTAATGCGCAAGAAATGGTAGGGAAACCCCGTATTTACATATCTGCCACTGTGCAGGAGAATCCGTATAGGTGTTCGAGTGTTCGAACCGTAATGCGCAAGAAATGGTACCGAAACCCCGTATTTACATATCTGCCACTGTGCAGGAGAATCCGTATAGGTGTTCGAGTGTTCGAACCGTAATGCGCAAGAAATGGTACGGAAACCCCATATTTACATATCTGCCACTGTGCAGGAGAATCCGCATAGGTGTTCGAGTGTTCGAACCGTAATGCGCAAGAAATGGTATGGAAACCCCGTATTTACATATCTGCCACTGTGCAGGAGAATCCGTATAGGTGTTCGAGTGTTCGAACCGTAATGCGCAAGAAATGGTATGGAAACCCCGTATTTACATATCTGCCACTGTACAGGAGAATCCGTATAGGTGTTCGAGTGTTCGAACAGTAATGCGCAAGAAATGGTACCGAAATCCCATATTTACAAATCTGCCACTGTGAAGGAGAATCCGCATAGGTGTTCGAGTGTTCGAACCGTAATGCGCAAGAAATGGTATGTAAACCCCGTATTTACATATCTGTCACTGTGCAGGAGAATCCGTATAGGTGTTCGAGTGTTCGAACCGTAATGCGCAAGAAATGGTACGGAAACCCCGTATTTACATATCTGCCACTGTGCAGGAGAATCCGCATAGGTGTTCGAGTGTTCGAACCGTAATGCGCAAGAAATGGTATGTAAACCCCGTATTTACATATCTGCCACTGTGCAGGAGAATCCGTATAGGTGTTCGAGTGTTCGAACCGTAATGCGCAAGAAATGGTACGGAAACCCCGTATTTACATATCTGCCACTGTGCAGGAGAATCCATATAGGTGTTCGAGTGTTCGAACCGTAATGCGCAAGAAATGGTATGGAAACCCCGTATTTACATATCTGCCACTGTGCAGGAGAATCCGTATAGGTGTTCGAGTGTTCGAACCGTAATGCGCAAGAAATGGTACCGAAATCCCATATTTACAAATCTGCCACTGTGCAGGAGAATCCGTATAGGTGTTCGAGTCTTCGAACCGTAATGCGCAAGAAATGGTACGGAAATCCCGTATTTACATATCTGCCACTGTGCAGGAGAATCCGCATAGGTGTTCGAGTGTTCTAACCGTAATGCGCAAGAAATGGTATGTAAACCCCGTATTTACATATCTGTCACTGTGCAGGAGAATCCGTATAGGTGTTCGAGTGTTCGAACCGTAATGCGCAAGAAATGGTACGGAAACCCCGTATTTACATATCTGCCACTGTGCAGTAGAATCCGCATAGGTGTTCGAGTGTTCTAACCGTATTGCGCAAGAAATGGTATGTAAACCCCGTATTTACATATATGCCACTGTGCAGGAGAATCCGTATAGTTGTTCGAGTGTTCGAACCGTAATGCGCAAGAAATGGTATGGAAACCCCGTATTTACATATCTGCCACTGTGCTGGAGAATCCGTATAGGTGTTCGAGTGATCGAACCGTAATGCGCAAGAAATGGTATGGAAACCCCGTATTTACATATCTGCCACTGTGCAGGAGAATCCGTATAGGTGTTCGAGTGTTCGAACCGTAATGCGCAAGAAATGGTATGGAAACCCCGTATTTACATATCTGCCACTGTGCAGGGGAATCCGTATTGGTGTTCGAGTGTTCGAACCGTAATGCGCAAGAAATGGTACGGAAACCCCGTATTTACATATCTGCCACTGTGCAGGAGAATCCGTATAGGTGTTCGATTGTTCGAACCGTAATGCGCAAGAAATGGTATGTAAACCCCGTATTTACATATCTGCCACTGTGCAGGAGAATCCGTATAGGTGTTCGAGTGTTCGAACCGTAATGCGCAAGAAATGGTATGGAAACCCCGTATTTACATATCTGCCACTGTGCAGGAGAATCCGTATAGGTGTTCGAGTGTTCGAACCGTAATGCGCAAGAAATGGTATGGAAACCCCGTATTTACATATCTGCCACTGTGCAGGGGAATCCGTATTGGTGTTCGAGTGTTCGAACCGTAATGCGCAAGAAATGGTACGGAAACCCCGTATTTACATATCTGCCATTGTGCAGGAGAATCCGTATAGGTGTTCGATTGTTCGAACCGTAATGCGCAAGAAATGATATGTAAACCCCGTATTTACATATCTGCCACTGTGCAGGAGAATCCGTATAGTTGTTCGAGTGTTCGAACCGTAATGCGCAAGAAATGGTATGGAAACCCCGTATTTACAAATCTGCCACTGTGCAGGAGAATCCGTATAGGTGTTCGAGTCTTCGAACCGTAATGCGCAAGAAATGGTACGGAAACCCCGTATTTACATATCTGCCATTGTGCAGGAGAATCCGCATAGGTATTCGAGTGTTCGAACCGTAATGCGCAAGAAATGGTATGGAAACCCCATATTTACATATCTGCCACTGTGCAGGAGAATCCGTATAGGTGTTCGAGTGTTCGAACCGTAATGCGCAAAAAATGGTACGGAAACCCCGTATTTACCTATCTGCCACTGTGCAGGAGAATCCGCATAGCTGTTCGAGTGTTCTAACCGTAATGCGCAAGAAATGGTATGTAAACCCCGTATTTACATATCTGTCACTGTGCAGGAGAATCCGTATAGGTGTTCGAGTGTTCGAACCGTAATGCGCAAGAAATGGTACGGAAACCCCGTATTTACATATCTGCCACTGTGCAGGAGAATCCGCATAGGTGTTCGAGTGTTCGAACACCTATGCGCAAGAAATGGTATGGAAACCCCATATTTACATAACTGCCACTGTGCAGGAGAATCCGTATAGGTGTTCGAGTGTTCGAACCGTAATGCGCAAAAAATGGTACGGAAACCCCGTATTTACATATCTGCCACTGTGCAGGAGACTCCGCATAGCTGTTCGAGTGTTCTAACCGTAATGCGCAAGAAATGGTATGTAAACCCCGTATTTACATATCTGTCACTGTGTAGGAGAATCCGTATAGGTGTTCGAGTGTTCGAACCGTAATGCGCAAGAAATGGTATGGAAACCCCGTATTTACATATCTGCCACTGTGCAGGAGAATCCGTATAGGTGTTCGAGTGTTCGAACCGTAATGCGCAAGAAATGGTATGGAAACCCCGTATTTACATATCTGCCACTGTGCAGGAGAATCCGTATAGGTGTTCGAGTGTTCGAACCGTAATGCGCAAGAAATAGTATGGAAACCCCGTATTTACATATCTGCCACTGTGCAGGGGAATCCGTATTGGTGTTCGAGTGTTCGAACCGTAATGCGCAAGAAATGGTACGGAAACCCCGTATTTACATATCTGCCACTGTGCAGGAGAATCCGTATAGGTGTTCGAGTGTTCGAACCGTAATGCGCAAGAAATGGTATGGAAACCCCGTATTTACATATCTGCCACTGTGCAGGGGAATCCGTATTGGTGTTCGAGTGTTCGAACCGTAATGCGCAAGAAATGGTACGGAAACCCCGTATTTACATATCTGCCACTGTGCAGGAGAATCCGTATAGGTGTTCGAGTGTTCGAACCGTAATGCGCAAGAAATGGTATGGAAACCCCGTATTTACATATCTGCCACTGTGCAGGAGAATCCGTATAGGTGTTCGAGTGTTCGAACCGTAATGCGCAGGAAATGGTACCGAAACCCCGTATTTACATATCTGTCACTGTGCAGGAGAATTCGTATAGGTGTTCGAGTGGTCGAACCGTAATGCGCAAGAAATGGTATGGAAACCCCATATTTACATATCTGTCACTGTGCAGGAGAATCCGTATAGGTGTTCGAGTGTTCGAACCGTAATGCGCAAGAAATGGTACGGAAACCCCGTATTTACATATCTGCCATTGTGCAGGAGAATCCGCATAGGTATTCGAGTGTTCGAACCGTAATGCGCAAGAAATGGTACGGAAACCCCGTATTTACATATCTGCCACTGTGCAGGAGAATCCGCATAGGTGTTCGAGTGTTCGAACCGTAATGCGCAAGAAATGGTATGTAAACCCCGTATTTACATATCTGCCACTGTGCAGGAGAATCCGTATAGGTGTTCGAGTGTTCGAACCGTAATGCGCAAGAAATGATATGGAAACCCCGTATTTACATATCTGCCACTGTGCAGGAGAATCCGTATAGGTGTTCGAGTGTTCGAACCGTAATGCGCAAGAAATGGTATGGAAACCCCGTATTTACATATCTGCCACTGTGCAGGAGAATCCGTATAGGTGTTCGAGTGTTCGAACCGTAATGCGCAAGAAATGGTACCGAAACCCCGTATTTACATATCTGCCACTGTGCAGGAGAATCCGTATAGGTGTTCGAGTGTTCGAACCGTAATGCGCAAGAAATGGTACGGAAACCCCATATTTACATATCTGCCACTCTGCAGGAGAATCCGCATAGGTGTTCGAGTGTTCGAACCATAATGCGCAAGAAATGGTATGGAAACCCCGTATTTACATATCTGCCACTGTGCAGGAGAATCCGTATAGGTGTTCGAGTGTTCGAACCGTAATGCGCAAGAAATGGTAGGGAAACCCCGTATTTACATATCTGCCACTGTACAGAAGAATCCCTATAGGTGTTCGAGTGTTCAAACCGTAATGCGCAAGAAATGGTACGGAAACCCCGTATTTACATATCTGCCATTGTGCAGGAGAATCCGCATAGGTGTTCGAGTGTTCGAACCGTAATGCGCAAGAAATGGTATGTAAACCCCGTATTTACATATCTGCCACTGTGCAGGAGAATCCGTATAGGTGTTCGAGTGTCCGAATCGAAATGCGCAAGAAATGGTATGTAAACCCCGTATTTACATATCTGCCACTGTGCAGGAGAATCCGTATAGGTGTTCGAGTGTTCAAACCGTAATGCGCAAGAAATGGTACCGAAACCCCGTATTTACATATCTGCCACTGTGCAGGAGAATCCGTATAGGTGTTCGAGTGTTCGAACCGTAATGCGGAAGAAATGGTATGGAAACCCCGTATTTACATATCTGCCACTGTGCAGGAGAATCCGTATAGGTGTTCGAGTGTTCGAACCGTAATGCGCAAGAAATGGTACCGAAACCCCGTATTTACATATCTGCCACAGTGCAGGAGAATCTGTATAGGTGTTCGAGTGTTCGAACCGTAATGCGCAAGAAATGGTATGGAAACCTCGTATTTACATATCTGCCACTGTGCAGGAGAATCCGTATAGGTGTTCGAGTGTTCGAACCGTAATGCGCAAGAAATGGTACCGAAACCCCGTATTTACATATCTGCCACTGTGCAGGAGAATCCATATAGGTGTTCGAGTGTTCGAACCGTAATGCGCAAGAAATGGTACGGAAACCCCGTATTTACATATCTGCCATTGTGCAGGAGAATCCGCATAGGTGTTCGAGTGTTCGAACCGTAATGCGCAAAAAATGGTACGGAAACCCCGTATTTACATATCTGCCACTGTGCAGGAGAATCCACATAGCTGTTCGAGTGTTCTAACCGTAATGCGCAAGAAATGGTATGTAAACCCCGTATTTACATATCTGTCACTGTGCAGGAGAATCCGTATAGGTGTTCGAGTGTTCGAACCGTAATGCGCAAGAAATGGTACGGAAACCCCGTATTTACATATCTGCCACTGTGCAGGAGAATCCGCATAGGTGTTCGAGTGTTCGAACCGTAATGCGCAAGAAATGGTATGGAAACCCCATATTTACATATCTGCCACTGTGCAGGAGAATCCGTATAGGTGTTCGAGTGTTCGAACCGTAATGCGCAAAAAATGGTACGGAAACCCCGTATTTACATATCTGCCACTGTGCAGGAGACTCCGCATAGCTGTTCGAGTGTTCTAACCGTAATGCGCAAGAAATGGTATGTAAACCCCGTATTTACATATCTGCCACTGTGCAGGAGAATCCGTATAGGTGTTCGAGTGTTCGATCCGTAATGCGCAAGAAATGGTACGGAAACCCCGTATTTACATATCTGCCATTGTGCAGGAGAATCCGTATAGGTGTTCGATTGTTCGAACCGTAATGCGCAAGAAATGATATGTAAACCCCGTATTTACATATCTGCCACTGTGCAGGAGAATCCGTATAGTTGTTCGAGTGTTCGAACCGTAATGCGCAAGAAATGGTATGGAAACCCCGTATTTACATATCTGCCACTGTACAGGAGAATCCGTATAGGTGTTCGAGTGTTCGAACCGTAATGCGCAAGAAATGGTATGGAAACCCCATATTTACATATCTGCCACTGTGCAGGAGAATCCGTATAGGTGTTCGAGTGTTCGAACCGTAATGCGCAAAAAATGGTACGGAAACCCCGTATTTACCTATCTGCCACTGTGCAGGAGAATCCGCATAGCTGTTCGAGTGTTCTAACCGTAATGCGCAAGAAATGGTATGTAAACCCCGTATTTACATATCTGTCACTGTGCAGGAGAATCCGTATAGGTGTTCGAGTGTTCGAACCGTAATGCGCAAGAAATGGTACGGAAACCCCGTATTTACATATCTGCCACTGTGCAGGAGAATCCGCATAGGTGTTCGAGTGTTCGAACCGTAATGCGCAAGAAATGGTATGGAAACCCCATATTTACATATCTGCCACTGTGCAGGAGAATCCGTATAGGTGTTCGAGTGTTCGAACCGTAATGCGCAAAAAATGGTACGGAAACCCCGTATTTACATATCTGCCACTGTGCAGGAGACTCCGCATAGCTGTTCGAGTGTTCTAACCGTAATGCGCAAGAAATGGTATGTAAACCCCGTATTTACATATCTGTCACTGTGTAGGAGAATCCGTATAGGTGTTCGAGTGTTCGAACCGTAATGCGCAAGAAATGGTATGGAAACCCCGTATTTACATATCTGCCACTGTGCAGGAGAATCCGTATAGGTGTTCGAGTGTTCGAACCGTAATGCGCAAGAAATGGTATGGAAACCCCGTATTTACATATCTGCCACTGTGCAGGAGAATCCGTATAGGTGTTCGAGTGTTCGAACCGTAATGCGCAAGAAATAGTATGGAAACCCCGTATTTACATATCTGCCACTGTGCAGGGGAATCCGTATTGGTGTTCGAGTGTTCGAACCGTAATGCGCAAGAAATGGTACGGAAACCCCGTATTTACATATCTGCCACTGTGCAGGAGAATCCGTATAGGTGTTCGAGTGTTCGAACCGTAATGCGCAAGAAATGGTATGGAAACCCCGTATTTACATATCTGCCACTGTGCAGGGGAATCCGTATTGGTGTTCGAGTGTTCGAACCGTAATGCGCAAGAAATGGTACGGAAACCCCGTATTTACATATCTGCCACTGTGCAGGAGAATCCGTATAGGTGTTCGAGTGTTCGAACCGTAATGCGCAAGAAATGGTATGGAAACCCCGTATTTACATATCTGCCACTGTGCAGGAGAATCCGTATAGGTGTTCGAGTGTTCGAACCGTAATGCGCAGGAAATGGTACCGAAACCCCGTATTTACATATCTGTCACTGTGCAGGAGAATTCGTATAGGTGTTCGAGTGGTCGAACCGTAATGCGCAAGAAATGGTATGGAAACCCCATATTTACATATCTGTCACTGTGCAGGAGAATCCGTATAGGTGTTCGAGTGTTCGAACCGTAATGCGCAAGAAATGGTACGGAAACCCCGTATTTACATATCTGCCACTGTGCAGGAGAATCCGCATAGGTGTTCGAGTGTTCGAACCGTAATGCGCAAGAAATGGTATGTAAACCCCGTATTTACATATCTGCCACTGTGCAGGAGAATCCGTATAGGTGTTCGAGTGTTCGAACCGTAATGCGCAAGAAATGATACGGAAACCCCGTATTTACATATCTGCCACTGTGCAGGAGAATCCGTATAGGTGTTCGAGTGTTCGAACCGTAATGCGCAAGAAATGGTATGGAAACCCCGTATTTACATATCTGCCACTGTGCAGTAGAATCCGTATAGGTGTTCGAGTGTTCGAACCGTAATGCGCAAGAAATGGTACCGAAACCCCGTATTTACATATCTGCCACTGTGCAGGAGAATCCGTATAGGTGTTCGAGTGTTCGAACCGTAATGCGCAAGAAATGGTACGGAAACCCCATATTTACATATCTGCCACTCTGCAGGAGAATCCGCATAGGTGTTCGAGTGTTCGAACCATAATGCGCAAGAAATGGTATGGAAACCCCGTATTTACATATCTGCCACTGTGCAGGAGAATCCGTATAGGTGTTCGAGTGTTCGAACCGTAATGCGGAAGAAATGGTAGGGAAACCCCGTATTTACATATCTGCCACTGTACAGAAGAATCCCTATAGGTGTTCGAGTGTTCAAACCGTAATGCGCAAGAAATGGTACGGAAACCCCGTATTTACATATCTGCCATTGTGCAGGAGAATCCGCATAGGTGTTCGAGTGTTCGAACCGTAATGCGCAAGAAATGGTATGTAAACCCCGTATTTACATATCTGCCACTGTGCAGGAGAATCCGTATAGGTGTTCGAGTGTCCGAATCGAAATGCGCAAGAAATGGTATGTAAACCCCGTATTTACATATCTGCCACTGTGCAGGAGAATCCGTATAGGTGTTCGAGTGTTCAAACCGTAATGCGCAAGAAATGGTACCGAAACCCCGTATTTACATATCTGCCACTATGCAGGAGAATCCGTATAGGTGTTCGAGTGTTCGAACCGTAATGCGGAAGAAATGGTATGGAAACCCCGTATTTACATATCTGCCACTGTGCAGGAGAATCCGTATAGGTGTTCGAGTGTTCGAACCGTAATGCGCAAGAAATGGTACCGAAACCCCGTATTTACATATCTGCCACAGTGCAGGAGAATCCATATAGGTGTTCGAGTGTTCGAACCGTAATGCGCAAGAAATGGTATGGAAACCTCGTATTTACATATCTGCCACTGTGCAGGAGAATCCGTATAGGTGTTCGAGTGTTCGAACCGTAATGCGCAAGAAATGGTACCGAAACCCCGTATTTACATATCTGCCACTGTGCAGGAGAATCCGTATAGGTGTTCGAGTGTTCGAACCGTAATGCGCAAGAAATGGTACGGAAACCCCGTATTTACATATCTGCCATTGTGCAGGAGAATCCGCATAGGTGTTCGAGTGTTCGAACCGTAATGCGCAAAAAATGGTATGGAAACCCCATATTTACATATCTGCCACTGTGCAGGAGAATCCGTATAGGTGTTCGAGTGTTCAAACCGTAATGCGCAAAAAATGGTACGGAAACCCCGTATTTACATATCTGCCACTGTGCAGGAGAATCCGCATAGCTGTTCGAGTGTTCTAACCGTAATGCGCAAGAAATGGTATGTAAACCCCGTATTTACATATCTGTCACTGTGCAGGAGAATCCGTATAGGTGTTCGAGTGTTCGAACCGTAATGCGCAAGAAATGGTATGGAAACCCCATATTTACATATCTGCCACTGTGCAGGAGAATCCGTATAGGTGTTCGAGTGTTCAAACCGTAATGCGCAAAAAATGGTACGGAAACCCCGTATTTACATATCTGCCACTGTGCAGGAGAATCCGCATAGCTGTTCGAGTGTTCTAACCGTAATGCGCAAGAAATGGTATGTAAACCCCGTATTTACATATCTGTCACTGTGCAGGAGAATCCGTATAGGTGTTCGAGTGTTCGAACCGTAATGCGCAAGAAATGGTACGGAAACCCCGTATTTACAAATCTGCCACTGTGCAGGAGAATCCGCATAGGTGTTCGAGTGTTCGAACCGTAATGCGCAAGAAATGGTATGGAAACCCCATATTTACATATCTGCCACTGTGCAGGAGAATCCGTATAGGTGTTCGAGTGTTCGAACCGTAATGCGCAAAAAATGGTACGGAAACCCCGTATTTACATATCTGCCACTGTGCAGGAGACTCCGCATAGCTGTTCGAGTGTTCTAACCGTAATGCGCAAGAAATGGTATGTAAACCCCGTATTTACATATCTGTCACTGTGCAGGAGAATCCGTATAGGTGTTCGAGTGTTCGAACCGTAATGCGCAAGAAATGGTATGGAAACCCCGTATTTACATATCTGCCACTGTGCAGGAGAATCCGTATAGGTGTTCGAGTGTTCGAACCGTAATGCGCAAGAAATAGTATGGAAACCCCGTATTTACATATCTGCCACTGTGCAGGGGAATCCGTATTGGTGTTCGAGTGTTCGAACCGTAATGCGCAAGAAATGGTACGGAAACCCCGTATTTACATATCTGCCACTGTGCAGGAGAATCCGTATAGGTGTTCGAGTGTTCGAACCGTAATGCGCAAGAAATGGTACGGAAACCCCGTATTTACATATCTGCCATTGTGCAGGAGAATCCGCATAGGTGTTCGAGTGTTCGAACCGTAATGCGCAAGAAATGGTATGTAAACCCCGTATTTACATATCTGCCACTGTGCAGGAGAATCCGTATAGGTGTTCGAGTGTCCGAATCGAAATGCGCAAGAAATGGTATGTAAACCCCGTATTTACATATCTGCCACTGTGCAGGAGAATCCGTATAGGTGTTCGAGTGTTCAAACCGTAATGCGCAAGAAATGGTACCGAAACCCCGTATTTACATATCTGCCACTGTGCAGGAGAATCCGTATAGGTGTTCGAGTGTTCGAACCGTAATGCGGAAGAAATGGTATGGAAACCCCGTATTTACATATCTGCCACTGTGCAGGAGAATCCGTATAGGTGTTCGAGTGTTCGAACCGTAATGCGCAAGAAATGGTACCGAAACCCCGTATTTACATATCTGCCACTGTGCAGGAGAATCCGTATAGGTGTTCGAGTGTTCGAACCGTAATGCGCAAGAAATGGTACGGAAACCCCGTATTTACATATCTGCCATTGTGCCGGAGAATCCGCATAGGTATTCGAGTGTTCGAACCGCAATGCGCAAGAAATGGTACGGAAACCCCGTATTTACATATCTGCCACTGTGCAGGAGAATCCGCATCGGTGTTCGAGTGTTCGAACCGTAATGCGCAAGAAATGGTATGTAAACCCCGTATTTACATATCTGCCACTGTGCAGGAGAATCCGTATAGGTGTTCGTGTGTTCGAACCGTAATGCGCAAGAAATGGTACGGAAACCCCGTATTTACATATCTGCCACTGTGCAGGAGAATCCGCATAGGTGTTCGAGTGTTCGAACCGTAATGCGCAAGAAATGGTATGTAAACCCCGTATTTACATATCTGCCACTGTGCAGGAGAATCCGTATAGGTGATCGAGTGTTCGAACCGTAATGCGAAAGAAATGGTATGGAAACCCCGTATTTACATATCTGCCACTGTGCAGGAGACTCCGCATAGCTGTTCGAGTGTTCTAACCGTAATGCGCAAGAAATGGTATGTAAACCCCGTATTTACATATCTGTCACTGTGCAGGAGAATCCGTATAGGTGTTCGAGTGTTCGAACCGTAATGCGCAAGAAATGGTATGGAAACCCCGTATTTACATATCTGCCACTGTGCAGGAGAATCCGTATAGGTGTTCGAGTGTTCGAACCGTAATGCGCAAGAAATAGTATGGAAACCCCGTATTTACATATCTGCCACTGTGCAGGGGAATCCGTATTGGTGTTCGAGTGTTCGAACCGTAATGCGCAAGAAATGGTACGGAAACCCCGTATTTACATATCTGCCACTGTGCAGGAGAATCCGTATAGGTGTTCGAGTGTTCGAACCGTAATGCGCAAGAAATGGTATGGAAACCCCGTATTTACATATCTGCCACTGTGCAGGGGAATCCGTATTGGTGTTCGAGTGTTCGAACCGTAATGCGCAAGAAATGGTACGGAAACCCCGTATTTACATAGCTGCCACTGTGCAGGAGAATCCGTATAGGTGTTCGAGTGTTCGAACCGTAATGCGCAAGAAATGGTATGGAAACCCCGTATTTACATATCTGCCACTGTGCAGGAGAATCCGTATAGGTGTTCGAGTGTTCGAACCGTAATGCGCAGGAAATGGTACCGAAACCCCGTATTTACATATCTGTCACTGTGCAGGAGAATTCGTACAGGTGTTCGAGTGGTCGAACCGTAATGCGCAAGAAATGGTATGGAAACCCCATATTTACATATCTGTCACTGTGCAGGAGAATCCGTATAGGTGTTCGAGTGTTCGAACCGTAATGCGCAAGAAATGGTACGGAAACCCCGTATTTACATATCTGCCATTGTGCAGGAGAATCCGCATAGGTATTCGAGTGTTCGAACCGTAATGCGCAAGAAATGGTACGGAAACCCCGTATTTACATATCTGCCACTGTGCAGGAGAATCCGCATAGGTGTTCGAGTGTTCGAACCGTAATGCGCAAGAAATGGTATGTAAACCCCGTATTTACATATCTGCCACTGTGCAGGAGAATCCGTATAGGTGTTCGAGTGTTCGAACCGTAATGCGCAAGAAATGATACGGAAACCCCGTATTTACATATCTGCCACTGTGCAGGAGAATCCGTATAGGTGTTCGAGTGTTCGAACCGTAATGCGCAAGAAATGGTATGGAAACCCCGTATTTACATATCTGCCACTGTGCAGGAGAATCCGTATAGGTGTTCGAGTGTTCGAACCGTAATGCGCAAGAAATGGTACCGAAACCCCGTATTTACATATCTGCCACTGTGCAGGAGAATCCGTATAGGTGTTCGAGTGTTCGAACCGTAATGCGCAAGAAATGGTACGGAAACCCCATATTTACATATCTGCCACTCTGCAGGAGAATCCGCATAGGTGTTCGAGTGTTCGAACCATAATGCGCAAGAAATGGTATGGAAACCCCGTATTTACATATCTGCCACTGTGCAGGAGAATCCGTATAGGTGTTCGAGTGTTCGAACCGTAATGCGCAAGAAATGGTAGGGAAACCCCGTATTTACATATCTGCCACTGTACAGAAGAATCCATATAGGTGTTCGAGTGTCCAAACCGTAATGCGCAAGAAATGGTACGGAAACCCCGTATTTACATATCTGCCATTGTGCAGGAGAATCCGCATAGGTGTTCGAGTGTCCGAACCGTAATGCGCAAGAAATGGTATGTAAACCCCGTATTTACATATCTGCCACTGTGCAGGAGAATCCGTATAGGTGTTCGAGTGTTCAAACCGTAATGCGCAAGAAATGGTACCGAAACCCCGTATTTACATATCTGCCACTGTGCAGGAGAATCCGTATAGGTGTTCGAGTGTTCAAACCGTAATGCGCAAGAAATGGTACCGAAACCCCGTATTTACATATCTGCCACTGTGCAGGAGAATCCGTATAGGTGTTCGAGTGTTCGAACCGTAATGCGCAAGAAATGGTACGGAAACCCCGTATTTACATATCTGCCATTGTGCCGGAGAATCCGCATAGGTATTCGAGTGTTCGAACCGCAATGCGCAAGAAATGGTACGGAAACCCCGTATTTACATATCTGCCACTGTGCAGGAGAATCCGCATCGGTGTTCGAGTGTTCGAACCGTAATGCGCAAGAAATGGTATGTAAACCCCGTATTTACATATCTGCCACTGTGCAGGAGAATCCGTATAGGTGTTCGTGTGTTCGAACCGTAATGCGCAAGAAATGGTACGGAAACCCCGTATTTACATATCTGCCACTGTGCAGGAGAATCCGCATAGGTGTTCGAGTGTTCGAACCGTAATGCGCAAGAAATGGTATGTAAACCCCGTATTTACATATCTGCCACTGTGCAGGAGAATCCGTATAGGTGATCGAGTGTTCGAACCGTAATGCGAAAGAAATGGTATGGAAACCCCGTATTTACATATCTGCCACTGTGCAGGAGACTCCGCATAGCTGTTCGAGTGTTCTAACCGTAATGCGCAAGAAATGGTATGTAAACCCCGTATTTACATATCTGTCACTGTGCAGGAGAATCCGTATAGGTGTTCGAGTGTTCGAACCGTAATGCGCAAGAAATGGTATGGAAACCCCGTATTTACATATCTGCCACTGTGCAGGAGAATCCGTATAGGTGTTCGAGTGTTCGAACCGTAATGCGCAAGAAATAGTATGGAAACCCCGTATTTACATATCTGCCACTGTGCAGGGGAATCCGTATTGGTGTTCGAGTGTTCGAACCGTAATGCGCAAGAAATGGTACGGAAACCCCGTATTTACATATCTGCCACTGTGCAGGAGAATCCGTATAGGTGTTCGAGTGTTCGAACCGTAATGCGCAAGAAATGGTATGGAAACCCCGTATTTACATATCTGCCACTGTGCAGGGGAATCCGTATTGGTGTTCGAGTGTTCGAACCGTAATGCGCAAGAAATGGTACGGAAACCCCGTATTTACATAGCTGCCACTGTGCAGGAGAATCCGTATAGGTGTTCGAGTGTTCGAACCGTAATGCGCAAGAAATGGTATGGAAACCCCGTATTTACATATCTGCCACTGTGCAGGAGAATCCGTATAGGTGTTCGAGTGTTCGAACCGTAATGCGCAGGAAATGGTACCGAAACCCCGTATTTACATATCTGTCACTGTGCAGGAGAATTCGTACAGGTGTTCGAGTGGTCGAACCGTAATGCGCAAGAAATGGTATGGAAACCCCATATTTACATATCTGTCACTGTGCAGGAGAATCCGTATAGGTGTTCGAGTGTTCGAACCGTAATGCGCAAGAAATGGTACGGAAACCCCGTATTTACATATCTGCCATTGTGCAGGAGAATCCGCAT
The DNA here is from genome assembly GCF_055761805.1 of Camellia sinensis. Lineage (NCBI taxonomy): Eukaryota > Viridiplantae > Streptophyta > Magnoliopsida > Ericales > Theaceae > Camellia > Camellia sinensis. The sequence goes on from NC_138971.1 coordinate 538,533, forward strand.
AGGTATTCGAGTGTTCGAACCGTAATGCGCAAGAAATGGTACGGAAACCCCGTATTTACATATCTGCCACTGTGCAGGAGAATCCGCATAGGTGTTCGAGTGTTCGAACCGTAATGCGCAAGAAATGGTATGTAAACCCCGTATTTACATATCTGCCACTGTGCAGGAGAATCCGTATAGGTGTTCGAGTGTTCGAACCGTAATGCGCAAGAAATGATACGGAAACCCCGTATTTACATATCTGCCACTGTGCAGGAGAATCCGTATAGGTGTTCGAGTGTTCGAACCGTAATGCGCAAGAAATGGTATGGAAACCCCGTATTTACATATCTGCCACTGTGCAGGAGAATCCGTATAGGTGTTCGAGTGTTCGAACCGTAATGCGCAAGAAATGGTACCGAAACCCCGTATTTACATATCTGCCACTGTGCAGGAGAATCCGTATAGGTGTTCGAGTGTTCGAACCGTAATGCGCAAGAAATGGTACGGAAACCCCATATTTACATATCTGCCACTCTGCAGGAGAATCCGCATAGGTGTTCGAGTGTTCGAACCATAATGCGCAAGAAATGGTATGGAAACCCCGTATTTACATATCTGCCACTGTGCAGGAGAATCCGTATAGGTGTTCGAGTGTTCGAACCGTAATGCGCAAGAAATGGTAGGGAAACCCCGTATTTACATATCTGCCACTGTACAGAAGAATCCATATAGGTGTTCGAGTGTCCAAACCGTAATGCGCAAGAAATGGTACGGAAACCCCGTATTTACATATCTGCCATTGTGCAGGAGAATCCGCATAGGTGTTCGAGTGTTCGAACCGTAATGCGCAAGAAATGGTATGTAAACCCCGTATTTACATATCTGCCACTGTGCAGGAGAATCCGTATAGGTGTTCGAGTGTCCGAATCGAAATGCGCAAGAAATGGTATGTAAACCCCGTATTTACATATCTGCCACTGTGCAGGAGAATCCGTATAGGTGTTCGAGTGTTCAAACCGTAATGCGCAAGAAATGGTACCGAAACCCCGTATTTACATATCTGCCACTGTGCAGGAGAATCCGTATAGGTGTTCGAGTGTTCGAACCGTAATGCGGAAGAAATGGTATGGAAACCCCGTATTTACATATCTGCCACTGTGCAGGAGAATCCGTATAGGTGTTCGAGTGTTCGAACCGTAATGCGCAAGAAATGGTACCGAAACCCCGTATTTACATATCTGCCACTGTGCAGGAGAATCCGTATAGGTGTTCGAGTGTTCGAACCGTAATGCGCAAGAAATGGTAGGGAAACCTCGTATTTACATATCTGCCACTGTGCAGGAGAATCCGTATAGGTGTTCGAGTGTTCGAACCGTAATGCGCAAGAAATGGTACCGAAACCCCGTATTTACATATCTGCCACTGTGCAGGAGAATCCGTATAGGTGTTCGAGTGTTCGAACCGTAATGCGCAAGAAATGGTACGGAAACCCCGTATTTACATATCTGCCATTGTGCCGGAGAATCCGCATAGGTATTCGAGTGTTCGAACCGCAATGCGCAAGAAATGGTACGGAAACCCCGTATTTACATATCTGCCACTGTGCAGGAGAATCCGCATCGGTGTTCGAGTGTTCGAACCGTAATGCGCAAGAAATGGTATGTAAACCCCGTATTTACATATCTGCCACTGTGCAGGAGAATCCGTATAGGTGTTCGTGTGTTCGAACCGTAATGCGCAAGAAATGGTACGGAAACCCCGTATTTACATATCTGCCACTGTGCAGGAGAATCCGCATAGGTGTTCGAGTGTTCGAACCGTAATGCGCAAGAAATGGTATGTAAACCCCGTATTTACATATCTGCCACTGTGCAGGAGAATCCGTATAGGTGATCGAGTGTTCGAACCGTAATGCGAAAGAAATGGTATGGAAACCCCGTATTTACATATCTGCCACTGTGCAGGAGAATCCGTATAGGTGTTCGAGTGTTCGAACCGTAATGCGCAAGAAATGGTACTGAAACCCCGTATTTACATATCTGCCACTGTGCAGGAGAATCCGTATAGGTGTTCGAGTGTTCGAACCGTAATGCGCAAGAAATGGTATGGAAACCCCGTATTTACATATCTGCCACTGTGCAGGAGAATCCGTATAGGTGTTCGAGTGTTCGAACCGTAATGTGCAAGAAATGGTACCGAAACCCCGTATTTACATATCTGCCACTGTGCAGGAGAATCCGCATAGGTGTTCGAGTGTTCTAACCGTAATGCGCAAGAAATGGTATGTAAACCCCGTATTTACATATCTGTCACTGTGCAGGAGAATCCGTATAGGTGTTCGAGTGTTCGAACCGTAATGCGCAAGAAATGGTATGTAAACCCCGTATTTACATATCTGCCACTGTGCAGGAGAATCCGTATAGGTGTTCGAGTGTTCGAACCGTAATGCGCAAGAAATGGTACGGAAACCCCGTATTTACATATCTGCCACTATGCAGGAGAATCCGTATAGGTGTTCGAGTGTTCGAACCGTAATGCGCAAGAAATGGTACGGAAACCCCGTATTTACATATCTGCCACTGTGCAGGAGAATCCGTATAGGTGTTCGAGTGTTCGAACCGTAATGCGCAAGAAATGGTATGGAAACCCCGTATTTACATATCTGCCACTGTGTAGGGGAATCCGTATTGGTGTTCGTGTGTTCGAACCGTAATGCGCAAGAAATGGTATGGAAACCCCGTATTTACATATCTGCCACTGTGCAGGAGAATCCGTATAGGTGTTCGAGTGTTCGAACCGTAACGCGCAGGAAATGGTACCGAAACCCCGTCTTTACATATCTGTCACTGTGCAGGAGAATTCGTATAGGTGTTCGAGTGGTCGAACCGTAATGCGCAAGAAATGGTATGGAAACCCCATATTTACATATCTGTCACTGTGCAGGAGAATCCGTATAGGTGTTCGAGTGTTCGAACCGTAATGCGCAAGAAATGGTACGGAAACCCCGTATTTACATATCTGCCATTGTGCAGGAGAATCCGCATAGGTATTCGAGTGTTCGAACCGTAATGCGCAAGAAATGGTACGGAAACCCCGTATTTACATATCTGCCACTGTGTAGGAGAATCCGCATAGGTGTTCGAGTGTTCGAACCGTAATGCGCAAGAAATGGTATGTAAACCCCGTATTTACATATCTGCCACTGTGCAGGAGAATCCGTATAGGTGTTCGAGTGTTCGAACCGTAATGCGCAAGAAATGATACGGAAACCCCGTATTTACATATCTGCCACTGTGCAGGAGAATCCGTATAGGTGTTCGAGTGTTCGAACCGTAATGCGCAAGAAATGGTATGGAAACCCCGTATTTACATATCTGCCACTGTGCAGGAGAATCCGTATAGGTGTTCGAGTGTTCGAACCGTAATGCGCAAGAAATGGTACCGAAACCCCGTATTTACATATCTGCCACTGTGCAGGAGAATCCGTATAGGTGTTCGAGTGTTCGAACCGTAATGCGCAAGAAATGGTAGGGAAACCCCGTATTTACATATCTGCCACTGTACAGAAGAATCCATATAGGTGTTCGAGTGTTCAAACCGTAATGCGCAAGAAATGGTACGGAAACCCGTATTTACATATCTGCCATTGTGCATGAGAATCCGCATAGGTGTTCGAGTGTTCGAACCGTAATGCGCAAGAAATGGTATGTAAACCCCGTATTTACATATCTGCCACTGTGCAGGAGAATCCGTATAGGTGTTCGAGTGTCCGAATCGAAATGCGCAAGAAATGGTATGTAAACCCCGTATTTACATATCTGCCACTGTGCAGGAGAATCCGTATAGGTGTTCGAGTGTTCAAACCGTAATGTGCAAGAAATGGTACCGAAACCCCGTATTTACATATCTGCCACTGTGCAGGAGAATCCGTATAGGTGTTCGAGTGTTCGAACCGTAATGCGGAAGAAATGGTATGGAAACCCCGTATTTACATATCTGCCACTGTGCAGGAGAATCCGTATAGGTGTTCGAGTGTTCGAACCGTAATGCGCAAGAAATGGTACCGAAACCCCGTATTTACATATCTGCCACTGTGCAGGAGAATCCGTATAGGTGTTCGAGTGTTCGAACCGTAATGCGCAAGAAATGGTATGGAAACCTCGTATTTACATATCTGCCACTGTGCAGGAGAATCCGTATAGGTGTTCGAGTGTTCGAACCGTAATGCGCAAGAAATGGTACGGAAACCCCGTATTTACATATCTGCCATTGTGCCGGAGAATCCGCATAGGTATTCGAGTGTTCGAACCGCAATGCGCAAGAAATGGTACGGAAACCCCGTATTTACATATCTGCCACTGTGCAGGAGAATCCGCATAAGTGTTCGAGTGTTCGAACCGTAATGCGCAAGAAATGGTATGTAAACCCCGTATTTACATATCTGCCACTGTGCAGGAGAATCCGTATAGGTGTTCGTGTGTTCGAACCGTAATGCGCAAGAAATGGTACGGAAACCCCGTATTTACATATCTGCCACTGTGCAGGAGAATCCGCATAGGTGTTCGAGTGTTCGAACCGTAATGCGCAAGAAATGGTATGTAAACCCCGTATTTACATATCTGCCACTGTGCAGGAGAATCCGTATAGGTGATCGAGTGTTCGAACCGTAATGCGCAAGAAATGGTATGGAAACCCCGTATTTACATATCTGCCACTGTGCAGGAGAATCCGTATAGGTGTTCGAGTGTTCGAACCGTAATGCGCAAGAAATGGTACCGAAACCCCGTATTTACATATCTGCCACTGTGCAGGAGAATCCGTATAGGTGTTCGAGTGTTCGAACCGTAATGCGCAAGAAATGGTATGGAAACCCCGTATTTACATATCTGCCACTGTACAGGAGAATCCGTATAGGTGTTCGAGTGTTCGAACCGTAATGCGCAAGAAATGGTATGGAAACCCCGTATTTACATATCTGCCACTGTACAGGAGAATCCGTATAGGTGTTCGACTGTTCGAACAGTAATGCGCAAGAAATGGTACGGAAACCCCGTATTTACATATCTGCCACTGTGCAGGAGAATCCGCATAGGTGTTCGAGTGTTCGAACCGTAATGCGCAAGAAATGGTATGTAAACCCCGTATTTACATATCTGTTACTGTGCAGGAGAATCCGTATAGGTGTTCGAGTGTTCGAACCGTAATGCGCAAGAAATGGTACGGAAACCCCGTATTTACATATCTGCCACTGTGCAGGAGAATCCGCATAGGTGTTCGAGTGTTCGAACCGTAATGCGCAAGAAATGGTATGTAAACCCCGTATTTACATATCTGTCACTATGCAGGAGAATCCGTATAGGTGTTCGAGTGTTCGAACCGTAATGCGCAAGAAATGGTACGGAAACCCCGTATTTACAAATCTGCCACTGTGCAGGAGAATCCGCATAGGTGTTCGAGTGTTCGAACCGTAATGCGCAAGAAATGGTATGTAAACCCCGTATTTACATATCTGCCACTGTGCAGGAGAATCCGTATAGGTGTTCGAGTGTTCGAACCGTAATGCGCAAGAAATGGTACGGAAACCCCGTATTTACATATCTGCCACTGTGCAGGAGAATCCGTATAGGTGTTCGAGTGGTCGAACCGTATTGCGCTAGAAATGGTATGGAAACCCCGTATTTACATATCTGCCACTGTGCAGGAGAATCCGTATAGGTGTTCGAGTGTTCGAACCGTAATGCGCAAGAAATGGTACGGAAACCCCGTATTTACATATCTACCACTGTCCAGGAGAATCCGTATAGGTGTTCGAGTGTTCAAACCGTAATGCGCAAGAAATGGTACCGAAACCCCGTATTTACATATCTGCCACTGTGCAGGAGAATCCGTATAGGTGTTCGAGTGTTCGAACCGTAATGCGGAAGAAATGGTATGGAAACCCCGTATTTACATATCTGCCACTGTGCAGGAGAATCCGTATAGGTGTTCGAGTGTTCGAACCGTAATGCGCAAGAAATGGTAGGGAAACCCCGTATTTACATATCTGCCACTGTACAGAAGAATCCATATAGGTGTTCGAGTGTTCAAACCGTAATGCGCAAGAAATGGTACGGAAACCCGTATTTACATATCTGCCATTGTGCAGGAGAATCCGCATAGGTGTTCGAGTGTTCGAACCGTAATGCGCAAGAAATGGTATGTAAACCCCGTATTTACATATCTGCCACTGTGCAGGAGAATCCGTATAGGTGTTCGAGTGTCCGAATCGAAATGCGCAAGAAATGGTATGTAAACCCCGTATTTACATATCTGCCACTGTGCAGGAGAATCCGTATAGGTGTTCGAGTGTTCAAACCGTAATGTGCAAGAAATGGTACCGAAACCCCGTATTTACATATCTGCCACTGTGCAGGAGAATCCGTATAGATGTTCGAGTGTTCGAACCGTAATGCGGAAGAAATGGTATGGAAACCCCGTATTTACATATCTGCCACTGTGCAGGAGAATCCGTATAGGTGTTCGAGTGTTCGAACCGTAATGCGCAAGAAATGGTACCGAAACCCCGTATTTACATATCTGCCACTGTGCAGGAGAATCCGTATAGGTGTTCGAGTGTTCGAACCGTAATGCGCAAGAAATGGTATGGAAACCTCGTATTTACATATCTGCCACTGTGCAGGAGAATCCGTATAGGTGTTCGAGTGTTCGAACCGTAATGCGCAAGAAATGGTACGGAAACCCCGTATTTACATATCTGCCATTGTGCCGGAGAATCCGCATAGGTATTCGAGTGTTCGAACCGCAATGCGCAAGAAATGGTACGGAAACCCCGTATTTACATATCTGCCACTGTGCAGGAGAATCCGCATAAGTGTTCAAGTGTTCGAACCGTAATGCGCAAGAAATGGTATGTAAACCCCGTATTTACATATCTGCCACTGTGCAGGAGAATCCGTATAGGTGTTCGTGTGTTCGAACCGTAATGCGCAAGAAATGGTACGGAAACCCCGTATTTACATATCTGCCACTGTGCAGGAGAATCCGCATAGGTGTTCGAGTGTTCGAACCGTAATGCGCAAGAAATGGTATGTAAACCCCGTATTTACATATCTGCCACTGTGCAGGAGAATCCGTATAGGTGATCGAGTGTTCGAACCGTAATGCGCAAGAAATGGTATGGAAACCCCGTATTTACATATCTGCCACTGTGCAGGAGAATCCGTATAGGTGTTCGAGTGTTCGAACCGTAATGCGCAAGAAATGGTACCGAAACCTCGTATTTACATATCTGCCACTGTGCAGGAGAATCCGTATAGGTGTTCGAGTGTTCGAACCGTAATGCGCAAGAAATGGTATGGAAACCCCGTATTTACATATCTGCCACTGTACAGGAGAATCCGTATAGGTGTTCGAGTGTTCGAACCGTAATGCGCAAGAAATGGTATGGAAACCCCGTATTTACATATCTGCCACTGTACAGGAGAATCCGTATAGGTGTTCGACTGTTCGAACAGTAATGCGCAAGAAATGGTACGGAAACCCCGTATTTACATATCTGCCACTGTGCAGGAGAATCCGCATAGGTGTTCGAGTGTTCGAACCGTAATGCGCAAGAAATGGTATGTAAACCCCGTATTTACATATCTGTTACTGTGCAGGAGAATCCGTATAGGTGTTCGAGTGTTCGAACCGTAATGCGCAAGAAATGGTACGGAAACCCCGTATTTACATATCTGCCACTGTGCAGGAGAATCCGCATAGGTGTTCGAGTGTTCGAACCGTAATGCGCAAGAAATGGTATGTAAACCCCGTATTTACATATCTGTCACTATGCTGGAGAATCCGTATAGGTGTTCGAGTGTTCGAACCGTAATGCGCAAGAAATGGTACGGAAACCCCGTATTTACATATCTGCCACTGTGCAGGAGAATCCGCATAGGTGTTCGAGTGTTCGAACCGTAATGCGCAAGAAATGGTATGTAAACCCCGTATTTACATTTCTGCCACTGTGCAGGAGAATCCGTATAGGTGTTCGAGTGTTCGAACCGTAATGCGCAAGAAATGGTACGGAAACCCCGTATTTACATATCTGCCACTGTGCAGGAGAATCCGTATAGGTGTTCGAGTGTTCGAACCGTATTGCGCTAGAAATGGTATGGAAACCCCGTATTTACATATCTGCCACTGTGCAGGAGAATCCGTATAGGTGTTCGAGTGTTCGAACCGTAATGCGCAAGAAATGGTACGGAAACCCCGTATTTACATATCTACCACTGTCCAGGAGAATCCGTATAGGTGTTCGAGTGTTCAAACCGTAATGCGCAAGAAATGGTACCGAAACCCCGTATTTACATATCTGCCACTGTGCAGGAGAATCCGTATAGGTGTTCGAGTGTTCGAACCGTAATGCGGAAGAAATGGTATGGAAACCCCGTATTTACATATCTGCCACTGTGCAGAAGAATCCGTATAGGTGTTCGAGTGTTCGAACCGTAATGCGCAAGAAATGGTACCGAAACCCCGTATTTACATATCTGCCACTGTGCAGGAGAATCCGTATAGGTGTTCGAGTGTTCGAACCGTAATGCACAAGAAATGGTATGGAAACCTCGTATTTACATATCTGCCACTGTGCAGGAGAATCCGTATAGGTGTTCGAGTGTTCGAACCGTAATGCGCAAGAAATGGTACCGAAACCCCGTATTTACATATCTGCCACTGTGCAGGAGAATCCGTATAGGTGTTCGAGTGTTCGAACCGTAATGCGCAAGAAATGGTACGGAAACCCCGTATTTACATATCTGCCATTGTGCCGGAGAATCCGCATAGGTATTCGAGTGTTCGAACCGCAATGCGCAAGAAATGGTACGGAAACCCCGTATTTACATATCTGCCACTGTGCAGGAGAATCCGCATAAGTGTTCGAGTGTTCGAACCGTAATGCGCAAGAAATGGTATGTAAACCCCGTATTTACATATCTGCCACTGTGCAGGAGAATCCGTATAGGTGTTCGTGTGTTCGAACCGTAATGCGCAAGAAATGGTACGGAAACCCCGTATTTACATATCTGCCACTGTGCAGGAGAATCCGCATAGGTGTTCGAGTGTTCGAACCGTAATGCGCAAGAAATGGTATGTAAACCCCGTATTTACATATCTGCCACTGTGCAGGAGAATCCGTATAGGTGATCGAGTGTTCGAACCGTAATGCGCAAGAAATGGTATGGAAACCCCGTATTTACATATCTGCCACTGTGCAGGAGAATCCGTATAGGTGTTCGAGTGTTCGAACCGTAATGCGCAAGAAATGGTATGGAAACCCCGTATTTACATATCTGCCACTGTGTAGGGGAATCCGTATTGGTGTTCGTGTGTTCGAACCGTAATGCGCAAGAAATGGTATGGAAACCCCGTATTTACATATCTGCCACTGTGCAGGAGAATCCGTATAGGTGTTCGAGTGTTCGAACCGTAACGCGCAGGAAATGGTACCGAAACCCCGTCTTTACATATCTGTCACTGTGCAGGAGAATTCGTATAGGTGTTCGAGTGGTCGAACCGTAATGCGCAAGAAATGGTATGGAAACCCCATATTTACATATCTGTCACTGTGCAGGAGAATCCGTATAGGTGTTCGAGTGTTCGAACCGTAATGCGCAAGAAATGGTACGGAAACCCCGTATTTACATATCTGCCATTGTGCAGGAGAATCCGCATAGGTATTCGAGTGTTCGAACCGTAATGCGCAAGAAATGGTACGGAAACCCCGTATTTACATATCTGCCACTGTGTAGGAGAATCCGCATAGGTGTTCGAGTGTTCGAACCGTAATGCGCAAGAAATGGTATGTAAACCCCGTATTTACATATCTGCCACTGTGCAGGAGAATCCGTATAGGTGTTCGAGTGTTCGAACCGTAATGCGCAAGAAATGATACGGAAACCCCGTATTTACATATCTGCCACTGTGCAGGAGAATCCGTATAGGTGTTCGAGTGTTCGAACCGTAATGCGCAAGAAATGGTATGGAAACCCCGTATTTACATATCTGCCACTGTGCAGGAGAATCCGTATAGGTGTTCGAGTGTTCGAACCGTAATGCGCAAGAAATGGTACCGAAACCCCGTATTTACATATCTGCCACTGTGCAGGAGAATCCGTATAGGTGTTCGAGTGTTCGAACCGTAATGCGCAAGAAATGGTAGGGAAACCCCGTATTTACATATCTGCCACTGTACAGAAGAATCCATATAGGTGTTCGAGTGTTCAAACCGTAATGCGCAAGAAATGGTACGGAAACCCGTATTTACATATCTGCCATTGTGCAGGAGAATCCGCATAGGTGTTCGAGTGTTCGAACCGTAATGCGCAAGAAATGGTATGTAAACCCCGTATTTACATATCTGCCACTGTGCAGGAGAATCCGTATAGGTGTTCGAGTGTCCGAATCGAAATGCGCAAGAAATGGTATGTAAACCCCGTATTTACATATCTGCCACTGTGCAGGAGAATCCGTATAGGTGTTCGAGTGTTCAAACCGTAATGTGCAAGAAATGGTACCGAAACCCCGTATTTACATATCTGCCACTGTGCAGGAGAATCCGTATAGGTGTTCGAGTGTTCGAACCGTAATGCGGAAGAAATGGTATGGAAACCCCGTATTTACATATCTGCCACTGTGCAGGAGAATCCGTATAGGTGTTCGAGTGTTCGAACCGTAATGCGCAAGAAATGGTACCGAAACCCCGTATTTACATATCTGCCACTGTGCAGGAGAATCCGTATAGGTGTTCGAGTGTTCGAACCGTAATGCGCAAGAAATGGTATGGAAACCTCGTATTTACATATCTGCCACTGTGCAGGAGAATCCGTATAGGTGTTCGAGTGTTCGAACCGTAATGCGCAAGAAATGGTACGGAAACCCCGTATTTACATATCTGCCATTGTGCCGGAGAATCCGCATAGGTATTCGAGTGTTCGAACCGCAATGCGCAAGAAATGGTACGGAAACCCCGTATTTACATATCTGCCACTGTGCAGGAGAATCCGCATAAGTGTTCGAGTGTTCGAACCGTAATGCGCAAGAAATGGTATGTAAACCCCGTATTTACATATCTGCCACTGTGCAGGAGAATCCGTATAGGTGTTCGTGTGTTCGAACCGTAATGCGCAAGAAATGGTACGGAAACCCCGTATTTACATATCTGCCACTGTGCAGGAGAATCCGCATAGGTGTTCGAGTGTTCGAACCGTAATGCGCAAGAAATGGTATGTAAACCCCGTATTTACATATCTGCCACTGTGCAGGAGAATCCGTATAGGTGATCGAGTGTTCGAACCGTAATGCGCAAGAAATGGTATGGAAACCCCGTATTTACATATCTGCCACTGTGCAGGAGAATCCGTATAGGTGTTCGAGTGTTCGAACCGTAATGCGCAAGAAATGGTACCGAAACCCCGTATTTACATATCTGCCACTGTGCAGGAGAATCCGTATAGGTGTTCGAGTGTTCGAACCGTAATGCGCAAGAAATGGTATGGAAACCCCGTATTTACATATCTGCCACTGTACAGGAGAATCCGTATAGGTGTTCGAGTGTTCGAACCGTAATGCGCAAGAAATGGTATGGAAACCCCGTATTTACATATCTGCCACTGTACAGGAGAATCCGTATAGGTGTTCGACTGTTCGAACAGTAATGCGCAAGAAATGGTACGGAAACCCCGTATTTACATATCTGCCACTGTGCAGGAGAATCCGCATAGGTGTTCGAGTGTTCGAACCGTAATGCACAAGAAATGGTATGTAAACCCCGTATTTACATATCTGTTACTGTGCAGGAGAATCCGTATAGGTGTTCGAGTGTTCGAACCGTAATGCGCAAGAAATGGTACGGAAACCCCGTATTTACATATCTGCCACTGTGCAGGAGAATCCGCATAGGTGTTCGAGTGTTCGAACCGTAATGCGCAAGAAATGGTATGTAAACCCCGTATTTACATATCTGTCACTATGCAGGAGAATCCGTATAGGTGTTCGAGTGTTCGAACCGTAATGCGCAAGAAATGGTACGGAAACCCCGTATTTACATATCTGCCACTGTGCAGGAGAATCCGCATAGGTGTTCGAATGTTCGAACCGTAATGCGCAAGAAATGGTATGTAAACCCCGTATTTACATATCTGCCACTGTGCAGGAGAATCCGTATAGGTGTTCGAGTGTTCGAACCGTAATGCGCAAGAAATGGTACGGAAACCCCGTATTTACATATCTGCCACTGTGCAGGAGAATCCGTATAGGTGTTCGAGTGTTCGAACCGTATTGCGCTAGAAATGGTATGGAAACCCCGTATTTACATATCTGCCACTGTGCAGGAGAATCCGTATAGGTGTTCGAGTGTTCGAACCGTAATGCGCAAGAAATGGTACGGAAACCCCGTATTTACATATCTACCACTGTCCAGGAGAATCCGTATAGGTGTTCGAGTGTTCAAACCGTAATGCGCAAGAAATGGTACCGAAACCCCGTATTTACATATCTGTCACTGTGCAGGAGAATCCGTATAGGTGTTCGAGTGTTCGAACCGTAATGCGGAAGAAATGGTATGGAAACCCCGTATTTACATATCTGCCACTGTGCAGGAGAATCCGTATAGGTGTTCGAGTGTTCGAACCGTAATGCGCAAGAAATGGTACCGAAACCCCGTATTTACATATCTGCCACTGTGCAGGAGAATCCGTATAGGTGTTCGAGTGTTCGAACCGTAATGCGCAAGAAATGGTATGGAAACCTCGTATTTACATATCTGCCACTGTGCAGGAGAATCCGTATAGGTGTTCGAGTGTTCGAACCGTAATGCGCAAGAAATGGTACCGAAACCCCGTATTTACATATCTGCCACTGTGCAGGAGAATCCGTATAGGTGTTCGAGTGTTCGAACCGTAATGCGCAAGAAATGGTACGGAAACCCCGTATTTACATATCTGCCATTGTGCCGGAGAATCCGCATAGGTATTCGAGTGTTCGAACCGCAATGCGCAAGAAATGGTACGGAAACCCCGTATTTACATATCTGCCACTGTGCAGGAGAATCCGCATAAGTGTTCGAGTGTTCGAACCGTAATGCGCAAGAAATGGTATGTAAACCCCGTATTTACATATCTGCCACTGTGCAGGAGAATCCGTATAGGTGTTCGTGTGTTCGAACCGTAATGCGCAAGAAATGGTACGGAAACCCCGTATTTACATATCTGCCACTGTGCAGGAGAATCCGCATAGGTGTTCGAGTGTTCGAACCGTAATGCGCAAGAAATGGTATGTAAACCCCGTATTTACATATCTGCCACTGTGCAGGAGAATCCGTATAGGTGATCGAGTGTTCGAACCGTAATGCGCAAGAAATGGTATGGAAACCCCGTATTTACATATCTGCCACTGTGCAGGAGAATCCGTATAGGTGTTCGAGTGTTCGAACCGTAATGCGCAAGAAATGGTATGGAAACCCCGTATTTACATATCTGCCACTGTGCAGGAGAATCCGTATAGGTGTTCGAGTGTTCGAACCGTAATGCGCAAGAAATGGTATGGAAACCCCGTATTTACATATCTGCCACTGTACAGGAGAATCCGTATAGGTGTTCGAGTGTTCGAACAGTAATGCGCAAGAAATGGTACGGAAACCCCGTATTTACATATCTGCCACTGTGCAGGAGAATCCGCATAGGTGTTCGAGTGTTCGAACCGTAATGCGCAAGAAATGGTATGTAAACCCCGTATTTACATATCTGTCACTGTGCAGGAGAATCCGTATAGGTGTTCGAGTGTTCGAACCGTAATGCGCAAGAAATGGTACGGAAACCCCGTATTTACATATCTGCCACTGTGCAGGAGAATCCGCATAGGTGTTCGAGTGTTCGAACCGTAATGCGCAAGAAATGGTATGTAAACCCCGTATTTACATATCTGTCACTATGCAGGAGAATCCGTATAGGTGTTCGAGTGTTCGAACCGTAATGCGCAAGAAATGGTACGGAAACCCCGTATTTACATATCTGCCACTGTTCAGGAGAATCCGTATAGGTGTTCGAGTGTTCGAACCGTATTGCGCAAGAAATGGTATGGAAACCCCGTATTTACATATCTGGCACTGTGCAGGAGAATCCGTATAGGTGTTCGAGTGTTCGAACCGTAATGCGCAAGAAATGGTACCGAAATCCCATATTTACAAATCTGCCACTGTGCAGGAGAATCCGTATAGGTGTTCGAGTGTTCGAACCGTAATGCGCAAGGAATGGTACGGAAACCCCGTATTTACATATCTGCCACTGTGCAGGAGAATCCGCATAGGTGTTCGAGTGTTCTAACCGTAATGCGCAAGAAATGGTATGTAAACCCCGTATTTACATATCTGTCACTGTGCAGGAGAATCCGTATAGGTGTTCGAGTGTTCGAACCGTAATGCGCAAGAAATGGTATGTAAACCCCGTATTTACATATCTACCACTGTGCAGGAGAATCCGTATAGGTGTTCGAGTGTTCGAACCGTAATGCGCAAGAAATGGTATGGAAACCCCGTATTTACATATCTGCCACTGTGCAGGAGAATCCGTATAGGTGTTCGAGTGTTCGAACCGTAATGCGCAAGAAATGGTACCGAAACCCCGTATTTACATATCTGCCACTGTGCAGGAGAATCCGTATAGGTGTTCGAGTGTTCGAACCGTAATGCGGAAGAAATGGTATGGAAACCCCGTATTTACATATCTGCCACTGTGCAGGAGAATCCGTATAGGTGTTCGAGTGTTCGAACCGTAATGCGCAAGAAATGGTACCGAAACCCCGTATTTACATATCTGCCACTGTGCAGGAGAATCCGTATAGGTGTTCGAGTGTTCGAACCGTAATGCGCAAGAAATGGTATGGGAACCCCGTATTTACATATCTGCCACTGTACAGGAGAATCCGTATAGGTGTTCGAGTGTTCGAACAGTAATGCGCAAGAAATGGTACGGAAACCCCGTATTTACATATCTGCCACTGTGCAGGAGAATCCGCATAGGTGTTCGAGTGTTCGAACCGTAATGCGCAAGAAATGGTATGTAAACCCCGTATTTACATATCTGTCACTGTGCAGGAGAATCCGTATAGGTGTTCGAGTGTTCGAACCGTAATGCGCAAGAAATGGTACGGAAACCCCGTATTTACATATCTGCCACTGTGCAGGAGAATCCGCATAGGTGCTCGAGTGTTCGAACCGTAATGCGCAAGAAATGGTATGTAAACCCCGTATTTACATATCTGCCACTGTGCAGGAGAATCCGTATAGGTGTTCGAGTGTTCGAACCGTAATGCGCAAGAAATGGTACGGAAACCCCGTATTTACATATCTGCCACTGTGCAGAGAGAATCCGTATAGGTGTTCGAGTGTTCGAACTGTATTGCGCAAGAAATGGTATGGAAACCCCGTATTTACATATCTGCCACTGTGCAGGAGAATCCGTATAGGTGTTCGAGTGTTCGAACCGTAATGCGCAAGAAATGGTACCGAAATCCCATATTTACAAATCTGCCACTGTGCAGGAGAATCCGTATAGGTGTTCGAGTGTTCGAACCGTAATGCGCAAGAAATGGTACGGAAACCCCGTATTTACATCTCTGCCACTGTGCAGGAGAATCCGCATAGGTGTTCGAGTGTTCTAACCGTAATGCGGAAGAAATGGTATGTAAACCCCGTATTTACATATCTGTCACTATGCAGGAGAATCCGTATAGGTGTTCGAGGGTTCGAACCGTAATGCGCAAGAAATGGTATGTAAACCCCGTATTTACATATCTACCACTGTGCAGGAGAATCCGTATAGGTGTTCGAGTGTTCGAACCGTAATGCGCAAGAAATGGTATGGAAACCCCGTATTTACATATCTGCCACTGTGCAGGAGAATCCGTATAGGTGTTCGAGTGTTCGAACCGTAATGCGCAAGAAATGGTACCGAAACCCCGTATTTACATATCTGCCACTGTGCAGGAGAATCCGTATAGGTGTTCGAGTGTTCGAACCGTAATGCGCAAGAAATGGTATGGGAACCCCGTATTTACATATCTGCCACTGTACAGGAGAATCCGTATAGGTGTTCGAGTGTTCGAACAGTAATGCGCAAGAAATGGTACGGAAACCCCGTATTTACATATCTGCCACTGTGCAGGAGAATCCGCATAGGTGTTTGAGTGTTCGAACCGTAATGCGCAAGAAATGGTATGTAAACCCCGTATTTACATATCTGTCACTGTGCAGGAGAATCCGTATAGGTGTTCGAGTGTTCGAACCGTAATGCGCAAGAAATGGTACGGAAACCCCGTATTTACATATCTGCCACTGTGCAGGAGAATCCGCATAGGTGTTCGAGTGTTCGAACCGTAATGCGCAAGAAATGGTATGTAAACCCCGTATTTACATATCTGCCACTGTGCAGGAGAATCCGTATAGGTGTTCGAGTGTTCGAACCGTAATGCGCAAGAAATGGTACGGAAACCCCGTATTTACATATCTGCCACTGTGCAGAGAGAATCCGTATAGGTGTTCGAGTGTTCGAACCGTATTGCGCAAGAAATGGTATGGAAACCCCGTATTTACATATCTGCCACTGTGCAGGAGAATCCGTATAGGTGTTCGAGTGTTCGAACCGTAATGCGCAAGAAATGGTACCGAAATCCCATATTTACAAATCTGCCACTGTGCAGGAGAATCCGTATAGGTGTTCGAGTGTTCGAACCGTAATGCGCAAGAAATGGTACGGAAACCCCGTATTTACATCTCTGCCACTGTGCAGGAGAATCCGCATAGGTGTTCGAGTGTTCTAACCGTAATGCGGAAGAAATGGTATGTAAACCCCGTATTTACATATCTGTCACTATGCAGGAGAATCCGTATAGGTGTTCGAGGGTTCGAACCGTAATGCGCAAGAAATGGTATGTAAACCCCGTATTTACATATCTACCACTGTGCAGGAGAATCCGTATAGGTGTTCGAGTGTTCGAACCGTAATGCGCAAGAAATGGTATGGAAACCCCGTATTTACATATCTGCCACTGTGCAGGAGAATCCGTATAGGTGTTCGAGTGTTCGAACCGTAATGCGCAAGAAATGGTACCGAAACCCCGTATTTACATATCTGCCACTGTGCAGGAGAATCCGTATAGGTGTTCGAGTGTTCGAACCGTAATGCGGAAGAAATGGTATGGAAACCCCGTATTTACATATCTGCCACTGTGCAGGAGAATCCGTATAGGTGTTCGAGTGTTCGAACCGTAATGCGCAAGAAATGGTA
Source organism: Camellia sinensis (assembly GCF_055761805.1). Taxonomy (NCBI): domain Eukaryota; kingdom Viridiplantae; phylum Streptophyta; class Magnoliopsida; order Ericales; family Theaceae; genus Camellia; species Camellia sinensis. Next base: position 555,839 of record NC_138971.1, read on the forward strand.
CCGAAACCCCGTATTTACATATCTGCCACTGTGCAGGAGAATCCGTATAGGTGTTCGAGTGTTCGAACCGTAATGCGCAAGAAATGGTATGGAAACCTCGTATTTACATATCTGCCACTGTGCAGGAGAATCCGTATAGGTGTTCGAGTGTTCGAACCGTAATGCGCAAGAAATGGTTCCGAAACCCCGTATTTACATATCTGCCACTGTGCAGGAGAATCCGTATAGGTGTTCGAGTGTTCGAACCGTAATGCGCAAGAAATGGTACGGAAACCCCGTATTTACATATCTGCCATTGTGCAGGAGAATCCGCATAGGTATTCGACTGTTCGAACCGTAATGCGCAAGAAATGGTACGGAAACCCCGTATTTACATATCTGCCACTGTGCAGGAGAATCCGCATAGGTGTTTGAGTGTTGGAACCGTAATGCGCAAGAAATGGTATGTAAACCCCGTATTTACATATCTGCCACTGTGCAGGAGAATCCGTATAGGTGTTCGTGTGTTCGAACCGTAATGCGCAAGAAATGGTACGGAAACCCTGTATTTACATATCTGCCACTGTGCAGGAGAATCCGCATAGGTGTTCGAGTGTTCGAACCGTAATGCGCAAGAAATGGTATGTAAACCCCGTATTTACATATCTGCCACTGTGCAGGAGAATCCGTATAGGTGATCGAGTGTTCGAACCGTAATGCGCAAGAAATGGTATGGAAACCCCGTATTTACATATCTGCCACTGTGCAGGAGAATCCGTATAGGTGTTCGAGTGTTCGAACCGTAATGCGCAAGAAATGGTACCGAAACCCCGTATTTACATATCTGCCACTGTGCAGGAGAATCCGTATAGGTGTTCGAGTGTTCGAACCGTAATGCGCAAGAAATGGTACGGAAACCCCATATTTACATATCTGCCACTGTGCAGGAGAATCCGCATAGGTGTTCGAGTGTTCGAACCGTAATGCGCAAGAAATGGTATGGAAACCCCGTATTTACATATCTGCCACTGTGCAGGAGAATCCGTATAGGTGTTCGAGTGTTCGAACCGTAATGCGCAAGAAATGGTATGTAAACCCCGTATTTACATATCTGTCACTGTGCAGGAGAATCCGTATAGGTGTTCGAGTGTTCGAACCGTAATGCGCAAGAAATGGTACGGAAACCCCGTATTTACATATCTGCCACTGTGCAGGAGAATCCGCATAGGTGTTCGAGTGTTCGAACCGTAATGCGCAAGAAATGGTATGTAAACCCCGTATTTACATATCTGCCACTGTGCAGGAGAATCCGTATAGGTGTTCGAGTGTTCGAACCGTAATGCGCAAGAAATGGTACGGAAACCCCGTATTTACATATCTGCCACTGTGCAGGAGAATCCGTATAGGTGTTCGAGTGTTCGAACCGTAATGCGCAAGAAATGGTACCGAAATCCCATATTTACAAATCTGCCACTGTGCAGGAGAATCCGTATATGTGTTCGAGTGTTCGAACCGTAATGCGCAAGAAATGGTACGGAAACCCCGTATTTACATATCTGCCACTGTGCAGGAGAATCCGCATAGGTGTTCGAGTGTTCTAACCGTAATGCGCAAGAAATGGTATGTAAACCCCGTATTTACATATCTGTCACTGTGCAGGAGAATCCGTATAGGTGTTCGAGTGTTCGAACCGTAATGCGCAAGAAATGGTACGGAAACCCCGTATTTACATATCTGCCACTGTGCAGGAGAATCCGCATAGGTGTTCGAGTGTTCTAACCGTAATGCGCAAGAAATGGTATGTAAACCCCGTATTTACATATCTGCCACTGTGCAGGAGAATCCGTATAGTTGTTCGAGTGTTCGAACCGTAATGCGCAAGAAATGGTGTGGAAACCCCGTATTTACATATCTGCCACTGTGCAGGAGAATCCGTATAGGTGTTCGAGTGTTCGAACTGTAATGTGCAAGAAATGGTATGGAAACCCCGTATTTACATATCTGCCACTGTGCAGGAGAATCCGTATAGGTGTTCGAGTGTTCGAACCGTAATGCGCAAGAAATGGTATGGAAACCCCGTATTTACATATCTGCCACTGTGCAGGGGAATCCGTATTGGTGTTCGAGTGTTCGAACCGTAATGCGCAAGAAATGGTACGGAAACCTCGTATTTACATATCTGCCACTGTGCAGGAGAATCCGTATAGGTGTTCGATTGTTCGAACCGTAATGCGCAAGAAATGGTATGTAAACCCCGTATTTACATATCTGCCACTGTGCAGGAGAATCCGTATAGGTGTTCGAGTGTTCGAACCGTAATGCGCAAGAAATGGTACAGAAACCCCGTATTTACATATCTGCCACTGTGCAGGAGAATCCGTATAGGTGTTCGATTGTTCGAACCGTAATGCGCAAGAAATGATATGTAAACCCCGTATTTACATATCTGCCACTGTGCAGGAGAATCCGTATAGTTGTTCGAGTGTTCGAACCGTAATGCGCAAGAAATGGTATGGAAACCCCGTATTTACATATCTGCCACTGTGCAGGAGAATCCGTATAGGTGTTCGAGTGTTCGAACCGTAATGCGCAAGAAATGGTATGGAAACCCCATATTTACATATCTGCCACTGTGCAGGAGAATCCGTATAGGTGTTCGAGTGTTCGAACCGTAATGCGCAAAAAATGGTACGGAAACCCCGTATTTACATATCTGCCACTGTGCAGGAGAATCCGCATAGGTGTTTCCAGTGTTCTAACCGTAATGCGCAAGAAATGGTATGTAAACCCCGTATTTACATATCTGTCACTGTGCAGGAGAATTCGTATAGGTGTTCGAGTGTTCGAACCGTAATGCGCAAGAAATGGTATGTAAACCCCGTATTTACATATCTGCCACTGTGCAGGAGAATCCGTATAGGTGTTCGAGTGTTCGAACCGTAATGCGCAAGAAATGGTATGGAAACCCCGTATTTACATATCTGCCACTGTGCAGGAGAATCCGTATAGGTGTTCGAGTGTTCGAACCGTAATGCGCAAGAAATGGTATGGAAACCCCGTATTTACATATCTGCCACTGTGCAGGGGAATCCGTATTGGTGTTCGAGTGTTCGAACCGTAATGCGCAAGAAATGGTACGGAAACCCCGTATTTACATATCTGCCACTGTGCAGGAGAATCCGTATAGGTGTTCGAGTGTTCGAACCATAATGCGCAAGAAATGGTATGGAAACCCCGTATTTACATATCTGCCACTGTGCAGGGGAATCCGTATTGGTGTTCGAGTGTTCGAAGCGTAATGCGCAAGAAATGGTACGGAAACCCCGTATTTACATATCTGCCACTGTGCAGGAGAATCCGTATAGGTGTTCGAGTGTTCGAACCGTAATGCGCAAGAAATGGTACCGAAATCCCATATTTACAAATCTGCCACTGTGCAGGAGAATCCGTATAGGTGTTCGAGTGTTCGAACCGTAATGCGCAAAAAATGGTACGGAAACCCCGTATTTACATATCTGCCACTGTGCAGGAGAATCCGCATAGGTGTTCGTGTGTTCGAACCGTAATGCGCAAGAAATGGTATGTAAACCCCGTATTTACATATCTGTCACTGTGCAGGAGAATCCGTATAGGTGTTCGAGTGTTCGAACCGTAATGCGCAAGAAATGGTATGTAAACCCCGTATTTACATATCTGCCACTGTGCAGGAGAATCCGTATAGATGTTCGAGTGTTCGAACCGTAATGCGCAAGAAATGGTATGGAAACCCCGTATTTACATATCTGCCACTGTGCAGGAGAATCCGTATAGGTGTTCGAGTGTTCGAACCGTAATGCGCAAGAAATGGTATGGAAACCCCGTATTTACATATCTGCCACTGTGCAGGAGAATCCGTATAGGTGTTCGAGTGTTCGAACCGTAATGCGCAAGAAATGGTACGGAAACCCCGTATTTACATATCTGCCACTGTGCAGGAGAATCCGTATAGGTGTTCGAGTGTTCGAACCGTAATGCGCAAGAAATGGTATGGAAACCCCGTATTTACGTATCTGCCACTGTGCAGGAGAATCCGTATAGGTGTTCGAGTGTTCGAACAGTAATGCGCAAGAAATGGTACCGAAATCCCATATTTACAAATCTGCCACTGTGCAGGAGAATCCGCATAGGTGTTCGAGTGTTCGAACCGTAATGCGCAAGAAATGGTATGTAAACCCCGTATTTACATATCTGTCACTGTGCAGGAGAATCCGTATAGGTGTTCGAGTGTTCGAGCCGTAATGCGCAAGAAATGGTACGGAAACCCCGTATTTACATATCTGCCACTGTGCAGGAGAATCCGCATAGGTGTTCGAGTGTTCGAACCGTAATGCGCAAGAAATGGTATGTTAACCCCGTATTTACATATATGCCACTGTGCAGGAGAATCCGTATAGGTGTTCGAGTGTTCGAACCGTAATGCGCAAGAAATTGTACGGAAACCCCGTATTTACATATCTGCCACTGTGCAGGAGAATTCGTATAGGTGTTCGAGTGTTCGAACCGTAATGCGCAAGAAATGGTATGGAAACCCCGTATTTACATATCTGCCACTGTGCAGGAGAATCCGTATAGGTGTTCGAGTGTTCGAACCGTAATTGTAGACACCCCATTTTTGACCGACCCTAAGACTCAGACGTCACCGATTGAGCACTGGGTGATATTGCATAATGTGCTTGTTCAGAAGTTCCAGAATCGCGGCCGTGAGCCCTGCCTCCAGACTTCCGAACCCTCTTCTGTGCCTTGTCTCGGTTTGCGAACCAGACTCGGTTTTCTCTGTTTCTTTTCCTGAGGGGAGGGAGAGGTCCCGTAGACCATCTCTCAATGTCCGTAGGCTACATTTGGTGGCCGTAGGCCATTTTGCCCATTTCGGAGTCCGGTTCCCGGTTTTCGGAGCCGTCAGGCCGTGTACCTCGGTTCGGGACCGCCTAACCACCTCCGTTTGCTCTGATTTTCGGCATAATTCCTATTTGCTCCCTGTTGAGGGACACTGGGGGTTGAGAAACCCACTTCGAGGTCGAATGCCATTTTCGATGCTTAACAGCCCATTTCCGGGACCCCGAACTGCGTGTTTTGGCTCCGGAACATTCGTTTTGCAACGGTTTTCGCTCATTTTTGGCAGGTACCTCTGTTTTATCCCGAGGAAGGTCACTGAAGGGTGGGAGGCCAGCAATTGTTGCAGCAACCAGTTATCTCTCCTCCCGAGCCTCCCGGCGCCCGTTTTTCGCACTTCCGGGCTAATGTTGAATACCTTAGAGCTAGCGTTGCCAACTTTCAACCACATATCTGTGATCTACACACCTGGGAGGCCACTAAAAGTTCATGGCCGGCCATTAAGGTCACCTGACCCTTTTGACCCTTTTCTTCCGGGCTAATGTTGAACCCCTTGGACCTTTTTTCTTGAACTTTGAACCACATATCTGTGATCTACACACCTGGGAGGCCACTAAAAGTTCATGGCCGGCCAGTAAGTCAACTTGACCCTTTTGACCCCCTCTTTCCGAGCCATTGTTGAACCCCTTGGGCCCACTTTCTTGGAATTTCAATTACATGGTTGTGTTGTACACACATAGGGCTACCTCCCCAATACCTGGCCGGCCAGAAAATCTGGTTGACCCTTTTGACCCCTAGCCGGCCGGCTAGGGGGTGTGGCCGGCCGGCCACCTCCGGCCAAAGTGAGCGACCGGCCGTGCTCTCCTCACTGTGCCCTTTCCAGCTGTGGGGCAATATCCCCCAGATATTTTCTGTATCCGGGGGATATTTTGGGAGAGAGTTTTCCTCTCCATTTGACCCCCCTTTTACACCCCTTTCTTGACCATATAAACCAGCTGAGGGTCTTCTTCATAGGGGTTAGAAACTTTCATCTTCAAGCTTCCATAGCCAACTCCATCTTCTTCCTTCTCAATTCTTGAAAAAACCCTAAGTCCCTAACCATCATTCCTTCTACACCACCAAGCTCTACCACCACCATCTCATTTCCAGCAACAAGGAAGGATTCTTGAAGGCTAAAGAAGCTGCAAATCCATCTAAGAAGCAACAAAAGTGTTGATCTTCAAGGGTAAGTAATACTTTGACCCTTTTGACCCTTTTTCTTGATCAATATGTAAGCCATGCATGCTTTTTGTGTTGAGCTCCGGCCATAACTGAAAGTGGCCCTCTTTTGAGCTCATTTTCACTTTTCATTAAGGGCTCAACCCTGTTTGAGCCCTCCATGATGCACTTGCTTCATTGACCCTCTTGTATGTCAACATTTTGCATGCTATTTTTAGCCTATATGTAATCTGTTTTTGAGCATGTTGTAATCTGTGAATGTGCTTATTTTGGGCCCTTCTTCAACATTGTTGAAGGGCCCCTCACCATTTGGTGCCTCCATGTGTCACTTGTAGTTATATCCATTATTTGGCCCCATTTTTGCATAAATTGGTAGCCCTCTTTGCTTCTGTTTTTGGACCTTGGTCCGAACTTAAAGTAGCCTTATTTTGGCCTATAATTCATGTTTCATTAACACTTTTTTCCTGTTTGGTGAATATTTTGCATACTTCGTGTTATAGCCACTTTTGAGCTTCATTTTGCATAGCATTTTTAGCATATTTGTATATTGATTTGAGGCTTGTCATATACTGTAAATATTCATATTTTTGGTCTCTCTTCAGTGTTGTAGAAGGAAATTTTTCAGTTTGGGTTTAGCTTATACTACTTGCTTCATTACCCCTATCTTGGCCCCTATTCTTGTATGCTATTTTTGCCATACCTATATTTGCTGTTTGGCCATGTTTATAACTGGAAAAGTGCTTATCTTGGGGCTGTCTAGTTTCTGTCTTTGCATTGCATGTCCATGTTGTGCATATTTAGCATGGCTATAGGCCATTTCGGGTGCTTAATGTTGCATTTCGGGACATTTCCTTGCATTTCATATCATTTCGCCTCATCCCGGGGCTGTTTTCCCCTTGTTTTGTTGCTGAAATTCCATTAGCATGCTTGCAAATCATTTTTGCCATGTTTCATCACATTTTATCATCGCCTCGGTTTGCGTGCCCGTGTGCACGCATTTCGAGGCACCTCATTTTTATCTGCCGGCATCCGATGGGAGTGTGGCTGAGGTTCACTCATATTGGTATAAGCCCACTTGTCATTTCCATGTCATTTCATCACATTTTAGCATTGCCTCGGTTTGCGTGCCCGTGTGCACGCATTTCGAGGCACCTCATTTTTATCCTCCGGCATCCGATGTGAGTGTGGCTGAGGTTCACTCATGTTGGTATAAGCCCACTTGTCATTTCCATGTCATTTCATAGCATTCCATCATTGCCTCGGTTTGCGTGCCCGTGTGCACGCGTTTCGAGGCACCCTGTTTTTATCCACCGGCATCCCATGTGGGTGTGGCTGAGGCTCACTCATGTTGGTATAAGCCCACATCATGTTTTCATGTCATTACATTGCATTCCGCCATCGCCTCGGTTTGCGTGCCCGCGTGCACGCATTTCGAGACACATATCATCGCCTCGGTTTGCATGCCGGCGCGCACGCATTTCGAGACACATATCATCGCCTCGGTTTGCGTGCCCGCGTGCATACATTTCGAGACACATATCATCGCCTCGGTTTGCGTGCCCGCGCGCACGCATTTCGAAACACATATCATCGCCTCGGTTTGCGTGCCCGCGTGTACGCATTTCGAGACATATCATTTCCTCGATTTGCGTGCCCGCGTGCACGCATTTCGAGACATATCATTTTCTCGGTTTGCGTGCCCGTGTGCACGCATTTCGAGGCATCTCATTTTCATAGCATTGAGTATGTTAGGATTGTATCTTAGTTGCATTTCTTGCATATCATGCATATTGCATCGTGTCCGGAATAGGAGTTAGCCCGGGCACGGAAAACGAGGTACATTTCGTACTCCGAGTGACGGAATGTGTCTCAATTCCCCACTCACCGACACTCCGGATTATCCATGATGGAGTTAGGTTTTAGCTGTAGTTTCATGTGCATTCATCCTATATTGAATTGTGCATTTCGACTCCTCGGCCATCATGCCTCGGTATGCGTGATTGGTGGCACGAGGATCGAGATATGCATATATTTTTGCAAATACATTGCTATGCCCCTTTCCTGCTCTCTGTTGCAGCAAAACGCAGAATCAGCAACTTTTCGAGGCTTGGCACGCATTTCAAGAAAAAGGTGTAAACAGAGGCTAATTGGGGCATTCTGGTGGATTTCCGCGCAAGACAACCCGGACATGCATCATCCATCAGAAGCAAGGCAGTCCCTGGCTTGCACGCCAGTTTTATTTGCTTTCTTAGTTAATTAATTAGAAATCTGTAATATTTTGGACTGTATTTATTTGGGACTGTATTATTTGGACTGTACTATTTATTCGGACCCTCTGCGCGAGGGCAATGTTGTAATAAGTGTGTGTGAGTGTGTTGTATGTCTTCCAACCCCACGTCTTTCTCCCTTTTATTTATCCGCTTTTGATGGTTAGATTAGGGCATGTTTAAATTAGCATACAGTATGACAGCATGTCTGCATCATTCGTATGTATTGCATGCACCGGGCTCGGCGCATCATACTAACTGCATTGTACTTTCAATTCCAAATTGAATATATGTTAGCTGTAGCATTTCATATGCCATGTTTAGAATAACCGAGCCTGCTATAGTTGCATTTTGCATGTGTTGCATTAGGCATTTCTGTACACTTAGGATCATGCATGATTTCTAATATAGTTTCTATTTTGGCTTGGAGTACTCGGTGAGTTTTATGCTTTAGCATCCTTGCATGCGTGTGAGTGAATGCCATGATAGCATGCTTACCATGAGGCTATGTGCTTATATGATATAACTGCCTGAATGCCTGTGGGTGAAGGTCGGGTTATCTGAATTGGAGTAAATCATCAAATGTTTCAAGCCTACCTGCGGGTAGCAAACCATTTTCAAAAACAAGCATGAAATGTTTTGTTCCAATTCGGGCGACCCGGTCTATACTTATATGCTGTGCGCATCACATAGTAACCTAGGCTAATAACCGGTATAAGAACTCACAATGTTTTCAAAAATTGATATCATGGTTAGTAGAGGCCGGTCTATGACCGGGCGAGCGGGGGTGCTCACGAAGTGACCTTCCCCAATCGTACCCAAGTTCCCGAGCCGAGGTAACTTTGGTGATGACGGACACGTGGCCTTTTTGGCACCGAGTCAGGGTTTCCTAAATTTCCCAAAATAAAATATTTAGGTGGCGACTCTGTATCTGGCAAAGCAGTCCATGTTTGGCACTTCTTTCAAAAATCTGTTTTTCTCAAAAACGATTTGCCGGATTTGGACTCTTTGGTTCAGACTTAGAACCGTGACTACAAAAGTCGAGTCCGAGCTGTAGCGAGGTCCCCCGCGGGCTTGTTACAGTTTCTGGCGACTCTGCTGGGGATTTAGAGAACTTGACTCGAACTCATGATATCTATTTTTGACTACACTTGTATGTTTCTTTGCATTACATTTGCATTGGTGCGCCTAGGACACCGTGTTTGCCATCTGCTATTCCTGAACGGTTTGCCAGAGGCTTGTCTTGTCAAGGCATGACCATAAGGCTGACCGGTTGTGGGCTCTGCCAGTATGGGAACACAAACCCCGGTTTTTCCGGGGCACCCTCTTTGACCATTCGACCTAGTGCATATTCGGATCCATAGTGACCATTCTAAATTAGGACAGGTTGCTTACCCGTTTATAGGTTGTTTGAAACCGCTGTGTGCGTAGTGAAACCCTAGCTCCTGACACAATAGGACAGGGAAACCTTACCCCAACATAGGGGTGTTTTGGCTCTCACTTATCTGTTATGTGCTTTAGAGTGCGTCTCTACAGGAATGCATGTATCAGTGTATGAGTTTGGGCGTCAGGCCTGCGGGCACCAGTTTGCGAATTTTGGCATCAGGCCTGCGGGCATTACTATCAGTATTTGGGAGTCAGCTTTACCTGCGGGTATCAGACTCAGATTTTGAAGCCGAATTTTGGGGCAGAATTCAGTAGAGGGCACACTCATTCAACTATGCTCGTATCTGTTCAGATGGAATCAGGCTGAGATGCTGTCTGTTTTCCCTTTTGCTAGGGTAGTCTTGGACCTATAGCTTCAGAAGGCTCCGATATCCCCCGGGTACATTGGATCCGTGTCGATAGACTTTGTCAGGTCGGAAATTCAGTTCAAGGGCAAATCAGTGTTCTTTCGCTGAGGTAAGGCAAAGGAGGGCCAGTTAGGGTTCATTTTGTTCATCTGATCCGACAGTCACCAGTCATATCATCAGCAGACCCGTGATGGCACAGGGTTCGGAAGATCTTCAGAGAACTGTGATAGGTTTGGCCTCCGGGACGTCGGCTCCATCATCGACCACACCACATACCGGGAACTTCATGTCAAAAGACTCCCCGATGTTGGGACGGGCAGCATTTGAGGAAAGCCAATCCCTTGGCAAAGTGGAGGCGAGTGGAAGGAACGAGGTAGGGGTGGACATGGATCCTCATAAACATCTTCTGTTGGCTGTTGAGGCTTTGAAAGCCGAGGGACTGAACAAAGAGCAAGTGTTCGCAGTCTTTGCAAAAACTGTGGACGACATTTTCGCCACTCAAATTGGGGGCAGTTTGAATCAAGGGGCAAGCCGGGAGAAGGGTCGTTGTATCAGAAACGTTCCTTTCGACTATAATCCTGCACTTGGAAAAGATCAGCAAACTAGGCCAGCACCTGCTAATCCCCCTGCTGGCGCGTCCAGCAAAAATCCACAAACCTCAAAATACCCACCTCGAGGCCAGAGGGTGTTCGCACCATTATATATGTCTCTATCAGCGGCCTTTAGGATCTTGATTAGAGAGGGGGATTTGAAGCCCCTGAAGCCGCAACCATTACCAAAGGACCTCCCTCTCTCGCACAACCCAGCCGACTACTGTGCCTTCCATCAGCGAGCTGGCCATGACACTGACACGTGCTTTCGTCTCCGCCACGAAATACAAGATCTGATCGACAACGGGGTCATCCCCGCACCAGGTCCCGCAAAGTCTATCGGCACTTGATCAGTGAACTTGTAGGGGATAATGTGATGTGATTGGAGGGATGAACCACCTCCGGGCAGCGCTCAGTTTACTCCAGATATGGTGGATGGCATGCACTGTTTTGAGCATTTGCGAATGCCGGTTTCTGACTCGGGTATTGGATCAGTCTTGTTGTTTTTGTTTTGAGTCTGTCTTTTTGTTTTGAGTCAGTCTCTTTTTATTTTGGATCTGTCTTGTTGTATCAAGTCAATCCTGTTGTACAGGAGTCGGGCGATTCCGGGGGGTGTTACCTCGGGCGTCACCATTTTGTTTTGTGTTTGTCTTTTCGTTTTGTTTTGAGTCCGTTTCTGCCAGGGAGCCAGTTGTACCAACAGATTTGAATGAAACAGCAGTAATTTTTGCACTTCTATGTTCGCTTTTGCCGTGTGCTAGTTGTGACGGAATCTGAATGAAATGGAAGTACGTTCCACCTGCTCTCTTCTGCACCCCAAAATCATTGCATTTAACCTAAGTTTTTCAAAACTTTTTGAACACTGCGGTGAAAACAAAGAGGAAGTAATTCCTCGGGTTTTGCAAAACTTTGATCATTTGAGAGAAAGAAAGGCGTGCTAAGCCCTTAATGAATGAAATCATGCTTGTTAGCGTGAGTACTGAGAAGGACCCTGGCTTGATCCAGACTGGTTTCACACTACCTTCAGCGCGAGCGGTTTGTCGCTTTCTTAAAAACTTTCAAAAACAAAATGTTTTGCGCGGTCTTGCGAAGACCTGTGTGGAATCGCTCTTGAGATTGTGCAGCCTAGGATCGCTCTCAGCCTTGAGACTCAACCCCTTCGCTTCCAAACCTTGAACTTGAATTCAGAAGGTTCAACGGTCAATTATGATGTGAGGCCTGTGTGGCCAGATTTGAAGCAGCCCTCGAACAAGAGGCCAGAAAAGTCAGATCAAAAAGATCAGATCTCATCAGAAGAAGCTTACGAAGCTAGAACAGCAGCCATTCTCCTGGATTCAGATAATTTCAGGATCTCAAAACCATTTGGCATGGACAACGTTACACTTTTACCCTTGAGAGGCTCGCTGGGCCGAAAACCCGGAAGGGCGACCCAGGCAAAAGTTAGAGCAAGAGAAAAATACAAAAAATGCAAAAAGATAAAAAAGAAGAACAAAAAAGAAATATGCAAAGAAAAGAACAGAAAAGAAAATGCAAAGAAAAGAAATGAAAAGAATTGAAAAGAAAAGAAGAACAAAGCTCGCAAGGTCGAAAACCCGCAACGGGCGCCTTGGTAAAAGTTAGAGCCTAAAAAGGAGAGGTTAATACCCGAGTGTACCTTAACCCCGAACTACGTGAGGCTTGATTCCCATCTTTGGGATACGTAGGCAACTTCATTCTGAAGTCCAGCCGTAAAATACTTCAAATTGACTGTGCCCATGTAATGGTTTTGATCATCTTCGATTTCTCTGTATCTGAGAATTTGGTTGTATTCGTCGCTCTAAGGACTGCCTACAATGCGCTGCGGTGCCATCCAAACAAGGGGCAACTTTCCGTTGCCATTCAATGCACCGCGGTGTCATTCAAACAAGGGGCAACTTTCCGTTGCCATTCAATGCGCTGCGGTGCCATCCAAATAAGGGGCAACTTTCCGTTGCCATTCAATGCACCGCGGTGTCATTCAAACAAGGGGCAACTTTCCGTTGCCATTCAATGCGCTGCAGGTGCTATCCAAACAAGGGGCAAATTTCCGTTGCCATTCAGAACGCCTCAGTGTCGTTCCAAACAAGGGGCAACATTCCGTTGCCATGCAGTGTCCTTCAGACAAGAGGCAATTTTCCAGCCATGGATCCGAGGTTGCGCATCTCAAGAGTAGGTTCCGTACTCGTTGAGCAGTGGTCATTTGCAAAAATAGTTTTTGAGAATTTTTACTAAGGTTGACTAATCTTCTCGAAAGGTATTCCATTTTTAAAACTGGACCATCTCTTGGACCCAAAAGAGGAAAATTTTTAGTGCTCACAGCCTAACTTGCATGATTTTAAATCAGAAAATTGAACAAGCATGTTAATCTAACTCTCATTTTGGTCAAAAATTTTTTTTAGGAGAAAACTAAAACAAAAAATGGTCAAAATGATGAACTAAGGGCATAGTTGAGTCAGGCTTCCTGTCTTTCCCATTGTCAACATACTTGCCAAGAAGGGCACTCTACCTGCCAGAAAAGGGCACAACTAAGGGCAGAAAGCTCTCACATCCTCCAAGCAACGAGGTATCAAGCAAAGTGCGAAGCACGAACTAGAATGGGGAAAGATATTCCACTCTCTTGTCTGGACACATCTGATCACGTCCAAACTCCCCAGCAGAGCATCATCAACCGATGTTAGCTGAAGATTTGCTACACACCCAGTTGTAGCGCAACCTTTCCGTAGGAGGAACTCACTGTTGTGAGCAGAAGAAAGAGAATCTAGCAGAATGCTAGGGACGCGAGCCCACAATTTGCTGTTCGTCCATCAACCACCCAGGGGAGGGATGAAAAATGAGAGATTGAAGAATAGAGAGACGTGCGTTGAGAGAAAAAGTGAGAAAAGGGCTTTTTCAGAAAAACAGAGCTTGAGGGCCGAGCGATGTGAGAACTACAAATGAGAAAGGATGGGAAACACTACCCGGTGAAACAGGCTCCCTGTGCACGTCTGAGTGTCGTGTCTTTTTGTTTTATCTCGATTCTTGTTTTGAGTCGTTTCGAGTGTTACTCGATGTGTCTAGGTTGTGTGCCTTTTATTTCTTTGTTGAGTCGTTTCGCTGTGTTCAGTCGTAGGCTCGATACCCGATCAAAAGCTCATTTATCAAATTCAAAAATAAAATCGTTTTGCGCTCCGAGCGCCGTGCCGTTCTCCATATCTGTGCAAAACAAGATTCGTTCTTTCATAAAACCTCAGGGTTCAACCCAGGTCATGCGAGAACAGCAAAACTAGGACCCATCTGAAGCCATATGGGTTCCAGACTACAAAGCAAAAGAAAATAGGGAAAATTTTGAGCATCTGAGTGTGTTTCACCTTCAGAAAATTCTGAGATTGCATTCCATATGTACCTCTTCAGGCCTTGCCAGTGCCCTGAAGAATGAGTGTGCCTCTACTCCAAGCTTAAGCATGCTTCAAGTCAGAACGGCAATTAAAGCAGCAGCAGCAGATGTTATCTCCCGTCAATATGAACAGGGTGTGCCCCTTTTAAGCTGAGTGTGTTGCAAAGTCCTCTAAGAGGTAAATCAGAGGCACCAGGGTACATGTTTGATGCTCCTCTACTACATAGAATGTGCACTTTCATATACACTTCTGTGACATGCCTGCCGCACATCGTTATGATTCATGCATAGAATATGCTTGCTTTCGATTCTGCATAGAATTTGCTTTCAATATTGCATAGAATATGCTCCTGTTTCTTGCATAGAAAATGCTCATATCTTTTGCATAGAAAATGCACTCTTCCATACTTGCATAGAAAATGCACCTCATTTGCATAGAACATGCATTCACTCGCACTATCTTGTGCACTTACACTTTGTATCTCACTAGCACTGTCTTGTACATCTTGTGGTTGTATCGCACTGTTAGTGCATTTCAATCGCGCTGTTTAGCGTATCGCACTGTCTAGTGCATTTCAAATCAATCGCGCTGTTTAGCGCATCGCACTGTCTAGTGCATTTCAAATCAATCGCGCTGTTTAGCGCATCGCACTGTCTAGTGCATTTCAAATCAATCGCGCTGTTTAGCGCATCGCACTGTCTAGTGCATTTCAAATCAATCGCGCTGTTTAGCGCATCGCATTGTCTAGTGCATTTCAAATCAATCGCGCTGTTTAGCGCATCGCACTGTCTAGTGCATTTCGAATCAATCGCACTGTCTAGTGCATTTCAAATCAATCGCGCTGTTTAGCGCATCGCACTGTCTAGTGCATTTCAAATCAATCGCGCTGTTTAGCGCATCGCACTGTCTAGTGCATTTCGAATCAATCGCACTGTCTAGTGCATTTCAAATCAATCGCGCTGTTTAGCGCATCGCACTGTCTAGTGCATTTCAAATCAATCGCGCTGTTTAGCGCATCGCACTGTCTAGTGCATTTCGAATCAATCGCACTGTCTAGTGCATTTCAAATCAATCACGCTATTTAGCGCATCGCACTGTCTAGTGCATTTCAAATCAATCGCGCTGTTTAGCGCATCGCACTGTCTAGTGCATTTCGAATCAATCGCACTGTTTAGTGTATTTCAATCGCGCTGTTTAGCGTATCGCACTGTCCTGTGCATTTCAAATCACTCGCGCTTTCTTGCGCATTGCACTGTTTTGTGCACTTTGCTTGCATTTTGCATGCATTCCATCGCGCTATCTTGCGCATCTCACCTGTACTTGTTAGTGCATTGTATCGCGCTATCTTGCGCACCTTATTGGTATCGCACTGTTTTGTGCATTCACCTTGCTCGTACTGTTTTGTACACCTTTAGCATCGCACTATTTTGTGCATATGTTTAGCACTGTTTTGTGCATTCACTCTGCATCGCACTGTCTTGTGCACCCCCTGGTCTAGGAGACCTTAAATCCTCCGGTCTGCGGAGACCTTAAATCCTGCATCTTTATTCGCACTGTCTTGAGCACCCCTGGTCTAGGAGACCTTAAATCTTCTGAAGGTGCAATTCCTTTGGTGTTTGTCGTGCCCGAACGACTTTCGGTGGTCTGGTATAGCCACCTGCCTGTGTTTGCGGGGAGTTCCTAGGAGACCAACTGAGACGGTGGAAACTAGAGTTTGAATGGCTTATGCCTAGAACGCAAAGGTTCGGGATTTCCGAGACTAAAGTCTGGTTTAAATACCCAGGGGTATATCCTCGGCTTGAAATCTGTATGGCAGCCCCATAGATTGAGATAGCATCTGTATGCACCTCAATTCTGGATACTGAACCAACCTAGTCTGTCACCCCGTTGGAGAATAGGGAAAGCTGCGACCATGGTCAGGGAGAAAAGTAGTACCTGCAGTTCAGCCAAGAAGAAGCGGAAGATCCCCAGCAGCATGAGGTAAGTCATTGCCAATGCCCCTGTGAGGTACCTTTACCTCTTAGCTATTACATTGCATTTTAGTTATTACATTACAGTGCATTGCATGCATGAATCCTCAATTTTCAAAACCGGCTTCGCGTAGCGTATAAGTCCAACTTTCAAAACCGGCTTCGCGTAGCGTATAAGTCCAACTCTCAAAACCGGCTTCGTGTAGCGTATAAGTCCAACTTTCAAAAACCGGCTTCGCGTAGCGTATAAGTCCAATCTTCAAAATCTTCTCGCATATCATTTTGCATCTTGCCCCCCCTGCCTGCGGGCATGCCTGCGGGCACATTTCTGTTTATCTTGTATGTTTGTCTAAGCCTTCGGCCTTGTCAAAAATGGGTCGTCTCTGGGCTTTGACATTCACTCCCGTCACTTGTGACTTCCGAGTTCTGTCAAAGAGGGGCAACTGTAGACACCCCATTTTTGACCGACCCTAAGACTCAGACGTCACCGATTGAGCACTGGGTGATATTGCATAATGTGCTTGTTCAGAAGTTCCAGAATCGCGGCCGTGAGCCCTGCCTCCAGACTTCCGAACCCTCTTCTGTGCCTTGTCTCGGTTTGCGAACCAGACTCGGTTTTCTCTGTTTCTTTTCCTGAGGGGAGGGAGAGGTCCCGTAGACCATCTCTCAATGTCCGTAGGCTACATTTGGTGGCCGTAGGCCATTTTGCCCATTTCGGAGTCCGGTTCCCGGTTTTCGGAGCCGTCAGGCCGTGTACCTCGGTTCGGGACCGCCTAACCACCTCCGTTTGCTCTGATTTTCGGCATAATTCCTATTTGCTCCCTGTTGAGGGACACTGGGGGTTGAGAAACCCACTTCGAGGTCGAATGCCATTTTCGATGCTTAACAGCCCATTTCCGGGACCCCGAACTGCGTGTTTTGGCTCCGGAACATTCGTTTTGCAACGGTTTTCGCTCATTTTTGGCAGGTACCTCTGTTTTATCCCAAGGAAGGTCACTGAAGGGTGGGAGGCCAGCAATTGTTGCAGCAACCAGTTATCTCTCCTCCCGAGCCTCCCGGCGCCCGTTTTTCGCACTTCCGGGCTAATGTTGAATACCTTAGAGCTAGCGTTGCCAACTTTCAACCACATATCTGTGATCTACACACCTGGGAGGCCACTAAAAGTTCATGGCCGGCCATTAAGGTCACCTGACCCTTTTGACCCTTTTCTTCCGGGCTAATGTTGAACCCCTTGGACCTTTTTTCTTGAACTTTGAACCACATATCTGTGATCTACACACCTGGGAGGCCACTAAAAGTTCATGGCCGGCCAGTAAGTCAACTTGACCCTTTTGACCCCCTCTTTCCGAGCCATTGTTGAACCCCTTGGGCCCACTTTCTTGGAATTTCAATTACATGGTTGTGTTGTACACACATAGGGCTACCTCCCCAATACCTGGCCGGCCAGAAAATCTGGTTGACCCTTTTGACCCCTAGCCGGCCGGCTAGGGGGTGTGGCCGGCCGGCCACCTCCGGCCAAAGTGAGCGACCGGCCGTGCTCTCCTCACTGTGCCCTTTCCAGCTGTGGGGCAATATCCCCCAGATATTTTCTGTATCCGGGGGATATTTTGGGAGAGAGTTTTCCTCTCCATTTGACCCCCCTTTTACACCCCTTTCTTGACCATATAAACCAGCTGAGGGTCTTCTTCATAGGGGTTAGAAACTTTCATCTTCAAGCTTCCATAGCCAACTCCATCTTCTTCCTTCTCAATTCTTGAAAAAACCCTAAGTCCCTAACCATCATTCCTTCTACACCACCAAGCTCTACCACCACCATCTCATTTCCAGCAACAAGGAAGGATTCTTGAAGGCTAAAGAAGCTGCAAATCCATCTAAGAAGCAACAAAAGTGTTGATCTTCAAGGGTAAGTAATACTTTGACCCTTTTGACCCTTTTTCTTGATCAATATGTAAGCCATGCATGCTTTTTGTGTTGAGCTCCGGCCATAACTGAAAGTGGCCCTCTTTTGAGCTCATTTTCACTTTTCATTAAGGGCTCAACCCTGTTTGAGCCCTCCATGATGCACTTGCTTCATTGACCCTCTTGTATGTCAACATTTTGCATGCTATTTTTAGCCTATATGTAATCTGTTTTTGAGCATGTTGTAATCTGTGAATGTGCTTATTTTGGGCCCTTCTTCAACATTGTTGAAGGGCCCCTCACCATTTGGTGCCTCCATGTGTCACTTGTAGTTATATCCATTATTTGGCCCCATTTTTGCATAAATTGGTAGCCCTCTTTGCTTCTGTTTTTGGACCTTGGTCCGAACTTAAAGTAGCCTTATTTTGGCCTATAATTCATGTTTCATTAACACTTTTTTCCTGTTTGGTGAATATTTTGCATACTTCATGTTATAGCCACTTTTGAGCTTCATTTTGCATAGCATTTTTAGCATATTTGTATATTGATTTGAGGCTTGTCATATACTGTAAATATTCATATTTTTGGTCTCTCTTCAGTGTTGTAGAAGGAAATTTTTCAGTTTGGGTTTAGCTTATACTACTTGCTTCATTACCCCTATCTTGGCCCCTATTCTTGTATGCTATTTTTGCCATACCTATATTTGCTGTTTGGCCATGTTTATAACTGGAAAAGTGCTTATCTTGGGGCTGTCTAGTTTCTGTCTTTGCATTGCATGTCCATGTTGTGCATATTTAGCATGGCTATAGGCCATTTCGGGTGCTTAATGTTGCATTTCGGGACATTTCCTTGCATTTCATATCATTTCGCCTCATCCCGGGGCTGTTTTCCCCTTGTTTTGTTGCTGAAATTCCATTAGCATGCTTGCAAATCATTTTTGCCATGTTTCATCACATTTTATCATTGCCTCGGTTTGCGTGCCCGTGTGCACGCATTTCGAGGCACCTCATTTTTATCCGCCGGCATCCTATGTGAGTGTGGCTGAGGCTCATTCATGTTGGTATAAGCCCATTTGTCATTTTCATGTCATTTCATCGCATTTTATCATCGCCTCGGTTTGCGTGCCCGTGTGCACGCATTTCGAGGCACCTCATTTTTATCTGCCGGCATCCGATGGGAGTGTGGCTGAGGTTCACTCATATTGGTATAAGCCCACTTGTCATTTCCATGTCATTTCATCACATTTTAGCATTGCCTCGGTTTGCGTGCCCGTGTGCACGCATTTCGAGGCACCTCATTTTTATCCTCCGGCATCCGATGTGAGTGTGGCTGAGGTTCACTCATGTTGGTATAAGCCCACTTGTCATTTCCATGTCATTTCATAGCATTCCATCATTGCCTCGGTTTGCGTGCCCGTGTGCACGCGTTTCGAGGCACCCTGTTTTTATCCACCGGCATCCCATGTGGGTGTGGCTGAGGCTCACTCATGTTGGTATAAGCCCACATCATGTTTTCATGTCATTACATTGCATTCCGCCATCGCCTCGGTTTGCGTGCCCGCGTGCACGCATTTCGAGACACATATCATCGCCTCGGTTTGCGTGCCCGCGTGCACGCATTTCGAGACACATATCATCGCCTCGGTTTGCGTGCCGGCGCGCACGCATTTCGAGACACATATCATCGCCTCGATTTGCGTGCCCGCGTGCATACATTTCGAGACACATATCATCGCCTCGGTTTGCGTGCCCGCGCGCACGCATTTCGAAACACATATCATCGCCTCGGTTTGCATGCCCGCGTGTACGCATTTCGAGACATATCATTTCCTCGATTTGCGTGCCCGTGTGCACGCATTTCGAGGCATCTCATTTTCATAGCATTGAGTATGTTAGGATTGTATCTTAGTTGCATTTCTTGCATATCATGCATATTGCATCGTGTCCGGAATAGGAGTTAGCCCGGGCACGGAAAACGAGGTACATTTCGTACTCCGAGTGACGGAATGTGTCTCAATTCCCCACTCACCGACACTCCGGATTATCCATGATGGAGTTAGGTTTTAGCTGTAGTTTCATGTGCATTCATCCTATATTGAATTGTGCATTTCGACTCCTCGGCCATCATGCCTCGGTATGCGTGATTGGTGGCACGAGGATCGAGATATGCATATATTTTTGCAAATACATTGCTATGCCCCTTTCCTGCTCTCTGTTGCAGCAAAACGCAGAATCAGCAACTTTTCGAGGCTTGGCACGCATTTCAAGAAAAAGGTGTAAACAGAGGCTAATTGGGGCATTCCGGTGGATTTCCGCGCAAGACAACCCGGACATGCATCATCCATCAGAAGCAAGGCAGTCCCTGGCTTGCCCGCCAGTTTTATTTGCTTTCTTAGTTAATTAATTAGAAATCTGTAATATTTTGGACTGTATTTATTTGGGACTGTATTATTTGGACTGTACTATTTATTCGGACCCTCTGCGCGAGGGCAATGTTGTAATAAGTGTGTGTGAGTGTGTTGTATGTCTTCCAACCCCACGTCTTTCTCCCTTTTATTTATCCGCTTTTGATGGTTAGATTAGGGCATGTTTAAATTAGCATACAGTATGACAGCATGTCTGCATCATTCGTATGTATTGCATGCACCGGGCTCGGCGCATCATACTAACTGCATTGTACTTTCAATTCCAAATTGAATATATGTTAGCTGTAGCATTTCATATGCCATGTTTAGAATAACCGAGCCTGCTATAGTTGCATTTTGCATGTGTTGCATTAGGCATTTCTGTACACTTAGGATCATGCATGATTTCTAATATAGTTTCTATTTTGGCTTGGAGTACTCGGTGAGTTTTATGCTTTAGCATCCTTGCATGCGTGTGAGTGAATGCCATGATAGCATGCTTACCATGAGGCTATGTGCTTATATGATATAACTGCCTGAATGCCTGTGGGTGAAGGTCGGGTTATCTGAATTGGAGTAAATCATCAAATGTTTCAAGCCTACCTGCGGGTAGCAAACCATTTTCAAAAACAAGCATGAAATGTTTTGTTCCAATTCGGGCGACCCGGTCTATACTTATATGCTGTGCGCATCACATAGTAACCTAGGCTAATAACCGGTATAAGAACTCACAATGTTTTCAAAAATTGATATCATGGTTAGTAGAGGCCGGTCTATGACCGGGCGAGCGGGGGTGCTCACGAAGTGACCTTCCCCAATCGTACCCAAGTTCCCGAGCCGAGGTAACTTTGGTGATGACGGACACGTGGCCTTTTTGGCACCGAGTCAGGGTTTCCTAAATTTCCCAAAATAAAATATTTAGGTGGCGACTCTGTATCTGGCAAAGCAGTCCATGTTTGGCACTTCTTTCAAAAATCTGTTTTTCTCAAAAACGATTTGCCGGATTTGGACTCTTTGGTTCAGACTTAGAACCGTGACTACAAAAGTCGAGTCCGAGCTGTAGCGAGGTCCCCCGCGGGCTTGTTACAGTTTCTGGCGACTCTGCTGGGGATTTAGAGAACTTGACTCGAACTCATGATATCTATTTTTGACTACACTTGTATGTTTCTTTGCATTACATTTGCATTGGTGCGCCTAGGACACCGTGTTTGCCATCTGCTATTCCTGAACGGTTTGCCAGAGGCTTGTCTTGTCAAGGCATGACCATAAGGCTGACCGGTTGTGGGCTCTGCCAGTATGGGAACACAAACCCCGGTTTTTCCGGGGCACCCTCTTTGACCATTCGACCTAGTGCATATTCGGATCCATAGTGACCATTCTAAATTAGGACAGGTTGCTTACCCGTTTATAGGTTGTTTGAAACCGCTGTGTGCGTAGTGAAACCCTAGCTCCTGACACAATAGGACAGGGAAACCTTACCCCAACATAGGGGTGTTTTGGCTCTCACTTATCTGTTATGTGCTTTAGAGTGCGTCTCTACAGGAATGCATGTATCAGTGTATGAGTTTGGGCGTCAGGCCTGCGGGCACCAGTTTGCGAATTTTGGCATCAGGCCTGCGGGCATTACTATCAGTATTTGGGAGTCAGCTTTACCTGCGGGTATCAGACTCAGATTTTGAAGCCGAATTTTGGGGCAGAATTCAGTAGAGGGCACACTCATTCAACTATGCTCGTATCTGTTCAGATGGAATCAGGCTGAGATGCTGTCTGTTTTCCCTTTTGCTAGGGTAGTCTTGGACCTATAGCTTCAGAAGGCTCCGATATCCCCCGGGTACATTGGATCCGTGTCGATAGACTTTGTCAGGTCGGAAATTCAGTTCAAGGGCAAATCAGTGTTCTTTCGCTGAGGTAAGGCAAAGGAGGGCCAGTTAGGGTTCATTTTGTTCATCTGATCCGACAGTCACCAGTCATATCATCAGCAGACCCGTGATGGCACAGGGTTCGGAAGATCTTCAGAGAACTGTGATAGGTTTGGCCTCCGGGACGTCGGCTCCATCATCGACCACACCACATACCGGGAACTTCATGTCAAAAGACTCCCCGATGTTGGGACGGGCAGCATTTGAGGAAAGCCAATCCCTTGGCAAAGTGGAGGCGAGTGGAAGGAACGAGGTAGGGGTGGACATGGATCCTCATAAACATCTTCTGTTGGCTGTTGAGGCTTTGAAAGCCGAGGGACTGAACAAAGAGCAAGTGTTCGCAGTCTTTGCAAAAACTGTGGACGACATTTTCGCCACTCAAATTGGGGGCAGTTTGAATCAAGGGGCAAGCCGGGAGAAGGGTCGTTGTATCAGAAACGTTCCTTTCGACTATAATCCTGCACTTGGAAAAGATCAGCAAACTAGGCCAGCACCTGCTAATCCCCCTGCTGGCGCGTCCAGCAAAAATCCACAAACCTCAAAATACCCACCTCGAGGCCAGAGGGTGTTCGCACCATTATATATGTCTCTATCAGCGGCCTTTAGGATCTTGATTAGAGAGGGGGATTTGAAGCCCCTGAAGCCGCAACCATTACCAAAGGACCTCCCTCTCTCGCACAACCCAGCCGACTACTGTGCCTTCCATCAGCGAGCTGGCCATGACACTGACACGTGCTTTCGTCTCCGCCACGAAATACAAGATCTGATCGACAACGGGGTCATCCCCGCACCAGGTCCCGCAAAGTCTATCGGCACTTGATCAGTGAACTTGTAGGGGATAATGTGATGTGATTGGAGGGATGAACCACCTCCGGGCAGCGCTCAGTTTACTCCAGATATGGTGGATGGCATGCACTGTTTTGAGCATTTGCGAATGCCGGTTTCTGACTCGGGTATTGGATCAGTCTTGTTGTTTTTGTTTTGAGTCTGTCTTTTTGTTTTGAGTCAGTCTCTTTTTATTTTGGATCTGTCTTGTTGTATCAAGTCAATCCTGTTGTACAGGAGTCGGGCGATTCCGGGGGGTGTTACCTCGGGCGTCACCATTTTGTTTTGTGTTTGTCTTTTCGTTTTGTTTTGAGTCCGTTTCTGCCAGGGAGCCAGTTGTACCAACAGATTTGAATGAAACAGCAGTAATTTTTGCACTTCTATGTTCGCTTCTGCCGTGTGCTAGTTGTGACGGAATCTGAATGAAATGGAAGTACGTTCCACCTGCTCTCTTCTGCACCCCAAAATCATTGCATTTAACCTAAGTTTTTCAAAACTTTTTGAACACTGCGGTGAAAACAAAGAGGAAGTAATTCCTCGGGTTTTGCAAAACTTTGATCATTTGAGAGAAAGAAAGGCGTGCTAAGCCCTTAATGAATGAAATCATGCTTGTTAGCGTGAGTACTGAGAAGGACCCTGGCTTGATCCAGACTGGTTTCACACTACCTTCAGCGCGAGCGGTTTGTCGCTTTCTTAAAAACTTTCAAAAACAAAATGTTTTGCGCGGTCTTGCGAAGACCTGTGTGGAATCGCTCTTGAGATTGTGCAGCCTAGGATCGCTCTCAGCCTTGAGACTCAACCCCTTCGCTTCCAAACCTTGAACTTGAATTCAGAAGGTTCAACGGTCAATTATGATGTGAGGCCTGTGTGGCCAGATTTGAAGCAGCCCTCGAACAAGAGGCCAGAAAAGTCAGATCAAAAAGATCAGATCTCATCAGAAGAAGCTTACGAAGCTAGAACAGCAGCCATTCTCCTGGATTCAGATAATTTCAGGATCTCAAAACCATTTGGCATGGACAACGTTACACTTTTACCCTTGAGAGGCTCGCTGGGCCGAAAACCCGGAAGGGCGACCCAGGCAAAAGTTAGAGCAAGAGAAAAATACAAAAAATGCAAAAAGATAAAAAAGAAGAACAAAAAAGAAATATGCAAAGAAAAGAACAGAAAAGAAAATGCAAAGAAAAGAAATGAAAAGAATTGAAAAGAAAAGAAGAACAAAGCTCGCAAGGTCGAAAACCCGCAACGGGCGCCTTGGTAAAAGTTAGAGCCTAAAAAGGAGAGGTTAATACCCGAGTGTACCTTAACCCCGAACTACGTGAGGCTTGATTCCCATCTTTGGGATACGTAGGCAACTTCATTCTGAAGTCCAGCCGTAAAATACTTCAAATTGACTGTGCCCATGTAATGGTTTTGATCATCTTCGATTTCTCTGTATCTGAGAATTTGGTTGTATTCGTCGCTCTAAGGACTGCCTACAATGCGCTGCGGTGCCATCCAAACAAGGGGCAACTTTCCGTTGCCATTCAATGCACCGCGGTGTCATTCAAACAAGGGGCAACTTTCCGTTGCCATTCAATGCGCTGCGGTGCCATCCAAATAAGGGGCAACTTTCCGTTGCCATTCAATGCACCGCGGTGTCATTCAAACAAGGGGCAACTTTCCGTTGCCATTCAATGCGCTGCAGGTGCTATCCAAACAAGGGGCAAATTTCCGTTGCCATTCAGAACGCCTCAGTGTCGTTCCAAACAAGGGGCAACATTCCGTTGCCATGCAGTGTCCTTCAGACAAGAGGCAATTTTCCAGCCATGGATCCGAGGTTGCGCATCTCAAGAGTAGGTTCCGTACTCGTTGAGCAGTGGTCATTTGCAAAAATAGTTTTTGAGAATTTTTACTAAGGTTGACTAATCTTCTCGAAAGGTATTCCATTTTTAAAACTGGACCATCTCTTGGACCCAAAAGAGGAAAATTTTTAGTGCTCACAGCCTAACTTGCATGATTTTAAATCAGAAAATTGAACAAGCATGTTAATCTAACTCTCATTTTGGTCAAAAATTTTTTTTAGGAGAAAACTAAAACAAAAAATGGTCAAAATGATGAACTAAGGGCATAGTTGAGTCAGGCTTCCTGTCTTTCCCATTGTCAACATACTTGCCAAGAAGGGCACTCTACCTGCCAGAAAAGGGCACAACTAAGGGCAGAAAGCTCTCACATCCTCCAAGCAACGAGGTATCAAGCAAAGTGCGAAGCACGAACTAGAATGGGGAAAGATATTCCACTCTCTTGTCTGGACACATCTGATCACGTCCAAACTCCCCAGCAGAGCATCATCAACCGATGTTAGCTGAAGATTTGCTACACACCCAGTTGTAGCGCAACCTTTCCGTAGGAGGAACTCACTGTTGTGAGCAGAAGAAAGAGAATCTAGCAGAATGCTAGGGACGCGAGCCCACAATTTGCTGTTCGTCCATCAACCACCCAGGGGAGGGATGAAAAATGAGAGATTGAAGAATAGAGAGACGTGCGTTGAGAGAAAAAGTGAGAAAAGGGCTTTTTCAGAAAAACAGAGCTTGAGGGCCGAGCGATGTGAGAACTACAAATGAGAAAGGATGGGAAACACTACCCGGTGAAACAGGCTCCCTGTGCACGTCTGAGTGTCGTGTCTTTTTGTTTTATCTCGATTCTTGTTTTGAGTCGTTTCGAGTGTTACTCGATGTGTCTAGGTTGTGTGCCTTTTATTTCTTTGTTGAGTCGTTTCGCTGTGTTCAGTCGTAGGCTCGATACCCGATCAAAAGCTCATTTATCAAATTCAAAAATAAAATCGTTTTGCGCTCCGAGCGCCGTGCCGTTCTCCATATCTGTGCAAAACAAGATTCGTTCTTTCATAAAACCTCAGGGTTCAACCCAGGTCATGCGAGAACAGCAAAACTAGGACCCATCTGAAGCCATATGGGTTCCAGACTACAAAGCAAAAGAAAATAGGGAAAATTTTGAGCATCTGAGTGTGTTTCACCTTCAGAAAATTCTGAGATTGCATTCCATATGTACCTCTTCAGGCCTTGCCAGTGCCCTGAAGAATGAGTGTGCCTCTACTCCAAGCTTAAGCATGCTTCAAGTCAGAACGGCAATTAAAGCAGCAGCAGCAGATGTTATCTCCCGTCAATATGAACAGGGTGTGCCCCTTTTAAGCTGAGTGTGTTGCAAAGTCCTCTAAGAGGTAAATCAGAGGCACCAGGGTACATGTTTGATGCTCCTCTACTACATAGAATGTGCACTTTCATATACACTTCTGTGACATGCCTGCCGCACATCGTTATGATTCATGCATAGAATATGCTTGCTTTCGATTCTGCATAGAATTTGCTTTCAATATTGCATAGAATATGCTCCTGTTTCTTGCATAGAAAATGCTCATATCTTTTGCATAGAAAATGCACTCTTCCATACTTGCATAGAAAATGCACCTCATTTGCATAGAACATGCATTCACTCGCACTATCTTGTGCACTTACACTTTGTATCTCACTAGCACTGTCTTGTACATCTTGTGGTTGTATCGCACTGTTAGTGCATTTCAATCGCGCTGTTTAGCGTATCGCACTGTCTAGTGCATTTCAAATCAATCGCGCTGTTTAGCGCATCGCACTGTCTAGTGCATTTCAAATCAATCGCGCTGTTTAGCGCATCGCACTGTCTAGTGCATTTCAAATCAATCGCGCTGTTTAGCGCATCGCACTGTCTAGTGCATTTCAAATCAATCGCGCTGTTTAGCGCATCGCACTGTCTAGTGCATTTCAAATCAATCGCGCTGTTTAGCGCATCGCACTGTCTAGTGCATTTCGAATCAATCGCACTGTCTAGTGCATTTCAAATCAATCGCGCTGTTTAGCGCATCGCACTGTCTAGTGCATTTCAAATCAATCGCGCTGTTTAGCGCATCGCACTGTCTAGTGCATTTCGAATCAATCGCACTGTCTAGTGCATTTCAAATCAATCGCGCTGTTTAGCGCATCGCACTGTCTAGTGCATTTCAAATCAATCGCGCTGTTTAGCGCATCGCACTGTCTAGTGCATTTCGAATCAATCGCACTGTCTAGTGCATTTCAAATCAATCACGCTATTTAGCGCATCGCACTGTCTAGTGCATTTCAAATCAATCGCGCTGTTTAGCGCATCGCACTGTCTAGTGCATTTCGAATCAATCGCACTGTTTAGTGTATTTCAATCGCGCTGTTTAGCGTATCGCACTGTCCTGTGCATTTCAAATCACTCGCGCTTTCTTGCGCATTGCACTGTTTTGTGCACTTTGCTTGCATTTTGCATGCATTCCATCGCGCTATCTTGCGCATCTCACCTGTACTTGTTAGTGCATTGTATCGCGCTATCTTGCGCACCTTATTGGTATCGCACTGTTTTGTGCATTCACCTTGCTCGTACTGTTTTGTACACCTTTAGCATCGCACTATTTTGTGCATATGTTTAGCACTGTTTTGTGCATTCACTCTGCATCGCACTGTCTTGTGCACCCCCTGGTCTAGGAGACCTTAAATCCTCCGGTCTGCGGAGACCTTAAATCCTGCATCTTTATTCGCACTGTCTTGAGCACCCCTGGTCTAGGAGACCTTAAATCTTCTGAAGGTGCAATTCCTTTGGTGTTTGTCGTGCCCGAACGACTTTCGGTGGTCTGGTATAGCCACCTGCCTGTGTTTGCGGGGAGTTCCTAGGAGACCAACTGAGACGGTGGAAACTAGAGTTTGAATGGCTTATGCCTAGAACGCAAAGGTTCGGGATTTCCGAGACTAAAGTCTGGTTTAAATACCCAGGGGTATATCCTCGGCTTGAAATCTGTATGGCAGCCCCATAGATTGAGATAGCATCTGTATGCACCTCAATTCTGGATACTGAACCAACCTAGTCTGTCACCCCGTTGGAGAATAGGGAAAGCTGCGACCATGGTCAGGGAGAAAAGTAGTACCTGCAGTTCAGCCAAGAAGAAGCGGAAGATCCCCAGCAGCATGAGGTAAGTCATTGCCAATGCCCCTGTGAGGTACCTTTACCTCTTAGCTATTACATTGCATTTTAGTTATTACATTACAGTGCATTGCATGCATGAATCCTCAATTTTCAAAACCGGCTTCGCGTAGCGTATAAGTCCAACTTTCAAAACCGGCTTCGCGTAGCGTATAAGTCCAACTCTCAAAACCGGCTTCGTGTAGCGTATAAGTCCAACTTTCAAAAACCGGCTTCGCGTAGCGTATAAGTCCAATCTTCAAAATCTTCTCGCATATCATTTTGCATCTTGCCCCCCCTGCCTGCGGGCATGCCTGCGGGCACATTTCTGTTTATCTTGTATGTTTGTCTAAGCCTTCGGCCTTGTCAAAAATGGGTCGTCTCTGGGCTTTGACATTCACTCCCGTCACTTGTGACTTCCGAGTTCTGTCAAAGAGGGGCAACTGTAGACACCCCATTTTTGACCGACCCTAAGACTCAGACGTCACCGATTGAGCACTGGGTGATATTGCATAATGTGCTTGTTCAGAAGTTCCAGAATCGCGGCCGTGAGCCCTGCCTCCAGACTTCCGAACCCTCTTCTGTGCCTTGTCTCGGTTTGCGAACCAGACTCGGTTTTCTCTGTTTCTTTTCCTGAGGGGAGGGAGAGGTCCCGTAGACCATCTCTCAATGTCCGTAGGCTACATTTGGTGGCCGTAGGCCATTTTGCCCATTTCGGAGTCCGGTTCCCGGTTTTCGGAGCCGTCAGGCCGTGTACCTCGGTTCGGGACCGCCTAACCACCTCCGTTTGCTCTGATTTTCGGCATAATTCCTATTTGCTCCCTGTTGAGGGACACTGGGGGTTGAGAAACCCACTTCGAGGTCGAATGCCATTTTCGATGCTTAACAGCCCATTTCCGGGACCCCGAACTGCGTGTTTTGGCTCCGGAACATTCGTTTTGCAACGGTTTTCGCTCATTTTTGGCAGGTACCTCTGTTTTATCCCGAGGAAGGTCACTGAAGGGTGGGAGGCCAGCAATTGTTGCAGCAACCAGTTATCTCTCCTCCCGAGCCTCCCGGCGCCCGTTTTTCGCACTTCCGGGCTAATGTTGAATACCTTAGAGCTAGCGTTGCCAACTTTCAACCACATATCTGTGATCTACACACCTGGGAGGCCACTAAAAGTTCATGGCCGGCCATTAAGGTCACCTGACCCTTTTGACCCTTTTCTTCCGGGCTAATGTTGAACCCCTTGGACCTTTTTTCTTGAACTTTGAACCACATATCTGTGATCTACACACCTGGGAGGCCACTAAAAGTTCATGGCCGGCCAGTAAGTCAACTTGACCCTTTTGACCCCCTCTTTCCGAGCCATTGTTGAACCCCTTGGGCCCACTTTCTTGGAATTTCAATTACATGGTTGTGTTGTACACACATAGGGCTACCTCCCCAATACCTGGCCGGCCAGAAAATCTGGTTGACCCTTTTGACCCCTAGCCGGCCGGCTAGGGGGTGTGGCCGGCCGGCCACCTCCGGCCAAAGTGAGCGACCGGCCGTGCTCTCCTCACTGTGCCCTTTCCAGCTGTGGGGCAATATCCCCCAGATATTTTCTGTATCCGGGGGATATTTTGGGAGAGAGTTTTCCTCTCCATTTGACCCCCCTTTTACACCCCTTTCTTGACCATATAAACCAGCTGAGGGTCTTCTTCATAGGGGTTAGAAACTTTCATCTTCAAGCTTCCATAGCCAACTCCATCTTCTTCCTTCTCAATTCTTGAAAAAACCCTAAGTCCCTAACCATCATTCCTTCTACACCACCAAGCTCTACCACCACCATCTCATTTCCAGCAACAAGGAAGGATTCTTGAAGGCTAAAGAAGCTGCAAATCCATCTAAGAAGCAACAAAAGTGTTGATCTTCAAGGGTAATTAATACTTTGACCCTTTTGACCCTTTTTCTTGATCAATATGTAAGCCATGCATGCTTTTTGTGTTGAGCTCCGGCCATAACTGAAAGTGGCCCTCTTTTGAGCTCATTTTCACTTTTCATTAAGGGCTCAACCCTGTTTGAGCCCTCCATGATGCACTTGCTTCATTGACCCTCTTGTATGTCAACATTTTGCATGCTATTTTTAGCCTATATGTAATCTGTTTTTGAGCATGTTGTAATCTGTGAATGTGCTTATTTTGGGCCCTTCTTCAACATTGTTGAAGGGCCCCTCACCATTTGGTGCCTCCATGTGTCACTTGTAGTTATATCCATTATTTGGCCCCATTTTTGCATAAATTGGTAGCCCTCTTTGCTTCTGTTTTTGGACCTTGGTCCGAACTTAAAGTAGCCTTATTTTGGCCTATAATTCATGTTTCATTAACACTTTTTTCCTGTTTGGTGAATATTTTGCATACTTCATGTTATAGCCACTTTTGAGCTTCATTTTGCATAGCATTTTTAGCATATTTGTATATTGATTTGAGGCTTGTCATATACTGTAAATATTCATATTTTTGGTCTCTCTTCAGTGTTGTAGAAGGAAATTTTTCAGTTTGGGTTTAGCTTATACTACTTGCTTCATTACCCCTATCTTGGCCCCTATTCTTGTATGCTATTTTTGCCATACCTATATTTGCTGTTTGGCCATGTTTATAACTGGAAAAGTGCTTATCTTGGGGCTGTCTAGTTTCTGTCTTTGCATTGCATGTCCATGTTGTGCATATTTAGCATGGCTATAGGCCATTTCGGGTGCTTAATGTTGCATTTCGGGACATTTCCTTGCATTTCATATCATTTCGCCTCATCCCGGGGCTGTTTTCCCCTTGTTTTGTTGCTGAAATTCCATTAGCATGCTTGCAAATCATTTTTGCCATGTTTCATCACATTTTATCATTGCCTCGGTTTGCGTGCCCGTGTGCACGCATTTCGAGGCACCTCATTTTTATCCGCCGGCATCCTATGTGAGTGTGGCTGAGGCTCATTCATGTTGGTATAAGCCCATTTGTCATTTTCATGTCATTTCATCGCATTTTATCATCGCCTCGGTTTGCGTGCCCGTGTGCACGCATTTCGAGGCACCTCATTTTTATCTGCCGGCATCCGATGGGAGTGTGGCTGAGGTTCACTCATATTGGTATAAGCCCACTTGTCATTTCCATGTCATTTCATCACATTTTAGCATTGCCTCGGTTTGCGTGCCCGTGTGCACGCATTTCGAGGCACCTCATTTTTATCCTCCGGCATCCGATGTGAGTGTGGCTGAGGTTCACTCATGTTGGTATAAGCCCACTTGTCATTTCCATGTCATTTCATAGCATTCCATCATTGCCTCGGTTTGCGTGCCCGTGTGCACGCGTTTCGAGGCACCCTGTTTTTATCCACCGGCATCCCATGTGGGTGTGGCTGAGGCTCACTCATGTTGGTATAAGCCCACATCATGTTTTCATGTCATTACATTGCATTCCGCCATCGCCTCGGTTTGCGTGCCCGCGTGCACGCATTTCGAGACACATATCATCGCCTCGGTTTGCGTGCCCGCGTGCACGCATTTCGAGACACATATCATCGCCTCGGTTTGCGTGCCGGCGCGCACGCATTTCGAGACACATATCATCGCCTCGATTTGCGTGCCCGCGTGCATACATTTCGAGACACATATCATCGCCTCGGTTTGCGTGCCCGCGCGCACGCATTTCGAAACACATATCATCGCCTCGGTTTGCGTGCCCGCGTGTACGCATTTCGAGACATATCATTTCCTCGATTTGCGTGCCCGTGTGCACGCATTTCGAGGCATCTCATTTTCATAGCATTGAGTATGTTAGGATTGTATCTTAGTTGCATTTCTTGCATATCATGCATATTGCATCGTGTCCGGAATAGGAGTTAGCCCGGGCACGGAAAACGAGGTACATTTCGTACTCCGAGTGACGGAATGTGTCTCAATTCCCCACTCACCGACACTCCGGATTATCCATGATGGAGTTAGGTTTTAGCTGTAGTTTCATGTGCATTCATCCTATATTGAATTGTGCATTTCGACTCCTCGGCCATCATGCCTCGGTATGCGTGATTGGTGGCACGAGGATCGAGATATGCATATATTTTTGCAAATACATTGCTATGCCCCTTTCCTGCTCTCTGTTGCAGCAAAATGCAGAATCAGCAACTTTTCGAGGCTTGGCACGCATTTCAAGAAAAAGGTGTAAACAGAGGCTAATTGGGGCATTCCGGTGGATTTCCGCGCAAGACAACCCGGACATGCATCATCCATCAGAAGCAAGGCAGTCCCTGGCTTGCCCGCCAGTTTTATTTGCTTTCTTAGTTAATTAATTAGAAATCTGTAATATTTTGGACTGTATTTATTTGGGACTGTATTATTTGGACTGTACTATTTATTCGGACCCTCTGCGCGAGGGCAATGTTGTAATAAGTGTGTGTGAGTGTGTTGTATGTCTTCCAACCCCACGTCTTTCTCCCTTTTATTTATCCGCTTTTGATGGTTAGATTAGGGCATGTTTAAATTAGCATACAGTATGACAGCATGTCTGCATCATTCGTATGTATTGCATGCACCGGGCTCGGCGCATCATACTAACTGCATTGTACTTTCAATTCCAAATTGAATATATGTTAGCTGTAGCATTTCATATGCCATGTTTAGAATAACCGAGCCTGCTATAGTTGCATTTTGCATGTGTTGCATTAGGCATTTCTGTACACTTAAGATCATGCATGATTTCTAATATAGTTTCTATTTTGGCTTGGAGTACTCGGTGAGTTTTATGCTTTAGCATCCTTGCATGCGTGTGAGTGAATGCCATGATAGCATGCTTACCATGAGGCTATGTGCTTATATGATATAACTGCCTGAATGCCTGTGGGTGAAGGTCGGGTTATCTGAATTGGAGTAAATCATCAAATGTTTCAAGCCTACCTGCGGGTAGCAAACCATTTTCAAAAACAAGCATGAAATGTTTTGTTCCAATTCGGGCGACCCGGTCTATACTTATATGCTGTGCGCATCACATAGTAACCTAGGCTAATAACCGGTATAAGAACTCACAATGTTTTCAAAAATTGATATCATGGTTAGTAGAGGCCGGTCTATGACCGGGCGAGCGGGGGTGCTCACGAAGTGACCTTCCCCAATCGTACCCAAGTTCCCGAGCCGAGGTAACTTTGGTGATGACGGACACGTGGCCTTTTTGGCACCGAGTCAGGGTTTCCTAAATTTCCCAAAATAAAATATTTAGGTGGCGACTCTGTATCTGGCAAAGCAGTCCATGTTTGGCACTTCTTTCAAAAATCTGTTTTTCTCAAAAACGATTTGCCGGATTTGGACTCTTTGGTTCAGACTTAGAACCGTGACTACAAAAGTCGAGTCCGAGCTGTAGCGAGGTCCCCCGCGGGCTTGTTACAGTAATGCGCAAGAAATGGTACCGAAATCCCATATTTACAAATCTGCCACTGTGCAGGAGAATCCGTATAGGTGTTCGAGTGTTCGAACCGTAATGCGCAAGAAATGGTACGGAAACCCCGTATTTACATATCTGCCACTGTGCAGGAGAATCCGCATAGGTGTTCGAGTGTTCTAACCGTAATGCGCAAGAAATGGTATGTAAACCCCGTATTTACATATCTGTCACTGTGCAGGAGAATCCGTATAGGTGTTCGAGTGTTCGAACCGTAATGCGCAAGAAATGGTACGGAAACCCCGTATTTACATATCTGCCACTGTGCAGGAGAATCCGCATAGGTGTTCGAGTGTTCTAACCGTAATGCGCAAGAAATGGTATGTAAACCCCGTATTTACATATCTGCCACTATGTAGGAGAATCCGTATAGTTGTTCGAGTGTTCGAACCGTAATGCGCAAGAAATGGTATGGAAACCCCGTATTTACATATCTGCCACTGTGCAGCAGAATCCGTATAGGTGTTCGAGTGTTCGAACCGTAATGCGCAAGAAATGGTATGGAAACCCCGTATTTACATATCTGCCACTGTGCAGGAGAATCCGTATAGGTGTTCGAGTGTTCGAACCGTAATGCGCAAGAAATGGTATGGAAACCCCGTATTTACATATCTGCCACTGTGCAGGGGAATCCGTATTGGTGTTCGAGTGTTCGAACCGTAATGCGCAAGAAATGGTACGGAAACCCCGTATTTACATATCTGCCACTGTGCAGGAGAATCCGTATAGTTGTTCGATTGTTCGAACCGTAATGCGCAAGAAATGGTATGTAAACCCCGTATTTACATATCTGCCACTGTACAGGAGAATCCGTATAGGTGTTCGAGTGTTCGAACCGTAATGCGCAAGAAATGGTACGGAAACCCCGTATTTACATATCTGCCACTGTGCAGGAGAATCCGTATAGGTGTTCGATTGTTCGAACCGTAATGCGCAAGAAATGATATGTAAACCCCGTATTTACATATCTGCCACTGTGCAGGAGAATCCGTATAGTTGTTCGAGTGTTCGAACCGTAATGCGCAAGAAATGGTATGGAAACCCCGTATTTACATATCTGCCACTGTGCAGGAGAATCCGTATAGGTGTTCGAGTGTTCGAACCGTAATGCGCAAGAAATGGTATGGAAACCCCATATTTACATATCTGCCACTGTGCAGGAGAATCCGTATAGGTGTTCGAGTGTTCGAACCGTAATGCGCAAGAAATGGTACGGAAACCCCGTATTTACATATCTGCCACTGTGCAGGAGAATCCGCATAGGTGTTCGAGTGTTCTAACCGTAATGCGCAAGAAATGGTATGTAAACCCCGTATTTACATATCTGTCACTGTGCAGGAGAATCCGTATAGGTGATCGAGTGTTCGAACCGTAATGCGCAAGAAATGGTATGTAAACCCCGTATTTACATATCTGCCACTGTGCAGGAGATTCCGTATAGGTCTTCGAGTGTTCGAACCGTAATGCGCAAGAAATGGTATGGAAACCCCGTATTTACATATCTGCCACTGTGCAGGAGAATCCGTATAGGTGTTCGAGTGTTCGAACCGTAATGCGCAAGAAATGGTATGGAAACCCCGTATTTACATATCTGCCACTGTGCAGGGGAATCCGTATTGGTGTTCGAGTGTTCGAACCGTAATGCGCAAGAAATGGTACGGAAACCCCGTATTTACATATCTGCCACTGTGCAGGAGAATCCGTATAGGTGTTCGAGTGTTCGAACCGTAATGCGCAAGAAATGGTATGGAAACCCCGTATTTACATATCTGCCACTGTGCAGGGGAATCCGTATTGGTGTTCGGGTGTTCGAACCGTAATGCGCAAGAAATGGTACGGAAACCCCGTATTTACATATCTGCCACTGTGCAGGAGAATCCGTATAGGTGTTCGATTGTTCGAACCGTAATGCGCAAGAAATGATATGTAAACCCCGTCTTTACATATCTGCCACTGTGCAGGAGAATCCGTATAGTTGTTCGAGTGTTCGAACCGTAATGCGCAAGAAATGGTGTGGAAACCCCGTATTTACATATCTGCCACTGTGCAGGAGAATCCGTATAGGTGTTCGAGTGTTCGAACCGTAATGCGCAAGAAATGGTATGGAAACCCCATATTTACATATCTGCCACTGTGCAGGAGAATCCGTATAGGTGTTCGAGTGTTCGAACCGTAATGCGCAAGAAATGGTACGGAAACCCCGTATTTACATATCTGCCACTGTGCAGGAGAATCCGCATAGGTGTTCGAGTGTTCTAACCGTAATGCGCAAGAAATGGTATGTAAAGCCCGTATTTACATATCTGTCACTGTGCAGGAGAATCCGTATAGGTGTTCGAGTGTTCGAACCGTAATGCGCAAGAAATGGTATGTAAACCCCGTATTTACATATCTGCCACTGTGCAGGAGATTCCGTATAGGTCTTCGAGTGTTCGAACCGTAATGCGCAAGAAATGGTATGGAAACCCCGTATTTACATATCTGCCACTGTGCAGGAGAATCCGTATAGGTGTTCGAGTGTTCGAACCGTAATTCGCAAGAAATGGTATGGAAACCCCGTATTTACATATCTGCCACTGTGCAGGGGAATCCGTATTGGTGTTCGAGTGTTCGAACCGTAATGCGCAAGAAATGGTACGGAAACCCCGTATTTACATATCTGCCACTGTGCAGGAGAATCCGTATAGGTGTTCGAGTGTTCGAACCGTAATGCGCAAGAAATGGTAAGGAAACCCCGTATTTACATATCTGCCACTGTGCAGGGGAATCCGTATTGGTGTTCGAGTGTTCGAACCGTAATGCGCAAGAAATGGTACGGAAACCCCGTATTTACATATCTGCCACTGTGCAGGAGAATCCGTATAGGTGTTCGAGTGTTCGAACCGTAATGCGCAAGAAATGGTACCGAAATCCCATATTTACAAATCTGCCACTGTGCAGGAGAATCCGTATAGGTGTTCGAGTGTTCGAACCGTAATGCGCAAGAAATGGTACGGAAACCCCGTATTTACATATCTGCCACTGTGCAGGAGAATCCGCATAGGTGTTCAAGTGTTCTAACCGTAATGCGCAAGAAATGGTATGTAAACCCCGTATTTACATATCTGTCACTGTGCAGGAGAATCCGTATAGGTGTACGAGTGTTCGAACCGTAATGCGCAAGAAATGGTATGTAAACCCCGTATTTACATATCTGCCACTGTGCAGGAGAATCCGTATAGGTGTTCGAGTGTTCGAACCGTAATGCGCAAGAAATGGTATGGAAACCCCGTATTTACATATCTGCCACTGTGCAGGAGAATCCGTATAGGTGTTCGAGTGTTCGAACCGTAATGCGCAAGAAATGGTATGGAAACCCCGTATTTACATATCTGCCACTATGCAGGAGAATCCGCATAGGTGTTCGAGTGTTCGAACCGTAATGCGCAAGAAATGGTATGTAAACCCCGTACTTACATATCTGCCACTGTGCAGGAGAATCCGTATAGTTGTTCGAGTGTTCGAACCGTAATGCGCAAGAAATGGTATGGAAACCCCGTATTTACATATCTGCCACTGTGCAGGAGAATCCGTATAGGTGTTCGAGTGTTCGAACCGTAATGCGCAAGAAATGGTATGGAAACCCCGTATTTACATATCTGCCACTGTGCAGGAGAATCCGCATAGGTGTTCGAGTGTTCGAACCGTAATGCGCAAGAAATGGTAGGTAAACCCCGTATTTACATATCTGCCACTGTGCAGGAGACTCCGTATAGGTGTTCGAGTGTTCGAACCGTAATGCGCAAGAAATGGTACGGAAACACCGTATTTACATATCTGCCACTGTGCAGGAGAATCCGTATAGGTGTTCGATTGTTCGAACCGTAATGCGCAAGAAATTGTATGTAAACCCCGTATTTACATATCTGCCACTGTGCAGGAGAATCCGTATAGTTGTTCGAGTGTTCGAACCGTAATGCGCAAGAAATGGTATGGAAACCCCGTATTTACATATCTACAACTGTGCAGGAGAATCCGTATAGGTGTTCGAGTGTTCGAACCGTAATGCGCAAGAAATGGTATGGAAACCCCGTATTTACATATCTGCCACTGTGCGGGAGAATCCGCATAGGTGTTCGAGTGTTC
The DNA here is from genome assembly GCF_055761805.1 of Camellia sinensis. NCBI lineage: Eukaryota > Viridiplantae > Streptophyta > Magnoliopsida > Ericales > Theaceae > Camellia > Camellia sinensis. Next base: position 593,540 of record NC_138971.1, read on the forward strand.
GAACCGTAATGCGCAAGAAATGGTACGGAAACCCCGTATTTACATATCTGCCACTGTGCAGGAGAATCCGTATAGGTGTTCGAGTGTTCGAACCGTAATGCGCAAGAAATGGTACCGAAATCCCATATTTACAAATCTGCCACTGTGCAGGAGAATCCGTATAGGTGTTCGAGTGTTCGAACCGTAATGCGCAAGAAATGGTACGGAAACCCCGTATTTACATATCTGCCACTGTGCAGGAGAATCCGCATAGGTGTTCAAGTGTTCTAACCGTAATGCGCAAGAAATGGTATGTAAACCCCGTATTTACATATCTGTCACTGTGCAGGAGAATCCGTATAGGTGTACGAGTGTTCGAACCGTAATGCGCAAGAAATGGTATGTAAACCCCGTATTTACATATCTGCCACTGTGCAGGAGAATCCGTATAGGTGTTCGAGTGTTCGAACCGTAATGCGCAAGAAATGGTATGGAAACCCCGTATTTACATATCTGCCACTGTGCAGGAGAATCCGTATAGGTGTTCGAGTGTTCGAACCGTAATGCGCAAGAAATGGTATGGAAACCCCGTATTTACATATCTGCCACTATGCAGGAGAATCCGCATAGGTGTTCGAGTGTTCGAACCGTAATGCGCAAGAAATGGTATGTAAACCCCGTACTTACATATCTGCCACTGTGCAGGAGAATCCGTATAGTTGTTCGAGTGTTCGAACCGTAATGCGCAAGAAATGGTATGGAAACCCCGTATTTACATATCTGCCACTGTGCAGGAGAATCCGTATAGGTGTTCGAGTGTTCGAACCGTAATGCGCAAGAAATGGTATGGAAACCCCGTATTTACATATCTGCCACTGTGCAGGAGAATCCGCATAGGTGTTCGAGTGTTCGAACCGTAATGCGCAAGAAATGGTAGGTAAACCCCGTATTTACATATCTGCCACTGTGCAGGAGACTCCGTATAGGTGTTCGAGTGTTCGAACCGTAATGCGCAAGAAATGGTACGGAAACACCGTATTTACATATCTGCCACTGTGCAGGAGAATCCGTATAGGTGTTCGATTGTTCGAACCGTAATGCGCAAGAAATTGTATGTAAACCCCGTATTTACATATCTGCCACTGTGCAGGAGAATCCGTATAGTTGTTCGAGTGTTCGAACCGTAATGCGCAAGAAATGGTATGGAAACCCCGTATTTACATATCTACAACTGTGCAGGAGAATCCGTATAGGTGTTCGAGTGTTCGAACCGTAATGCGCAAGAAATGGTATGGAAACCCCGTATTTACATATCTGCCACTGTGCGGGAGAATCCGCATAGGTGTTCGAGTGTTCGAACCGTAATGCGCAAGAAATGGTATGTAAACCCCGTATTTACATACCTGCCACTATGCAGGAGACTCCGTATAGGTGTTCGAGTGTTCGAACCGTAATGCGCAAGAAATGGTACGGAAACACCGTATTTACATATCTGCCACTGTGCAGGAGAATCCGTATAGGTGTTCGATTGTTCGAACCGTAATGCGCAAGAAATGGTATGTAAACCCCGTATTTACATATCTGCCACTGTGCAGGAGAATCCGAATAGGTGTTCGAGTGTTCGAACCGTAATGCGCAAGAAATGGTATGGAAACCCCGTATTTACATATCTGCCACTATGCAGGAGAATCCGTATAGGTGTTCGAGTGTTCGAACCGTAATGCGCAGGAAATGGTACCGAAACCCCGTATTTACATATCTGTCACTGTGCAGGAGAATTCGTATAGGTGTTCGAGTGTTCGAACCGTAATGCGCCAGAAATGGTATGGAAACCCCATATTTACATATCTGTCACTGTGCAGGAGAATCCGTATAGGTGTTCGAGTGTTCGAAACGTAATGCGCAAGAAATGGTACGGAAACCCAGTATTTACATATCTGCCATTTTGCAGGAGAATCCGCATAGGTATTCGAGTGTTCGAACCGTAATGCGCAAGAAATGGTACGGAAACCCCGTATTTACATATCTGCCACTATGCAGGAGAATCCGCATAGGTGTTCGAGTGTTCGAACCGTAATGCGCAAGAAATGGTATGTAAACCCCGTATTTACATATCTGCCACTGTGCAGGAGAATCCGTATAGGTGTTCGAGTGTTCGAACCGTAATGCGCAAGAAATGGTATGGAAACCCCGTATTTACATATCTACCACTGTGCAGGAGAATCCGTATAGGTGTTCGAGTGTTCGAACCGTAATGCGCAAGAAATGGTACCGAAATCCCATATTTACAAATCTGCCACTGTGCAGGAGAATCCGTATAGGTGTTCGAGTGTTCGAACCGTAATGCGCAAGAAATGGTACGGAAACCCCGTATTTACATATCTGCCACTGTGCAGGAGAATCCGCATAGGTGTTCAAGTGTTCTAACCGTAATGCGCAAGAAATGGTATGTAAACCCCGTATTTACATATCTGTCACTGTGCAGGAGAATCCGTATAGGTGTACGAGTGTTCGAACCGTAATGCGCAAGAAATGGTATGTAAACCCCGTATTTACATATCTGCCACTGTGCAGGAGAATCCGTATAGGTGTTCGAGTGTTCGAACCGTAATGCGCAAGAAATGGTATGGAAACCCCGTATTTACATATCTGCCACTGTGCAGGAGAATCCGTATAGGTGTTCGAGTGTTCGAACCGTAATGCGCAAGAAATGGTATGGAAACCCCGTATTTACATATCTGCCACTATGCAGGAGAATCCGCATAGGTGTTCGAGTGTTCGAACCGTAATGCGCAAGAAATGGTATGTAAACCCCGTACTTACATATCTGCCACTGTGCAGGAGAATCCGTATAGTTGTTCGAGTGTTCGAACCGTAATGCGCAAGAAATGGTATGGAAACCCCGTATTTACATATCTGCCACTGTGCAGGAGAATCCGTATAGGTGTTCGAGTGTTCGAACCGTAATGCGCAAGAAATGGTATGGAAACCCCGTATTTACATATCTGCCACTGTGCAGGAGAATCCGCATAGGTGTTCGAGTGTTCGAACCGTAATGCGCAAGAAATGGTAGGTAAACCCCGTATTTACATATCTGCCACTGTGCAGGAGACTCCGTATAGGTGTTCGAGTGTTCGAACCGTAATGCGCAAGAAATGGTACGGAAACACCGTATTTACATATCTGCCACTGTGCAGGAGAATCCGTATAGGTGTTCGATTGTTCGAACCGTAATGCGCAAGAAATTGTATGTAAACCCCGTATTTACATATCTGCCACTGTGCAGGAGAATCCGTATAGTTGTTCGAGTGTTCGAACCGTAATGCGCAAGAAATGGTATGGAAACCCCGTATTTACATATCTACAACTGTGCAGGAGAATCCGTATAGGTGTTCGAGTGTTCGAACCGTAATGCGCAAGAAATGGTATGGAAACCCCGTATTTACATATCTGCCACTGTGCGGGAGAATCCGCATAGGTGTTCGAGTGTTCGAACCGTAATGCGCAAGAAATGGTACGGAAACCCCGTATTTACATATCTGCCACTGTGCAGGAGAATCCGTATAGGTGTTCGAGTGTTCGAACCGTAATGCGCAAGAAATGGTACCGAAATCCCATATTTACAAATCTGCCACTGTGCAGGAGAATCCGTATAGGTGTTCGAGTGTTCGAACCGTAATGCGCAAGAAATGGTACGGAAACCCCGTATTTACATATCTGCCACTGTGCAGGAGAATCCGCATAGGTGTTCAAGTGTTCTAACCGTAATGCGCAAGAAATGGTATGTAAACCCCGTATTTACATATCTGTCACTGTGCAGGAGAATCCGTATAGGTGTACGAGTGTTCGAACCGTAATGCGCAAGAAATGGTATGTAAACCCCGTATTTACATATCTGCCACTGTGCAGGAGAATCCGTATAGGTGTTCGAGTGTTCGAACCGTAATGCGCAAGAAATGGTATGGAAACCCCGTATTTACATATCTGCCACTGTGCAGGAGAATCCGTATAGGTGTTCGAGTGTTCGAACCGTAATGCGCAAGAAATGGTATGGAAACCCCGTATTTACATATCTGCCACTATGCAGGAGAATCCGCATAGGTGTTCGAGTGTTCGAACCGTAATGCGCAAGAAATGGTATGTAAACCCCGTACTTACATATCTGCCACTGTGCAGGAGAATCCGTATAGTTGTTCGAGTGTTCGAACCGTAATGCGCAAGAAATGGTATGGAAACCCCGTATTTACATATCTGCCACTGTGCAGGAGAATCCGTATAGGTGTTCGAGTGTTCGAACCGTAATGCGCAAGAAATGGTATGGAAACCCCGTATTTACATATCTGCCACTGTGCAGGAGAATCCGCATAGGTGTTCGAGTGTTCGAACCGTAATGCGCAAGAAATGGTAGGTAAACCCCGTATTTACATATCTGCCACTGTGCAGGAGACTCCGTATAGGTGTTCGAGTGTTCGAACCGTAATGCGCAAGAAATGGTACGGAAACACCGTATTTACATATCTGCCACTGTGCAGGAGAATCCGTATAGGTGTTCGATTGTTCGAACCGTAATGCGCAAGAAATTGTATGTAAACCCCGTATTTACATATCTGCCACTGTGCAGGAGAATCCGTATAGTTGTTCGAGTGTTCGAACCGTAATGCGCAAGAAATGGTATGGAAACCCCGTATTTACATATCTACAACTGTGCAGGAGAATCCGTATAGGTGTTCGAGTGTTCGAACCGTAATGCGCAAGAAATGGTATGGAAACCCCGTATTTACATATCTGCCACTGTGCGGGAGAATCCGCATAGGTGTTCGAGTGTTCGAACCGTAATGCGCAAGAAATGGTATGTAAACCCCGTATTTACATACCTGCCACTATGCAGGAGACTCCGTATAGGTGTTCGAGTGTTCGAACCGTAATGCGCAAGAAATGGTACGGAAACACCGTATTTACATATCTGCCACTGTGCAGGAGAATCCGTATAGGTGTTCGATTGTTCGAACCGTAATGCGCAAGAAATGGTATGTAAACCCCGTATTTACATATCTGCCACTGTGCAGGAGAATCCGAATAGGTGTTCGAGTGTTCGAACCGTAATGCGCAAGAAATGGTATGGAAACCCCGTATTTACATATCTGCCACTATGCAGGAGAATCCGTATAGGTGTTCGAGTGTTCGAACCGTAATGCGCAGGAAATGGTACCGAAACCCCGTATTTACATATCTGTCACTGTGCAGGAGAATTCGTATAGGTGTTCGAGTGTTCGAACCGTAATGCGCCAGAAATGGTATGGAAACCCCATATTTACATATCTGTCACTGTGCAGGAGAATCCGTATAGGTGTTCGAGTGTTCGAAACGTAATGCGCAAGAAATGGTACGGAAACCCAGTATTTACATATCTGCCATTTTGCAGGAGAATCCGCATAGGTATTCGAGTGTTCGAACCGTAATGCGCAAGAAATGGTACGGAAACCCCGTATTTACATATCTGCCACTATGCAGGAGAATCCGCATAGGTGTTCGAGTGTTCGAACCGTAATGCGCAAGAAATGGTATGTAAACCCCGTATTTACATATCTGCCACTGTGCAGGAGAATCCGTATAGGTGTTCGAGTGTTCGAACCGTAATGCGCAAGAAATGGTATGGAAACCCCGTATTTACATATCTACCACTGTGCAGGAGAATCCGTATAGGTGTTCGAGTGTTCGAACCGTAATGCGCAAGAAATGGTACCGAAATCCCATATTTACAAATCTGCCACTGTGCAGGAGAATCCGTATAGGTGTTCGAGTGTTCGAACCGTAATGCGCAAGAAATGGTACGGAAACCCCGTATTTACATATCTGCCACTGTGCAGGAGAATCCGCATAGGTGTTCGAGTGTTCTAACCGTAATGCGCAAGAAATGGTATGTAAACCCCGTATTTACATATCTGTCACTGTGCAGGAGAATCCGTATAGGTGTTCGAGTGTTCGAACCGTAATGCGCAAGAAATGGTATGTAAACCCCGTATTTACATATCTGCCACTGTGCAGGAGAATCCGTATAGGTGTTCGAGTGTTCGAACCGTAATGCGCAAGAAATGGTATGGAAACCCCGTATTTACATATCTGCCACTGTGCAGGAGAATCCGTATAGGTGTTCGAGTGTTCGAACCGTAATGCGCAAGAAATGGTATGGAAACCCCGTATTTACATATCTGCCACTGTGCAGGAGAATCCGTATAGGTGTTCGAGTGTTCGAACCGTAATGCGCAAGAAATGGTACGGAAACCCCGTATTTACATATCTGCCACTGTGCAGGAGAATCCGTATAGGTGTTCGATTGTTCGAACCGTAATGCGCAAGAAATGGTATGTAAACCCCGTATTTACATATCTGCCACTGTGCAGGAGAATCCGTATAGGTGTTCGAGTGTTCGAACCGTAATGCGCAAGAAATGGTACGGAAACCCCGTATTTACATATCTGCCACTATGCAGGAGAATCCGCATAGGTGTTCGAGTGTTCGAACCGTAATGCGCAAGAAATGGTATGTAAACCCCGTACTTACATATCTGCCACTGTGCAGGAGAATCCGTATAGTTGTTCGAGTGTTCGAACCGTAATGCGCAAGAAATGGTATGGAAACCCCGTATTTACATACCTGCCACTGTGCAGGAGAATCCGTATAGGTGTTCGAGTGTTCGAACCGTAATGCGCAAGAAATGGTATGGAAACCCCGTATTTACATATCTGCCACTGTGCAGGAGAATCCGCATAGGTGTTCGAGTGTTCGAACCGTAATGCGCAAGAAATGGTATGTAAACCCCGTATTTACATACCTGCCACTATGCAGGAGACTCCGTATAGGTGTTCGAGTGTTCGAACCGTAATGCGCAAGAAATGGTACGGAAACACCGTATTTACATATCTGCCACTGTGCAGGAGAATCCGTATAGGTGTTCGATTGTTCGAACCGTAATGCGCAAGAAATTGTATGTAAACCCCGTATTTACATATCTGCCACTGTGCAGGAGAATCCGTATAGTTGTTCGAGTGTTCGAACCGTAATGCGCAAGAAATGGTATGGAAACCCCGTATTTACATATCTACAACTGTGCAGGAGAATCCGTATAGGTGTTCGAGTGTTCGAACCGTAATGCGCAAGAAATGGTATGGAAACCCCGTATTTACATATCTGCCACTGTGCGGGAGAATCCGCATAGGTGTTCGAGTGTTCGAACCGTAATGCGCAAGAAATGGTATGTAAACCCCGTATTTACATATCTGCCACTGTGCAGGAGAATCCGTATAGGTGTTCGAGTGTTCGAACCGTAATGCGCAAGAAATGGTACGGAAACACCGTATTTACATATCTGCCACTGTGCAGGAGAATCCGTATAGGTGTTCGATTGTTCGAACCGTAATGCGCAAGAAATGGTATGTAAACCCCGTATTTACATATCTGCCACTGTGCAGGAGAATCCGAATAGGTGTTCGAGTATTCGAACCGTAATGCGCAAGAAATGGTATGGAAACCCCGTATTTACATATCTGCCACTGTGCAGGAGAATCCGTATAGGTGTTCGTGTGTTCGAACCGTAATGCGCAGGAAATGGTACCGAAACCCCGTATTTACATATCTGTCACTGTGCAGGAGAATTCGTATAGGTGTTCGAGTGTTCGAACCGTAATGCGCCAGAAATGGTATGGAAACCCCATATTTACATATCTGTCACTGTGCAGGAGAATCCGTATAGGTGTTCGAGTGTTCGAACCGTAATGCGCAAGAAATGGTACGGAAACCCCGTATTTACATATCTGCCATTTTGCAGGAGAATCCGCATAGGTATTCGAGTGTTCGAACCGTAATGCGCAAGAAATGGTACGGAAACCCCGTATTTACATATCTGCCACTATGCAGGAGAATCCGCATAGGTGTTCGAGTGTTCGAACCGTAATGCGCAAGAAATGGTATGTAAACCCCGTATTTACATATCTGCCACTGTGCAGGAGAATCCGTATAGGGGTTCGAGTGTTCGAACCGTAATGCGCAAGAAATGGTACGGAAACCCCGTATTTACATATCTGCCACTGTGCAGGAGAATCCGCATAGGTGTTCGAATGTTCGAACCGTTATGCGCAAGAAATGGTATGTAAACCCCGTATTTACATATCTGCCACTGTGCAGGAGAATCCGTATAGGTGATCGAGTGTTCGAACCGTAATGCGCAAGAAATGGTATGGAAACCCCGTATTTACATATCTGCCACTGTGCAGGAGAATCCGTATAGGTGTTCGAGTGTTCGAACCGTAATGCGCAAGAAATGGTACCGAAATCCCGTATTTACATATCTGCCACTGTGCAGGAGAATCCGTATAGGTGTTCGAGTGTTCGAACCGTAATGCGCAAGAAATGGTACGGAAACCCCATATTTACATATCTGCCACTGTGCAGGAGAATCCGCATAGGTGTTCGAGTGTTCGAACCGTAATGCGCAAGAAATGGTATGGAAACCCCGTATTTACATATCTGCCACTATGCAGGAGAATCCGTATAGGTGTTCAAGTGTTCGAACCGTAATGCGCAAGAAATGGTATGGAAACCCCGTATTTACATATCTGCCACTGTACAGGAGAATCCGTATAGGTGTTCGAGTGTTCGAACAGTAATGCGCAAGAAATGGTACGGAAACCCCGTATTTACATATCTGCCACTGTGCAGGAGAATCCGCATAGGTGTTCGAGTGTTCGAACCGTAATGCGCAAGAAATGGTATGTAAACCCCGTATTTACATATCTGTCACTGTGCAGGAGAATCCGTATAGGTGTTCGAGTGTTCGAACCGTAATGCGCAAGAAATGGTACGGAAACCCCGTATTTACATATCTGCCACTGTGCAGGAGAATCCGCATAGGTGTTCGAGTGTTCGAACCGTAATGCGCAAGAAATGGTATGTAAACCCCGTATTTACATATCTGCCACTGTGCAGGAGAATCCGTATAGGTGTTCGAGTGTTCGAACCGTAATGCGCAAGAAATGGTACGGAAACCCCGTATTTACATATCTGCCACTGTGCAAGAGAATCCGTATAGGTGTTCGAGTGTTCGAACCGTAATGCGCAAGAAATGGTATGGAAACCCCGTATTTACATATCTACAACTGTGCAGGAGAATCCGTATAGGTGTTCGAGTGTTCGAACCGTAATGCGCAAGAAATGGTATGGAAACCCCGTATTTACATATCTGCCACTGTGCGGGAGAATCCGCATAGGTGTTCGAGTGTTCGAACCGTAATGCGCAAGAAATGGTATGTAAACCCCGTATTTACATATCTGCCACTGTGCAGGAGAATCCGTATAGGTGTTCGAGTGTTCGAACCGTAATGCGCAAGAAATGGTACGGAAACACCGTATTTACATATCTGCCACTGTGCAGGAGAATCCGTATAGGTGTTCGATTGTTCGAACCGTAATGCGCAAGAAATGGTATGTAAACCCCGTATTTACATATCTGCCACTGTGCAGGAGAATCCGAATAGGTGTTCGAGTATTCGAACCGTAATGCGCAAGAAATGGTATGGAAACCCCGTATTTACATATCTGCCACTGTGCAGGAGAATCCGTATAGGTGTTCGTGTGTTCGAACCGTAATGCGCAGGAAATGGTACCGAAACCCCGTATTTACATATCTGTCACTGTGCAGGAGAATTCGTATAGGTGTTCGAGTGTTCGAACCGTAATGCGCCAGAAATGGTATGGAAACCCCATATTTACATATCTGTCACTGTGCAGGAGAATCCGTATAGGTGTTCGAGTGTTCGAACCGTAATGCGCAAGAAATGGTACGGAAACCCCGTATTTACATATCTGCCATTTTGCAGGAGAATCCGCATAGGTATTCGAGTGTTCGAACCGTAATGCGCAAGAAATGGTACGGAAACCCCGTATTTACATATCTGCCACTATGCAGGAGAATCCGCATAGGTGTTCGAGTGTTCGAACCGTAATGCGCAAGAAATGGTATGTAAACCCCGTATTTACATATCTGCCACTGTGCAGGAGAATCCGTATAGGGGTTCGAGTGTTCGAACCGTAATGCGCAAGAAATGGTACGGAAACCCCGTATTTACATATCTGCCACTGTGCAGGAGAATCCGCATAGGTGTTCGAATGTTCGAACCGTTATGCGCAAGAAATGGTATGTAAACCCCGTATTTACATATCTGCCACTGTGCAGGAGAATCCGTATAGGTGATCGAGTGTTCGAACCGTAATGCGCAAGAAATGGTATGGAAACCCCGTATTTACATATCTGCCACTGTGCAGGAGAATCCGTATAGGTGTTCGAGTGTTCGAACCGTAATGCGCAAGAAATGGTACCGAAATCCCGTATTTACATATCTGCCACTGTGCAGGAGAATCCGTATAGGTGTTCGAGTGTTCGAACCGTAATGCGCAAGAAATGGTACGGAAACCCCATATTTACATATCTGCCACTGTGCAGGAGAATCCGCATAGGTGTTCGAGTGTTCGAACCGTAATGCGCAAGAAATGGTATGGAAACCCCGTATTTACATATCTGCCACTATGCAGGAGAATCCGTATAGGTGTTCAAGTGTTCGAACCGTAATGCGCAAGAAATGGTATGGAAACCCCGTATTTACATATCTGCCACTGTACAGGAGAATCCGTATAGGTGTTCGAGTGTTCGAACAGTAATGCGCAAGAAATGGTACGGAAACCCCGTATTTACATATCTGCCACTGTGCAGGAGAATCCGCATAGGTGTTCGAGTGTTCGAACCGTAATGCGCAAGAAATGGTATGTAAACCCCGTATTTACATATCTGTCACTGTGCAGGAGAATCCGTATAGGTGTTCGAGTGTTCGAACCGTAATGCGCAAGAAATGGTACGGAAACCCCGTATTTACATATCTGCCACTGTGCAGGAGAATCCGCATAGGTGTTCGAGTGTTCGAACCGTAATGCGCAAGAAATGGTATGTAAACCCCGTATTTACATATCTGCCACTGTGCAGGAGAATCCGTATAGGTGTTCGAGTGTTCGAACCGTAATGCGCAAGAAATGGTACGGAAACCCCGTATTTACATATCTGCCACTGTGCAAGAGAATCCGTATAGGTGTTCGAGTGTTCGAACCGTAATGCGCAAGAAATGGTATGGAAACCCCGTATTTACATATCTGCCACTGTGCAGGAGAATCCGTATAGGTGTTCGAGTGTTCGAACCGTAATGCGCAAGAAATGGTACCGAAATCCCATATTTACATATCTGCCACTGTGCAGGAGAATCCGTATAGGTGTTCGAGTGTTCGAACCGTAATGCGCAAGGAATGGTACGGAAACCCCGTATTTACATATCTGCCACTGTGCAGGAGAATGCGCATAGGTGTTCGAGTGTTCGAACCGTAATGCGCAAGAAATGGTATGTAAACCCCGTATTTACATATCTGCCACTGTGCAGGAGAATCC